>NC_081288.1:69937514-70537514 GCF_030490865.1 Poecile atricapillus
TTGTTCTCTGGATCTCAGAGTCTAAAGGCAGGCGCAATAGTTTCCACTGAGGGGTTGGAAGAGGTGTACAAGCAGCACAAATAGCTTCTGCGCTGCGCAGGCCATTTCTCTGCATTTTAGAGTCTAAAGGAAAGCGCTAGAGTTCCTGCGGAGAGCTGCAACAGCTGCAGAATATGTGTTGTCTTGGCACATGTTTGCAATCCACCATGATGGATCCTTAGTGAAACCAAACTGTGGTTCTGCTTCAAACATCTCACCCTGCTTGGCCACAAAGCTTTCGCTGACATGTCCATTGCCTTTTTATTGCCGCGTTTCATTTTCAGAGTTTGTACGGAATCATTGCACTTTGCTTCTAAGCTGAACGTCGATACTGCTGGAGTCTCATATGTCCATTTTCTTCTCACACAAAAAACCTGCTTCCTTTAAAACATGCTGATGCGACCTGCTTTCTTGCTCAGCTGTAATTTTAGGGGTGTTCTCTGTCCCGCTTACAGTCTGAATCTAAACTAAGAAGTTTATGGGACACAGATGTGCCAAGACAAATAGTTTGCTTGGACCTTGCCACGTGTATTCAAAAGCATCCTTTCACTCCACCATCAAGTCTCTGCTTTACATCCTGCAAACTTCACACACACATACATACATACATACTGGAATGAGGCACTTTCTTTCTTTCTTTCTCAGCTACACTCACCTATCCCCCACGCTAACTTCTTTACCGCTTTTCTCTTGGCCTTGCTATGCATACTTTTCCTCTTAAGACACCCATTGTCTGGCCTACCCCTTCCCTACATTGCCTTGCCTTTCCTTTCCTATCCAACCTTGCATTTCTTTGTCATTCCTGGCCATTGCTTTCCTCTTCCTTCCTGACCCATCCATGTCTTTCCCTTGCCCTTCCTACCAGTCCAGTGCCTTGCACCACCCATCCCCCTTGCCACTTTGTCCAGTTTCCCTTCCCCTTTGTCCAGCTCCAATCTTTCATTTCCTTCTCCTTCTAGGACTCTCATTGCCTTGCTTGCCTCTCCTTTGTCTTGCCTGGCAAAGCCACCACTTTTCTTGGCGTTACCTTTGAACCTCTCCTCTCCCTTGCCTTGCATTCCCTTGCTCACTCGTCCCCCACCTGGAATTCAATACCCCTCTTTTTGCGGCATTTCTTCATCTTGCCTTGCCCTGCCTGCTTCTCCTAGGACTCTCAAGGCTTTCACGTATCTCCAGCGTTTCAGGAGCATGTGAGAGGAAGCCCAAAAGAGGTCACGTGCAAGCACACCCATCTGTCCTGGCAGCTTGCTTCTGGCACCTATCCTTACATGTCTTGAATTTTGGACATAAAATTCACATTTCACCTTTGCGCTTCAGGATTAGAATGACAGTTCTTTTGTATACCAAGGAAAGCAGGTAATCCAAGTGTTTTAGGTGCCGATTAGAGATGGCCCATGTGAGATCAAGGCCAGCCAGAGAAGTCTGTCCTAGCCCCTTTTGTGTACCAGCAGTCTTTGAATGTACCTCTCATTTGTCTTGCCTTGGTGACCCAAAAGTTTCCTTGCCTTGCCCTGCCTTGCCTCCCTAGCCTTGCACTCCTTCCAGTGCCTACGCCCACACTTGACCTGCCTACTGCTTTCCTCCAGGGAAACCTAGCCTTGCCTAGGCCTTCCTGTTTCTGCCTGGCCTTCCTATGCCCATCCTTGCCTAGAAGTTCTGGGCCTTCTCTCACCTACCACTCCATTTGCTTGCCCCTTATGGCTCCAGCCTTGTCAGCTTCTCCCTTGACTTGCCTACAATTGCGCCTACACTTGGTTTGCATTGCAAAGAGCGGTAGGCAAGGCAAAGCAAAGCAAGGAAGGTCTTTCTAGGTCTTGCCAGGCAAGGCACACATAAGGAAGCAAGCAAGCAAAACAAGAGTAGACTAGCCACAGCATCAAAGGCAAGGCAAGGCCAAGTGACTCTGAGTGCCTTTCCTTGGCAAGTAAAAGATATAGTGACAATGTAATAGGGCAGGCGTTAAAGGTACCATGAGGAGGTATAGTCCAGCAAGATATTTATGTCGTAGACCCTTCTGTGCAGGAGCCATTGTTGGACATAGTACAGGACATGGCATACAGCTTGGCTTGGTAAGTTCCTGAAGGAGAATGGCAATGCTTTCTCATGGGAAGGAAAGCACGTAGCCCCAGAGTTGGAGGTGCAGATAAGAAGCTGTGTCGCGCAGCTCAAGGACGACAGCAGCTTCTTGTGCCGGCATATTTGGAAGCACTCCCTCAATTTGTACAGTCATTGAGTCAGTATCCATCTTTGGAAGGCTGTCTGCCTCTAGTAAGAGTGTTCTGACACCATTGTATGGGATCAGTCACTGGATGTTTTGGATTTTGGAGGAGGGGATGCCATTTCTCTTGAAATGAGCTTCTTGTTCTTCTCTTTGGCAAAGAAATTAAGTTTGGATGGGCACTTTGGGTGGTCTCAGTGAATTTAAAGGTTTTTCCCAAGAGGTTTCCCTGTGGGTTAGAGCTGTTGAACTGACAGTGGGAATCTAGACACCAAGTTGTTGAGCTTTTTATCCTTGTAGTTTAGTGCGTGAGTAGTCCCTGTTGCCATGCTGCTTGGATCTTGACTCTGAGACTGAAAGCTTAGGAGTGTAGAGCTGAAAAGAAAAGTGCCAATAGCAGGGTGTGTGTTCATTGTTTGATGGGTGAAGCTGAAATTGTAGGCAGCAAAGAACTTTCTGTCTCCGCTGGCACATTTGTTGAGCGGATGTCTTTGAGTTTGTTACCGGACTCTGCGAGAGTGAAAATGTTTGTTAGGGCAGAGGATTTTGTGTTGCCCTTTGAGTGTGGTGCAAAAGTGTTTGCACAGTTGGAGGGGGAAGATCAGCAAAGTCTTTTTTTCCTGGCACAGTTAATTTGAGAGCAGGGACGTTTCCAACTCGGCTCTGTCCTTTGGAGCTGGCCTCGGTGCGTTTCCTTCTTTTGTTAGTCGACAGCGCCATCGTGTGGTTATTTTGATGAGCGCTGGCAGACGGTGCCAGGGAAAAAGCCAAGCTGTTTGCGGCTCCGGCCTCATTGGTGTAGGAGCAGCGCAGGGAAGAGCTCCGCTGGGGGTCCTGGCTCTTAGAGACTGAGAGAATGTGATCCTGTATGTAGCACAGAAGGAAGTGGAATTGTTTCATTGTGGGCTGTGCAGTTTATAAGCTGCAAATGAAAAGGCAATTGCAGCGCAGCCTCTTCTTTTCTGTGTGATCAGCTGCTCAACATGTAACTCGCACACACTGAACTGCATCCACCTCCCTGGAGATATAAAATGTGTATATCACTTTCCTCAAACTCTATGTATTACCTTGCACTCTAGCAGATCCCAAACCGCTTCAAAGCATCCAGCAGCTACTCAAAAAGTCCAACAAAAAGCTAGTGCTGGCCTTTATAGTGCCCTTGCAGTCCGTAAAATAGACGAAATGCACTAGGCCTTTGAATGTTTCTTCCCAACTATATAAATTCTCTCCAAGTGGCAAAGTCCATCATTACAGCAAAATTTTTCAGCTGGAGTTCTGACTGAGAGATGTGCCAGGACAGAAGGCATTTGCTGACCTACCCTTTTTCCCTGTGTAACTTGGTATTTGCAGTACAATTATTTTCAGTGTCGCTGTGTCCAAGCAGCTAGAGATTACACAGATAGAAGTGTCAAGAGAGATGCTGCTAAAGTACGCCCTTCTTATAGCAGCATTTAAATGGCACACGACGCCTTGCTGCTTTTTCTTTCCCAGAGAGACCTGCTGTCAGTTTTTTCACTCTGGCTTCTTGATCAAAAATGTCCACCTGAAATGTCTTACAGAAATAGGCTCCAGGTGTAAAAACCAGTACGGGGCTACATTTTCTGCGTGCTCCACATAAGTCACATCAATCTCACTCATCAAACTTCACTCTCTCCTTCCATTCTCCACTGCCTCTACCATTGTGTTCTCTGGATCTCAGAGTCTAAAGGCAGGCGCAATAGTTTCCACTGAGGGGTTGGAAGAGGTGTACAAGCAGCACAAATAGCTTCTGCGCTGCGCAGGCCATTTCTCTGCATTTTAGAGTCTAAGGGAAAGCGCTAGTGTTCCTGAGGAGAGCTGCAACAGCTGCAGAATATGTGTTGTCTTGGCACATGTTTGCAATCCACCATGATGGATCCTTAGTGAAACCAAACTGTGGTTCTGCTTCAAACATCTCACCCTGCTTGGCCACAAAGCTTTCGCTGACATGTCCCATTGCCTTTTTATTGCCGCGTTTCATTTTCAGAGTTTGTACGGAATCATTGCACTTTGCTTCTAAGCTGAACGTCGATACTGCTGGAGTCTCATATGTCCATTTTTCTTCTCACACAAAAAAACTGCTTCCTTTAAAACATGCTGATGCCACCTGCTTTCTTGCTCAGCTGTAATTTTAGGGGTGTTCTCTGTCCCGCTTACAGTCTGAATCTAAACTAAGAAGTTTATGGGACACAGATGTGCCAAGACAAATAGTTTGCTTGGACCTTGCCACGTGTATTCAAGAGCATCCTTTCACTCCACCATTAAGTCTCTGCTTTACATCCTGCAAACTTCACACACACATACATACATACATACTGGAATGAGGCACTTTCTTTCTTTCTTTCTCAGCTACACTCACCTATCCCCCACGCTAACTTCTTTACCGCTTTTCTCTTGGCCTTGCTATGCATACTTTTTCTCTTAAGACACCCATCGTCTGGCCTACCCCTTCCCTACATTGCCTTGCCTTTCCTTTCCTATCCAACCTTGCATTTCTTTGTCATTTTATGGCCATTGCTTTCCTCTTCCTTCCTGACCCATCCATGTCTTTCCCTTGCCCTTCCTACCAGTCCAGTGCCTTGCACCACCCATCCCCCTTGCCACTTTGTCCAGTTTCCCTTCCCCTTTGTCCAGCTCCAATCTTTCATTTCCTTCTCCTTCTAGGACTCTCATTGCCTTGCTTGCCTCTCCTTTGTCTTGCCTGGCAAAGCCACCACTTTTCTTGGCGTTACCTTTGAACCTCTCCTCTCCCTTGCCTTGCATTCCCTTGCTCACTCGTCCCCCACCTGGAATTCAATACCCCTCTTTTTGCGGCATTTCTTCATCTTGCCTTGCCCTGTCTGCTTCTCCTAGGACTCTCAAGGCTTTCACGTACCTCCAGCGTTTCAGGAGCATGTGAGAGGAAGCCCAAAAGAGGTCACGTGCAAGCACACCCATCTGTCCTGGCAGCTTGCTTCTGGCACCTATCCTTACATGTCTTGAATTTTGGACATAAAATTCACATTTCACCTTTGCGCTTCAGGACCAGAATGACAGTTCTTTTGTATACCAAGGAAAGCAGGTAATCCAAGTGTTTTAGGTGCAGATTAGAGATGGCCCATGTGAGATCAAGGCCAGCCAGAGAAGTCTGTCCTAGCCCCTTTTGTGTACCAGCAGTCTTTGAATGTACCTCTCATTTGTCTTGCCTTGGTGACCCAAAAGTTTCCTTGCCTTGCCCTGCCTTGCCTCCCTAGCCTTGCACTCCCTCCAGTGCCTACGCCCACACTTGACCTGCCTACTGCTTTCCTCCAGGGAAACCTAGCCTTGCCTAGGCCTTCCTGTTTCTGCCTGGCCTTCCTATGCCCATCCTTGCCTAGAAGTTCTGGGCCTTCTCTCACCTACCACTCCATTTGCTTGCCCCTCATGGCTCCAGCCTTGTCAGCTTCTCCCTTGACTTGCCTACAATTGCGCCTACACTTGGTTTGCATTGCAAAGAGCGGTAGGCAAGGCAAAGCAAAGCAAGGAAGGTCTTTCTAGGTCTTGCCAGGCAAGGCACACATAAGCAAGCAAGCAAAACAAGAGTAGACTAGCCACAGCATCAAAGGCAAGGCAAGGCCAAGTGACTCTGAGTGCCTTTCCTTGGCAAGTAAAAGATATAGTGACAATGTAATAGGGCAGGCGTTAAAGGTACCATGAGGAGGTATAGTCCAGCAAGATATTTATGTCGTAGACCCTTCTGTGCAGGAGCCATTGTTGGACATAGTACAGGACATGGCATACAGTTTGGCTTGGTAAGTTCCTGAAGGAGAATGGCAATGCTTTCTCATGGGAAGGAAAGCACGTAGCCCCAGAGTTGGAGGTGCAGATAAGAAGCTGTGTCGCGCAGCTCAAGGACGACAGCAGCTTCTTGTGCCGGCATATTTGGAAGCACTCCCTCAATTTGTACAGTCATTGAGTCAGTATCCATCTTTGGAAGGCTGTCTGCCTCTAGTAAGAGTGTTCTGACACCATTGTATGGGATCAGTCACTGGATGTTTTGGATTTTGGAGGAGGGGATGCCCTTTCTCTTGAAATGAGCTTCTTGTTCTTCTCTTTGGCAAAGAAATTAAGTTTGGATGGGCACTTTGGGTGGTCTCAGTGAATGTAAAGGTTTTTCCCAAGAGGTTTCCCTGTGGGTTAGAGCTGTTGAACTGACAGTGGGAATCTAGACACCAAGTTGTTGAGCTTTTTGTCCTTGTAGCTTTAGTGTGTGAGTAGTCCCTGTTGCCATGCTGCTTGGATCTTGACTCTGAGACTGAAAGCTTAGGAGCGTAGAGCTGAAAAGAAAAGTGTCAATAGCAGGGTGTGTGTTCATTGTTTGATGGGTGAAGTTGAAATTGTAGGCAGCAAAGAACTTTCTCTCTCAGCTGGCACATTTGTTGAGCGGATGTCTTTGAGTTTGTTACCGGACTCTGCGAGAGTGAAAATGTTTGTTAGGGCAGAGGATTTCGTGTTGCCCTTTGAGTGTGGTGCAAAAGTGTTTGCACACTTGGAAGGGGAAGATCAGCAAAGTCTTTTTTTCCTGGCACAGTTAATTTGAGAGCAGGGACGTTTCCAACTCGGCTCTGTCCTTTGGAGCTGGCCTCGGTGCGTTTCCTTCTTTTGTTAGTCGACAGCGCCATCGTGTGGTTATTTTGATGAGCGCTGGCAGACGGTGCCAGGGAAAAAGCCAAGCTGTTTGCGGCTCCGGCCTCAATGGTGTAGGAGCAGCGCAGGGAAGAGCTCCGCTGGGGGTCCTGGCTCTTAGAGACTGAGAGAATGTGATCCTGTATGTAGCACAGAAGGAAGTGGAATTGTTTCATTGTGGGCTGTGCAGTTTATAAGCTGCAAATGAAAAGGCAATTGCAGCGCAGCCTCTTCTTTTCTGTGTGATCAGCTGCTCAACATGTAACTCGCACACACTGAACTGCATCCACCTCCCTGGAGATATAAAATGTGTATATCACTTTCCTCAAACTCTATGTATTACCTTGCACTCTAGCAGATCCCAAACCGCTTCAAAACGTCCAGCAGCTACTCAAAAAGAAAAAGTCCAACAAAAAGCTAGTGCTGGCCATTAGAGTGCCTTTGCAGTTTGTAAAATAGACGAAATGCACTAGGGCTTTGAATGCTTCTTCCCAACTATATAAATTCTCTCCAAGTGGCAAAGTCCATCATTACAGCAAAATTTTTCAGCTGGAGTTCTGACTGAGAGATGTGCCAGGACAGAAGGCATTTGCTGACCTACCCTTTTTCCCTGTGTAACTTGGTATTTGCAGTACAATTATTTTCAGTGTGGCTGTGTCCAAGCAGCTAGAGATTACACAGATAGAAGTGTCAAGAGAGATGCTGCTAAAGTACGCCCTTTATATAGCAGCATTTAAATGGCACACGACTCCTTGCTGCTTTTTCTTTCCCAGAGAGACCTGCTGTCAATTTTTTCACTCTGGCTTCTTGATCAAAAATGTCCACCTGAAATGTCTTACAGAAATAGGCTCCAGGTGTAAAAACCAGTACGGGGCTACATTTTCTGCGTGCTCCACATAAGTCACATCAAACTCACTCATCAAACTTCACTCTCTCCTTCCATTCTCCACTGCCTCTACCATTGTGTTCTCTGGATCTCAGAGTCTAAAGGCAGGCGCAATAGTTTCCACTGAGGGGTTGGAAGAGGTGTACAAGCAGCACAAATAGCTTCTGCGCTGCGCAGGCCATTTCTCTGCATTTTAGAGCCTAAGGGAAAGCGCTAGTGTTCCTGCGGAGAGCTGCAACAGCTGCAGAATATGTGTTGTCTTGGCACATGTTTGCAATCCACCATGATGGATCCTTAGTGAAACCAAACTGTGGTTCTGCTTCAAACATCTCACCCTGCTTGGCCACAAAGCTTTCGCTGACATGTCCCATTGCCTTTTTATTGCTGCGTTTCATTTTCAGAGTTTGTACGGAATCATTGCACTTTGCTTCTAAGCTGAACGTCGATACTGCTGGAGTCTCATATGTCCATTTTCTTCTCACACAAAAAAACTGCTTCCTTTAAAACATGCTGATGCGACCTGCTTTCTTGCTCAGCTGTAATTTTAGGGGTGTTCTCTGTCCCGCTTACAGTCTGAATCTAAACTAAGAAGTTTATGGGACAGATGTGCCAAGACAAATAGTTTGCTTGGACCTTGCCACGTGTATTCAAGAGCATCCTTTCACTCCACCATCATGTCTCTGCTTTACATCCTGCAAACTTCACACACACATACATACATACATACTGGAATGAGGCACTTTCTTTCTTTCTTTCTCAGCTACACTCACCTATCCCCCACGCTAACTTCTTTACCGCTTTTCTCTTGGCCTTGCTATGCATACTTTTCCTCTTAAGACACCCATTGTCTGGCCTACCCCTTCCCTACATTGCCTTGCCTTTCCTTTCCAATCCAACCTCTCATTTCTTTGTCATTCCTGGCCATTGTTTTCCTCTTCCTTCCTGACCCATCCATGTCTTTCCCTTGCCCTTCCTACCAGTCCAGTGCCTTGCACCACCCATCCCCCTTGCCACTTTGTCCAGTTTCCCTTCCCCTTTGTCCAGCTCCAATCTTTCATTTCCTTCTCCTTCTAGGACTCTCATTGCCTTGCTTGCCTCTTTTTTGTCTTGCCTGGCAAAGCCACCACTTTTCTTGGCATTACCTTTGAACCTCTCCTCTCCCTTGCCTTGCATTCCCTTGCTCACTCGTCCCCCACCTGGAATTCAATACCCCTCTTTTTGCTGCATTTCTTCATCTTGCCTTGCCCTGCCTGCTTCTCCTAGGACTCTCAAGGCTTTCACGTACCTCCAGCGTTTCAGGAGCATGTGAGAGGAAGCCCAAAAGAGGTCACGTGCAAGCACACCCATCTGTCCTGGCAGCTTGCTTCTGGCACCTATCCTTACATGTCTTGAACTTTGGAAATAAAATTCACATTTCACCTTTGCGCTTCAGGACCAGAATGACAGTTCTTTTGTATACCAAGGAAAGCAGGTAATCCAAGTGTTTTAGGTGCAGATTAGAGATGGCCCATGTGAGATCAAGGCCAGACAGAGAAGTCTGTCCTAGCCCCTTTTGTGTACCAGCAGTCTTTGAATGTACCTCTCATTTGTCTTGCCTTGGTGACCCAAAAGTTTCCTTGCCTTGCCCTGCCTTGCCTCCCTAGCCTTGCACTCCCTCCAGTGCCTACGCCCACACTTGACCTGCCTACTGCTTTCCTCCAGGGAAACCTAGCCTTGCCTAGCCCCTCCTGTTTCTGCCTGGCCTTCCTATGCCCATCCTTGCCTAGAAGTTCTGGGCCTTCTCTCACCTACCACTCCATTTGCTTGCCCCTCATGGCTCCAGCCTTGTCAGCTTCTCCCTTGACTTGCCTACAATTGCGCCTACACTTGGTTTGCATTGCAAAGAGCGGTAGGCAAGGCAAAGCAAAGCAAGGAAGGTCTTTCTAGGTCTTGCCAGGCAAGGCACACATAAGGAAGCAAGCAAGCAAGCAAAACAAGAGTAGACTAGCCACAGCATCAAAGGCAAGGCAAGGCCAAGTGACTCTGAGTGCCTTTCCTTGGCAAGTAAAAGATATAGTGACAATGTAATAGGGCAGGCGTTAAAGGTACCATGAGGAGGTATAGTCCAGCAAGATATTTATGTCGTAGACCCTTCTGTGCAGGAGCCATTGTTGGACATAGTACAGGACATGGCATACAGTTTGGCTTGGTAAGTTCCTGAAGGAGAATGGCAATGCTTTCTCATGGGAAGGAAAGCACGTAGCCCCAGAGTTGGAGGTGCAGATAAGAAGCTGTGTCGCGCAGCTCAAGGACGACAGCAGCTTCTTGTGCCGGCATATTTGGAAGCACTCCCTCAATTTGTACAGTCATTGAGTCAGTATCCATCTTTGGAAGGCTGTCTGCCTCTAGTAAGAGTGTTCTGACACCATTGTATGGGATCAGTCACTGGATGTTTTGGATTTTGGAGGAGGGGATGCCATTTCTCTTGAAATGAGCTTCTTGTTCTTCTCTTTGGCAAAGAAATTTAGTTTGGATGGGCACTTTGGGTGGTCTCAGTGAATTTAAAGGTTTTTCCCAAGAGGTTTCCCTGTGGGTTAGAGCTGTTGAACTGACAGTGGGAATCTAGACAGCAAGTTGTTGAGCTTTTTGTCCTTGTAGCTTTAGTGTGTGAGTAGTCCCTGTTGCCATGCTGCTTGGATCTTGACTCTGAGACTGAAAGCTTAGGAGCGTAGAGCTGAAAAGAAAAGTGTCAATAGCAGGGTGTGTGTTCATTGTTTGATGGGTGAAGTTGAAATTGTAGGCAGCAAAGAACTTTCTCTCTCAGCTGGCACATTTGTTGAGCGGATGTCTTTGAGTTTGTTACCGGACTCTGCGAGAGTGAAAATGTTTGTTAGGGCAGAGGATTTCGTGTTGCCCTTTGAGTGTGGTGCAAAAGTGTTTGCACACTTGGAAGGGGAAGATCAGCAAAGTCTTTTTTTCCTGGCACAGTTAATTTGAGAGCAGGGACGTTTCCAACTCGGCTCTGTCCTTTGGAGCTGGCCTCGGTGCGTTTCCTTCTTTTGTTAGTCGACAGCGCCATCGTGTGGTTATTTTGATGAGCGCTGGCAGACGGTGCCAGGGAAAAAGCCAAGCTGTTTGTGGCTCCGGCCTCATTATTGTAGGAGCAGCGCAGGGAAGAGCTCCGCTGGGGGTCCTGGCTCTTAGAGACTGAGAGAATGTGATCCTGTATGTAGCACAGAAGGAAGTGGAATTGTTTCATTGTGGGCTGTGCAGTTTATAAGCTGCAAATGAAAAGGCAATTGCAGCGCAGCCTCTTCTTTTCTGTGTGATCAGCTGCTCAACATGTAACTCGCACACACTGAACTGCATCCACCTCCCTGGAGATATAAAATGTGTATATCACTTTCCTCAAACTCTATGTATTACCTTGCACTCTAGCAGATCCCAAACCGCTTCAAAACGTCCAGCAGCTACTCAAAAAGAAAAAGTCCAACAAAAAGCTAGTGCTGGCCTTTAGAGTGCCTTTGCAGTCCGTAAAATAGACGAAATGCACTAGGGCTTTGAATGCTTCTTCCCAACTATATAAATTCTCTCCAAGTGGCAAAGTCCATCATTACAGCAAAATTTTTCAGCTGGAGTTCTGACTGAGAGATGTGCCAGGACAGAAGGCATTTGCTGACCTACCCTTTTTCCCTGTGTAACTTGGTATTTGCAGTACAATTATTTTCAGTGTCGCTGTGTCCAAGCAGCTAGAGATTACACAGATAGAAGTGTCAAGAGAGATGCTGCTAAAGTACGCCCTTCTTATAGCAGCATTTAAATGGCACACGACGCCTTGCTGCTTTTTCTTTCCCAGAGACACCTGCTGTCAATTTTTTCACTCTGGCTTCTTGATCAAAAATGTCCACCTGAAATGTCTTACAGAAATAGGCTCCAGGTGTAAAAACCAGTACGGGGCTACATTTTCTGCGTGCTCCACATAAGTCACATCAAACTCACTCATCAAACTTCACTCTCTCCTTCCATTCTCCACTGCCTCTACCATTGTGTTCTCTGGATCTCAGAGTCTAAAGGCAGGCGCAATAGTTTCCACTGAGGGGTTGGAAGAGGTGTACAAGCAGCACAAATAGCTTCTGCGCTGCGCAGGCCATTTCTCTGCATTTTAGAGCCTAAGGGAAAGCGCTAGTGTTCCTGCGGAGAGCTGCAACAGCTGCAGAATATGTGTTGTCTTGGCACATGTTTGCAATCCACCATGATGGATCCTTAGTGAAACCAAACTGTGGTTCTGCTTCAAACATCTCACCCTGCTTGGCCACAAAGCTTTCGCTGACATGTCCCATTGCCTTTTTATTGCTGCGTTTCATTTTCAGAGTTTGTACGGAATCATTGCACTTTGCTTCTAAGCTGAACGTCGATACTGCTGGAGTCTCATATGTCCATTTTCTTCTCACACAAAAAAACTGCTTCCTTTAAAACATGCTGATGCGACCTGCTTTCTTGCTCAGCTGTAATTTTAGGGGTGTTCTCTGTCCCGCTTACAGTCTGAATCTAAACTAAGAAGTTTATGGGACAGATGTGCCAAGACAAATAGTTTGCTTGGACCTTGCCACGTGTATTCAAGAGCATCCTTTCACTCCACCATCATGTCTCTGCTTTACATCCTGCAAACTTCACACACACATACATACATACATACTGGAATGAGGCACTTTCTTTCTTTCTTTCTCAGCTACACTCACCTATCCCCCACGCTAACTTCTTTACCGCTTTTCTCTTGGCCTTGCTATGCATACTTTTCCTCTTAAGACACCCATTGTCTGGCCTACCCCTTCCCTACATTGCCTTGCCTTTCCTTTCCTATCCAACCTCGCATTTCTTTGTCATTCCTGGCCATTGTTTTCCTCTTCCTTCCTGACCCATCCATGTCTTTCCCTTGCCCTTCCTACCAGTCCAGTGCCTTGCACCACCCATCCCCCTTGCCACTTTGTCCAGTTTCCCTTCCCCTTTGTCCAGCTCCAATCTTTCATTTCCTTCTCCTTCTAGGACTCTCATTGCCTTGCTTGCCTCTCCTTTGTCTTGCCTGGCAAAGCCACCACTTTTCTTGGCGTTACCTTTGAACCTCTCCTCTCCCTTGCCTTGCATTCCCTTGCTCACTCGTCCCCCACCTGGAATTCAATACCCCTCTTTTTGCGGCATTTCTTCATCTTGCCTTGCCCTGCCTGCTTCTCCTAGGACTCTCAAGGCTTTCACGTACCTCCAGCGTTTCAGGAGCATGTGAGAGGAAGCCCAAAAGAGGTCACGAGCAAGCACACCCATCTGTCCTGGCAGCTTGCTTCTGGCACCTATCCTTACATGTCTTGAATTTTGGACATAAAATTCACATTTCACCTTTGCGCTTCAGGACCAGAATGACAGTTCTTTTGTATACCAAGGAAAGCAGGTAATCCAAGTGTTTTAGGTGCAGATTAGAGATGGCCCATGTGAGATCAAGGCCTGACAGAGAAGTCTGTCCTAGCCCCTTTTGTGTACCAGCAGTCTTTGAATGTACCTCTCATTTGTCTTGCCTTGGTGACCCAAAAGTTTCCTTGCCTTGCCCTGCCTTGCCTCCCTAGCCTTGCACTCCCTCCAGTGCCTACGCCCACACTTGACCTGCCTACTGCTTTCCTCCAGGGAAACCTAGCCTTGCCTAGCCCCTCCTGTTTCTGCCTGGCCTTCCTATGCCCATCCTTGCCTAGAAGTTCTGGGCCTTCTCTCACCTACCACTCCATTTGCTTGCCCCTCATGGCTCCAGCCTTGTCAGCTTCTCCCTTGACTTGCCTACAATTGCGCCTACACTTGGTTTGCATTGCAAAGAGCGGTAGGCAAGGCAAAGCAAAGCAAGGAAGGTCTTTCTAGGTCTTGCCAGGCAAGGCACACATAAGCAAGCAAGCAAGCAAAACAAGAGTAGACTAGCCACAGCATCAAAGGCAAGGCAAGGCCAAGTGACTCTGAGTGCCTTTCCTTGGCAAGTAAAAGATATAGTGACAATGTAATAGGGCAGGCGTTAAAGGTACCATGAGGAGGTATAGTCCAGCAAGATATTTATGTCGTAGACCCTTCTGTGCAGGAGCCATTGTTGGACATAGTACAGGACATGGCATACAGTTTGGCTTGGTAAGTTCCTGAAGGAGAATGGCAATGCTTTCTCATGGGAAGGAAAGCACGTAGCCCCAGAGTTGGAGGTGCAGATAAGAAGCTGTGTCGCGCAGCTCAAGGACGACAGCAGCTTCTTGTGCCGGCATATTTGGAAGCACTCCCTCAATTTGTACAGTCATTGAGTCAGTATCCATCTTTGGAAGGCTGTCTGCCTCTAGTAAGAGTGTTCTGACACCATTGTATGGGATCAGTCACTGGATGTTTTGGATTTTGGAGGAGGGGATGCCATTTCTCTTGAAATGAGCTTCTTGTTCTTCTCTTTGGCAAAGAAATTTAGTTTGGATGGGCACTTTGGGTGGTCTCAGTGAATTTAAAGGTTTTTCCCAAGAGGTTTCCCTGTGGGTTAGAGCTGTTGAACTGACAGTGGGAATCTAGACAGCAAGTTGTTGAGCTTTTTGTCCTTGTAGCTTTAGTGTGTGAGTAGTCCCTGTTGCCATGCTGCTTGGATCTTGACTCTGAGACTGAAAGCTTAGGAGCGTAGAGCTGAAAAGAAAAGTGTCAATAGCAGGGTGTGTGTTCATTGTTTGATGGGTGAAGTTGAAATTGTAGGCAGCAAAGAACTTTCTCTCTCAGCTGGCACATTTGTTGAGCGGATGTCTTTGAGTTTGTTACCGGACTCTGCGAGAGTGAAAATGTTTGTTAGGGCAGAGGATTTCGTGTTGCCCTTTGAGTGTGGTGCAAAAGTGTTTGCACACTTGGAAGGGGAAGATCAGCAAAGTCTTTTTTTCCTGGCACAGTTAATTTGAGAGCAGGGACGTTTCCAACTCGGCTCTGTCCTTTGGAGCTGGCCTCGGTGCGTTTCCTTCTTTTGTTAGTCGACAGCGCCACCGTGTGGTTATTTTGATGAGCGCTGGCAGACGGTGCCAGGGAAAAAGCCAAGCTGTTTGCGGCTCCGGCCTCATTGGTGTAGGAGCAGCGCAGGGAAGAGCTCCGCTGGGGGTCCTGGCTCTTAGAGACTGAGAGAATGTGATCCTGTATGTAGCACAGAAGGAAGTGGAATTGTTTCATTGTGGGCTGTGCAGTTTATAAGCTGCAAATGAAAAGGCAATTGCAGCGCAGCCTCTTCTTTTCTGTGTGATCAGCTGCTCAACATGTAACTCGCACACACTGAACTGCATCCACCTCCCTGGAGATATAAAATGTGTATATCACTTTCCTCAAACTCTATGTATTACCTTGCACTCTAGCAGATCCCAAACCGCTTCAAAACGTCCAGCAGCTACTCAAAAAGTCCAACAAAAAGCTAGTGCTGGCCTTTAGAGTGCCTTTGCAGTCCGTAAAATAGACGAAATGCACTAGGGCTTTGAATGCTTCTTCCCAACTATATAAATTCTCTCCAAGTGGCAAAGTCCATCATTACAGCAAAATTTTTCAGCTGGAGTTCTGACTGAGAGATGTGCCAGGACAGAAGGCATTTGCTGACCTACCCTTTTTCCCTGTGTAACTTGGTATTTGCAGTACAATTATTTTCAGTGTCGCTGTGTCCAAGCAGCTAGAGATTACACAGATAGAAGTGTCAAGAGAGATGCTGCTAAAGTACGCCCTTCTTATAGCAGCATTTAAATGGCACACGACGCCTTGCTGCTTTTTCTTTCCCAGAGACACCTGCTGTCAATTTTTTCACTCTGGCTTCTTGATCAAAAATGTCCACCTGAAATGTCTTACAGAAATAGGCTCCAGGTGTAAAAACCAGTACGGGGCTACATTTTCTGCGTGCTCCACATAAGTCACATCAAACTCACTCATCAAACTTCACTCTCTCCTTCCATTCTCCACTGCCTCTACCATTGTGTTCTCTGGATCTCAGAGTCTAAAGGCAGGCGCAATAGTTTCCACTGAGGGGTTGGAAGAGGTGTACAAGCAGCACAAATAGCTTCTGCGCTGCGCAGGCCATTTCTCTGCATTTTAGAGCCTAAGGGAAAGCGCTAGTGTTCCTGCGGAGAGCTGCAACAGCTGCAGAATATGTGTTGTCTTGGCACATGTTTGCAATCCACCATGATGGATCCTTAGTGAAACCAAACTGTGGTTCTGCTTCAAACATCTCACCCTGCTTGGCCACAAAGCTTTCGCTGACATGTCCCATTGCCTTTTTATTGCTGCGTTTCATTTTCAGAGTTTGTACGGAATCATTGCACTTTGCTTCTAAGCTGAACGTCGATACTGCTGGAGTCTCATATGTCCATTTTCTTCTCACACAAAAAAACTGCTTCCTTTAAAACATGCTGATGCGACCTGCTTTCTTGCTCAGCTGTAATTTTAGGGGTGTTCTCTGTCCCGCTTACAGTCTGAATCTAAACTAAGAAGTTTATGGGACAGATGTGCCAAGACAAATAGTTTGCTTGGACCTTGCCACGTGTATTCAAGAGCATCCTTTCACTCCACCATCATGTCTCTGCTTTACATCCTGCAAACTTCACACACACATACATACATACATACTGGAATGAGGCACTTTCTTTCTTTCTTTCTCAGCTACACTCACCTATCCCCCACGCTAACTTCTTTACCGCTTTTCTCTTGGCCTTGCTATGCATACTTTTCCTCTTAAGACACCCATTGTCTGGCCTACCCCTTCCCTACATTGCCTTGCCTTTCCTTTCCTATCCAACCTCGCATTTCTTTGTCATTCCTGGCCATTGTTTTCCTCTTCCTTCCTGACCCATCCATGTCTTTCCCTTGCCCTTCCTACCAGTCCAGTGCCTTGCACCACCCATCCCCCTTGCCACTTTGTCCAGTTTCCCTTCCCCTTTGTCCAGCTCCAATCTTTCATTTCCTTCTCCTTCTAGGACTCTCATTGCCTTGCTTGCCTCTCCTTTGTCTTGCCTGGCAAAGCCACCACTTTTCTTGGCGTTACCTTTGAACCTCTCCTCTCCCTTGCCTTGCATTCCCTTGCTCACTCGTCCCCCACCTGGAATTCAATACCCCTCTTTTTGCGGCATTTCTGCATCTTGCCTTGCCCTGCCTGCTTCTCCTAGGACTCTCAAGGCTTTCACGTACCTCCAGCGTTTCAGGAGCATGTGAGAGGAAGCCCAAAAGAGGTCACGAGCAAGCACACCCATCTGTCCTGGCAGCTTGCTTCTGGCACCTATCCTTACATGTCTTGAATTTTGGACATAAAATTCACATTTCACCTTTGCGCTTCAGGACCAGAATGACAGTTCTTTTGTATACCAAGGAAAGCAGGTAATCCAAGTGTTTTAGGTGCAGATTAGAGATGGCCCATGTGAGATCAAGGCCTGACAGAGAAGTCTGTCCTAGCCCCTTTTGTGTACCAGCAGTCTTTGAATGTACCTCTCATTTGTCTTGCCTTGGTGACCCAAAAGTTTCCTTGCCTTGCCCTGCCTTGCCTCCCTAGCCTTGCACTCCCTCCAGTGCCTACGCCCACACTTGACCTGCCTACTGCTTTCCTCCAGGGAAACCTAGCCTTGCCTAGGCCTTCCTGTTTCTGCCTGGCCTTCCTATGCCCATCCTTGCCTAGAAGTTCTGGGCCTTCTCTCACCTACCACTCCATTTGCTTGCCCCTCATGGCTCCAGCCTTGTCAGCTTCTCCCTTGACTTGCCTACAATTGCGCCTACACTTGGTTTGCATTGCAAAGAGCGGTAGGCAAGGCAAAGCAAAGCAAGGAAGGTCTTTCTAGGTCTTGCCAGGCAAGGCACACATAAGCAAGCAAGCAAGCAAGCAAAACAAGAGTAGACTAGCCACAGCATCAAAGGCAAGGCAAGGCCAAGTGACTCTGAGTGCCTTTCCTTGGCAAGTAAAAGATATAGTGACAATGTAATAGGGCAGGCGTTAAAGGTACCATGAGGAGGTATAGTCCAGCAAGATATTTATGTCGTAGACCCTTCTGTGCAGGAGCCATTGTTGGACATAGTACAGGACATGGCATACAGTTTGGCTTGGTAAGTTCCTGAAGGAGAATGGCAATGCTTTCTCATGGGAAGGAAAGCACGTAGCCCCAGAGTTGGAGGTGCAGATAAGAAGCTGTGTCACGCAGCTCAAGGACGACAGCAGCTTCTTGTGCCGGCATATTTGGAAGCACTCCCTCAATTTGTACTGTCATTGAGTCAGTATCCATCTTTGGAAGGCTGTCTGCCTCTAGTAAGAGTGTTCTGACACAATTGTATGGGATCAGTCACTGGATGTTTTGGATTTTGGAGGAGGGGATGCCATTTCTCTTGAAATGAGCTTCTTGTTCTTCTCTTTGGCAAAGAAATTAAGTTTGGATGGGCACTTTGGGTGGTCTCAGTGAATTTAAAGGTTTTTCCCAAGAGGTTTCCCTGTGGGTTAGAGCTGTTGAACTGACAGTGGGAATCTAGACACCAAGTTGTTGAGCTTTTTGTCCTTGTAGCTTTAGTGTGTGAGTAGTCCCTGTTGCCATGCTGCTTGGATCTTGACTCTGAGACTGAAAGCTTAGGAGCGTAGAGCTGAAAAGAAAAGTGTCAATAGCAGGGTGTGTGTTCATTGTTTGATGGGTGAAGTTGAAATTGTAGGCAGCAAAGAACTTTCTCTCTCAGCTGGCACATTTGTTGAGCGGATGTCTTTGAGTTTGTTACCGGACTCTGCGAGAGTGAAAATGTTTGTTAGGGCAGAGGATTTCGTGTTGCCCTTTGAGTGTGGTGCAAAAGTGTTTGCACACTTGGAAGGGGAAGATCAGCAAAGTCTTTTTTTCCTGGCACAGTTAATTTGAGAGCAGGGACGTTTCCAACTCGGCTCTGTCCTTTGGAGCTGGCCTCGGTGCGTTTCCTTCTTTTGTTAGTCGACAGCGCCATCGTGTGGTTATTTTGATGAGCGCTGGCAGACGGTGCCAGGGAAAAAGCCAAGCTGTTTGTGGCTCCGGCCTCATTATTGTAGGAGCAGCGCAGGGAAGAGCTCCGCTGGGGGTCCTGGCTCTTAGAGACTGAGAGAATGTGATCCTGTATGTAGCACAGAAGGAAGTGGAATTGTTTCATTGTGGGCTGTGCAGTTTATAAGTTGCAAATGAAAAGGCAATTGCAGCGCAGCCTCTTCTTTTCTGTGTGATCAGCTGCTCAACATGTAACTCGCACACACTGAACTGCATCCACCTCCCTGGAGATATAAAATGTGTATATCACTTTCCTCAAACTCTATGTATTACCTTGCACTCTAGCAGATCCCAAACCGCTTCAAAACGTCCAGCAGCTACTCAAAAAGTCCAACAAAAAGCTAGTGCTGGCCTTTAGAGTGCCTTTGCAGTCCGTAAAATAGACGAAACGCACTAGGGCTTTGAATGCTTCTTCCCAACTATATAAATTCTCTCCAAGTGGCAAAGTCCATCATTACAGCAAAATTTTTCAGCTGGAGTTCTGACTGAGAGATGTGCCAGGACAGAAGGCATTTGCTGACCTACCCTTTTTCCCTGTGTAACTTGGTATTTGCAGTACAATTATTTTCAGTGTCGCTGTGTCCAAGCAGCTAGAGATTACACAGATAGAAGTGTCAAGAGAGATGCTGCTAAAGTACGCCCTTCTTATAGCAGCATTTAAATGGCACACGACGCCTTGCTGCTTTTTCTTTCCCAGAGACACCTGCTGTCAATTTTTTCACTCTGGCTTCTTGATCAAAAATGTCCACCTGAAATGTCTTACAGAAATAGGCTCCAGGTGTAAAAACCAGTACGGGGCTACATTTTCTGCGTGCTCCACATAAGTCACATCAAACTCACTCATCAAACTTCACTCTCTCCTTCCATTCTCCACTGCCTCTACCATTGTGTTCTCTGGATCTCAGAGTCTAAAGGCAGGCGCAGTAGTTTCCACTGAGGGGTTGGAAGAGGTGTACAAGCAGCACAAATAGCTTCTGCGCTGCGCAGGCCATTTCTCTGCATTTTAGAGTCTAAGGGAAAGCTCTAGTGTTCCTGCGGAGAGCTGCAACAGCTGCAGAATATGTGTTGTCTTGGCACATGTTTGCAATCCACCATGATGGATCCTTAGTGAAGCCAAACTGTGGTTCTGCTTCAAACATCTCACCCTGCTTGGCCACAAAGCTTTCGCTGACATGTCCCATTGCCTTTTTATTGCTGCGTTTCATTTTCAGAGTTTGTACGGAATCATTGCACTTTGCTTCTAAGCTGAACGTCGATACTGCTGGAGTCTCATATGTCCATTTTCTTCTCACACAAAAAAACTGCTTCCTCTAAAACATGCTGATGCCACCTGCTTTCTTGCTCAGCTGTAATTTTAGGGGTGTTCTCTGTCCCGCTTACAGTCTGAATCTAAACTAAGAAGTTTATGGGACACAGATGTGCCAAGACAAATCGTTTGCTTGGACCTTGCCACGTGTATTCAAGAGCATCCTTTCACTCCACCATCAAGTCTCTGCTTTACATCCTGCAAACTTCACACACACATACATACATACATACATACTGGAATGAGGCACTTTCTTTCTTTCTTTCTTTCTTTCTCAGCTACACTCACCTATCCCCCACGCTAACTTCTTTACCGCTTTTCTCTTGGCCTTGCTATGCATACTTTTCCTCTTAAGACACCCATTGTCTGGCCTACCCCTTCCCTACATTGCCTTGCCTTTCCTTTCCTATCCAACCTTGCATTTCTTTGTCATTCCTGGCCATTGTTTTCCTCTTCCTTCCTGACCCATCCATGTCTTTCCCTTGCCCTTCCTACCAGTCCAGTGCCTTGCACCACCCATCCCCCTTGCCACTTTGTCCAGTTTCCCTTCCCCTTTGTCCAGCTCCAATCTTTCATTTCCGTCTCCTTCTGGGACTCTCATTGCCTTGCTTGCCTCTCCTTTGTCTTGCCTGGCAAAGCCACCACTTTTCTTGGCGTTACCTTTGAACCTCTCCTCTCCCTTGCCTTGCATTCCCTTGCTCACTCGTCCCCCACCTGGAATTCAATACCCCTCTTTTTGCGGCATTTCTTCATCTTGCCTTGCCCTGCCTGCTTCTCCTAGGACTCTCAAGGCTTTCACGTACCTCCAGCGTTTCAGGAGCATGTGAGAGGAAGCCCAAAAGAGGTCACGAGCAAACACACCCATCTGTCCTGGCAGCTTGCTTCTGGCACCTATCCTTACATGTCTTGAATTTTGGACATAAAATTCACATTTCACCTTTGCGCTTCAGGACCAGAATGACAGTTCTTTTGTATACCAAGGAAAGCAGGTAATCCAAGTGTTTTAGGTGCAGATTAGAGATGGCCCATGTGAGATCAAGGCCAGACAGAGAAGTCTGTCCTAGCCCCTTTTGTGTACCAGCAGTCTTTGAATGTACCTCTCATTTGTCTTGTTTTGGGTACCCAAAAGTTTCCTTGCCTTGCCCTGCCTTGCCTCCCTAGTCTTGCACTCCTTCCAGTGCCTATGCCCACACTTGACCTGCCTACTGCTTTCCTCCAGGGAAACCTAGCCTTGCCTAGGCCTTCCTGTTTCTGCCTGGCCTTCCTATGCCCATCCTTGCCTAGAAGTTCTGGGCCTTCTCTCACCTACCACTCCATTTGCTTGCCCCTCATGGCTCCAGCCTTGTCAGCTTCTCCCTTGACTTGCCTACAATTGCGCCTACACTTGGTTTGCATTGCAAAGAGCGGTAGGCAAGGCAAAGCAAAGCAAGGAAGGTCTTTCTAGGTCTTGCCAGGCAAGGCACACATAAGGAAGCAAGCAAGCAAGCAAAACAAGAGTAGACTAGCCACAGCATCAAAGGCAAGGCAAGGCCAAGTGACTCTGAGTGCCTTTCCTTGGCAAGTAAAAGATATAGTGACAATGTAATAGGGCAGGCGTTAAAGGTACCATGAGGAGGTATAGTCCAGCAAGATATTTATGTCGTAGACCCTTCTGTGCAGGAGCCATTGTTGGACATAGTACAGGACATGGCATACAGTTTGGCTTGGTAAGTTCCTGAAGGAGAATGGCAATGCTTTCTCATGGGAAGGAAAGCACGTAGCCCCAGAGTTGGAGGTGCAGATAAGAAGCTGTGTCACGCAGCTCAAGGACGACAGCAGCTTCTTGTGCCGGCATATTTGGAAGCACTCCCTCAATTTGTACTGTCATTGAGTCAGTATCCATCTTTGGAAGGCTGTCCGCCTCTAGTAAGAGTGTTCTGACACCATTGTATGGGATCAGTCACTGGATGTTTTGGATTTTGGAGGAGGGGATGCCATTTCTCTTGAAATGAGCTTCTTGTTCTTCTCTTTGGCAAAGAAATTAAGTTTGGATGGGCACTTTGGGTGGTCTCAGTGAATGTAAAGGTTTTTCCCAAGAGGTTTCCCTGTGGGTTAGAGCTGTTGAACTGACAGTGGGAATCTAGACACCAAGTTGTTGAGCTTTTTGTCCTTGTAGCTTTAGTGTGTGAGTAGTCCCTGTTGCCATGCTGCTTGGATCTTGACTCTGAGACTGAAAGCTTAGGAGCGTAGAGCTGAAAAGAA
This sequence comes from Poecile atricapillus, assembly GCF_030490865.1. NCBI lineage: Eukaryota > Metazoa > Chordata > Aves > Passeriformes > Paridae > Poecile > Poecile atricapillus. The sequence continues at coordinate 69,959,885 of NC_081288.1, forward strand.
AAGTGTCAATAGCAGGGTGTGTGTTCATTGTTTGATGGGTGAAGTTGAAATTGTAGGCAGCAAAGAACTTTCTCTCTCAGCTGGCACATTTGTTGAGCGGATGTCTTTGAGTTTGTTACCGGACTCTGCGAGAGTGAAAATGTTTGTTAGGGCAGAGGATTTCGTGTTGCCCTTTGAGTGTGGTGCAAAAGTGTTTGCACACTTGGAAGGGGAAGATCAGCAAAGTCTTTTTTTCCTGGCACAGTTAATTTGAGAGCAGGGACGTTTCCAACTCGGCTCTGTCCTTTGGAGCTGGCCTCGGTGCGTTTCCTTCTTTTGTTAGTCGACAGCGCCATCGTGTGGTTATTTTGATGAGCGCTGGCAGACGGTGCCAGGGAAAAAGCCAAGCTGTTTGCGGCTCCGGCCTCATTGGTGTAGGAGCAGCGCAGGGAAGAGCTCCGCTGGGGGTCCTGGCTCTTAGAGACTGAGAGAATGTGATCCTGTATGTAGCACAGAAGGAAGTGGAATTGTTTCATTGTGGGCTGTGCAGTTTATAAGCTGCAAATGAAAAGGCAATTGCAGCGCAGCCTCTTCTTTTCTGTGTGATCAGCTGCTCAACATGTAACTCGCACACACTGAACTGCATCCACCTCCCTGGAGATATAAAATGTGTATATCACTTTCCTCAAACTCTATGTATTACCTTGCACTCTAGCAGATCCCAAACCGCTTCAAAACGTCCAGCAGCTACTCAAAAAGAAAAAGTCCAACAAAAAGCTAGTGCTGGCCTTTAGAGTGCCTTTGCAGTCCGTAAAATAGACGAAACGCACTAGGGCTTTGAATGCTTCTTCCCAACTATATAAATTCTCTCCAAGTGGCAAAGTCCATCATTACAGCAAAATTTTTCAGCTGGAGTTCTGACTGAGAGATGTGCCAGGACAGAAGGCATTTGCTGACCTACCCTTTTTCCCTGTGTAACTTGGTATTTGCAGTACAATTATTTTCAGTGTCGCTGTGTCCAAGCAGCTAGAGATTACACAGATAGAAGTGTCAAGAGAGATGCTGCTAAAGTACGCCCTTTATATAGCAGCATTTAAATGGCACACGACTCCTTGCTGCTTTTTCTTTCCCAGAGAGACCTGCTGTCAATTTTTTCACTCTGGCTTCTTGATCAAAAATGTCCACCTGAAATGTCTTACAGAAATAGGCTCCAGGTGTAAAAACCAGTACGGGGCTTCATTTTCTGCGTGCTCCACATAAGTCACATCAAACTCACTCATCAAACTTCACTCTCTCCTTCCATTCTCCACTGCCTCTACCATTGTGTTCTCTGGATCTCAGAGTCTAAAGGCAGGCGCAATAGTTTCCACTGAGGGGTTGGAAGAGGTGTACAAGCAGCACAAATAGCTTCTGCGCTGCGCAGGCCATTTCTCTGCATTTTAGAGCCTAAGGGAAAGCGCTAGTGTTCCTGCGGAGAGCTGCAACAGCTGCAGAATATGTGTTGTCTTGGCACAAGTTTGCAATCCACCATGATGGATCCTTAGTGAAGCCAAACTGTGGTTCTGCTTCAAACATCTCACCCTGCTTGGCCACAAAGCTTTCGCTGACATGTCCCATTGCCTTTTTATTGCTGCGTTTCATTTTCAGAGTTTGTACGGAATCATTGCACTTTGCTTCTAAGCTGAACGTCGATACTGCTGGAGTCTCATATGTCCATTTTCTTCTCACACAAAAAAACTGCTTCCTTTAAAACATGCTGATGCGACCTGCTTTCTTGCTCAGCTGTAATTTTAGGGGTGTTCTCTGTCCCGCTTACAGTCTGAATCTAAACTAAGAAGTTTATGGGACACAGATGTGCCAAGACAAATAGTTTGCTTGGACCTTGCCACGTGTATTCAAAAGCATCCTTTCACTCCACCATCAAGTCTCTGCTTTACATCCTGCAAACTTCACACACACATACATACATACATACAAACAGGAATGAGGTACTTTCTTTCTTTCTTTCTCAGCTACACTCACCTATCCCCCACGCTAACTTCTTTACCGCTTTTCTCTTGGCCTTGCTATGCATACTTTTCCTCTTAAGACACCCATTGTCTGGCCTACCCCTTCCCTACATTGCCTTGCCTTTCCTTTCCTATCCAACCTTGCATTTCTTTGTCATTCCTGGCCATTGTTTTCCTCTTCCTTCCTGACCCATCCATGTCTTTCCCTTGCCCTTCCTACCAGTCCAGTGCCTTGCACCACCCATCCCCCTTGCCACTTTGTCCAGTTTCCCTTCCCCTTTGTCCAGCTCCAATCTTTCATTTCCTTCTCCTTCTAGGACTCTCATTGCCTTGCTTGCCTCTCCTTTGTCTTGCCTGGCAAAGCCACCACTTTTCTTGGCGTTACCTTTGAACCTCTCCTCTCCCTTGCCTTGCATTCCCTTGCTCACTCGTCCCCCACCTGGAATTCAATACCCCTCTTTTTGCGGCATTTCTTCATCTTGCCTTGCCCTGCCTGCTTCTCCTAGGACTCTCAAGGCTTTCACGTACCTCCAGCGTTTCAGGAGCATGTGAGAGGAAGCCCAAAAGAGGTCACGAGCAAACACACCCATCTGTCCTGGCAGCTTGTTTCTGGCACCTATCCTTACATGTCTTGAATTTTGGACATAAAATTCACATTTCACATTTGCGCTTCAGGACCAGAATGACAGTTCTTTTGTATACCAAGGAAAGCAGGTAATCCAAGTGTTTTAGGTGCAGATTAGAGATGGCCCATGTGAGATCAAGGCCAGACAGAGAAGTCTGTCCTAGCCCCTTTTGTGTACCAGCAGTCTTTGAATGTACCTCTCATTTGTCTTGTTTTGGGTACCCAAAAGTTTCCTTGCCTTGCCCTGCCTTGCCTCCCTAGTCTTGCACTCCCTCCAGTGCCTATGCCCACACTTGACCTGCCTACTGCTTTCCTCCAGGGAAACCTAGCCTTGCCTAGGCCTTCCTGTTTCTGCCTGGCCTTCCTATGCCCATCCTTGCCTAGAAGTTCTGGGCCTTCTCTCACCTACCACTCCATTTGCTTGCCCCTCATGGCTCCAGCCTTGTCAGCTTCTCCCTTGACTTGCCTACAATTGCGCCTACACTTGGTTTGCATTGCAAAGAGCGGTAGGCAAGGCAAAGCAAAGCAAGGAAGGTCTTTCTAGGTCTTGCCAGGCAAGGCACACATAAGGAAGCAAGCAAGCAAAACAAGAGTAGACTAGCCACAGCATCAAAGGCAAGGCAAGGCCAAGTGACTCTGAGTGCCTTTCCTTGGCAAGTAAAAGATATAGTGACAATGTAATAGGGCAGGCGTTAAAGGTACCATGAGGAGGTATAGTCCAGCAAGATATTTATGTCGTAGACCCTTCTGTGCAGGAGCCATTGTTGGACATAGTACAGGACATGGCATACAGTTTGGCTTGGTAAGTTCCTGAAGGAGAATGGCAATGCTTTCTCATGGGAAGGAAAGCACGTAGCCCCAGAGTTGGAGGTGCAGATAAGAAGCTGTGTCACGCAGCTCAAGGACGACAGCAGCTTCTTGTGCCGGCATATTTGGAAGCACTCCCTCAATTTGTACTGTCATTGAGTCAGTATCCATCTTTGGAAGGCTGTCCGCCTCTAGTAAGAGTGTTCTGACACCATTGTATGGGATCAGTCACTGGATGTTTTGGATTTTGGAGGAGGGGATGCCATTTCTCTTGAAATGAGCTTCTTGTTCTTCTCTTTGGCAAAGAAATTAAGTTTGGATGGGCACTTTGGGTGGTCTCAGTGAATGTAAAGGTTTTTCCCAAGAGGTTTCCCTGTGGGTTAGAGCTGTTGAACTGACAGTGGGAATCTAGACACCAAGTTGTTGAGCTTTTTGTCCTTGTAGCTTTAGTGTGTGAGTAGTCCCTGTTGCCATGCTGCTTGGATCTTGACTCTGAGACTGAAAGCTTAGGAGCGTAGAGCTGAAAAGAAAAGTGTCAATAGCAGGGTGTGTGTTCATTGTTTGATGGGTGAAGTTGAAATTGTAGGCAGCAAAGAACTTTCTCTCTCAGCTGGCACATTTGTTGAGCGGATGTCTTTGAGTTTGTTACCGGACTCTGCGAGAGTGAAAATGTTTGTTAGGGCAGAGGATTTCGTGTTGCCCTTTGAGTGTGGTGCAAAAGTGTTTGCACACTTGGAAGGGGAAGATCAGCAAAGTCTTTTTTTCCTGGCACAGTTAATTTGAGAGCAGGGACGTTTCCAACTCGGCTCTGTCCTTTGGAGCTGGCCTCGGTGCGTTTCCTTCTTTTGTTAGTCGACAGCGCCATCGTGTGGTTATTTTGATGAGCGCTGGCAGACGGTGCCAGGGAAAAAGCCAAGCTGTTTGCGGCTCCGGCCTCATTGGTGTAGGAGCAGCGCAGGGAAGAGCTCTGCTGGGGGTCCTGGCTCTTAGAGACTGAGAGAATGTGATCCTGTATGTAGCACAGAAGGAAGTGGAATTGTTTCATTGTGGGCTGTGCAGTTTATAAGTTGCAAATGAAAAGGCAATTGCAGCGCAGCCTCTTCTTTTCTGTGTGATCAGCTGCTCAACATGTAACTCGCACACACTGAACTGCATCCACCTCCCTGGAGATATAAAATGTGTATATCACTTTCCTCAAACTCTATGTATTACCTTGCACTCTAGCAGATCCCAAACTGCTTCAAAACGTCCAGCAGCTACTCAAAAAGTCCAACAAAAAGCTAGTGCTGGCCTTTAGAGTGCCTTTGCAGTCCGTAAAATAGACGAAACGCACTAGGGCTTTGAATGCTTCTTCCCAACTATATAAATTCTCTCCAAGTGGCAAAGTCCATCATTACAGCAAAATTTTTCAGCTGGAGTTCTGACTGAGAGATGTGCCAGGACAGAAGGCATTTGCTGACCTACCCTTTTTCCCTGTGTAACTTGGTATTTGCAGTACAATTATTTTCAGTGTCGCTGTGTCCAAGCAGCTAGAGATTACACAGATAGAAGTGTCAAGAGAGATGCTGCTAAAGTACGCCCTTCTTATAGCAGCATTTAAATGGCACACGACGCCTTGCTGCTTTTTCTTTCCCAGAGACACCTGCTGTCAATTTTTTCACTCTGGCTTCTTGATCAAAAATGTCCACCTGAAATGTCTTACAGAAATAGGCTCCAGGTGTAAAAACCAGTACGGGGCTACATTTTCTGCGTGCTCCACATAAGTCACATCAAACTCACTCATCAAACTTCACTCTCTCCTTCCATTCTCCACTGCCTCTACCATTGTGTTCTCTGGATCTCAGAGTCTAAAGGCAGGCGCAGTAGTTTCCACTGAGGGGTTGGAAGAGGTGTACAAGCAGCACAAATAGCTTCTGCGCTGCGCAGGCCATTTCTCTGCATTTTAGAGTCTAAGGGAAAGCTCTAGTGTTCCTGCGGAGAGCTGCAACAGCTGCAGAATATGTGTTGTCTTGGCACATGTTTGCAATCCACCATGATGGATCCTTAGTGAAGCCAAACTGTGGTTCTGCTTCAAACATCTCACCCTGCTTGGCCACAAAGCTTTCGCTGACATGTCCCATTGCCTTTTTATTGCTGCGTTTCATTTTCAGAGTTTGTACGGAATCATTGCACTTTGCTTCTAAGCTGAACGTCGATACTGCTGGAGTCTCATATGTCCATTTTCTTCTCACACAAAAAAACTGCTTCCTCTAAAACATGCTGATGCCACCTGCTTTCTTGCTCAGCTGTAATTTTAGGGGTGTTCTCTGTCCCGCTTACAGTCTGAATCTAAACTAAGAAGTTTATGGGACACAGATGTGCCAAGACAAATCGTTTGCTTGGACCTTGCCACGTGTATTCAAGAGCATCCTTTCACTCCACCATCAAGTCTCTGCTTTACATCCTGCAAACTTCACACACACATACATACATACATACATACTGGAATGAGGCACTTTCTTTCTTTCTTTCTTTCTTTCTCAGCTACACTCACCTATCCCCCACGCTAACTTCTTTACCGCTTTTCTCTTGGCCTTGCTATGCATACTTTTCCTCTTAAGACACCCATTGTCTGGCCTACCCCTTCCCTACATTGCCTTGCCTTTCCTTTCCTATCCAACCTTGCATTTCTTTGTCATTCCTGGCCATTGTTTTCCTCTTCCTTCCTGACCCATCCATGTCTTTCCCTTGCCCTTCCTACCAGTCCAGTGCCTTGCACCACCCATCCCCCTTGCCACTTTGTCCAGTTTCCCTTCCCCTTTGTCCAGCTCCAATCTTTCATTTCCTTCTCCTTCTAGGACTCTCATTGCCTTGCTTGCCTCTCCTTTGTCTTGCCTGGCAAAGCCACCACTTTTCTTGGCGTTACCTTTGAACCTCTCCTCTCCCTTGCCTTGCATTCCCTTGCTCACTCGTCCCCCACCTGGAATTCAATACCCCTCTTTTTGCGGCATTTCTTCATCTTGCCTTGCCCTGCCTGCTTCTCCTAGGACTCTCAAGGCTTTCACGTACCTCCAGCGTTTCAGGAGCATGTGAGAGGAAGCCCAAAAGAGGTCACGAGCAAACACACCCATCTGTCCTGGCAGCTTGCTTCTGGCACCTATCCTTACATGTCTTGAATTTTGGACATAAAATTCACATTTCACCTTTGCGCTTCAGGACCAGAATGACAGTTCTTTTGTATACCAAGGAAAGCAGGTAATCCAAGTGTTTTAGGTGCAGATTAGAGATGGCCCATGTGAGATCAAGGCCAGCCAGAGAAGTCTGTCCTAGCCCCTTTTGTGTACCAGCAGTCTTTGAATGTACCTCTCATTTGTCTTGTTTTGGGTACCCAAAAGTTTCCTTGCCTTGCCCTGCCTTGCCTCCCTAGTCTTGCACTCCTTCCAGTGCCTATGCCCACACTTGACCTGCCTACTGCTTTCCTCCAGGGAAACCTAGCCTTGCCTAGGCCTTCCTGTTTCTGCCTGGCCTTCCTATGCCCATCCTTGCCTAGAAGTTCTGGGCCTTCTCTCACCTACCACTCCATTTGCTTGCCCCTCATGGCTCCAGCCTTGTCAGCTTCTCCCTTGACTTGCCTACAATTGCGCCTACACTTGGTTTGCATTGCAAAGAGCGGTAGGCAAGGCAAAGCAAAGCAAGGAAGGTCTTTCTAGGTCTTGCCAGGCAAGGCACACATAAGGAAGCAAGCAAGCAAGCAAAACAAGAGTAGACTAGCCACAGCATCAAAGGCAAGGCAAGGCCAAGTGACTCTGAGTGCCTTTCCTTGGCAAGTAAAAGATATAGTGACAATGTAATAGGGCAGGCGTTAAAGGTACCATGAGGAGGTATAGTCCAGCAAGATATTTATGTCGTAGACCCTTCTGTGCAGGAGCCATTGTTGGACATAGTACAGGACATGGCATACAGTTTGGCTTGGTAAGTTCCTGAAGGAGAATGGCAATGCTTTCTCATGGGAAGGAAAGCACGTAGCCCCAGAGTTGGAGGTGCAGATAAGAAGCTGTGTCACGCAGCTCAAGGACGACAGCAGCTTCTTGTGCCGGCATATTTGGAAGCACTCCCTCAATTTGTACTGTCATTGAGTCAGTATCCATCTTTGGAAGGCTGTCCGCCTCTAGTAAGAGTGTTCTGACACCATTGTATGGGATCAGTCACTGGATGTTTTGGATTTTGGAGGAGGGGATGCCATTTCTCTTGAAATGAGCTTCTTGTTCTTCTCTTTGGCAAAGAAATTAAGTTTGGATGGGCACTTTGGGTGGTCTCAGTGAATGTAAAGGTTTTTCCCAAGAGGTTTCCCTGTGGGTTAGAGCTGTTGAACTGACAGTGGGAATCTAGACACCAAGTTGTTGAGCTTTTTGTCCTTGTAGCTTTAGTGTGTGAGTAGTCCCTGTTGCCATGCTGCTTGGATCTTGACTCTGAGACTGAAAGCTTAGGAGCGTAGAGCTGAAAAGAAAAGTGTCAATAGCAGGGTGTGTGTTCATTGTTTGATGGGTGAAGTTGAAATTGTAGGCAGCAAAGAACTTTCTCTCTCAGCTGGCACATTTGTTGAGCGGATGTCTTTGAGTTTGTTACCGGACTCTGCGAGAGTGAAAATGTTTGTTAGGGCAGAGGATTTCGTGTTGCCCTTTGAGTGTGGTGCAAAAGTGTTTGCACACTTGGAGGGGGAAGATCAGCAAAGTCTTTTTTTCCTGGCACAGTTAATTTGAGAGCAGGGACGTTTCCAACTCGGCTCTGTCCTTTGGAGCTGGCCTCGGTGCGTTTCCTTCTTTTGTTAGTCGACAGCGCCATCGTGTGGTTATTTTGATGAGCGCTGGCAGACGGTGCCAGGGAAAAAGCCAAGCTGTTTGCGGCTCCGGCCTCATTGGTGTAGGAGCAGCGCAGGGAAGAGCTCCGCTGGGGGTCCTGGCTCTTAGAGACTGAGAGAATGTGATCCTGTATGTAGCACAGAAGGAAGTGGAATTGTTTCATTGTGGGCTGTGCAGTTTATAAGCTGCAAATGAAAAGGCAATTGCAGCGCAGCCTCTTCTTTTCTGTGTGATCAGCTGCTCAACATGTAACTCGCACACACTGAACTGCATCCACCTCCCTGGAGATATAAAATGTGTATATCACTTTCCTCAAACTCTATGTATTACCTTGCACTCTAGCAGATCCCAAACCGCTTCAAAACGTCCAGCAGCTACTCAAAAAGAAAAAGTCCAACAAAAAGCTAGTGCTGGCCTTTAGAGTGCCTTTGCAGTCCGTAAAATAGACGAAATGCACTAGGGCTTTGAATGCTTCTTCCCAACTATATAAATTCTCTCCAAGTGGCAAAGTCCATCATTACAGCAAAATTTTTCAGCTGGAGTTCTGACTGAGAGATGTGCCAGGACAGAAGGCATTTGCTGACCTACCCTTTTTCCCTGTGTAACTTGGTATTTGCAGTACAATTATTTTCAGTGTCGCTGTGTCCAAGCAGCTAGAGATTACACAGATAGAAGTGTCAAGAGAGATGCTGCTAAAGTACGCCCTTTATATAGCAGCATTTAAATGGCACACGACTCCTTGCTGCTTTTTCTTTCCCAGAGAGACCTGCTGTCAATTTTTTCACTCTGGCTTCTTGATCAAAAATGTCCACCTGAAATGTCTTACAGAAATAGGCTCCAGGTGTAAAAACCAGTACGGGGCTTCATTTTCTGCGTGCTCCACATAAGTCACATCAAACTCACTCATCAAACTTCACTCTCTCCTTCCATTCTCCACTGCCTCTACCATTGTGTTCTCTGGATCTCAGAGTCTAAAGGCAGGCGCAATAGTTTCCACTGAGGGGTTGGAAGAGGTGTACAAGCAGCACAAATAGCTTCTGCGCTGCGCAGGCCATTTCTCTGCATTTTAGAGCCTAAGGGAAAGCGCTAGTGTTCCTGCGGAGAGCTGCAACAGCTGCAGAATATGTGTTGTCTTGGCACAAGTTTGCAATCCACCATGATGGATCCTTAGTGAAGCCAAACTGTGGTTCTGCTTCAAACATCTCACCCTGCTTGGCCACAAAGCTTTCGCTGACATGTCCCATTGCCTTTTTATTGCTGCGTTTCATTTTCAGAGTTTGTACGGAATCATTGCACTTTGCTTCTAAGCTGAACGTCGATACTGCTGGAGTCTCATATGTCCATTTTCTTCTCACACAAAAAAACTGCTTCCTTTAAAACATGCTGATGCGACCTGCTTTCTTGCTCAGCTGTAATTTTAGGGGTGTTCTCTGTCCCGCTTACAGTCTGAATCTAAACTAAGAAGTTTATGGGACACAGATGTGCCAAGACAAATAGTTTGCTTGGACCTTGCCACGTGTATTCAAAAGCATCCTTTCACTCCACCATCAAGTCTCTGCTTTACATCCTGCAAACTTCACACACACATACATACATACATACAAACAGGAATGAGGTACTTTCTTTCTTTCTTTCTCAGCTACACTCACCTATCCCCCATGCTAACTTCTTTACCGCTTTTCTCTTGGCCTTGCTATGCATACTTTTCCTCTTAAGACACCCATTGTCTGGCCTACCCCTTCCCTACATTGCCTTGCCTTTCCTTTCCTATCCAACCTTGCATTTCTTTGTCATTCCTGGCCATTGTTTTCCTCTTCCTTCCTGACCCATCCATGTCTTTCCCTTGCCCTTCCTACCAGTCCAGTGCCTTGCACCACCCATCCCCCTTGCCACTTTGTCCAGTTTCCCTTCCCCTTTGTCCAGCTCCAATCTTTCATTTCCTTCTCCTTCTAGGACTCTCATTGCCTTGCTTGCCTCTCCTTTGTCTTGCCTGGCAAAGCCACCACTTTTCTTGGCGTTACCTTTGAACCTCTCCTCTCCCTTGCCTTGCATTCCCTTGCTCACTCGTCCCCCACCTGGAATTCAATACCCCTCTTTTTGCGGCATTTCTTCATCTTGCCTTGCCCTGCCTGCTTCTCCTAGGACTCTCAAGGCTTTCACGTACCTCCAGCGTTTCAGGAGCATGTGAGAGGAAGCCCAAAAGAGGTCACGAGCAAACACACCCATCTGTCCTGGCAGCTTGTTTCTGGCACCTATCCTTACATGTCTTGAATTTTGGACATAAAATTCACATTTCACCTTTGCGCTTCAGGACCAGAATGACAGTTCTTTTGTATACCAAGGAAAGCAGGTAATCCAAGTGTTTTAGGTGCAGATTAGAGATGGCCCATGTGAGATCAAGGCCAGACAGAGAAGTCTGTCCTAGCCCCTTTTGTGTACCAGCAGTCTTTGAATGTACCTCTCATTTGTCTTGTTTTGGGTACCCAAAAGTTTCCTTGCCTTGCCCTGCCTTGCCTCCCTAGTCTTGCACTCCCTCCAGTGCCTATGCCCACACTTGACCTGCCTACTGCTTTCCTCCAGGGAAACCTAGCCTTGCCTAGCCCCTCCTGTTTCTGCCTGGCCTTCCTATGCCCATCCTTGCCTAGAAGTTCTGGGCCTTCTCTCACCTACCACTCCATTTGCTTGCCCCTCATGGCTCCAGCCTTGTCAGCTTCTCCCTTGACTTGCCTACAATTGCGCCTACACTTGGTTTGCATTGCAAAGAGCGGTAGGCAAGGCAAAGCAAAGCAAGGAAGGTCTTTCTAGGTCTTGCCAGGCAAGGCACACATAAGGAAGCAAGCAAGCAAAACAAGAGTAGACTAGCCACAGCATCAAAGGCAAGGCAAGGCCAAGTGACTCTGAGTGCCTTTCCTTGGCAAGTAAAAGATATAGTGACAATGTAATAGGGCAGGCGTTAAAGGTACCATGAGGAGGTATAGTCCAGCAAGATATTTATGTCGTAGACCCTTCTGTGCAGGAGCCATTGTTGGACATAGTACAGGACATGGCATACAGTTTGGCTTGGTAAGTTCCTGAAGGAGAATGGCAATGCTTTCTCATGGGAAGGAAAGCACGTAGCCCCAGAGTTGGAGGTGCAGATAAGAAGCTGTGTCACGCAGCTCAAGGACGACAGCAGCTTCTTGTGCCGGCATATTTGGAAGCACTCCCTCAATTTGTACTGTCATTGAGTCAGTATCCATCTTTGGAAGGCTGTCCGCCTCTAGTAAGAGTGTTCTGACACCATTGTATGGGATCAGTCACTGGATGTTTTGGATTTTGGAGGAGGGGATGCCATTTCTCTTGAAATGAGCTTCTTGTTCTTCTCTTTGGCAAAGAAATTAAGTTTGGATGGGCACTTTGGGTGGTCTCAGTGAATGTAAAGGTTTTTCCCAAGAGGTTTCCCTGTGGGTTAGAGCTGTTGAACTGACAGTGGGAATCTAGACACCAAGTTGTTGAGCTTTTTGTCCTTGTAGCTTTAGTGTGTGAGTAGTCCCTGTTGCCATGCTGCTTGGATCTTGACTCTGAGACTGAAAGCTTAGGAGCGTAGAGCTGAAAAGAAAAGTGTCAATAGCAGGGTGTGTGTTCATTGTTTGATGGGTGAAGTTGAAATTGTAGGCAGCAAAGAACTTTCTCTCTCAGCTGGCACATTTGTTGAGCGGATGTCTTTGAGTTTGTTACCGGACTCTGCGAGAGTGAAAATGTTTGTTAGGGCAGAGGATTTCGTGTTGCCCTTTGAGTGTGGTGCAAAAGTGTTTGCACACTTGGAAGGGGAAGATCAGCAAAGTCTTTTTTTCCTGGCACAGTTAATTTGAGAGCAGGGACGTTTCCAACTCGGCTCTGTCCTTTGGAGCTGGCCTCGGTGCGTTTCCTTCTTTTGTTAGTCGACAGCGCCATCGTGTGGTTATTTTGATGAGCGCTGGCAGACGGTGCCAGGGAAAAAGCCAAGCTGTTTGCGGCTCCGGCCTCATTGGTGTAGGAGCAGCGCAGGGAAGAGCTCCGCTGGGGGTCCTGGCTCTTAGAGACTGAGAGAATGTGATCCTGTATGTAGCACAGAAGGAAGTGGAATTGTTTCATTGTGGGCTGTGCAGTTTATAAGTTGCAAATGAAAAGGCAATTGCAGCGCAGCCTCTTCTTTTCTGTGTGATCAGCTGCTCAACATGTAACTCGCACACACTGAACTGCATCCACCTCCCTGGAGATATAAAATGTGTATATCACTTTCCTCAAACTCTATGTATTACCTTGCACTCTAGCAGATCCCAAACTGCTTCAAAACGTCCAGCAGCTACTCAAAAAGTCCAACAAAAAGCTAGTGCTGGCCTTTAGAGTGCCTTTGCAGTCCGTAAAATAGACGAAACGCACTAGGGCTTTGAATGCTTCTTCCCAACTATATAAATTCACTCCAAGTGGCAAAGTCCATCATTACAGCAAAATTTTTCAGCTGGAGTTCTGACTGAGAGATGTGCCAGGACAGAAGGCATTTGCTGACCTACCCTTTTTCCCTGTGTAACTTGGTATTTGCAGTACAATTATTTTCAGTGTCGCTGTGTCCAAGCAGCTAGAGATTACACAGATAGAAGTGTCAAGAGAGATGCTGCTAAAGTACGCCCTTCTTATAGCAGCATTTAAATGGCACACGACGCCTTGCTGCTTTTTCTTTCCCAGAGAGACCTGCTGTCAATTTTTTCACTCTGGCTTCTTGATCAAAAATGTCCACCTGAAATGTCTTACAGAAATAGGCTCCAGGTGTAAAAACCAGTACGGGGCTACATTTTCTGCGTGCTCCACATAAGTCACATCAAACTCACTCATCAAACTTCACTCTCTCCTTCCATTCTCCACTGCCTCTACCATTGTGTTCTCTGGATCTCAGAGTCTAAAGGCAGGCGCAATAGTTTCCACTGAGGGGTTGGAAGAGGTGTACAAGCAGCACAAATAGCTTCTGCGCTGCGCAGGCCATTTCTCTGCATTTTAGAGTCTAAGGGAAAGCGCTAGTGTTCCTGCGGAGAGCTGCAACAGCTGCAGAATATGTGTTGTCTTGGCACATGTTTGCAATCCACCATGATGGATCCTTAGTGAAGCCAAACTGTGGTTCTGCTTCAAACATCTCACCCTGCTTGGCCACAAAGCTTTCGCTGACATGTCCCATTGCCTTTTTATTGCTGCGTTTCATTTTCAGAGTTTGTACGGAATCATTGCACTTTGCTTCTAAGCTGAACGTCGATACTGCTGGAGTCTCATATGTCCATTTTCTTCTCACACAAAAAAACTGCTTCCTTTAAAACATGCTGATGCGACCTGCTTTCTTGCTCAGCTGTAATTTTAGGGGTGTTCTCTGTCCCGCTTACAGTCTGAATCTAAACTAAGAAGTTTATGGGACACAGATGTGCCAAGACAAATAGTTTGCTTGGACCTTGCCACGTGTATTCAAAAGCATCCTTTCACTCCACCATCAAGTCTCTGCTTTACATCCTGCAAACTTCACACACACATACATACATACATACTGGAATGAGGCACTTTCTTTCTTTCTTTCTTTCTCAGCTACACTCACCTATCCCCCACGCTAACTTCTTTACCGCTTTTCTCTTGGCCTTGCTATGCATACTTTTCCTCTTAAGACACCCATTGTCTGGCCTACCCCTTCCCTACATTGCCTTGCCTTTCCTTTCCTATCCAACCTTGCATTTCTTTGTCATTCCTGGCCATTGTTTTCCTCTTCCTTCCTGACCCATCCATGTCTTTCCCTTGCCCTTCCTACCAGTCCAGTGCCTTGCACCACCCATCCCCCTTGCCACTTTGTCCAGTTTCCCTTCCCCTTTGTCCAGCTCCAATCTTTCATTTCCGTCTCCTTCTGGGACTCTCATTGCCTTGCCTGCCTCTCCTTTGTCTTGCCTGGCAAAGCCACCACTTTTCTTGGCGTTCCCTTTGAACCTCTCCTCTCCCTTGCCTTGCATTCCCTTGCTCACTCGTCCCCCACCTGGAATTCAATACCCCTCTTTTTGCTGCATTTCTTCATCTTGCCTTGCCCTGCCTGCTTCTCTTAGGACTCTCAAGGCTTTCACGTACCTCCAGCGTTTCAGGAGCATGTGAGAGGAAGCCCAAAAGAGGTCACGTGCAAGCACACCCATCTGTCCTGGCAGCTTGCTTCTGGCACCTATCCTTACATGTCTTGAATTTTGGACATAAAATTCACATTTCACCTTTGCGCTTCAGGACCAGAATGACAGTTCTTTTGTATACCAAGGAAAGCAGGTAATCCAAGTGTTTTAGGTGCAGATTAGAGATGGCCCATGTGAGATCAAGGCCAGACAGAGAAGTCTGTCCTAGCCCCTTTTGTGTACCAGCAGTCTTTGAATGTACCTCTCATTTGTCTTGCCTTGGTGACCCAAAAGTTTCCTTGCCTTGCCCTGCCTTGCCTCCCTAGTCTTGCACTCCCTCCAGTGCCTACGCCCACACTTGACCTGCCTACTGCTTTCCTCCAGGGAAACCTAGCCTTGCCTAGCCCCTCCTGTTTCTGCCTGGCCTTCCTATGCCCATCCTTGCCTAGAAGTTCTGGGCCTTCTCTCACCTACCACTCCATTTGCTTGCCCCTCATGGCTCCAGCCTTGTCAGCTTCTCCCTTGACTTGCCTACAATTGCTCCTACACTTGGTTTGCATTGCAAAGAGCGGTAGGCAAGGCAAAGCAAAGCAAGGAAGGTCTTTCTAGGTCTTGCCAGGCAAGGCACACATAAGCAAGCAAGCAAAACAAGAGTAGACTAGCCACAGCATCAAAGGCAAGGCAAGGCCAAGTGACTCTGAGTGCCTTTCCTTGGCAAGTAAAAGATATAGTGACAATGTAATAGGGCAGGCGTTAAAGGTACCATGAGGAGGTATAGTCCAGCAAGATATTTATGTCGTAGACCCTTCTGTGCAGGAGCCATTGTTGGACATAGTACAGGACATGGCATACAGCTTGGCTTGGTAAGTTCCTGAAGGAGAATGGCAATGCTTTCTCATGGGAAGGAAAGCACGTAGCCCCAGAGTTGGAGGTGCAGATAAGAAGCTGTGTCGCGCAGCTCAAGGACGACAGCAGCTTCTTGTGCCGGCATATTTGGAAGCACTCCCTCAATTTGTACAGTCATTGAGTCAGTATCCATCTTTGGAAGGCTGTCTGCCTCTAGTAAGAGTGTTCTGTCACCATTGTATGGGATCAGTCACTGGATGTTTTGGATT
This sequence comes from Poecile atricapillus, assembly GCF_030490865.1. NCBI lineage: Eukaryota > Metazoa > Chordata > Aves > Passeriformes > Paridae > Poecile > Poecile atricapillus. Next base: position 69,975,398 of record NC_081288.1, read on the forward strand.
TTGGAGGAGGGGATGCCCTTTCTCTTGAAATGAGCTTCTTGTTCTTCTCTTTGGCAAAGAAATTAAGTTTGGATGGGCACTTTGGGTGGTCTCAGTGAATTTAAAGGTTTTTCCCAAGAGGTTTCCCTGTGGGTTAGAGCTGTTGAACTGACAGTGGGAATCTAGACACCAAGTTGTTGAGCTTTTTGTCCTTGTAGCTTTAGTGTGTGAGTAGTCCCTGTTGCCATGCTGCTTGGATCTTGACTCTGAGACTGAAAGCTTAGGAGAGTAGAGCAGAAAAGAAAAGTGCCAATAGCAGGGTGTGTGTTCATTGTTTGATGGGTGAAGCTGAAATTGAAGGCAGCAAAGAACTTTCTCTCTCCGCTGGCACATTTGTTGAGCGGATGTCTTTGAGTTTGTTACCGGACTCTGCGAGAGTGAAAATGTTTGTTAGGGCAGAGGATTTCGTGTTGCCTTTTGAGTGTGGTGCAAAAGTGTTTGCACACTTGGAGGGGGAAGATCAGCAAAGTCTTTTTTTCCTGGCACAGTTAATTTGAGAGCAGGGACGTTTCCAACTGGGCTCTGTCCTTTGGAGCTGGCCTCGGTGCGTTTCCTTCTTTTGTTAGTCGACAGCGCCATCGTGTGGTTATTTTGATGAGTGCTGGCAGACGGTGCCAGGGAAAAAGCCAAGCTGTTTGCGGCTCCGGCCTCATTGGTGTAGGAGCAGCGCAGGGAAGAGCTCCGCTGGGGGTCCTGGCTCTTAGAGACTGAGAGAATGTGATCCTGTATGTAGCACAGAAGGAAGTGGAATTGTTTCATTGTGGGCTGTGCAGTTTATAAGCTGCAAATGAAAAGGCAATTGCAGCACAGCCTCTTCTTTTCTGTGTGATCAGCTGCTCAACATGTAACTCGCACACACTGAACTGCATCCACCTCCCTGGAGATATAAAATGTGTATATCACTTTCCTCAAACTCTATGTATTACCTTGCACTCTAGCAGATCCCAAACCGCTTCAAAACGTCCAGCAGCTACTCAAAAACAAAAAGTCCAACAAAAAGCTAGTGCTGGCCTTTAGAGTGCCTTTGCCGTCCGTAAAATAGACGAAATGCACTAGGGCTTTGAATGCTTCTTCCCAACTATATAAATTCACTCCAAGTGGCAAAGTCCATCATTACAGCAAAATTTTTCAGCTGGAGTTCTGACTGAGAGATGTGCCAGGACAGAAGGCATTTGCTGACCTACCCTTTTTCCCTGTGTAACTTGGTATTTGCAGTACAATTATTTTCAGTGTCGCTGTGTCCAAGCAGCTAGAGATTACACAGATAGAAGTGTCAAGAGAGATGCTGCTAAAGTACGCCCTTCTTATAGCAGCATTTAAATGGCACACGACGCCTTGCTGCTTTTTCTTTCCCAGAGACACCTGCTGTCAATTTTTTCACTCTGGATTCTTGATCAAAAATGTCCACCTGAAATGTCTTACAGAAATAGGCTCCAGGTGTAAAAACCAGTACGGGGCTACATTTTCTGCGTGCTCCACATAAGTCACATCAAACTCACTCATCAAACTTCACTCTCTCCTTCCATTCTCCACTGCCTCTACCATTGTGTTCTCTGGATCTCAGAGTCTAAAGGCAGGCGCAATAGTTTCCACTGAGGGGTTGGAAGAGGTGTACAAGCAGCACAAATAGCTTCTGCGCTGCGCAGGCCATTTCTCTGCATTTTAGAGTCTAAGGGAAAGCGCTAGTGTTCCTGCGGAGAGCTGCAACAGCTGCAGAATATGTGTTGTCTTGGCACATGTTTGCAATCCACCATGATGGATCCTTAGTGAAGCCAAACTGTGGTTCTGCTTCAAACATCTCACCCTGCTTGGCCACAAAGCTTTCGCTGACATGTCCCATTGCCTTTTTATTGCTGCGTTTCATTTTCAGAGTTTGTACGGAATCATTGCACTTTGCTTCTAAGCTGAACGTCGATACTGCTGGAGTCTCATATGTCCATTTTCTTCTCACACAAAAAAACTGCTTCCTTTAAAACATGCTGATGCGACCTGCTTTCTTGCTCAGCTGTAATTTTAGGGGTGTTCTCTGTCCCGCTTACAGTCTGAATCTAAACTAAGAAGTTTATGGGACACAGATGTGCCAAGACAAATAGTTTGCTTGGACCTTGCCACGTGTATTCAAAAGCATCCTTTCACTCCACCATCAAGTCTCTGCTTTACATCCTGCAAACTTCACACACACATACATACATACATACTGGAATGAGGCACTTTCTTTCTTTCTTTCTTTCTCAGCTACACTCACCTATCCCCCACGCTAACTTCTTTACCGCTTTTCTCTTGGCCTTGCTATGCATACTTTTCCTCTTAAGACACCCATTGTCTGGCCTACCCCTTCCCTACATTGCCTTGCCTTTCCTTTCCTATCCAACCTTGCATTTCTTTGTCATTCCTGGCCATTGTTTTCCTCTTCCTTCCTGACCCATCCATGTCTTTCCCTTGCCCTTCCTACCAGTCCAGTGCCTTGCACCACCCATCCCCCTTGCCACTTTGTCCAGTTTCCCTTCCCCTTTGTCCAGCTCCAATCTTTCATTTCCGTCTCCTTCTGGGACTCTCATTGCCTTGCCTGCCTCTCCTTTGTCTTGCCTGGCAAAGCCACCACTTTTCTTGGCGTTCCCTTTGAACCTCTCCTCTCCCTTGCCTTGCATTCCCTTGCTCACTCGTCCCCCACCTGGAATTCAATACCCCTCTTTTTGCTGCATTTCTTCATCTTGCCTTGCCCTGCCTGCTTCTCTTAGGACTCTCAAGGCTTTCACGTACCTCCAGCGTTTCAGGAGCATGTGAGAGGAAGCCCAAAAGAGGTCACGTGCAAGCACACCCATCTGTCCTGGCAGCTTGCTTCTGGCACCTATCCTTACATGTCTTGAATTTTGGACATAAAATTCACATTTCACCTTTGCGCTTCAGGACCAGAATGACAGTTCTTTTGTATACCAAGGAAAGCAGGTAATCCAAGTGTTTTAGGTGCAGATTAGAGATGGCCCATGTGAGATCAAGGCCAGACAGAGAAGTCTGTCCTAGCCCCTTTTGTGTACCAGCAGTCTTTGAATGTACCTCTCATTTGTCTTGCCTTGGTGACCCAAAAGTTTCCTTGCCTTGCCCTGCCTTGCCTCCCTAGTCTTGCACTCCCTCCAGTGCCTACGCCCACACTTGACCTGCCTACTGCTTTCCTCCAGGGAAACCTAGCCTTGCCTAGCCCCTCCTGTTTCTGCCTGGCCTTCCTATGCCCATCCTTGCCTAGAAGTTCTGGGCCTTCTCTCACCTACCACTCCATTTGCTTGCCCCTCATGGCTCCAGCCTTGTCAGCTTCTCCCTTGACTTGCCTACAATTGCTCCTACACTTGGTTTGCATTGCAAAGAGCGGTAGGCAAGGCAAAGCAAAGCAAGGAAGGTCTTTCTAGGTCTTGCCAGGCAAGGCACACATAAGCAAGCAAGCAAAACAAGAGTAGACTAGCCACAGCATCAAAGGCAAGGCAAGGCCAAGTGACTCTGAGTGCCTTTCCTTGGCAAGTAAAAGATATAGTGACAATGTAATAGGGCAGGCGTTAAAGGTACCATGAGGAGGTATAGTCCAGCAAGATATTTATGTCGTAGACCCTTCTGTGCAGGAGCCATTGTTGGACATAGTACAGGACATGGCATACAGCTTGGCTTGGTAAGTTCCTGAAGGAGAATGGCAATGCTTTCTCATGGGAAGGAAAGCACGTAGCCCCAGAGTTGGAGGTGCAGATAAGAAGCTGTGTCGCGCAGCTCAAGGACGACAGCAGCTTCTTGTGCCGGCATATTTGGAAGCACTCCCTCAATTTGTACAGTCATTGAGTCAGTATCCATCTTTGGAAGGCTGTCTGCCTCTAGTAAGAGTGTTCTGTCACCATTGTATGGGATCAGTCACTGGATGTTTTGGATTTTGGAGGAGGGGATGCCCTTTCTCTTGAAATGAGCTTCTTGTTCTTCTCTTTGGCAAAGAAATTAAGTTTGGATGGGCACTTTGGGTGGTCTCAGTGAATTTAAAGGTTTTTCCCAAGAGGTTTCCCTGTGGGTTAGAGCTGTTGAACTGACAGTGGGAATCTAGACACCAAGTTGTTGAGCTTTTTGTCCTTGTAGCTTTAGTGTGTGAGTAGTCCCTGTTGCCATGCTGCTTGGATCTTGACTCTGAGACTGAAAGCTTAGGAGAGTAGAGCAGAAAAGAAAAGTGCCAATAGCAGGGTGTGTGTTCATTGTTTGATGGGTGAAGCTGAAATTGAAGGCAGCAAAGAACTTTCTCTCTCCGCTGGCACATTTGTTGAGCGGATGTCTTTGAGTTTGTTACCGGACTCTGCGAGAGTGAAAATGTTTGTTAGGGCAGAGGATTTCGTGTTGCCTTTTGAGTGTGGTGCAAAAGTGTTTGCACACTTGGAGGGGGAAGATCAGCAAAGTCTTTTTTTCCTGGCACAGTTAATTTGAGAGCAGGGACGTTTCCAACTGGGCTCTGTCCTTTGGAGCTGGCCTCGGTGCGTTTCCTTCTTTTGTTAGTCGACAGCGCCATCGTGTGGTTATTTTGATGAGTGCTGGCAGACGGTGCCAGGGAAAAAGCCAAGCTGTTTGCGGCTCCGGCCTCATTGGTGTAGGAGCAGCGCAGGGAAGAGCTCCGCTGGGGGTCCTGGCTCTTAGAGACTGAGAGAATGTGATCCTGTATGTAGCACAGAAGGAAGTGGAATTGTTTCATTGTGGGCTGTGCAGTTTATAAGCTGCAAATGAAAAGGCAATTGCAGCACAGCCTCTTCTTTTCTGTGTGATCAGCTGCTCAACATGTAACTCGCACACACTGAACTGCATCCACCTCCCTGGAGATATAAAATGTGTATATCACTTTCCTCAAACTCTATGTATTACCTTGCACTCTAGCAGATCCCAAACCGCTTCAAAACGTCCAGCAGCTACTCAAAAACAAAAAGTCCAACAAAAAGCTAGTGCTGGCCTTTAGAGTGCCTTTGCCGTCCGTAAAATAGACGAAATGCACTAGGGCTTTGAATGCTTCTTCCCAACTATATAAATTCACTCCAAGTGGCAAAGTCCATCATTACAGCAAAATTTTTCAGCTGGAGTTCTGACTGAGAGATGTGCCAGGACAGAAGGCATTTGCTGACCTACCCTTTTTCCCTGTGTAACTTGGTATTTGCAGTACAATTATTTTCAGTGTCGCTGTGTCCAAGCAGCTAGAGATTACACAGATAGAAGTGTCAAGAGAGATGCTGCTAAAGTACGCCCTTCTTATAGCAGCATTTAAATGGCACACGACGCCTTGCTGCTTTTTCTTTCCCAGAGACACCTGCTGTCAATTTTTTCACTCTGGATTCTTGATCAAAAATGTCCACCTGAAATGTCTTACAGAAATAGGCTCCAGGTGTAAAAACCAGTACGGGGCTACATTTTCTGCGTGCTCCACATAAGTCACATCAAACTCACTCATCAAACTTCACTCTCTCCTTCCATTCTCCACTGCCTCTACCATTGTGTTCTCTGGATCTCAGAGTCTAAAGGCAGGCGCAATAGTTTCCACTGAGGGGTTGGAAGAGGTGTACAAGCAGCACAAATAGCTTCTGCGCTGCGCAGGCCATTTCTCTGCATTTTAGAGTCTAAGGGAAAGCGCTAGTGTTCCTGCGGAGAGCTGCAACAGCTGCAGAATATGTGTTGTCTTGGCACATGTTTGCAATCCACCATGATGGATCCTTAGTGAAGCCAAACTGTGGTTCTGCTTCAAACATCTCACCCTGCTTGGCCACAAAGCTTTCGCTGACATGTCCCATTGCCTTTTTATTGCTGCGTTTCATTTTCAGAGTTTGTACGGAATCATTGCACTTTGCTTCTAAGCTGAACGTCGATACTGCTGGAGTCTCATATGTCCATTTTCTTCTCACACAAAAAAACTGCTTCCTTTAAAACATGCTGATGCGACCTGCTTTCTTGCTCAGCTGTAATTTTAGGGGTGTTCTCTGTCCCGCTTACAGTCTGAATCTAAACTAAGAAGTTTATGGGACACAGATGTGCCAAGACAAATAGTTTGCTTGGACCTTGCCACGTGTATTCAAAAGCATCCTTTCACTCCACCATCAAGTCTCTGCTTTACATCCTGCAAACTTCACACACACATACATACATACATACTGGAATGAGGCACTTTCTTTCTTTCTTTCTTTCTCAGCTACACTCACCTATCCCCCACGCTAACTTCTTTACCGCTTTTCTCTTGGCCTTGCTATGCATACTTTTCCTCTTAAGACACCCATTGTCTGGCCTACCCCTTCCCTACATTGCCTTGCCTTTCCTTTCCTATCCAACCTTGCATTTCTTTGTCATTCCTGGCCATTGTTTTCCTCTTCCTTCCTGACCCATCCATGTCTTTCCCTTGCCCTTCCTACCAGTCCAGTGCCTTGCACCACCCATCCCCCTTGCCACTTTGTCCAGTTTCCCTTCCCCTTTGTCCAGCTCCAATCTTTCATTTCCGTCTCCTTCTGGGACTCTCATTGCCTTGCCTGCCTCTCCTTTGTCTTGCCTGGCAAAGCCACCACTTTTCTTGGCGTTACCTTTGAACCTCTCCTCTCCCTTGCCTTGCATTCCCTTGCTCACTCGTCCCCCACCTGGAATTCAATACCCCTCTTTTTGCTGCATTTCTTCATCTTGCCTTGCCCTGCCTGCTTCTCTTAGGACTCTCAAGGCTTTCACGTACCTCCAGCGTTTCAGGAGCATGTGAGAGGAAGCCCAAAAGAGGTCACGTGCAAGCACACCCATCTGTCCTGGCAGCTTGCTTCTGGCACCTATCCTTACATGTCTTGAATTTTGGACATAAAATTCACATTTCACCTTTGCGCTTCAGGACCAGAATGACAGTTCTTTTGTATACCAAGGAAAGCAGGTAATCCAAGTGTTTTAGGTGCAGATTAGAGATGGCCCATGTGAGATCAAGGCCAGACAGAGAAGTCTGTCCTAGCCCCTTTTGTGTACCAGCAGTCTTTGAATGTACCTCTCATTTGTCTTGCCTTGGTGACCCAAAAGTTTCCTTGCCTTGCCCTGCCTTGCCTCCCTAGTCTTGCACTCCCTCCAGTGCCTACGCCCACACTTGACCTGCCTACTGCTTTCCTCCAGGGAAACCTAGCCTTGCCTAGCCCCTCCTGTTTCTGCCTGGCCTTCCTATGCCCATCCTTGCCTAGAAGTTCTGGGCCTTCTCTCACCTACCACTCCATTTGCTTGCCCCTCATGGCTCCAGCCTTGTCAGCTTCTCCCTTGACTTGCCTACAATTGCTCCTACACTTGGTTTGCATTGCAAAGAGCGGTAGGCAAGGCAAAGCAAAGCAAGGAAGGTCTTTCTAGGTCTTGCCAGGCAAGGCACACATAAGCAAGCAAGCAAAACAAGAGTAGACTAGCCACAGCATCAAAGGCAAGGCAAGGCCAAGTGACTCTGAGTGCCTTTCCTTGGCAAGTAAAAGATATAGTGACAATGTAATAGGGCAGGCGTTAAAGGTACCATGAGGAGGTATAGTCCAGCAAGATATTTATGTCGTAGACCCTTCTGTGCAGGAGCCATTGTTGGACATAGTACAGGACATGGCATACAGTTTGGCTTGGTAAGTTCCTGAAGGAGAATGGCAATGCTTTCTCATGGGAAGGAAAGCACGTAGCCCCAGAGTTGGAGGTGCAGATAAGAAGCTGTGTCGCGCAGCTCAAGGACGACAGCAGCTTCTTGTGCCGGCATATTTGGAAGCACTCCCTCAATTTGTACAGTCATTGAGTCAGTATCCATCTTTGGAAGGCTGTCTGCCTCTAGTAAGAGTGTTCTGTCACCATTGTATGGGATCAGTCACTGGATGTTTTGGATTTTGGAGGAGGGGATGCCCTTTCTCTTGAAATGAGCTTCTTGTTCTTCTCTTTGGCAAAGAAATTAAGTTTGGATGGGCACTTTGGGTGGTCTCAGTGAATGTAAAGGTTTTTCCCAAGAGGTTTCCCTGTGGGTTAGAGCTGTTGAACTGACAGTGGGAATCTAGACACCAAGTTGTTGAGCTTTTTGTCCTTGTAGCTTTAGTGTGTGAGTAGTCCCTGTTGCCATGCTGCTTGGATCTTGACTCTGAGACTGAAAGCTTAGGAGAGTAGAGCAGAAAAGAAAAGTGCCAATAGCAGGGTGTGTGTTCATTGTTTGATGGGTGAAGCTGAAATTGAAGGCAGCAAAGAACTTTCTCTCTCCGCTGGCACATTTGTTGAGCGGATGTCTTTGAGTTTGTTACCGGACTCTGCGAGAGTGAAAATGTTTGTTAGGGCAGAGGATTTCGTGTTGCCTTTTGAGTGTGGTGCAAAAGTGTTTGCACACTTGGAGGGGGAAGATCAGCAAAGTCTTTTTTTCCTGGCACAGTTAATTTGAGAGCAGGGACGTTTCCAACTGGGCTCTGTCCTTTGGAGCTGGCCTCGGTGCGTTTCCTTCTTTTGTTAGTCGACAGCGCCATCGTGTGGTTATTTTGATGAGCGCTGGCAGACGGTGCCAGGGAAAAAGCCAAGCTGTTTGCGGCTCCGGCCTCATTGGTGTAGGAGCAGCGCAGGGAAGAGCTCCGCTGGGGGTCCTGGCTCTTAGAGACTGAGAGAATGTGATCCTGTATGTAGCACAGAAGGAAGTGGAATTGTTTCATTGTGGGCTGTGCAGTTTATAAGCTGCAAATGAAAAGGCAATTGCAGCACAGCCTCTTCTTTTCTGTGTGATCAGCTGCTCAACATGTAACTCGCACACACTGAACTGCATCCACCTCCCTGGAGATATAAAATGTGTATATCACTTTCCTCAAACTCTATGTATTACCTTGCACTCTAGCAGATCCCAAACCGCTTCAAAACGTCCAGCAGCTACTCAAAAACAAAAAGTCCAACAAAAAGCTAGTGCTGGCCTTTAGAGTGCCTTTGCAGTCCGTAAAATAGACGAAATGCACTAGGGCTTTGAATGCTTCTTCCCAACTATATAAATTCTCTCCAAGTGGCAAAGTCCATCATTACAGCAAAATTTTTCAGCTGGAGTTCTGACTGAGAGATGTGCCAGGACAGAAGGCATTTGCTGACCTACCCTTTTTCCCTGTGTAACTTGGTATTTGCAGTACAATTATTTTCAGTGTCGCTGTGTCCAAGCAGCTAGAGATTACACAGATAGAAGTGTCAAGAGAGATGCTGCTAAAGTACGCCCTTCTTATAGCAGCATTTAAATGGCACACGACGCCTTGCTGCTTTTTCTTTCCCAGAGACACCTGCTGTCAATTTTTTCACTCTGGCTTCTTGATCAAAAATGTCCACCTGAAATGTCTTACAGAAATAGGCTCCAGGTGTAAAAACCAGTACGGGGCTACATTTTCTGCGTGCTCCACATAAGTCACATCAAACTCACTCATCAAACTTCACTCTCTCCTTCCATTCTCCACTGCCTCTACCATTGTGTTCTCTGGATCTCAGAGTCTAAAGGCAGGCGCAATAGTTTCCACTGAGGGGTTGGAAGAGGTGTACAAGCAGCACAAATAGCTTCTGCGCTGCGCAGGCCATTTCTCTGCATTTTAGAGTCTAAGGGAAAGCGCTAGTGTTCCTGCGGAGAGCTGCAACAGCTGCAGAATATGTGTTGTCTTGGCACATGTTTGCAATCCACCATGATGGATCCTTAGTGAAGCCAAACTGTGGTTCTGCTTCAAACATCTCACCCTGCTTGGCCACAAAGCTTTCGCTGACATGTCCCATTGCCTTTTTATTGCTGCGTTTCATTTTCAGAGTTTGTACGGAATCATTGCACTTTGCTTCTAAGCTGAACGTCGATACTGCTGGAGTCTCATATGTCCATTTTCTTCTCACACAAAAAAACTGCTTCCTTTAAAACATGCTGATGCGACCTGCTTTCTTGCTCAGCTGTAATTTTAGGGGTGTTCTCTGTCCCGCTTACAGTCTGAATCTAAACTAAGAAGTTTATGGGACACAGATGTGCCAAGACAAATAGTTTGCTTGGACCTTGCCACGTGTATTCAAAAGCATCCTTTCACTCCACCATCAAGTCTCTGCTTTACATCCTGCAAACTTCACACACACATACATACATACATACTGGAATGAGGCACTTTCTTTCTTTCTTTCTTTCTCAGCTACACTCACCTATCCCCCACGCTAACTTCTTTACCGCTTTTCTCTTGGCCTTGCTATGCATACTTTTCCTCTTAAGACACCCATTGTCTGGCCTACCCCTTCCCTACATTGCCTTGCCTTTCCTTTCCTATCCAACCTTGCATTTCTTTGTCATTCCTGGCCATTGCTTTCCTCTTCCTTCCTGACCCATCCATGTCTTTCCCTTGCCCTTCCTACCAGTCCAGTGCCTTGCACCACCCATCCCCCTTGCCACTTTGTTTGGTTTCCCTTCCCCTTTGTCCAGCTCCAATCTTTCATTTCCTTCTCCTTCTAGGACTCTCATTGCCTTGCTTGCCTCTCCTTTGTCTTGCCTGGCAAAGCCACCACTTTTCTTGGTGTTCCCTTTGAACCTCTCCTCTCCCTTGCCTTGCATTCCCTTGCTCACTCGTCCCCCACCTGGAATTCAATACGCCTCTTTTTGCTGCATTTCTTCATCTTGCCTTGCCCTGCCTGCTTCTCCTAGGACTCTCAAGGCTTTCACGTACCTCCAGCGTTTCAGGAGCATGTGAGAGGAAGCCCAAAAGAGGTCACGTGCAAGCACACCCATCTGTCCTGGCAGCTTGCTTCTGGCACCTATCCTTACATGTCTTGAATTTTGGACATAAAATTCACATTTCACCTTTGCGCTTCAGGACCAGAATGACAGTTCTTTTGTATACCAAGGAAAGCAGGTAATCCAAGTGTTTTAGGTGCCGATTAGAGATGGCCCATGTGAGATCAAGGCCAGCCAGAGAAGTCTGTCCTAGCCCCTTTTGTGTACCAGCAGTCTTTGAATGTACCTCTCATTTGTCTTGCCTTGGTGACCCAAAAGTTTCCTTGCCTTGCCCTGCCTTGCCTCCCTAGCCTTGCACTCCCTCCAGTGCCTACGCCCACACTTGACCTGCCTACTGCTTTCCTCCAGGGAAACCTAGCCTTGCCTAGCCCCTCCTGTTTCTGCCTGGCCTTCCTATGCCCATCCTTGCCTAGAAGTTCTGGGCCTTCTCTCACCTACCACTCCATTTGCTTGCCCCTCATGGCTCCAGCCTTGTCAGCTTCTCCCTTGACTTGCCTACAATTGCGCCTACACTTGGTTTGCATTGCAAAGAGCGTTAGGCAAGGCAAAGCAAAGCAAAGAAGGTCTTTCTAGGTCTTGCCAGGCAAGGCACACATAAGCAAGCAAGCAAAACAAGAGTAGACTAGCCACAGCATCAAAGGCAAGGCAAGGCCAAGTGACTCTGAGTGCCTTTCCTTGGCAAGTAAAAGATATAGTGACAATGTAATAGGGCAGGCGTTAAAGGTACCATGAGGAGGTATAGTCCAGCAAGATATTTATGTCGTAGACCCTTCTGTGCAGGAGCCATTGTTGGACATAGTACAGGACATGGCATACAGCTTGGCTTGGTAAGTTCCTGAAGGAGAATGGCAATGCTTTCTCATGGGAAGGAAAGCACGTAGCCCCAGAGTTGGAGGTGCAGATAAGAAGCTGTGTCGCGCAGCTCAAGGACGACAGCAGCTTCTTGTGCCGGCATATTTGGAAGCACTCCCTCAATTTGTACAGTCATTGAGTCAGTATCCATCTTTGGAAGGCTGTCTGCCTCTAGTAAGAGTGTTCTGCCACCATTGTATGGGATCAGTCACTGGATGTTTTGGATTTTGGAGGAGGGGATGCCATTTCTCTTGAAATGAGCTTCTTGTTCTTCTCTTTGGCAAAGAAATTAAGTTTGGATGGGCACTTTGGGTGGTCTCAGTGAATTTAAAGGTTTTTCCCAAGAGGTTTCCCTGTGGGTTAGAGCTGTTGAACTGACAGTGGGAATCTAGACACCAAGTTGTTGAGCTTTTTGTCCTTGTAGCTTTAGTGTGTGAGTAGTCCCTGTTGCCATGCTGCTTGGATCTTGACTCTGAGACTGAAAGCTTAGGAGAGTAGAGAAGAAAAGAAAAGTGCCAATAGCAGGGTGTGTGTTCATTGTTTGATGGGTGAAGCTGAAATTGTAGGCAGCAAAGAACTTTCTCTCTCCGCTGGCACATTTGTTGAGCGGATGTCTTTGAGTTTGTTACCGGACTCTGCGAGAGTGAAAATGTTTGTTAGGGCAGAGGATTTCGTGTTGCCCTTTGAGTGTGGTGCAAAAGTGTTTGCACACTTGGAGGGGGAAGATCAGCAAAGTCTTTTTTTCCTGGCACAGTTAATTTGAGAGCAGGGACGTTTCCAACTCGGCTCTGTCCTTTGGAGCTGGCCTCGGTGCGTTTCCTTCTTTTGTTAGTCGACAGCGCCATCGTGTGGTTATTTTGATGAGCGCTGGCAGACGGTGCCAGGGAAAAAGCCAAGCTGTTTGCGGCTCCGGCCTCATTGGTGTAGGAGCAGCGCAGGGAAGAGCTCCGCTGGGGGTCCTGGCTCTTAGAGACTGAGAGAATGTGATCCTGTATGTAGCACAGAAGGAAGTGGAATTGTTTCATTGTGGGCTGTGCAGTTTATAAGCTGCAAATGAAAAGGCAATTGCAGCGCAGCCTCTTCTTTTCTGTGTGATCAGCTGCTCAACATGTAACTCACACACACTGAACTGCATCCACCTCCCTGGAGTCATAAAATGTGTATATCACTTTCCTCAAACTCTATGTATTACCTTGCACTCTAGCAGATCCCAAACCGCTTCAAAACATCCAGCAGCTACTCAAAAACAAAAAGTCCAACAAAAAGCTAGTGCTGGCCTTTAGAGTGCCTTTGCAGTCCGTAAAATAGACGAAACGCACTAGGGCTTTGAATGCTTCTTCCCAACTATATAAATTCTCTCCAAGTGGCAAAGTCCATCATTACAGCAAAATTTTTCAGCTGGAGTTCTGACTGAGAGATGTGCCAGGACAGAAGGCATTTGCTGACCTACCCTTTTTCCCTGTGTAACTTGGTATTTGCAGTACAATTATTTTCAGTGTCGCTGTGTCCAAGCAGCTAGAGATTACACAGATAGAAGTGTCAAGAGAGATGCTGCTAAAGTACGCCCTTCTTATAGCAGCATTTAAATGGCACACGACGCCTTGCTGCTTTTTCTTTCCCAGAGAGACCTGCTGTCAATTTTTTCACTCTGGCTTCTTGATCAAAAATATCCACCTGAAATGTCTTACAGAAATAGGCTCCAGGTGTAAAAACCAGTACGGGGCTACATTTTCTGCGTGCTCCACATAAGTCACATCAAACTCACTCATCAAACTTCACTCTCTCCTTCCATTCTCCACTGCCTCTACCATTGTGTTCTCTGGATCTCAGAGTCTAAAGGCAGGCGCAATAGTTTCCACTGAGGGGTTGGAAGAGGTGTACAAGCAGCACAAATAGCTTCTGCGCTGCGCAGGCCATTTCTCTGCATTTTAGAGTCTAAGGGAAAGCGCTAGTGTTCCTGCGGAGAGCTGCAACAGCTGCAGAATATGTGTTGTCTTGGCACATGTTTGCAATCCACCATGATGGATCCTTAGTGAAGCCAAACTGTGGTTCTGCTTCAAACATCTCACCCTGCTTGGCCACAAAGCTTTCGCTGACATGTCCCATTGCCTTTTTATTGCTGCGTTTCATTTTCAGAGTTTGTACGGAATCATTGCACTTTGCTTCTAAGCTGAACGTCGATACTGCTGGAGTCTCATATGTCCATTTTCTTCTCACACAAAAAAACTGCTTCCTTTAAAACATGCTGATGCGACCTGCTTTCTTGCTCAGCTGTAATTTTAGGGGTGTTCTCTGTCCCGCTTACAGTCTGAATCTAAACTAAGAAGTTTATGGGACACAGATGTGCCAAGACAAATAGTTTGCTTGGACCTTGCCACGTGTATTCAAAAGCATCCTTTCACTCCACCATCAAGTCTCTGCTTTACATCCTGCAAACTTCACACACACATACATACATACATACTGGAATGAGGCACTTTCTTTCTTTCTTTCTTTCTCAGCTACACTCACCTATCCCCCACGCTAACTTCTTTACCGCTTTTCTCTTGGCCTTGCTATGCATACTTTTCCTCTTAAGACACCCATTGTCTGGCCTACCCCTTCCCTACATTGCCTTGCCTTTCCTTTCCTATCCAACCTTGCATTTCTTTGTCATTTTATGGCCATTGCTTTCCTCTTCCTTCCTGACCCATCCATGTCTTTCCCTTGCCCTTCCTACCAGTCCAGTGCCTTGCACCACCCATCCCCCTTGCCACTTTGTTTGGTTTCCCTTCCCCTTTGTCCAGCTCCAATCTTTCATTTCCTTCTCCTTCTAGGACTCTCATTGCCTTGCTTGCCTCTCCTTTGTCTTGCCTGGCAAAGCCACCACTTTTCTTGGTGTTCCCTTTGAACCTCTCCTCTCCCTTGCCTTGCATTCCCTTGCTCACTCGTCCCCCACCTGGAATTCAATACGCCTCTTTTTGCTGCATTTCTTCATCTTGCCTTGCCCTGCCTGCTTCTCCTAGGACTCTCAAGGCTTTCACGTACCTCCAGCGTTTCAGGAGCATGTGAGAGGAAGCCCAAAAGAGGTCACGTGCAAGCACACCCATCTGTCCTGGCAGCTTGCTTCTGGCACCTATCCTTACATGTCTTGAATTTTGGACATAAAATTCACATTTCACCTTTGCGCTTCAGGACCAGAATGACAGTTCTTTTGTATACCAAGGAAAGCAGGTAATCCAAGTGTTTTAGGTGCCGATTAGAGATGGCCCATGTGAGATCAAGGCCAGCCAGAGAAGTCTGTCCTAGCCCCTTTTGTGTACCAGCAGTCTTTGAATGTACCTCTCATTTGTCTTGCCTTGGTGACCCAAAAGTTTCCTTGCCTTGCCCTGCCTTGCCTCCCTAGCCTTGCACTCCCTCCAGTGCCTACGCCCACACTTGACCTGCCTACTGCTTTCCTCCAGGGAAACCTAGCCTTGCCTAGCCCCTCCTGTTTCTGCCTGGCCTTCCTATGCCCATCCTTGCCTAGAAGTTCTGGGCCTTCTCTCACCTACCACTCCATTTGCTTGCCCCTCATGGCTCCAGCCTTGTCAGCTTCTCCCTTGACTTGCCTACAATTGCGCCTACACTTGGTTTGCATTGCAAAGAGCGTTAGGCAAGGCAAAGCAAAGCAAAGAAGGTCTTTCTAGGTCTTGCCAGGCAAGGCACACATAAGCAAGCAAGCAAAACAAGAGTAGACTAGCCACAGCATCAAAGGCAAGGCAAGGCCAAGTGACTCTGAGTGCCTTTCCTTGGCAAGTAAAAGATATAGTGACAATGTAATAGGGCAGGCGTTAAAGGTACCATGAGGAGGTATAGTCCAGCAAGATATTTATGTCGTAGACCCTTCTGTGCAGGAGCCATTGTTGGACATAGTACAGGACATGGCATACAGCTTGGCTTGGTAAGTTCCTGAAGGAGAATGGCAATGCTTTCTCATGGGAAGGAAAGCACGTAGCCCCAGAGTTGGAGGTGCAGATAAGAAGCTGTGTCGCGCAGCTCAAGGACGACAGCAGCTTCTTGTGCCGGCATATTTGGAAGCACTCCCTCAATTTGTACAGTCATTGAGTCAGTATCCATCTTTGGAAGGCTGTCTGCCTCTAGTAAGAGTGTTCTGCCACCATTGTATGGGATCAGTCACTGGATGTTTTGGATTTTGGAGGAGGGGATGCCATTTCTCTTGAAATGAGCTTCTTGTTCTTCTCTTTGGCAAAGAAATTAAGTTTGGATGGGCACTTTGGGTGGTCTCAGTGAATTTAAAGGTTTTTCCCAAGAGGTTTCCCTGTGGGTTAGAGCTGTTGAACTGACAGTGGGAATCTAGACACCAAGTTGTTGAGCTTTTTGTCCTTGTAGCTTTAGTGTGTGAGTAGTCCCTGTTGCCATGCTGCTTGGATCTTGACTCTGAGACTGAAAGCTTAGGAGAGTAGAGAAGAAAAGAAAAGTGCCAATAGCAGGGTGTGTGTTCATTGTTTGATGGGTGAAGCTGAAATTGTAGTCAGCAAAGAACTTTCTCTCTCCGCTGGCACATTTGTTGAGCGGATGTCTTTGAGTTTGTTACCGGACTCTGCGAGAGTGAAAATGTTTGTTAGGGCAGAGGATTTCGTGTTGCCCTTTGAGTGTGGTGCAAAAGTGTTTGCACACTTGGAGGGGGAAGATCAGCAAAGTCTTTTTTTCCTGGCACAGTTAATTTGAGAGCAGGGACGTTTCCAACTCGGCTCTGTCCTTTGGAGCTGGCCTCGGTGCGTTTCCTTCTTTTGTTAGTCGACAGCGCCATCGTGTGGTTATTTTGATGAGCGCTGGCAGACGGTGCCAGGGAAAAAGCCAAGCTGTTTGCGGCTCCGGCCTCATTGGTGTAGGAGCAGCGCAGGGAAGAGCTCCGCTGGGGGTCCTGGCTCTTAGAGACTGAGAGAATGTGATCCTGTATGTAGCACAGAAGGAAGTGGAATTGTTTCATTGTGGGCTGTGCAGTTTATAAGCTGCAAATGAAAAGGCAATTGCAGCGCAGCCTCTTCTTTTCTGTGTGATCAGCTGCTCAACATGTAACTCACACACACTGAACTGCATCCACCTCCCTGGAGTCATAAAATGTGTATATCACTTTCCTCAAACTCTATGTATTACCTTGCACTCTAGCAGATCCCAAACCGCTTCAAAACATCCAGCAGCTACTCAAAAACAAAAAGTCCAACAAAAAGCTAGTGCTGGCCTTTAGAGTGCCTTTGCAGTCCGTAAAATAGACGAAACGCACTAGGGCTTTGAATGCTTCTTCCCAACTATATAAATTCTCTCCAAGTGGCAAAGTCCATCATTACAGCAAAATTTTTCAGCTGGAGTTCTGACTGAGAGATGTGCCAGGACAGAAGGCATTTGCTGACCTACCCTTTTTCCCTGTGTAACTTGGTATTTGCAGTACAATTATTTTCAGTGTCGCTGTGTCCAAGCAGCTAGAGATTACACAGATAGAAGTGTCAAGAGAGATGCTGCTAAAGTACGCCCTTCTTATAGCAGCATTTAAATGGCACACGACGCCTTGCTGCTTTTTCTTTCCCAGAGAGACCTGCTGTCAATTTTTTCACTCTGGCTTCTTGATCAAAAATGTCCACCTGAAATGTCTTACAGAAATAGGCTCCAGGTGTAAAAACCAGTACGGGGCTACATTTTCTGCGTGCTCCACATAAGTCACATCAAACTCACTCATCAAACTTCACTCTCTCCTTCCATTCTCCACTGCCTCTACCATTGTGTTCTCTGGATCTCAGAGTCTAAAGGCAGGCGCAATAGTTTCCACTGAGGGGTTGGAAGAGGTGTACAAGCAGCACAAATAGCTTCTGCGCTGCGCAGGCCATTTCTCTGCATTTTAGAGTCTAAGGGAAAGCGCTAGTGTTCCTGCGGAGAGCTGCAACAGCTGCAGAATATGTGTTGTCTTGGCACATGTTTGCAATCCACCATGATGGATCCTTAGTGAAGCCAAACTGTGGTTCTGCTTCAAACATCTCACCCTGCTTGGCCACAAAGCTTTCGCTGACATGTCCCATTGCCTTTTTATTGCTGCGTTTCATTTTCAGAGTTTGTACGGAATCATTGCACTTTGCTTCTAAGCTGAACGTCGATACTGCTGGAGTCTCATATGTCCATTTTCTTCTCACACAAAAAAACTGCTTCCTTTAAAACATGCTGATGCGACCTGCTTTCTTGCTCAGCTGTAATTTTAGGGGTGTTCTCTGTCCCGCTTACAGTCTGAATCTAAACTAAGAAGTTTATGGGACACAGATGTGCCAAGACAAATAGTTTGCTTGGACCTTGCCACGTGTATTCAAAAGCATCCTTTCACTCCACCATCAAGTCTCTGCTTTACATCCTGCAAACTTCACACACACATACATACATACATACTGGAATGAGGCACTTTCTTTCTTTCTTTCTTTCTCAGCTACACTCACCTATCCCCCACGCTAACTTCTTTACCGCTTTTCTCTTGGCCTTGCTATGCATACTTTTCCTCTTAAGACACCCATTGTCTGGCCTACCCCTTCCCTACATTGCCTTGCCTTTCCTTTCCTATCCAACCTTGCATTTCTTTGTCATTTTATGGCCATTGCTTTCCTCTTCCTTCCTGACCCATCCATGTCTTTCCCTTGCCCTTCCTACCAGTCCAGTGCCTTGCACCACCCATCCCCCTTGCCACTTTGTTTGGTTTCCCTTCCCCTTTGTCCAGCTCCAATCTTTCATTTCCTTCTCCTTCTAGGACTCTCATTGCCTTGCTTGCCTCTCCTTTGTCTTGCCTGGCAAAGCCACCACTTTTCTTGGTGTTCCCTTTGAACCTCTCCTCTCCCTTGCCTTGCATTCCCTTGCTCACTCGTCCCCCACCTGGAATTCAATACGCCTCTTTTTGCTGCATTTCTTCATCTTGCCTTGCCCTGCCTGCTTCTCCTAGGACTCTCAAGGCTTTCACGTACCTCCAGCGTTTCAGGAGCATGTGAGAGGAAGCCCAAAAGAGGTCACGTGCAAGCACACCCATCTGTCCTGGCAGCTTGCTTCTGGCACCTATCCTTACATGTCTTGAATTTTGGACATAAAATTCACATTTCACCTTTGCGCTTCAGGACCAGAATGACAGTTCTTTTGTATACCAAGGAAAGCAGGTAATCCAAGTGTTTTAGGTGCCGATTAGAGATGGCCCATGTGAGATCAAGGCCAGCCAGAGAAGTCTGTCCTAGCCCCTTTTGTGTACCAGCAGTCTTTGAATGTACCTCTCATTTGTCTTGCCTTGGTGACCCAAAAGTTTCCTTGCCTTGCCCTGCCTTGCCTCCCTAGCCTTGCACTCCCTCCAGTGCCTACGCCCACACTTGACCTGCCTACTGCTTTCCTCCAGGGAAACCTAGCCTTGCCTAGCCCCTCCTGTTTCTGCCTGGCCTTCCTATGCCCATCCTTGCCTAGAAGTTCTGGGCCTTCTCTCACCTACCACTCCATTTGCTTGCCCCTCATGGCTCCAGCCTTGTCAGCTTCTCCCTTGACTTGCCTACAATTGCGCCTACACTTGGTTTGCATTGCAAAGAGCGTTAGGCAAGGCAAAGCAAAGCAAAGAAGGTCTTTCTAGGTCTTGCCAGGCAAGGCACACATAAGCAAGCAAGCAAAACAAGAGTAGACTAGCCACAGCATCAAAGGCAAGGCAAGGCCAAGTGACTCTGAGTGCCTTTCCTTGGCAAGTAAAAGATATAGTGACAATGTAATAGGGCAGGCGTTAAAGGTACCATGAGGAGGTATAGTCCAGCAAGATATTTATGTCGTAGACCCTTCTGTGCAGGAGCCATTGTTGGACATAGTACAGGACATGGCATACAGCTTGGCTTGGTAAGTTCCTGAAGGAGAATGGCAATGCTTTCTCATGGGAAGGAAAGCACGTAGCCCCAGAGTTGGAGGTGCAGATAAGAAGCTGTGTCGCGCAGCTCAAGGACGACAGCAGCTTCTTGTGCCGGCATATTTGGAAGCACTCCCTCAATTTGTACAGTCATTGAGTCAGTATCCATCTTTGGAAGGCTGTCTGCCTCTAGTAAGAGTGTTCTGCCACCATTGTATGGGATCAGTCACTGGATGTTTTGGATTTTGGAGGAGGGGATGCCATTTCTCTTGAAATGAGCTTCTTGTTCTTCTCTTTGGCAAAGAAATTAAGTTTGGATGGGCACTTTGGGTGGTCTCAGTGAATTTAAAGGTTTTTCCCAAGAGGTTTCCCTGTGGGTTAGAGCTGTTGAACTGACAGTGGGAATCTAGACACCAAGTTGTTGAGCTTTTTGTCCTTGTAGCTTTAGTGTGTGAGTAGTCCCTGTTGCCATGCTGCTTGGATCTTGACTCTGAGACTGAAAGCTTAGGAGAGTAGAGAAGAAAAGAAAAGTGCCAATAGCAGGGTGTGTGTTCATTGTTTGATGGGTGAAGCTGAAATTGTAGGCAGCAAAGAACTTTCTCTCTCAGCTGGCACATTTGTTGAGCGGATGTCTTTGAGTTTGTTACCGGACTCTGCGAGAGTGAAAATGTTTGTTAGGGCAGAGGATTTCGTGTTGCCCTTTGAGTGTGGTGCAAAAGTGTTTGCACACTTGGAGGGGGAAGATCAGCAAAGTCTTTTTTTCCTGGCACAGTTAATTTGAGAGCAGGGACGTTTCCAACTCGGCTCTGTCCTTTGGAGCTGGCCTCGGTGCGTTTCCTTCTTTTGTTAGTCGACAGCGCCATCGTGTGGTTATTTTGATGAGCGCTGGCAGACGGTGCCAGGGAAAAAGCCAAGCTGTTTGCGGCTCCGGCCTCATTGGTGTAGGAGCAGCGCAGGGAAGAGCTCCGCTGGGGGTCCTGGCTCTTAGAGACTGAGAGAATGTGATCCTGTATGTAGCACAGAAGGAAGTGGAATTGTTTCATTGTGGGCTGTGCAGTTTATAAGCTGCAAATGAAAAGGCAATTGCAGCGCAGCCTCTTCTTTTCTGTGTGATCAGCTGCTCAACATGTAACTCACACACACTGAACTGCATCCACCTCCCTGGAGTCATAAAATGTGTATATCACTTTCCTCAAACTCTATGTATTACCTTGCACTCTAGCAGATCCCAAACCACTTCAAAACATCCAGCAGCTACTCAAAAACAAAAAGTCCAACAAAAAGCTAGTGCTGGCCTTTAGAGTGCCTTTGCAGTCCGTAAAATAGACGAAACGCACTAGGGCTTTGAATGCTTCTTCCCAACTATATAAATTCTCTCCAAGTGGCAAAGTCCATCATTACAGCAAAATTTTTCAGCTGGAGTTCTGACTGAGAGATGTGCCAGGACAGAAGGCATTTGCTGACCTACCCTTTTTCCCTGTGTAACTTGGTATTTGCAGTACAATTATTTTCAGTGTCGCTGTGTCCAAGCAGCTAGAGATTACACAGATAGAAGTGTCAAGAGAGATGCTGCTAAAGTACGCCCTTCTTATAGCAGCATTTAAATGGCACACGACGCCTTGCTGCTTTTTCTTTCCCAGAGAGACCTGCTGTCAATTTTTTCACTCTGGCTTCTTGATCAAAAATGTCCACCTGAAATGTCTTACAGAAATAGGCTCCAGGTGTAAAAACCAGTACGGGGCTACATTTTCTGCGTGCTCCACATAAGTCACATCAAACTCACTCATCAAACTTCACTCTCTCCTTCCATTCTCCACTGCCTCTACCATTGTGTTCTCTGGATCTCAGAGTCTAAAGGCAGGCGCAATAGTTTCCACTGAGGGGTTGGAAGAGGTGTACAAGCAGCACAAATAGCTTCTGCGCTGCGCAGGCCATTTCTCTGCATTTTAGAGTCTAAGGGAAAGCGCTAGTGTTCCTGCGGAGAGCTGCAACAGCTGCAGAATATGTGTTGTCTTGGCACATGTTTGCAATCCACCATGATGGATCCTTAGTGAAGCCAAACTGTGGTTCTGCTTCAAACATCTCACCCTGCTTGGCCACAAAGCTTTCGCTGACATGTCCCATTGCCTTTTTATTGCTGCGTTTCATTTTCAGAGTTTGTACGGAATCATTGCACTTTGCTTCTAAGCTGAACGTCGATACTGCTGGAGTCTCATATGTCCATTTTCTTCTCACACAAAAAAACTGCTTCCTTTAAAACATGCTGATGCGACCTGCTTTCTTGCTCAGCTGTAATTTTAGGGGTGTTCTCTGTCCCGCTTACAGTCTGAATCTAAACTAAGAAGTTTATGGGACACAGATGTGCCAAGACAAATAGTTTGCTTGGACCTTGCCACGTGTATTCAAAAGCATCCTTTCACTCCACCATCAAGTCTCTGCTTTACATCCTGCAAACTTCACACACACATACATACATACATACTGGAATGAGGCACTTTCTTTCTTTCTTTCTTTCTCAGCTACACTCACCTATCCCCCACGCTAACTTCTTTACCGCTTTTCTCTTGGCCTTGCTATGCATACTTTTCCTCTTAAGACACCCATTGTCTGGCCTACCCCTTCCCTACATTGCCTTGCCTTTCCTTTCCTATCCAACCTTGCATTTCTTTGTCATTTTATGGCCATTGCTTTCCTCTTCCTTCCTGACCCATCCATGTCTTTCCCTTGCCCTTCCTACCAGTCCAGTGCCTTGCACCACCCATCCCCCTTGCCACTTTGTTTGGTTTCCCTTCCCCTTTGTCCAGCTCCAATCTTTCATTTCCTTCTCCTTCTAGGACTCTCATTGCCTTGCTTGCCTCTCCTTTGTCTTGCCTGGCAAAGCCACCACTTTTCTTGGTGTTCCCTTTGAACCTCTCCTCTCCCTTGCCTTGCATTCCCTTGCTCACTCGTCCCCCACCTGGAATTCAATACGCCTCTTTTTGCTGCATTTCTTCATCTTGCCTTGCCCTGCCTGCTTCTCCTAGGACTCTCAAGGCTTTCACGTACCTCCAGCGTTTCAGGAGCATGTGAGAGGAAGCCCAAAAGAGGTCACGTGCAAGCACACCCATCTGTCCTGGCAGCTTGCTTCTGGCACCTATCCTTACATGTCTTGAATTTTGGACATAAAATTCACATTTCACCTTTGCGCTTCAGGACCAGAATGACAGTTCTTTTGTATACCAAGGAAAGCAGGTAATCCAAGTGTTTTAGGTGCCGATTAGAGATGGCCCATGTGAGATCAAGGCCAGCCAGAGAAGTCTGTCCTAGCCCCTTTTGTGTACCAGCAGTCTTTGAATGTACCTCTCATTTGTCTTGCCTTGGTGACCCAAAAGTTTCCTTGCCTTGCCCTGCCTTGCCTCCCTAGCCTTGCACTCCCTCCAGTGCCTACGCCCACACTTGACCTGCCTACTGCTTTCCTCCAGGGAAACCTAGCCTTGCCTAGCCCCTCCTGTTTCTGCCTGGCCTTCCTATGCCCATCCTTGCCTAGAAGTTCTGGGCCTTCTCTCACCTACCACTCCATTTGCTTGCCCCTCATGGCTCCAGCCTTGTCAGCTTCTCCCTTGACTTGCCTACAATTGCGCCTACACTTGGTTTGCATTGCAAAGAGCGGTAGGCAAGGCAAAGCAAAGCAAAGAAGGTCTTTCTAGGTCTTGCCAGGCAAGGCACACATAAGCAAGCAAGCAAAACAAGAGTAGACTAGCCACAGCATCAAAGGCAAGGCAAGGCCAAGTGACTCTGAGTGCCTTTCCTTGGCAAGTAAAAGATATAGTGACAATGTAATAGGGCAGGCGTTAAAGGTACCATGAGGAGGTATAGTCCAGCAAGATATTTATGTCGTAGACCCTTCTGTGCAGGAGCCATTGTTGGACATAGTACAGGACATGGCATACAGCTTGGCTTGGTAAGTTCCTGAAGGAGAATGGCAATGCTTTCTCATGGGAAGGAAAGCACGTAGCCCCAGAGTTGGAGGTGCAGATAAGAAGCTGTGTCGCGCAGCTCAAGGACGACAGCAGCTTCTTGTGCCGGCATATTTGGAAGCACTCCCTCAATTTGTACAGTCATTGAGTCAGTATCCATCTTTGGAAGGCTGTCTGCCTCTAGTAAGAGTGTTCTGCCACCATTGTATGGGATCAGTCACTGGATGTTTTGGATTTTGGAGGAGGGGATGCCATTTCTCTTGAAATGAGCTTCTTGTTCTTCTCTTTGGCAAAGAAATTAAGTTTGGATGGGCACTTTGGGTGGTCTCAGTGAATTTAAAGGTTTTTCCCAAGAGGTTTCCCTGTGGGTTAGAGCTGTTGAACTGACAGTGGGAATCTAGACACCAAGTTGTTGAGCTTTTTGTCCTTGTAGCTTTAGTGTGTGAGTAGTCCCTGTTGCCATGCTGCTTGGATCTTGACTCTGAGACTGAAAGCTTAGGAGAGTAGAGAAGAAAAGTGCCAATAGCAGGGTGTGTGTTCATTGTTTGATGGGTGAAGCTGAAATTGTAGGCAGCAAAGAACTTTCTCTCTCCGCTGGCACATTCGTTGAGCGGATGTCTTTGAGTTTGTTACCGGACTCTGCGAGAGTGAAAATGTTTGTTAGGGCAGAGGATTTCGTGTTGCCCTTTGAGTGTGGTGCAAAAGTGTTTGCACACTTGGAGGGGGAAGATCAGCAAAGTCTTTTTTTCCTGGCACAGTTAATTTGAGAGCAGGGACGTTTCCAACTCGGCTCTGTCCTTTGGAGCTGGCCTCGGTGCGTTTCCTTCTTTTGTTAGTCGACAGCGCCATCGTGTGGTTATTTTGATGAGCGCTGGCAGACGGTGCCAGGGAAAAAGCCAAGCTGTTTGCGGCTCCGGCCTCATTGGTGTAGGAGCAGCGCAGGGAAGAGCTCCGCTGGGGGTCCTGGCTCTTAGAGACTGAGAGAATGTGATCCTGTATGTAGCACAGAAGGAAGTGGAATTGTTTCATTGTGGGCTGTGCAGTTTATAAGCTGCAAATGAAAAGGCAATTGCAGCGCAGCCTCTTCTTTTCTGTGTGATCAGCTGCTCAACATGTAACTCACACACACTGAACTGCATCCACCTCCCTGGAGTCATAAAATGTGTATATCACTTTCCTCAAACTCTATGTATTACCTTGCACTCTAGCAGATCCCAAACCACTTCAAAACATCCAGCAGCTACTCAAAAACAAAAAGTCCAACAAAAAGCTAGTGCTGGCCTTTAGAGTGCCTTTGCAGTCCGTAAAATAGACGAAACGCACTAGGGCTTTGAATGCTTCTTCCCAACTATATAAATTCTCTCCAAGTGGCAAAGTCCATCATTACAGCAAAATTTTTCAGCTGGAGTTCTGACTGAGAGATGTGCCAGGACAGAAGGCATTTGCTGACCTACCCTTTTTCCCTGTGTAACTTGGTATTTGCAGTACAATTATTTTCAGTGTCGCTGTGTCCAAGCAGCTAGAGATTACACAGATAGAAGTGTCAAGAGAGATGCTGCTAAAGTACGCCCTTCTTATAGCAGCATTTAAATGGCACACGACGCCTTGCTGCTTTTTCTTTCCCAGAGAGACCTACTGTCAATTTTTTCACTCTGGCTTCTTGATCAAAAATGTCCACCTGAAATGTCTTACAGAAATAGGCTCCAGGTGTAAAAACCAGTACGGGGCTACATTTTCTGCGTGCTCCACATAAGTCACATCAAACTCACTCATCAAACTTCACTCTCTCCTTCCATTCTCCACTGCCTCTACCATTGTGTTCTCTGGATCTCAGAGTCTAAAGGCAGGCGCAATAGTTTCCACTGAGGGGTTGGAAGAGGTGTACAAGCAGCACAAATAGCTTCTGCGCTGCGCAGGCCATTTCTCTGCATTTTAGAGTCTAAGGGAAAGCGCTAGTGTTCCTGCGGAGAGCTGCAACAGCTGCAGAATATGTGTTGTCTTGGCACATGTTTGCAATCCACCATGATGGATCCTTAGTGAAGCCAAACTGTGGTTCTGCTTCAAACATCTCACCCTGCTTGGCCACAAAGCTTTCGCTGACATGTCCCATTGCCTTTTTATTGCTGCGTTTCATTTTCAGAGTTTGTACGGAATCATTGCACTTTGCTTCTAAGCTGAACGTCGATACTGCTGGAGTCTCATATGTCCATTTTCTTCTCACACAAAAAAACTGCTTCCTTTAAAACATGCTGATGCGACCTGCTTTCTTGCTCAGCTGTAATTTTAGGGGTGTTCTCTGTCCCGCTTACAGTCTGAATCTAAACTAAGAAGTTTATGGGACACAGATGTGCCAAGACAAATAGTTTGCTTGGACCTTGCCACGTGTATTCAAAAGCATCCTTTCACTCCACCATCAAGTCTCTGCTTTACATCCTGCAAACTTCACACACACATACATACATACATACTGGAATGAGGCACTTTCTTTCTTTCTTTCTTTCTCAGCTACACTCACCTATCCCCCACGCTAACTTCTTTACCGCTTTTCTCTTGGCCTTGCTATGCATACTTTTCCTCTTAAGACACCCATTGTCTGGCCTACCCCTTCCCTACATTGCCTTGCCTTTCCTTTCCTATCCAACCTTGCATTTCTTTGTCATTTTATGGCCATTGCTTTCCTCTTCCTTCCTGACCCATCCATGTCTTTCCCTTGCCCTTCCTACCAGTCCAGTGCCTTGCACCACCCATCCCCCTTGCCACTTTGTTTGGTTTCCCTTCCCCTTTGTCCAGCTCCAATCTTTCATTTCCTTCTCCTTCTAGGACTCTCATTGCCTTGCTTGCCTCTCCTTTGTCTTGCCTGGCAAAGCCACCACTTTTCTTGGTGTTCCCTTTGAACCTCTCCTCTCCCTTGCCTTGCATTCCCTTGCTCACTCGTCCCCCACCTGGAATTCAATACGCCTCTTTTTGCTGCATTTCTTCATCTTGCCTTGCCCTGCCTGCTTCTCCTAGGACTCTCAAGGCTTTCACGTACCTCCAGCGTTTCAGGAGCATGTGAGAGGAAGCCCAAAAGAGGTCACGTGCAAGCACACCCATCTGTCCTGGCAGCTTGCTTCTGGCACCTATCCTTACATGTCTTGAATTTTGGACATAAAATTCACATTTCACCTTTGCGCTTCAGGACCAGAATGACAGTTCTTTTGTATACCAAGGAAAGCAGGTAATCCAAGTGTTTTAGGTGCCGATTAGAGATGGCCCATGTGAGATCAAGGCCAGCCAGAGAAGTCTGTCCTAGCCCCTTTTGTGTACCAGCAGTCTTTGAATGTACCTCTCATTTGTCTTGCCTTGGTGACCCAAAAGTTTCCTTGCCTTGCCCTGCCTTGCCTCCCTAGTCTTGCACTCCCTCCAGTGCCTACGCCCACACTTGACCTGCCTACTGCTTTCCTCCAGGGAAACCTAGCCTTGCCTAGCCCCTCCTGTTTCTGCCTGGCCTTCCTATGCCCATCCTTGCCTAGAAGTTCTGGGCCTTCTCTCACCTACCACTCCATTTGCTTGCCCCTCATGGCTCCAGCCTTGTCAGCTTCTCCCTTGACTTGCCTACAATTGCGCCTACACTTGGTTTGCATTGCAAAGAGCGGTAGGCAAGGCAAAGCAAAGCAAAGAAGGTCTTTCTAGGTCTTGCCAGGCAAGGCACACATAAGCAAGCAAGCAAAACAAGAGTAGACTAGCCACAGCATCAAAGGCAAGGCAAGGCCAAGTGACTCTGAGTGCCTTTCCTTGGCAAGTAAAAGATATAGTGACAATGTAATAGGGCAGGCGTTAAAGGTACCATGAGGAGGTATAGTCCAGCAAGATATTTATGTCGTAGACCCTTCTGTGCAGGAGCCATTGTTGGACATAGTACAGGACATGGCATACAGCTTGGCTTGGTAAGTTCCTGAAGGAGAATGGCAATGCTTTCTCATGGGAAGGAAAGCACGTAGCCCCAGAGTTGGAGGTGCAGATAAGAAGCTGTGTCGCGCAGCTCAAGGACGACAGCAGCTTCTTGTGCCGGCATATTTGGAAGCACTCCCTCAATTTGTACAGTCATTGAGTCAGTATCCATCTTTGGAAGGCTGTCTGCCTCTAGTAAGAGTGTTCTGCCACCATTGTATGGGATCAGTCACTGGATGTTTTGGATTTTGGAGGAGGGGATGCCATTTCTCTTGAAATGAGCTTCTTGTTCTTCTCTTTGGCAAAGAAATTAAGTTTGGATGGGCACTTTGGGTGGTCTCAGTGAATTTAAAGGTTTTTCCCAAGAGGTTTCCCTGTGGGTTAGAGCTGTTGAACTGACAGTGGGAATCTAGACACCAAGTTGTTGAGCTTTTTGTCCTTGTAGCTTTAGTGTGTGAGTAGTCCCTGTTGCCATGCTGCTTGGATCTTGACTCTGAGACTGAAAGCTTAGGAGAGTAGAGAAGAAAAGAAAAGTGCCAATAGCAGGGTGTGTGTTCATTGTTTGATGGGTGAAGCTGAAATTGTAGGCAGCAAAGAACTTTCTCTCTCCGCTGGCACATTTGTTGAGCGGATGTCTTTGAGTTTGTTACCGGACTCTGCGAGAGTGAAAATGTTTGTTAGGGCAGAGGATTTCGTGTTGCCCTTTGAGTGTGGTGCAAAAGTGTTTGCACACTTGGAGGGGGAAGATCAGCAAAGTCTTTTTTTCCTGGCACAGTTAATTTGAGAGCAGGGACGTTTCCAACTGGGCTCTGTCCTTTGGAGCTGGCCTCGGTGCGTTTCCTTCTTTTGTTAGTCGACAGCGCCATCGTGTGGTTATTTTGATGAGCGCTGGCAGACGGTGCCAGGGAAAAAGCCAAGCTGTTTGCGGCTCCGGCCTCATTGGTGTAGGAGCAGCGCAGGGAAGAGCTCCGCTGGGGGTCCTGGCTCTTAGAGACTGAGAGAATGTGATCCTGTATGTAGCACAGAAGGAAGTGGAATTGTTTCATTGTGGGCTGTGCAGTTTATAAGCTGCAAATGAAAAGGCAATTGCAGCGCAGCCTCTTCTTTTCTGTGTGATCAGCTGCTCAACATGTAACTCACACACACTGAACTGCATCCACCTCCCTGGAGTCATAAAATGTGTATATCACTTTCCTCAAACTCTATGTATTACCTTGCACTCTAGCAGATCCCAAACCGCTTCAAAACATCCAGCAGCTACTCAAAAACAAAAAGTCCAACAAAAAGCTAGTGCTGGCCTTTAGAGTGCCTTTGCAGTCCGTAAAATAGACGAAACGCACTAGGGCTTTGAATGCTTCTTCCCAACTATATAAATTCTCTCCAAGTGGCAAAGTCCATCATTACAGCAAAATTTTTCAGCTGGAGTTCTGACTGAGAGATGTGCCAGGACAGAAGGCATTTGCTGACCTAGCCTTTTTCCCTGTGTAACTTGGTATTTGCAGTACAATTATTTTCAGTGTCGCTGTGTCCAAGCAGCTAGAGATTACACAGATAGAAGTGTCAAGAGAGATGCTGCTAAAGTACGCCCTTCTTATAGCAGCATTTAAATGGCACACGACGCCTTGCTGCTTTTTCTTTCCCAGAGAGACCTGCTGTCAATTTTTTCACTCTGGCTTCTTGATCAAAAATGTCCACCTGAAATGTCTTACAGAAATAGGCTCCAGGTGTAAAAACCAGTACGGGGCTACATTTTCTGCGTGCTCCACATAAGTCACATCAAACTCACTCATCAAACTTCACTCTCTCCTTCCATTCTCCACTGCCTCTACCATTGTGTTCTCTGGATCTCAGAGTCTAAAGGCAGGCGCAATAGTTTCCACTGAGGGGTTGGAAGAGGTGTACAAGCAGCACAAATAGCTTCTGCGCTGCGCAGGCCATTTCTCTGCATTTTAGAGTCTAAGGGAAAGCGCTAGTGTTCCTGCGGAGAGCTGCAACAGCTGCAGAATATGTGTTGTCTTGGCACATGTTTGCAATCCACCATGATGGATCCTTAGTGAAGCCAAACTGTGGTTCTGCTTCAAACATCTCACCCTGCTTGGCCACAAAGCTTTCGCTGACATGTCCCATTGCCTTTTTATTGCTGCGTTTCATTTTCAGAGTTTGTACGGAATCATTGCACTTTGCTTCTAAGCTGAACGTCGATACTGCTGGAGTCTCATATGTCCATTTTCTTCTCACACAAAAAAACTGCTTCCTTTAAAACATGCTGATGCGACCTGCTTTCTTGCTCAGCTGTAATTTTAGGGGTGTTCTCTGTCCCGCTTACAGTCTGAATCTAAACTAAGAAGTTTATGGGACACAGATGTGCCAAGACAAATAGTTTGCTTGGACCTTGCCACGTGTATTCAAAAGCATCCTTTCACTCCACCATCAAGTCTCTGCTTTACATCCTGCAAACTTCACACACACATACATACATACATACTGGAATGAGGCACTTTCTTTCTTTCTTTCTTTCTCAGCTACACTCACCTATCCCCCACGCTAACTTCTTTACCGCTTTTCTCTTGGCCTTGCTATGCATACTTTTCCTCTTAAGACACCCATTGTCTGGCCTACCCCTTCCCTACATTGCCTTGCCTTTCCTTTCCTATCCAACCTTGCATTTCTTTGTCATTTTATGGCCATTGCTTTCCTCTTCCTTCCTGACCCATCCATGTCTTTCCCTTGCCCTTCCTACCAGTCCAGTGCCTTGCACCACCCATCCCCCTTGCCACTTTGTTTGGTTTCCCTTCCCCTTTGTCCAGCTCCAATCTTTCATTTCCTTCTCCTTCTAGGACTCTCATTGCCTTGCTTGCCTCTCCTTTGTCTTGCCTGGCAAAGCCACCACTTTTCTTGGTGTTCCCTTTGAACCTCTCCTCTCCCTTGCCTTGCATTCCCTTGCTCACTCGTCCCCCACCTGGAATTCAATACGCCTCTTTTTGCTGCATTTCTTCATCTTGCCTTGCCCTGCCTGCTTCTCCTAGGACTCTCAAGGCTTTCACGTACCTCCAGCGTTTCAGGAGCATGTGAGAGGAAGCCCAAAAGAGGTCACGTGCAAGCACACCCATCTGTCCTGGCAGCTTGCTTCTGGCACCTATCCTTACATGTCTTGAATTTTGGACATAAAATTCACATTTCACCTTTGCGCTTCAGGACCAGAATGACAGTTCTTTTGTATACCAAGGAAAGCAGGTAATCCAAGTGTTTTAGGTGCCGATTAGAGATGGCCCATGTGAGATCAAGGCCAGCCAGAGAAGTCTGTCCTAGCCCCTTTTGTGTACCAGCAGTCTTTGAATGTACCTCTCATTTGCCTTGCCTTGGTGACCCAAAAGTTTCCTTGCCTTGCCCTGCCTTGCCTCCCTAGCCTTGCACTCCCTCCAGTGCCTACGCCCACACTTGACCTGCCTACTGCTTTCCTCCAGGGAAACCTAGCCTTGCCTAGCCCCTCCTGTTTCTGCCTGGCCTTCCTATGCCCATCCTTGCCTAGAAGTTCTGGGCCTTCTCTCACCTACCACTCCATTTGCTTGCCCCTCATGGCTCCAGCCTTGTCAGCTTCTCCCTTGACTTGCCTACAATTGCGCCTACACTTGGTTTGCATTGCAAAGAGCGTTAGGCAAGGCAAAGCAAAGCAAAGAAGGTCTTTCTAGGTCTTGCCAGGCAAGGCACACATAAGCAAGCAAGCAAAACAAGAGTAGACTAGCCACAGCATCAAAGGCAAGGCAAGGCCAAGTGACTCTGAGTGCCTTTCCTTGGCAAGTAAAAGATATAGTGACAATGTAATAGGGCAGGCGTTAAAGGTACCATGAGGAGGTATAGTCCAGCAAGATATTTATGTCGTAGACCCTTCTGTGCAGGAGCCATTGTTGGACATAGTACAGGACATGGCATACAGCTTGGCTTGGTAAGTTCCTGAAGGAGAATGGCAATGCTTTCTCATGGGAAGGAAAGCACGTAGCCCCAGAGTTGGAGGTGCAGATAAGAAGCTGTGTCGCGCAGCTCAAGGACGACAGCAGCTTCTTGTGCCGGCATATTTGGAAGCACTCCCTCAATTTGTACAGTCATTGAGTCAGTATCCATCTTTGGAAGGCTGTCCGCCTCTAGTAAGAGTGTTCTGACACCATTGTATGGGATCAGTCACTGGATGTTTTGGATTTTGGAGGAGGGGATGCCATTTCTCTTGAAATGAGCTTCTTGTTCTTCTCTTTGGCAAAGAAATTAAGTTTGGATGGGCACTTTGGGTGGTCTCAGTGAATGTAAAGGTTTTTCCCAAGAGGTTTCCCTGTGGGTTAGAGCTGTTGAACTGACAGTGGGAATCTAGACACCAAGTTGTTGAGCTTTTTGTCCTTGTAGCTTTAGTGTGTGAGTAGTCCCTGTTGCCATGCTGCTTGGATCTTGACTCTGAGACTGAAAGCTTAGGAGAGTAGAGAAGAAAAGAAAAGTGCCAATAGCAGGGTGTGTGTTCATTGTTTGATGGGTGAAGCTGAAATTGTAGGCAGCAAAGAACTTTCTCTCTCCGCTGGCACATTTGTTGAGCGGATGTCTTTGAGTTTGTTACCGGACTCTGCGAGAGTGAAAATGTTTGTTAGGGCAGAGGATTTCGTGTTGCCCTTTGAGTGTGGTGCAAAAGTGTTTGCACACTTGGAGGGGGAAGATCAGCAAAGTCTTTTTTTCCTGGCACAGTTAATTTGAGAGCAGGGACGTTTCCAACTCGGCTCTGTCCTTTGGAGCTGGCCTCGGTGCGTTTCCTTCTTTTGTTAGTCGACAGCGCCATCGTGTGGTTATTTTGATGAGCGCTGGCAGACGGTGCCAGGGAAAAAGCCAAGCTGTTTGTGGCTCCGGCCTCATTGGTGTAGGAGCAGCGCAGGGAAGAGCTCCGCTGGGGGTCCTGGCTCTTAGAGACTGAGAGAATGTGATCCTGTATGTAGCACAGAAGGAAGTGGAATTGTTTCATTGTGGGCTGTGCAGTTTATAAGCTGCAAATGAAAAGGCAATTGCAGCGCAGCCTCTTCTTTTCTGTGTGATCAGCTGCTCAACATGTAACTCACACACACTGAACTGCATCCACCTCCCTGGAGTCATAAAATGTGTATATCACTTTCCTCAAACTCTATGTATTACCTTGCACTCTAGCAGATCCCAAACCGCTTCAAAACATCCAGCAGCTACTCAAAAACAAAAAGTCCAACAAAAAGCTAGTGCTGGCCTTTAGAGTGCCTTTGCAGTCCGTAAAATAGACGAAACGCACTAGGGCTTTGAATGCTTCTTCCCAACTATATAAATTCTCTCCAAGTGGCAAAGTCCATCATTACAGCAAAATTTTTCAGCTGGAGTTCTGACTGAGAGATGTGCCAGGACAGAAGGCATTTGCTGACCTAGCCTTTTTCCCTGTGTAACTTGGTATTTGCAGTACAATTATTTTCAGTGTCGCTGTGTCCAAGCAGCTAGAGATTACACAGATAGAAGTGTCAAGAGAGATGCTGCTAAAGTACGCCCTTCTTATAGCAGCATTTAAATGGCACACGACGCCTTGCTGCTTTTTCTTTCCCAGAGAGACCTGCTGTCAATTTTTTCACTCTGGCTTCTTGATCAAAAATGTCCACCTGAAATGTCTTACAGAAATAGGCTCCAGGTGTAAAAACCAGTACGGGGCTACATTTTCTGCGTGCTCCACATAAGTCACATCAAACTCACTCATCAAACTTCACTCTCTCCTTCCATTCTCCACTGCCTCTACCATTGTGTTCTCTGGATCTCAGAGTCTAAAGGCAGGCGCAATAGTTTCCACTGAGGGGTTGGAAGAGGTGTACAAGCAGCACAAATAGCTTCTGCGCTGCGCAGGCCATTTCTCTGCATTTTAGAGTCTAAGGGAAAGCGCTAGTGTTCCTGCGGAGAGCTGCAACAGCTGCAGAATATGTGTTGTCTTGGCACATGTTTGCAATCCACCATGATGGATCCTTAGTGAAGCCAAACTGTGGTTCTGCTTCAAACATCTCACCCTGCTTGGCCACAAAGCTTTCGCTGACATGTCCCATTGCCTTTTTATTGCTGCGTTTCATTTTCAGAGTTTGTACGGAATCATTGCACTTTGCTTCTAAGCTGAACGTCGATACTGCTGGAGTCTCATATGTCCATTTTCTTCTCACACAAAAAAACTGCTTCCTTTAAAACATGCTGATGCGACCTGCTTTCTTGCTCAGCTGTAATTTTAGGGGTGTTCTCTGTCCCGCTTACAGTCTGAATCTAAACTAAGAAGTTTATGGGACACAGATGTGCCAAGACAAATAGTTTGCTTGGACCTTGCCACGTGTATTCAAAAGCATCCTTTCACTCCACCATCAAGTCTCTGCTTTACATCCTGCAAACTTCACACACACATACATACATACATACTGGAATGAGGCACTTTCTTTCTTTCTTTCTTTCTCAGCTACACTCACCTATCCCCCACGCTAACTTCTTTACCGCTTTTCTCTTGGCCTTGCTATGCATACTTTTCCTCTTAAGACACCCATTGTCTGGCCTACCCCTTCCCTACATTGCCTTGCCTTTCCTTTCCTATCCAACCTTGCATTTCTTTGTCATTTTATGGCCATTGCTTTCCTCTTCCTTCCTGACCCATCCATGTCTTTCCCTTGCCCTTCCTACCAGTCCAGTGCCTTGCACCACCCATCCCCCTTGCCACTTTGTTTGGTTTCCCTTCCCCTTTGTCCAGCTCCAATCTTTCATTTCCTTCTCCTTCTAGGACTCTCATTGCCTTGCTTGCCTCTCCTTTGTCTTGCCTGGCAAAGCCACCACTTTTCTTGGTGTTCCCTTTGAACCTCTCCTCTCCCTTGCCTTGCATTCCCTTGCTCACTCGTCCCCCACCTGGAATTCAATACGCCTCTTTTTGCTGCATTTCTTCATCTTGCCTTGCCCTGCCTGCTTCTCCTAGGACTCTCAAGGCTTTCACGTACCTCCAGCGTTTCAGGAGCATGTGAGAGGAAGCCCAAAAGAGGTCACGTGCAAGCACACCCATCTGTCCTGGCAGCTTGCTTCTGGCACCTATCCTTACATGTCTTGAATTTTGGACATAAAATTCACATTTCACCTTTGCGCTTCAGGACCAGAATGACAGTTCTTTTGTATACCAAGGAAAGCAGGTAATCCAAGTGTTTTAGGTGCCGATTAGAGATGGCCCATGTGAGATCAAGGCCAGCCAGAGAAGTCTGTCCTAGCCCCTTTTGTGTACCAGCAGTCTTTGAATGTACCTCTCATTTGTCTTGCCTTGGTGACCCAAAAGTTTCCTTGCCTTGCCCTGCCTTGCCTCCCTAGTCTTGCACTCCCTCCAGTGCCTACGCCCACACTTGACCTGCCTACTGCTTTCCTCCAGGGAAACCTAGCCTTGCCTAGCCCCTCCTGTTTCTGCCTGGCCTTCCTATGCCCATCCTTGCCTAGAAGTTCTGGGCCTTCTCTCACCTACCACTCCATTTGCTTGCCCCTCATGGCTCCAGCCTTGTCAGCTTCTCCCTTGACTTGCCTACAATTGCGCCTACACTTGGTTTGCATTGCAAAGAGCGGTAGGCAAGGCAAAGCAAAGCAAGGAAGGTCTTTCTAGGTCTTGCCAGGCAAGGCACACATAAGCAAGCAAGCAAAACAAGAGTAGACTAGCCACAGCATCAAAGGCAAGGCAAGGCCAAGTGACTCTGAGTGCCTTTCCTTGGCAAGTAAAAGATATAGTGACAATGTAATAGGGCAGGCGTTAAAGGTACCATGAGGAGGTATAGTCCAGCAAGATATTTATGTCGTAGACCCTTCTGTGCAGGAGCCATTGTTGGACATAGTACAGGACATGGCATACAGCTTGGCTTGGTAAGTTCCTGAAGGAGAATGGCAATGCTTTCTCATGGGAAGGAAAGCACGTAGCCCCAGAGTTGGAGGTGCAGATAAGAAGCTGTGTCGCGCAGCTCAAGGACGACAGCAGCTTCTTGTGCCGGCATATTTGGAAGCACTCCCTCAATTTGTACAGTCATTGAGTCAGTATCCATCTTTGGAAGGCTGTCTGCCTCTAGTAAGAGTGTTCTGCCACCATTGTATGGGATCAGTCACTGGATGTTTTGGATTTTGGAGGAGGGGATGCCATTTCTCTTGAAATGAGCTTCTTGTTCTACTCTTTGGCAAAGAAATTAAGTTTGGATGGGCACTTTGGGTGGTCTCAGTGAATTTAAAGGTTTTTCCCAAGAGGTTTCCCTGTGGGTTAGAGCTGTTGAACTGACAGTGGGAATCTAGACACCAAGTTGTTGAGCTTTTTGTCCTTGTAGCTTTAGTGTGTGAGTAGTCCCTGTTGCCATGCTGCTTGGATCTTGACTCTGAGACTGAAAGCTTAGGAGAGTAGAGAAGAAAAGAAAAGTGCCAATAGCAGGGTGTGTGTTCATTGTTTGATGGGTGAAGCTGAAATTGTAGGCAGCAAAGAACTTTCTCTCTCCGCTGGCACATTTGTTGAGCGGATGTCTTTGAGTTTGTTACCGGACTCTGCGAGAGTGAAAATGTTTGTTAGGGCAGAGGATTTCGTGTTGCCCTTTGAGTGTGGTGCAAAAGTGTTTGCACACTTGGAGGGGGAAGATCAGCAAAGTCTTTTTTTCCTGGCACAGTTAATTTGAGAGCAGGGACGTTTCCAACTCGGCTCTGTCCTTTGGAGCTGGCCTCGGTGCGTTTCCTTCTTTTGTTAGTCGACAGCGCCATCGTGTGGTTATTTTGATGAGCGCTGGCAGACGGTGCCAGGGAAAAAGCCAAGCTGTTTGCGGCTCCGGCCTCATTGGTGTAGGAGCAGCGCAGGGAAGAGCTCCGCTGGGGGTCCTGGCTCTTAGAGACTGAGAGAATGTGATCCTGTATGTAGCACAGAAGGAAGTGGAATTGTTTCATTGTGGGCTGTGCAGTTTTTAACCTGCAAATGAAAAGGCAATTGCAGCGCAGCCTCTTCTTTTCTGTGTGATCAGCTGCTCAATATGTAACTCGCACACACTGAACTGCATCCACCTCCCTGGAGATATAAAATGTGTATATCACTTTGCTCAAACTCTATGTATTACCTTGCACTCTAGCAGATCCCAAACCGCTTCAAAACGTCCAGCAGCTACTCAAAAAGAAAAAGTCCAACAAAAAGCTAGTGCTGGCCTTTAGAGTGCCTTTGCAGTCCATAAAATAGACGAAATGCACTAGGGCTTTGAATGCTTCTTCCCAACTATATAAATTCTCTCCAAGTGGCAAAGTCCATCATTACAGCAAAATTTTTCAGCTGGAGTTCTGACTGAGAGATGTGCCAGGACAGAAGGCATTTGCTGACCTAGCCTTTTTCCCTGTGTAACTTGGTATTTGCAGTACAATTATTTTCAGTGTCGCTGTGTCCAAGCAGCTAGAGATTACACAGATAGAAGTGTCAAGAGAGATGCTGCTAAAGTACGCCCTTCTTATAGCAGCATTTAAATGGCACACGACGCCTTGCTGCTTTTTCTTTCCCAGAGAGACCTGCTGTCAATTTTTTCACTCTGGCTTCTTGATCAAAAATGTCCACCTGAAATGTCTTACAGAAATAGGCTCCAGGTGTAAAAACCAGTACGGGGCTACATTTTCTGCGTGCTCCACATAAGTCACATCAAACTCACTCATCAAACTTCACTCTCTCCTTCCATTCTCCACTGCCTCTACCATTGTGTTCTCTGGATCTCAGAGTCTAAAGGTAGGCGCAATAGTTTCCACTGAGGGGTTGGAAGAGGTGTACAAGCAGCACAAATAGCTTCTGCGCTTCACAGGCCATTTCTCTGCATTTTAGAGTCTAAGGGAAAGCGCTAGTGTTCCTGCGGAGAGCTGCAACAGCTGCAGAATATGTGTTGTCTTGGAACATGTTTGCAATCCACCATGATGGATCCTTAGTGAAACCAAACTGTGGTTCTGCTTCAAACATCTCACCCTGCTTGGCCACAAAGCTTTCGCTGACATGTCCCATTGCCTTTTTATTGCTGCGTTTCATTTTCAGAGTTTGTACGGAATCATTGCACTTTGCTTCTAAGCTGAACGTCGATACTGCTGGAGTCTCATATGTCCATTTTCTTCTCACACAAAAAAACTGCTTCCTTTAAAACATGCTGATGCGACCTGCTTTCTTGCTCAGCTGTAATTTTAGGGGTGTTCTCTGTCCCGCTTACAGTCTGAATCTAAACTAAGAAGTTTATGGGACACAGATGTGCCAAGACAAATAGTTTGCTTGGACCTTGCCACGTGTATTCAAAAGCATCCTTTCACTCCACCATCAAGTCTCTGCTTTACATCCTGCAAACTTCACACACACATACATACATACATACATACTGGAATGAGGCACTTTCTTTCTTTCTTTCTCAGCTACACTCACCTATCCCCCACGCTAACTTCTTTACCGCTTTTCTCTTGGCCTTGCTATGCATACTTTTCCTCTTAAGACACCCATTGTCTGGCCTACCCCTTCCCTACATTGCCTTGCCTTTCCTTTCCTATCCAACCTTGCATTTCTTTGTCATTCCTGGCCATTGTTTTCCTCTTCCTTCCTGACCCATCCATGTCTTTCCCTTGCCCTTCCTACCAGTCCAGTGCCTTGCACCACCCATCCCCCTTGCCACTTTGTCCAGTTTCCCTTCCCCTTTGTCCAGCTCCAATCTTTCATTTCCTTCTCCTTCTAGGACTCTCATTGCCTTGCTTGCCTCTCCTTTGTCTTGCCTGGCAAAGCCACCACTTTTCTTGGCGTTCCCTTTGAACCTCTCCTCTCCCTTGCCTTGCATTCCCTTGCTCACTCGTCCCCCACCTGGAATTCAATACCCCTCTTTTTGCGGAATTTCTTCATCTTGCCTTGCCCTGCCTGCTTCTCCTAGGACTCTCAAGGCTTTCACGTACCTCCAGCGTTTCAGGAGCATGTGAGAGGAAGCCCAAAAGAGGTCACGTGCAAGCACACCCATCTGTCCTGGCAGCTTGCTTCTGGCACCTATCCTTACATGTCTTGAATTTTGGACATAAAATTCACATTTCACCTTTGCGCTTCAGGACCAGAATGACAGTTCTTTTGTATACCAAGGAAAGCAGGTAATCCAAGTTTTAGGTGCAGATTAGAGATGGCCCATGTGAGATCAAGGCCAGACAGAGAAGTCTGTCCTAGCCCCTTTTGTGTACCAGCAGTCTTTGAATGTACCTCTCATTTGTCTTGCCTTGGTGACCCAAAAGTTTCCTTGCCTTGCCCTGCCTTGCCTCCCTAGCCTTGCACTCCCTCCAGTGCCTACGCCCACACTTGACCTGCCTACTGCTTTCCTCCAGGGAAACCTAGCCTTGCCTAGGCCTTCCTGTTTCTGCCTGGCCTTCCTATGCCCATCCTTGCCTAGAAGTTCTGGGCCTTCTCTCACCTACCACTCCATTTGCTTGCCCCTCATGGCTCCAGCCTTGTCAGCTTCTCCCTTGACTTGCCTACAATTGCGCCTACACTTGGTTTGCATTGCAAAGAGCGGTAGGCAAGGCAAAGAAAGCAAGGAAGGTCTTTCTAGGTCTTGCCAGGCAAGGCACACATAAGCAAGCAAGCAAAACAAGAGTAGACTAGCCACAGCATCAAAGGCAAGGCAAGGCCAAGTGACTCTGAGTGCCTTTCCTTGGCAAGTAAAAGATATAGTGACAATGTAATAGGGCAGGCGTTAAAGGTACCATGAGGAGGTATAGTCCAGTAAGATATTTATGTCGTAGACCCTTCTGTACAGGAGCCATTGTTGGACATAGTACAGGACATGGCATACAGTTTGGCTTGGTAAGTTCCTGAAGGAGAATGGCAATGCTTTCTCATGGGAAGGAAAGCACGTAGCCCCAGAGTTGGAGGTGCAGATAAGAAGCTGTGTCGCGCAGCTCAAGGACGACAGCAGTTTCTTGTGCCGGCATATTTGGAAGCACTCCCTCAATTTGTACAGTCATTGAGTCAGTATCCATCTTTGGAAGGCTGTCTGCCTCTAGTAAGAGTGTTCTGTCACCATTGTATGGGATCAGTCACTGGATGTTTTGGATTTTGGAGGAGGGGATGCCATTTCTCTTGAAATGAGCTTCTTGTTCTTCTCTTTGGCAAAGAAATTAAGTTTGGATGGGGACTTTGGGTGGTCTCAGTGAATTTAAAGGTTTTTCCCAAGAGGTTTCCCTGTGGGTTAGAGCTGTTGAACTGACAGTGGGAATCTAGACACCAAGTTGTTGAGCTTTTTGTCCTTGTAGCTTTAGTGTGTGAGTAGTCCCTGTTGCCATGCTGCTTGGATCTTGACTCTGAGACTGAAAGCTTAGGAGAGTAGAGCAGAAAAGAAAAGTGCCAATAGCAGGGTGTGTGTTCATTGTTTGATGGGTGAAGCTGAAATTGAAGACAGCAAAGAACTTTCTCCGCTGGCACATTTGTTGAGCGGATGTCTTTGAGTTTGTTACCGGACTCTGCGAGAGTGAAAATGTTTGTTAGGGCAGAGGATTTCGTGTTGCCCTTTGAGTGTGGTGCAAAAGTGTTTGCACACTTGGAGGGGGAAGATCAGCAAAGTCTTTTTTTCCTGGCACAGTTAATTTGAGAGCAGGGACGTTTCCAACTGGGCTCTGTCCTTTGGAGCTGGCCTCGGTGCGTTTCCTTCTTTTGTTAGTCGACAGCGCCATCGTGTGGTTATTTTGATGAGCGCTGGCAGCCGGTGCCAGGGAAAAAGCCAAGCTGTTTGCGGCTCCGGCCTCATTGGTGTAGGAGCAGCGCAGGGAAGAGCTCCGCTGGGGGTCCTGGCTCTTAGAGACTGAGAGAATGTGATCCTGTATGTAGCACAGAAGGAAGTGGAATTGTTTCATTGTGGGCTGTGCAGTTTTTAACCTGCAAATGAAAAGGCAATTGCAGCGCAGCCTCTTCTTTTCTGTGTGATCAGCTGCTCAACATGTAACTCGCACACACTGAACTGCATCCACCTCCCTGGAGATATAAAATGTGTATATCACTTTGCTCAAACTCTATGTATTACCTTGCACTCTAGCAGATCCCAAACCGCTTCAAAACGTCCAGCAGCTACTCAAAAAGAAAAAGTCCAACAAAAAGCTAGTGCTGGCCTTTAGAGTGCCTTTGCAGTCCATAAAATAGACGAAATGCACTAGGGCTTTGAATGCTTCTTCCCAACTATATAAATTCTCTCCAAGTGGCAAAGTCCATCATTACAGCAAAATTTTTCAGCTGGAGTTCTGACTGAGAGATGTGCCAGGACAGAAGGCATTTGCTGACCTAGCCTTTTTCCCTGTGTAACTTGGTATTTGCAGTACAATTATTTTCAGTGTCGCTGTGTCCAAGCAGCTAGAGATTACACAGATAGAAGTGTCAAGAGAGATGCTGCTAAAGTACGCCCTTCTTATAGCAGCATTTAAATGGCACACGACGCCTTGCTGCTTTTTCTTTCCCAGAGACACCTGCTGTCAATTTTTTCACTCTGGCTTCTTGATCAAACATGTCCACCTGAAATGTCTTACAGAAATAGGCTCCAGGTGTAAAAACCAGTACGGGGCTACATTTTCTGCGTGCTCCACATAAGTCACATCAAACTCACTCATCAAACTTCACTCTCTCCTTCCATTCTCCACTGCCTCTACCATTGTGTTCTCTGGATCTCAGAGTCTAAAGGCAGGCGCAATAGTTTCCACTGAGGGGTTGGAAGAGGTGTACAAGCAGCACAAATAGCTTCTGCGCTGCGCAGGCCATTTCTCTGCATTTTAGAGTCTAAGGGAAAGCGCTAGTGTTCCTGCGGAGAGCTGCAACAGCTGCAGAATATGTGTTGTCTTGGAACATGTTTGCAATCCACCATGATGGATCCTTAGTGAAACCAAACTGTGGTTCTGCTTCAAACATCTCACCCTGCTTGGCCACAAAGCTTTCGCTGACATGTCCCATTGCCTTTTTATTGCTGCGTTTCATTTTCAGAGTTTGTACGGAATCATTGCACTTTGCTTCTAAGCTGAACGTCGATACTGCTGGAGTCTCATATGTCCATTTTCTTCTCACACAAAAAAACTGCTTCCTTTAAAACATGCTGATGCGACCTGCTTTCTTGCTCAGCTGTAATTTTAGGGGTGTTCTCTGTCCCGCTTACAGTCTGAATCTAAACTAAGAAGTTTATGGGACACAGATGTGCCAAGACAAATAGTTTGCTTGGACCTTGCCACGTGTATTCAAAAGCATCCTTTCACTCCACCATCAAGTCTCTGCTTTACATCCTGCAAACTTCACACACACATACATACATACATACATACTGGAATGAGGCACTTTCTTTCTTTCTTTCTCAGCTACACTCACCTATCCCCCACGCTAACTTCTTTACCGCTTTTCTCTTGGCCTTGCTATGCATACTTTTCCTCTTAAGACACCCATTGTCTGGCTTACCCCTTCCCTACATTGCCTTGCCTTTCCTTTCCTATCCAACCTTGCATTTCTTTGTCATTCCTGGCCATTGTTTCCCTCTTCCTTCCTGACCCATCCATGTCTTTCCCTTGCCCTTCCTACCAGTCCAGTGCCTTGCACCACCCATCCCCCTTGCCACTTTGTCCAGTTTCCCTTCCCCTTTGTCCAGCTCCAATCTTTCATTTCCTTCTCCTTCTAGGATTCTCATTGCCTTGCTTGCCTCTCCTTTGTCTTGCCTGGCAAAGCCACCACTTTTCTTGGCGTTACCTTTGAACCTCTCCTCTCCCTTGCCTTGCATTCCCTTGCTCACTCGTCCCCCACCTGGAATTCAATACGCCTCTTTTTGCTGCATTTCTTCATCTTGCCTTGCCCTGCCTGCTTCTCCTAGGACTCTCAAGGCTTTCACGTACCTCCAGCGTTTCAGGAGCATGTGAGAGGAAGCCCAAAAGAGGTCACGTGCAAGCACACCCATCTGTCCTGGCAGCTTGCTTCTGGCACCTATCCTTACATGTCTTGAATTTTGGACATAAAATTCACATTTCACCTTTGCGCTTCAGGACCAGAATGACAGTTCTTTTGTATACCAAGGAAAGCAGGTAATCCAAGTGTTTTAGGTGCCGATTAGAGATGGCCCATGTGAGATCAAGGCCAGACAGAGAAGTCTGTCCTAGCCCCTTTTGTGTACCAGCAGTCTTTGAATGTACCTCTCATTTGTCTCGCCTTGGTGACCCCAAAGTTTCCTTGCCTTGCCCTGCCTTGCCTCCCTAGCCTTGCACTCCCTCCAGTGCCTACGCCCACACTTGACCTGCCTACTGCTTTCCTCCAGGGAAACCTAGCCTTGCCTAGGCCTTCCTGTTTCTGCCTGGCCTTCCTATGCCCATCCTTGCCTAGAAGTTCTGGGCCTTCTCTCACCTACCACTCCATTTGCTTGCCCCTCATGGCTCCAGCCTTGTCAGCTTCTCCCTTGACTTGCCTACAATTGCGCCTACACTTGGTTTGCATTGCAAAGAGCGGTAGGCAAGGCAAAGCAAAGCAAGAAAGGTCTTTCTAGGTCTTGCCAGGCAAGGCACACATAAGCAAGCAAGCAAAACAAGAGTAGACTAGCCACAGCATCAAAGGCAAGGCAAGGCCAAGTGACTCTGAGTGCCTTTCCTTGGCAAGTAAAAGATATAGTGACAATGTAATAGGGCAGGCGTTAAAGGTACCATGAGGAGGTATAGTCCAGCAAGATATTTATGTCGTAGACCCTTCTGTACAGGAGCCATTGTTGGACATAGTACAGGACATGGCATACAGTTTGGCTTGGTAAGTTCCTGAAGGAGAATGGCAATGCTTTCTCATGGGAAGGAAAGCACGTAGCCCCAGAGTTGGAGGTGCAGATAAGAAGCTGTGTCGCGCAGCTCAAGGACGACAGCAGCTTCTTGTGCCGGCATATTTGGAAGCACTCCCCCAATTTGTACAGTCATTGAGTCAGTATCCATCTTTGGAAGGCTGTCTGCCTCTAGTAAGAGTGTTCTGACACCATTGTATGGGATCAGTCACTGGATGTTTTGGATTTTGGAGGAGGGGATGCCCTTTCTCTTGAAATGAGCTTCTTGTTCTTCTCTTTGGCAAAGAAATTAAGTTTGGATGGGCACTTTGGGTGGTCTCAGTGAATTTAAAGGTTTTTCCCAAGAGGTTTCCCTGTGGGTTAGAGCTGTTGAACTGACAGTGGGAATCTAGACACCAAGTTGTTGAGCTTTTTGTCCTTGTAGCTTTAGTGTGTGAGTAGTCCCTGTTGCCATGCTGCTTGGATCTTGACTCTGAGACTGAAAGCTTAGGAGCGCAGAGCTGAAAAGAAAAGTGCCAATAGCAGGGTGTGTGTTCATTGTTTGATGGGTGAAGTTGAAATTGTAGGCAGCAAAGAACTTTCTCTCTCCGCTGGCACATTTGTTGAGCGGATGTCTTTGAGTTTGTTACCAGACTCTGCGAGAGTGAAAATGTTTGTTAGGGCAGAGGATTTCGTGTTGCCCTTTGAGTGTGGTGCAAAAGTGTTTGCACACTTGGAGGGGGAAGATCAGCAAAGTCTTTTTTTCCTGGCACAGTTAATTTGAGAGCAGGGACGTTTCCAACTGGGCTCTGTCCTTTGGAGCTGGCCTCGGTGCGTTTCCTTCTTTTGTTAGTCGACAGCGCCATCGTGTGGTTATTTTGATGAGCGCTGGCAGACGGTGCCAGGGAAAAAGCCAAGCTGTTTGCGGCTCCGGCCTCATTGGTGTAGGAGCAGCGCAGGGAAGAGCTCCGCTGGGGGTCCTGGCTCTTAGAGACTGAGAGAATGTGATCCTGTATGTAGCACAGAAGGAAGTGGAATTGTTTCATTGTGGGCTGTGCAGTTTATAAGCTGCAAATGAAAAGGCAATTGCAGCGCAGCCTCTTCTTTTCTGTGTGATCAGCTGCTCAACATGTAACTCACACACACTGAACTGCATCCACCTCCCTGGAGATATAAAATGTGTATATCACTTTCCTCAAACTCTATGTATTACCTTGCACTCTAGCAGATCCCAAACCGCTTCAAAACGTCCAGCAGCTACTCAAAAAGTCCAACAAAAAGCTAGTGCTGGCCTTTATAGTGCCTTTGCAGTCCGTAAAATAGACGAAATGCACTAGGGCTTTGAATGTTTCTTCCCAACTATATAAATTCTCTCCAAGTGGCAAAGTCCATCATTACAGCAAAATTTTTCAGCTGGAGTTCTGACTGAGAGATGTGCCAGGACAGAAGGCATTTGCTGACCTAGCCTTTTTCCCTGTGTAACTTGGTATTTGCAGTACAATTATTTTCAGTGTCGCTGTGTCCAAGCAGC
Organism: Poecile atricapillus; assembly: GCF_030490865.1. Lineage (NCBI taxonomy): Eukaryota > Metazoa > Chordata > Aves > Passeriformes > Paridae > Poecile > Poecile atricapillus. The sequence continues at coordinate 70,020,081 of NC_081288.1, forward strand.
TAGAGATTACACAGATAGAAGTGTCAAGAGAGATGCTGCTAAAGTACGCCCTTCTTATAGCAGCATTTAAATGGCACACGACGCCTTGCTGCTTTTTCTTTCCCAGAGAGACCTGCTGTCAATTTTTTCACTCTGGCTTCTTGATCAAAAATGTCCACCTGAAATGTCTTACAGAAATAGGCTCCAGGTGTAAAAACCAGTACGGGGCTACATTTTCTGCGTGCTCCACATAAGTCACATCAAACTCACTCGTCAAACTTCACTCTCTCCTTCCATTCTCCACTGCCTCTACCATTGTGTTCTCTGGATCTCAGAGTCTAAAGGCAGGCGCAATAGTTTCCACTGAGGGGTTGGAAGAGGTGTACAAGCAGCACAAATAGCTTCTGCGCTGCGCAGGCCATTTCTCTGCATTTTAGAGTCTAAGGGAAAGCGCTAGTGTTCCTGCGGAGAGCTGCAACAGCTGCAGAATATGTGTTGTCTTGGCACATGTTTGCAATCCACCATGATGGATCCTTAGTGAAACCAAACTGTGGTTCTGCTTCAAACATCTCACCCTGCTTGGCCACAAAGCTTTCGCTGACATGTCCCATTGCCTTTTTATTGCCGCGTTTCATTTTCAGAGTTTGTACGGAATCATTGCACTTTGCTTCTAAGCTGAACGTCGATACTGCTGGAGTCTCATATGTCCATTTTCTTCTCACACAAAAAAACTGCTTCCTTTAAAACATGCTGATGCAACCTGCTTTCTTGCTCAGCTGTAATTTTAGGGGTGTTCTCTGTCCCGCTTACAGTCTGAATCTAAACTAAGAAGTTTATGGGACACAGATGTGCCAAGACAAATAGTTTGCTTGGACCTTGCCACGTGTATTCAAAAGCATCCTTTCACTCCACCATCAAGTCTCTGCTTTACATCCTGCAAACTTCACACACACATACATACATACATACTGGAATGAGGCACTTTCTTTCTTTCTTTCTTTCTTTCTCAGCTACACTCACCTATCCCCCACGCTAACTTCTTTACCGCTTTTCTCTTGGCCTTGCTATGCATACTTTTCCTCTTAAGACACCCATTGTCTGGCCTACCCCTTCCCTACATTGCCTTGCCTTTCCTTTCCTATCCAACCTTGCATTTCTTTGTCATTCCTGGCCATTGTTTTCCTCTTCCTCCCTGACCCATCCATGTCTTTCCCTTGCCCTTCCAACCAGTCCAGTGCCTTGCACCACCCATCCCCCTTGCCACTTTGTCCAGTTTCCCTTCCCCTTTGTCCAGCTCCAATCTTTCATTTCCTTCTCCTTCTAGGACTCTCATTGCCTTGCTTGCCTCTCCTTTGTCTTGCCTGGCAAAGCCACCACTTTTCTTGGCGTTCCCTTTGAACCTCTCCTCTCCCTTGCCTTGCATTCCCTTGCTCACTCGTCCCCCACCTGGAATTCAATACGCCTCTTTTTGCTGCATTTCTTCATCTTGCCTTGCCCTGCCTGCTTCTCCTAGGACTCTCAAGGCTTTCACGTACCTCCAGCGTTTCAGGAGCATGTGAGAGGAAGCCCAAAAGAGGTCACGTGCAAGCACACCCATCTGTCCTGGCAGCTTGCTTCTGGCACCTATCCTTACATGTCTTGAATTTTGGACATAAAATTCACATTTCACCTTTGCGCTTCAGGACCAGAATGACAGTTCTTTTGTATACCAAGGAAAGCAGGTAATCCAAGTGTATTAGGTGCAGATTAGAGATGGCCCATATGAGATCAAGGCCAGACAGAGAAGTCTGTCCTAGCCCCTTTTGTGTACCAGCAGTCTTTGAATGTACCTCTCATTTGTCTTGCCTTGGTGACCCCAAAGTTTCCTTGCCTTGCCCTGCCTTGCCTCCCTAGCCTTGCACTCCCTCCAGTGCCTACGCCCACACTTGACCTGCCCACACTTGACTGCTTTCCTCCAGGGAAACCTAGCCTTGCCTAGGCCTTCCTGTTTCTGCCTGGCCTTCCTATGCCCATCCTTGCCTAGAAGTTCTGGGCCTTCTCTCACCTACCACTCCATTTGCTTGCCCCTCATGGCTCCAGCCTTGTAAGTTTCTTTCTTGACTCGCCTACAATTGCGCCTACACTTGGTTTGCATTGCAAAGAGCGGTAGGCAAGGCAAAGCAAAGCAAGGAAGGTCTTTCTAGGTCTTGCCAGGCAAGGCACACATAAGCAAGCAAGCAAAACAAGAGTAGACTAGCCACAGCATCAAAGGCAAGGCAAGGCCAAGTGACTCTGAGTGCCTTTCCTTGGCAAGTAAAAGATATAGTGACAATGTAATAGGGCAGGCGTTAAAGGTACCATGAGGAGGTATAGTCCAGCAAGATATTTATGTCGTAGACCCTTCTGTGCAGGAGCCATTGTTGGACATAGTACAGGACATGGCATACAGCTTGGCTTGGTAAGTTCCTGAAGGAGAATGGCAATGCTTTCTCATGGGAAGGAAAGCACGTAGCCCCAGAGTTGGAGGTGCAGATAAGAAGCTGTGTCGCGCAGCTCAAGGACGACAGCAGCTTCTTGTGCCGGCATATTTGGAAGCACTCCCTCAATTTGTACAGTCATTGAGTCAGTATCCATCTTTGGAAGGCTGTCTGCCTCTAGTAAGAGTGTTCTGACACCATTGTATGGGATCAGTCACTGGATGTTTTGGATTTTGGAGGAGGGGATGCCATTTCTCTTGAAATGAGCTTCTTGTTATTCGCTTTGGCAAAGAAATTAAGTTTGGATGGGCACTTTGGGTGGTCTCAGTGAATTTAAAGGTTTTTCCCAAGAGGTTTCCCTGTGGGTTAGAGCTGTTGAACTGACAGTGGGAATCTAGACACCAAGTTGTTGAGCTTTTTGTCCTTGTAGCTTTAGTGTGTGAGTAGTCCCTGTTGCCATGCTGCTTGGATCTTGACTCTGAGACTGAAAGCTTAGGAGCGTAGAGCAGAAAAGAAAAGTGCTAATAGCAGGGTGTGTGTTCATTGTTTGATGGGTGAAGTTGAAATTGTAGGCAGCAAAGAACTTTCTCTCTCAGCTGGCACATTTGTTGAGCGGATGTCTTTGAGTTTGTTACCGGACTCTGCGAGAGTGAAAATGTTTGTTAGGGCAGAGGATTTCGTGTTGCCCTTTGAGTGTGGTGCAAAAGTGTTTGCACACTTGGAGGGGGAAGATCAGCAAAGTCTTTTTTTCCTGGCACAGTTAATTTGAGAGCAGGGACGTTTCCAACTGGGCTCTGTCCTTTGGAGCTGGCCTCGGTGCGTTTCCTTCTTTTGTTAGTCGACAGCGCCATCGTGTGGTTATTTTGATGAGCGCTGGCAGACGGTGCCAGGGAAAAAGCCAAGCTGTTTGCGGCTCCGGCCTCATTGGTGTAGGAGCAGCGCAGGGAAGAGCTCCGCTGGGGGTCCTGGCTCTTAGAGACTGAGAGAATGGGATCCTGTATGTAGCACAGAAGGAAGTGGAATTGTTTCATTGTGGGCTGTGCAGTTTATAAGCTGCAAATGAAAAGGCAATTGCAGCGCAGCCTCTTCTTTTCTGTGTGATCAGCTGCTCAACATGTAACTCGCACACACTGAACTGCATCCACCTCCCTGGAGATATAAAATGTGTATATCACTTTCCTCAAACTCTATGTATTACCTTGCACTCTAGCAGATCCCAAACCGCTTCAAAACGTCCAGCAGCTACTCAAAAAGAAAAAGTCCAACAAAAAGCTAGGGCTGGCCTTCATAGTGCCTTTGCAGTCCGTAAAATAGACGAAATGCACTAGGGCTTTGAATGTTTCTTCCCAACTATATAAATTCTCTCCAAGTGGCAAAGTCCATCATTACAGCAAAATTTTTCAGCTGGAGTTCTGACTGAGAGATGTGCCAGGACAGAAGGCATTTGCTGACCTAGCCTTTTTCCCTGTGTAACTTGGTATTTGCAGTACAATTATTTTCAGTGTCGCTGTGTCCAAGCAGCTAGAGATTACACAGATAGAAGTGTCAAGAGAGATGCTGCTAAAGTACGCCCTTCTTATAGCAGCATTTAAATGGCACACGACGCCTTGCTGCTTTTTCTTTCCCAGAGAGACCTGCTGTCAATTTTTTCACTCTGGCTTCTGGATCAAAAATGTCCACCTGAAATGTCTTACAGAAATAGGCTCCAGGTGTAAAAACCAGTACAGGGCTACATTTTCTGCGTGCTCCACATAAGTCACATCAATCTCACTCATCAAACTTCACTCTCTCCTTCCATTCTCCACTGCCTCTACCATTGTGTTCTCTGGATCTCAGAGTCTAAAGGCAGGCGCAATAGTTTCCACTGAGGGGTTGGAAGAGGTGTACAAGCAGCACAAATAGCTTCTGCGCTGCGCAGGCCATTTCTCTGCATTTTAGAGTCTAAGGGAAAGCGCTAGTGTTCCTGCGGAGAGCTGCAACAGCTGCAGAATATGTGTTGTCTTGGCACATGCTTGCAATCCACCATGATGGATCCTTAGTGAAACCAAACTGTGGTTCTGCTTCAAACATCTCACCCTGCTTGGCCACAAAGCTTTCGCTGACATGTCCCATTGCCTTTTTATTGCTGCGTTTCATTTTCAGAGTTTGTACGGAATCATTGCACTTTGCTTCTAAGCTGAACGTCGATACTGCTGGAGTCTCATATGTCCATTTTCTTCTCACACAAAAAAACTGCTTCCTTTAAAACATGCTGATGCGACCTGCTTTCTTGCTCAGCTGTAATTTTAGGGGTGTTCTCTGTCCCGCTTACAGTCTGAATCTAAACTAAGAAGTTTATGGGACACAGATGTGCCAAGACAAATAGTTTGCTTGGACCTTGCCACGTGTATTCAAAAGCATCCATTCACTCCACCATCAAGTCACTGCTTTCTTCTGCTTTACATCCTGCAAACTTCACACACACATACATACATACAAACTGGAATGAGGCATTTTCTTTCTTTCTCAGCTACACTCACCTATCCCCCACGCTAACTTCTTTACCGCTTTTCTCTTGGCCTTGCTATGCATACTTTTCCTCTTAAGACACCCATTGTCTGGCCTACCCCTTCCCTACATTGCCTTGCCTTTCCTTTCCTATCCAACCTTGCATTTCTTTGTCATTCCTGGCCATTGTTTTCCTCTTCCTTCCTGACCTATCCATGTCTTTCCCTTGCCCTTCCTACCAGTCCAGTGCCTTGCACCACCCATCCCCCTTGCCACTTTGTCCAGTTTCCCTTCCCCTTTGTCCAGCTCCAATCTTTCATTTCCTTCTCCTTCTAGGACTCTCATTGCCTTGCTTGCCTCTCCTTTGTCTTGCCTGGCAAAGCCACCACTTTTCTTGGCGTTACCTTTGAACCTCTTCTCTCCCTTGCCTTGCATTCCCTTGCTCACTCGTCCCCCACCTGGAATTCAATACCCCTCTTTTTGCGGCATTTCTTCATCTTGCCTTGCCCTGCCTGCTTCTCCTAGGACTCTCAAGGCTTTCACGTACCTCCAGCGTTTCAGGAGCATGTGAGAGGAAGCCCAAAAGAGGTCACGTGCAAGCACACCCATCTGTCCTGGCAGCTTGCTTCTGGCACCTATCCTTACATGTCTTGAATTTTGGACATAAAATTCACATTTCACCTTTGCGCTTCAGGACCAGAATGACAGTTCTTTTGTATACCAAGGAAAGCAGGTAATCCAAGTGTATTAGGTGCAGATTAGAGATGGCCCATATGAGATCAAGGCCAGACAGAGAAGTCTGTCCTAGCCCCTTTTGTGTACCAGCAGTCTTTGAATGTACCTCTCATTTGTCTTGCCTTGGTGACCCCAAAGTTTCCTTGCCTTGCCCTGCCTTGCCTCCCTAGCCTTGCACTCCCTCCAGTGCCTACGCCCACACTTGACCTGCCCACACTTGACTGCTTTCCTCCAGGGAAACCTAGCCTTGCCTAGGCCTTCCTGTTTCTGCCTGGCCTTCCTATGCCCATCCTTGCCTAGAAGTTCTGGGCCTTCTCTCACCTACCACTCCATTTGCTTGCCCCTCATGGCTCCAGCCTTGTCAGTTTCTCCCTTGACTCGCCTACAATTGCGCCTACACTTGGTTTGCATTGCAAAGAGCGGTAGGCAAGGCAAAGCAAAGCAAGGAAGGTCTTTCTAGGTCTTGCCAGGCAAGGCACACATAAGCAAGCAAGCAAAACAAGAGTAGACTAGCCACAGCATCAAAGGCAAGGCAAGGCCAAGTGACTCTGAGTGCCTTTCCTTGGCAAGTAAAAGATATAGTGACAATGTAATAGGGCAGGCGTTAAAGGTACCATGAGGAGGTATAGTCCAGCAAGATATTTATGTCGTAGACCCTTCTGTGCAGGAGCCATTGTTGGACATAGTACAGGACATGGCATACAGCTTGGCTTGGTAAGTTCCTGAAGGAGAATGGCAATGCTTTCTCATGGGAAGGAAAGCACGTAGCCCCAGAGTTGGAGGTGCAGATAAGAAGCTGTGTCACGCAGCTCAAGGACGACAGCAGCTTCTTGTGCCGGCATATTTGGAAGCACTCCCTCAATTTGTACAGTCATTGAGTCAGTATCCATCTTTGGAAGGCTGTCTGCCTCTAGTAAGAGTGTTCTGACACCATTGTATGGGATCAGTCACTGGATGTTTTGGATTTTGGAGGAGGGGATGCCATTTCTCTTGAAATGAGCTTCTTGTTATTCGCTTTGGCAAAGAAATTAAGTTTGGATGGGCACTTTGGGTGGTCTCAGTGAATTTAAAGGTTTTTCCCAAGAGGTTTCCCTGTGGGTTAGAGCTGTTGAACTGACAGTGGGAATCTAGACACCAAGTTGTTGAGCTTTTTGTCCTTGTAGCTTTAGTGTGTGAGTAGTCCCTGTTGCCATGCTGCTTGGATCTTGACTCTGAGACTGAAAGCTTAGGAGCGTAGAGCAGAAAAGAAAAGTGCTAATAGCAGGGTGTGTGTTCATTGTTTGATGGGTGAAGTTGAAATTGTAGGCAGCAAAGAACTTTCTCTCTCAGCTGGCACATTTGTTGAGCGGATGTCTTTGAGTTTGTTACCGGACTCTGCGAGAGTGAAAATGTTTGTTAGGGCAGAGGATTTCGTGTTGCCCTTTGAGTGTGGTGCAAAAGTGTTTGCACACTTGGAGGGGGAAGATCAGCAAAGTCTTTTTTTCCTGGCACAGTTAATTTGAGAGCAGGGACGTTTCCAACTCGGCTCTGTCCTTTGGAGCTGGCCTCGGTGCGTTTCCTTCTTTTGTTAGTCGACAGCGCCATCGTGTGGTTATTTTGATGAGCGCTGGCAGACGGTGCCAGGGAAAAAGCCAAGCTGTTTGCGGCTCCGGCCTCATTGGTGTAGGAGCAGCGCAGGGAAGAGCTCCGCTGGGGGTCCTGGCTCTTAGAGACTGAGAGAATGGGATCCTGTATGTAGCACAGAAGGAAGTGGAATTGTTTCATTGTGGGCTGTGCAGTTTATAAGCTGCAAATGAAAAGGCAATTGCAGCGCAGCCTCTTCTTTTCTGTGTGATCAGCTGCTCAACATGTAACTCGCACACACTGAACTGCATCCACCTCCCTGGAGATATAAAATGTGTATATCACTTTCCTCAAACTCTATGTATTACCTTGCACTCTAGCAGATCCCAAACCGCTTCAAAACGTCCAGCAGCTACTCAAAAAGAAAAAGTCCAACAAAAAGCTAGGGCTGGCCTTCATAGTGCCTTTGCAGTCCGTAAAATAGACGAAATGCACTAGGGCTTTGAATGTTTCTTCCCAACTATATAAATTCTCTCCAAGTGGCAAAGTCCATCATTACAGCAAAATTTTTCAGCTGGAGTTCTGACTGAGAGATGTGCCAGGACAGAAGGCATTTGCTGACCTAGCCTTTTTCCCTGTGTAACTTGGTATTTGCAGTACAATTATTTTCAGTGTCGCTGTGTCCAAGCAGCTAGAGATTACACAGATAGAAGTGTCAAGAGAGATGCTGCTAAAGTACGCCCTTCTTATAGCAGCATTTAAATGGCACACGACGCCTTGCTGCTTTTTCTTTCCCAGAGAGACCTGCTGTCAATTTTTTCACTCTGGCTTCTTGATCAAAAATGTCCACCTGAAATGTCTTACAGAAATAGGCTCCAGGTGTAAAAACCAGTACGGGGCTACATTTTCTGCGTGCTCCACATAAGTCACATCAATCTCACTCATCAAACTTCACTCTCACCTTCCATTCTCCACTGCCTCTACCATTGTGTTCTCTGGATCTCAGAGTCTAAAGGCAGGCGCAATAGTTTCCACTGAGGGGTTGGAAGAGGTGTACAAGCAGCACAAATAGCTTCTGCGCTGCGCAGGCCATTTCTCTGCATTTTAGAGTCTAAGGGAAAGCGCTAGTGTTCCTGCGGAGAGCTGCAACAGCTGCAGAATATGTGTTGTCTTGGCACATGTTTGCAATCCACCATGATGGATCCTTAGTGAAACCAAACTGTGGTTCTGCTTCAAACATCTCACCCTGCTTGGCCACAAAGCTTTCGCTGACATGTCCCATTGCCTTTTTATTGCTGCGTTTCATTTTCAGAGTTTGTACGGAATCATTGCACTTTGCTTCTAAGCTGAACGTCGATACTGCTGGAGTCTCATATGTCCATTTTCTTCTCACACAAAAAAACTGCTTCCTTTAAAACATGCTGATGCGACCTGCTTTCTTGCTCAGCTGTAATTTTAGGGGTGTTCTCTGTCCCGCTTACAGTCTGAATCTAAACTAAGAAGTTTATGGGACACAGATGTGCCAAGACAAATAGTTTGCTTGGACCTTGCCACGTGTATTCAAAAGCATCCATTCACTCCACCATCAAGTCACTGCTTTCTTCTGCTTTACATCCTGCAAACTTCACACACACATACATACATACAAACTGGAATGAGGCATTTTCTTTCTTTCTCAGCTACACTCACCTATCCCCCACGCTAACTTCTTTACCGCTTTTCTCTTGGCCTTGCTATGCATACTTTTCCTCTTAAGACACCCATTGTCTGGCCTACCCCTTCCCTACATTGCCTTGCCTTTCCTTTCCTATCCAACCTTGCATTTCTTTGTCATTCCTGGCCATTGTTTTCCTCTTCCTTCCTGACCCATCCATGTCTTTCCCTTGCCCTTCCTACCAGTCCAGTGCCTTGCACCACCCATCCCCCTTGCCACTTTGTCCAGTTTCCCTTCCCCTTTGTCCAGCTCCAATCTTTCATTTCCTTCTCCTTCTAGGACTCTCATTGCCTTGCTTGCCTCTCCTTTGTCTTGCCTGGAAAAGCCACCACTTTTCTTGGCGTTACCTTTGAACCTCTCCTCTCCCTTGCCTTGCATTCCCTTGCTCACTCGTCCCCCACCTGGAATTCAATACCCCTCTTTTTGCGGAATTTCTTCATCTTGCCTTGCCCTGCCTGCTTCTCCTAGGACTCTCAAGGCTTTCACGTACCTCCAGCGTTTCAGGAGCATGTGAGAGGAAGCCCAAAAGAGGTCACGTGCAAGCACACCCATCTGTCCTGGCAGCTTGCTTCTGGCACCTATCCTTACATGTCTTGAATTTTGGACATAAAATTCACATTTCACCTTTGCGCTTCAGGACCAGAATGACAGTTCTTTTGTATACCAAGGAAAGCAGGTAATCCAAGTGTATTAGGTGCAGATTAGAGATGGCCCATATGAGATCAAGGCCAGACAGAGAAGTCTGTCCTAGCCCCTTTTGTGTACCAGCAGTCTTTGAATGTACCTCTCATTTGTCTCGCCTTGGTGACCCCAAAGTTTCCTTGCCTTGCCCTGCCTTGCCTCCCTAGCCTTGCACTCCCTCCAGTGCCTACGCCCACACTTGACCTGCCCACACTTGACTGCTTTCCTCCAGGGAAACCTAGCCTTGCCTAGGCCTTCCTGTTTCTGCCTGGCCTTCCTATGCCCATCCTTGCCTAGAAGTTCTGGGCCTTCTCTCACCTACCACTCCATTTGCTTGCCCCTCATGGCTCCAGCCTTGTCAGCTTCTCCCTTGACTTGCCTACAATTGCGCCTACACTTGGTTTGCATTGCAAAGAGCGGTAGGCAAGGCAAAGCAAAGCAAGGAAGGTCTTTCTAGGTCTTGCCAGGCAAGGCACACATAAGCAAGCAAGCAAAACAAGAGTAGACTAGCCACAGCATCAAAGGCAAGGCAAGGCCAAGTGACTCTGAGTGCCTTTCCTTGGCAAGTAAAAGATATAGTGACAATGTAATAGGGCAGGCGTTAAAGGTACCATGAGGAGGTATAGTCCAGCAAGATATTTATGTCGTAGACCCTTCTGTGCAGGAGCCATTGTTGGACATAGTACAGGACATGGCATACAGTTTGGCTTGGTAAGTTCCTGAAGGAGAATGGCAATGCTTTCTCATGGGAAGGAAAGCACGTAGCCCCAGAGTTGGAGGTGCAGATAAGAAGCTGTGTTGCGCAGCTCAAGGACGACAGCAGCTTCTTGTGCCGGCATATTTGGAAGCACTCCCTCAATTTGTACAATCATTGAGTCAGTATCCATCTTTGGAAGGCTGTCTGCCTCTAGTAAGAGTGTTCTGACACCATTGTATGGGATCAGTCACTGGATGTTTTGGATTTTGGAGGAGGGGACGCCATTTCTCTTGAAATGAGCTTCTTGTTATTCGCTTTGGCAAAGAAATTAAGTTTGGATGGGCACTTTGGGTGGTCTCAGTGAATTTAAAGGTTTTTCCCAAGAGGTTTCCCTGTGGGTTAGAGCTGTTGAACTGACAGTGGGAATCTAGACACCAAGTTGTTGAGCTTTTTGTCCTTGTAGCTTTAGTGTGTGAGTAGTCCCTGTTGCCATGCTGCTTGGATCTTGACTCTGAGACTGAAAGCTTAGGAGCGTAGAGCAGAAAAGAAAAGTGCTAATAGCAGGGTGTGTGTTCATTGTTTGATGGGTGAAGTTGAAATTGTAGGCAGCAAAGAACTTTCTCTCTCAGCTGGCACATTTGTTGAGCGGATGTCTTTGAGTTTGTTACCGGACTCTGCGAGAGTGAAAATGTTTGTTAGGGCAGAGGATTTTGTGTTGCCCTTTGAGTGTGGTGCAAAAGTGTTTGCACACTTGGAGGGGGAAGATCAGCAAAGTCTTTTTTTCCTGGCACAGTTAATTTGAGAGCAGGGACGTTTCCAACTCGGCTCTGTCCTTTGGAGCTGGCCTTGGTGCGTTTCCTTCTTTTGTTAGTCGACAGCGCCATCGTGTGGTTATTTTGATGAGCGCTGGCAGCCGGTGCCAGGGAAAAAGCCAAGCTGTTTGCGGCTCCGGCCTCATTGGTGTAGGAGCAGCGCAGGGAAGAGCTCCGCTGGGGGTCCTGGCTCTTAGAGACTGAGAGAATGGGATCCTGTATGTAGCACAGAAGGAAGTGGAATTGTTTCATTGTGGGCTGTGCAGTTTATAAGCTGCAAATGAAAAGGCAATTGCAGCGCAGCCTCATCTTTTCTGTGTGATCAGCTGCTCAACATGTAACTCGCACACAGTGAACTACATCCACCTCCCTGGAGATATAAAATGTGTATATCACTTTCCTCAAACTCTATGTATTACCTTGCACTCTAGCAGATCCCAAACCGCTTCAAAACGTCCAGCAGCTACTCAAAAAGAAAAAGTCCAACAAAAAGCTAGGGCTGGCCTTCATAGTGCCTTTGCAGTCCGTAAAATAGACGAAATGCACTAGGGCTTTGAATGTTTCTTCCCAACTATATAAATTCTCTCCAAGTGGCAAAGTCCATCATTACAGCAAAATTTTTCAGCTGGAGTTCTGACTGAGAGATGTGCCAGGACAGAAGGCATTTGCTGACCTAGCCTTTTTCCCTGTGTAACTTGGTATTTGCAGTACAATTATTTTCAGTGTCGCTGTGTCCAAGCAGCTAGAGATTACACAGATAGAAGTGTCAAGAGAGATGCTGCTAAAGTATGCCCTTCTTATAGCAGCATTTAAATGGCACACGACGCCTTGCTGCTTTTTCTTTCCCAGAGAGACCTGCTGTCAATTTTTTCACTCTGGCTTCTTGATCAAAAATGTCCACCTGAAATGTCTTACAGAAATAGGCTCCAGGTGTAAAAACCAGTACGGGGCTACATTTTCTGCGTGCTCCACATAAGTCACATCAATCTCACTCATCAATCTTCACTCTCTCCTTCCATTCTCCACTGCCTCTACCATTGTGTTCTCTGGATCTCAGAGTCTAAAGGCAGGCGCAATAGTTTCCACTGAGGGGTTGGAAGTGGTGTACAAGCAGCACAAATAGCTTCTGCGCTGCGCAGGCCATTTCTCTGCATTTTAGAGTCTAAGGGAAAGCGCTAGTGTTCCTGCGGAGAGCTGCAACAGCTGCAGAATATGTGTTGTCTTGGCACATGTTTGCAATCCACCATGATGGATCCTTAGTGAAACCAAACTGTGGTTCTGCTTTAAACATCTCACCCTGCTTGGCCACAAAGCTTTCACTGACATGTCCCATTGCCTTTTTATTGCTGCGTTTCATTTTCAGAGTTTGTACGGAATCATTGCACTTTGCTTCTAAGCTGAACGTCGATACTGCTGGAGTCTCATATGTCCATTTTCTTCTCACACAAAAAAACTGCTTCCTTTAAAACATGCTGATGCGACCTGCTTTCTTGCTCAGCTGTAATTTTAGGGGTGTTCTCTGTCCCGCTTACAGTCTGAATCTAAACTAAGAAGTTTATGGGACACAGATGTGCCAAGACAAATAGTTTGCTTGGACCTTGCCACGTGTATTCAAAAGCATCCATTCACTCCACCATCAAGTCACTGCTTTCTTCTGCTTTACATCCTGCAAACTTCACACACACATACATACATACAAACTGGAATGAGGCATTTTCTTTCTTTCTCAGCTACACTCACCTATCCCCCACGCTAACTTCTTTACCGCTTTTCTCTTGGCCTTGCTATGCATACTTTTCCTCTTAAGACACCCATTGTCTGGCCTACCCCTTCCCTACATTGCCTTGCCTTTCCTTTCCTATCCAACCTTGCATTTCTTTGTCATTCCTGGCCATTGTTTTCCTCTTCCTCCCTGACCCATCCATGTCTTTCCCTTGCCCTTCCAACCAGTCCAGTGCCTTGCACCACCCATCCCCCTTGCCACTTTGTCCAGTTTCCCTTCCCCTTTGTCCAGCTCCAATCTTTCATTTCCTTCTCCTTCTAGGACTCTCATTGCCTTGCTTGCCTCTCCTTTGTCTTGCCTGGCAAAGCCACCACTTTTCTTGGCGTTACCTTTGAACCTCTTCTCTCCCTTGCCTTGCATTCCCTTGCTCACTCGTCCCCCACCTGGAATTCAATACCCCTCTTTTTGCGGCATTTCTTCATCTTGCCTTGCCCTGCCTGCTTCTCCTAGGACTCTCAAGGCTTTCACGTACCTCCAGCGTTTCAGGAGCATGTGAGAGGAAGCCCAAAAGAGGTCACGTGCAAGCACACCCATCTGTCCTGGCAGCTTGCTTCTGGCACCTATCCTTACATGTCTTGAATTTTGGACATAAAATTCACATTTCACCTTTGCGCTTCAGGACCAGAATGACAGTTCTTTTGTATACCAAGGAAAGCAGGTAATCCAAGTGTATTAGGTGCAGATTAGAGATGGCCCATATGAGATCAAGGCCAGACAGAGAAGTCTGTCCTAGCCCCTTTTGTGTACCAGCAGTCTTTGAATGTACCTCTCATTTGTCTTGCCTTGGTGACCCCAAAGTTTCCTTGCCTTGCCCTGCCTTGCCTCCCTAGCCTTGCACTCCCTCCAGTGCCTACGCCCACACTTGACCTGCCCACACTTGACTGCTTTCCTCCAGGGAAACCTAGCCTTGCCTAGGCCTTCCTGTTTCTGCCTGGCCTTCCTATGCCCATCCTTGCCTAGAAGTTCTGGGCCTTCTCTCACCTACCACTCCATTTGCTTGCCCCTCATGGCTCCAGCCTTGTCAGTTTCTCCCTTGACTCGCCTACAATTGCGCCTACACTTGGTTTGCATTGCAAAGAGCGGTAGGCAAGGCAAAGCAAAGCAAGGAAGGTCTTTCTAGGTCTTGCCAGGCAAGGCACACATAAGCAAGCAAGCAAAACAAGAGTAGACTAGCCACAGCATCAAAGGCAAGGCAAGGCCAAGTGACTCTGAGTGCCTTTCCTTGGCAAGTAAAAGATATAGTGACAATGTAATAGGGCAGGCGTTAAAGGTACCATGAGGAGGTATAGTCCAGCAAGATATTTATGTCGTAGACCCTTCTGTGCAGGAGCCATTGTTGGACATAGTACAGGACATGGCATACAGCTTGGCTTGGTAAGTTCCTGAAGGAGAATGGCAATGCTTTCTCATGGGAAGGAAAGCACGTAGCCCCAGAGTTGGAGGTGCAGATAAGAAGCTGTGTCGCGCAGCTCAAGGACGACAGCAGCTTCTTGTGCCGGCATATTTGGAAGCACTCCCTCAATTTGTACAGTCATTGAGTCAGTATCCATCTTTGGAAGGCTGTCTGCCTCTAGTAAGAGTGTTCTGACACCATTGTATGGGATCAGTCACTGGATGTTTTGGATTTTGGAGGAGGGGATGCCATTTCTCTTGAAATGAGCTTCTTGTTATTCGCTTTGGCAAAGAAATTAAGTTTGGATGGGCACTTTGGGTGGTCTCAGTGAATTTAAAGGTTTTTCCCAAGAGGTTTCCCTGTGGGTTAGAGCTGTTGAACTGACAGTGGGAATCTAGACACCAAGTTGTTGAGCTTTTTGTCCTTGTAGCTTTAGTGTGTGAGTAGTCCCTGTTGCCATGCTGCTTGGATCTTGACTCTGAGACTGAAAGCTTAGGAGCGTAGAGCAGAAAAGAAAAGTGCTAATAGCAGGGTGTGTGTTCATTGTTTGATGGGTGAAGTTGAAATTGTAGGCAGCAAAGAACTTTCTCTCTCAGCTGGCACATTTGTTGAGCGGATGTCTTTGAGTTTGTTACCGGACTCTGCGAGAGTGAAAATGTTTGTTAGGGCAGAGGATTTCGTGTTGCCCTTTGAGTGTGGTGCAAAAGTGTTTGCACACTTGGAGGGGGAAGATCAGCAAAGTCTTTTTTTCCTGGCACAGTTAATTTGAGAGCAGGGACGTTTCCAACTCGGCTCTGTCCTTTGGAGCTGGCCTCGGTGCGTTTCCTTCTTTTGTTAGTCGACAGCGCCATCGTGTGGTTATTTTGATGAGCGCTGGCAGACGGTGCCAGGGAAAAAGCCAAGCTGTTTGCGGCTCCGGCCTCATTGGTGTAGGAGCAGCGCAGGGAAGAGCTCCGCTGGGGGTCCTGGCTCTTAGAGACTGAGAGAATGTGATCCTGTATGTAGCACAGAAGGAAGTGGAATTGTTTCATTGTGGGCTGTGCAGTTTATAAGCTGCAAATGAAAAGGCAATTGCAGCGCAGCCTCTTCTTTTCTGTGTGATCAGCTGCTCAACATGTAACTCGCACACACTGAACTGCATCCACCTCCCTGGAGATATAAAATGTGTATATCACTTTCCTCAAACTCTATGTATTACCTTGCACTCTAGCAGATCCCAAACCGCTTCAAAACGTCCAGCAGCTACTCAAAAAGAAAAAGTCCAACAAAAAGCTAGGGCTGGCCTTCATAGTGCCTTTGCAGTCCGTAAAATAGACGAAATGCACTAGGGCTTTGAATGTTTCTTCCCAACTATATAAATTCTCTCCAAGTGGCAAAGTCCATCATTACAGCAAAATTTTTCAGCTGGAGTTCTGACTGAGAGATGTGCCAGGACAGAAGGCATTTGCTGACCTACCCTTTTTCCCTGTGTAACTTGGTATTTGCAGTACAATTATTTTCAGTGTCGCTGTGTCCAAGCAGCTAGAGATTACACAGATAGAAGTGTCAAGAGAGATGCTGCTAAAGTACGCCCTTCTTATAGCAGCATTTAAATGGCACACGACGCCTTGCTGCTTTTTCTTTCCCAGAGAGACCTGCTGTCAATTTTTTCACTCTGGCTTCTGGATCAAAAATGTCCACCTGAAATGTCTTACAGAAATAGGCTCCAGGTGTAAAAACCAGTACAGGGCTACATTTTCTGCGTGCTCCACATAAGTCACATCAATCTCACTCATCAAACTTCACTCTCTCCTTCCATTCTCCACTGCCTCTACCATTGTGTTCTCTGGATCTCAGAGTCTAAAGGCAGGCGCAATAGTTTCCACTGAGGGGTTGGAAGAGGTGTACAAGCAGCACAAATAGCTTCTGCGCTGCGCAGGCCATTTCTCTGCATTTTAGAGTCTAAGGGAAAGCGCTAGTGTTCCTGCGGAGAGCTGCAACAGCTGCAGAATATGTGTTGTCTTGGCACATGCTTGCAATCCACCATGATGGATCCTTAGTGAAACCAAACTGTGGTTCTGCTTCAAACATCTCACCCTGCTTGGCCACAAAGCTTTCGCTGACATGTCCCATTGCCTTTTTATTGCTGCGTTTCATTTTCAGAGTTTGTACGGAATCATTGCACTTTGCTTCTAAGCTGAACGTCGATACTGCTGGAGTCTCATATGTCCATTTTCTTCTCACACAAAAAAACTGCTTCCTTTAAAACATGCTGATGCGACCTGCTTTCTTGCTCAGCTGTAATTTTAGGGGTGTTCTCTGTCCCGCTTACAGTCTGAATCTAAACTAAGAAGTTTATGGGACACAGATGTGCCAAGACAAATAGTTTGCTTGGACCTTGCCACGTGTATTCAAAAGCATCCATTCACTCCACCATCAAGTCACTGCTTTCTTCTGCTTTACATCCTGCAAACTTCACACACACATACATACATACAAACTGGAATGAGGCATTTTCTTTCTTTCTCAGCTACACTCACCTATCCCCCACGCTAACTTCTTTACCGCTTTTCTCTTGGCCTTGCTATGCATACTTTTCCTCTTAAGACACCCATTGTCTGGCCTACCCCTTCCCTACATTGCCTTGCCTTTCCTTTCCTATCCAACCTTGCATTTCTTTGTCATTCCTGGCCATTGTTTTCCTCTTCCTTCCTGACCTATCCATGTCTTTCCCTTGCCCTTCCTACCAGTCCAGTGCCTTGCACCACCCATCCCCCTTGCCACTTTGTCCAGTTTCCCTTCCCCTTTGTCCAGCTCCAATCTTTCATTTCCTTCTCCTTCTAGGACTCTCATTGCCTTGCTTGCCTCTCCTTTGTCTTGCCTGGCAAAGCCACCACTTTTCTTGGCGTTACCTTTGAACCTCTTCTCTCCCTTGCCTTGCATTCCCTTGCTCACTCGTCCCCCACCTGGAATTCAATACCCCTCTTTTTGCGGCATTTCTTCATCTTGCCTTGCCCTGCCTGCTTCTCCTAGGACTCTCAAGGCTTTCACGTACCTCCAGCGTTTCAGGAGCATGTGAGAGGAAGCCCAAAAGAGGTCACGTGCAAGCACACCCATCTGTCCTGGCAGCTTGCTTCTGGCACCTATCCTTACATGTCTTGAATTTTGGACATAAAATTCACATTTCACCTTTGCGCTTCAGGACCAGAATGACAGTTCTTTTGTATACCAAGGAAAGCAGGTAATCCAAGTGTATTAGGTGCAGATTAGAGATGGCCCATATGAGATCAAGGCCAGACAGAGAAGTCTGTCCTAGCCCCTTTTGTGTACCAGCAGTCTTTGAATGTACCTCTCATTTGTCTTGCCTTGGTGACCCCAAAGTTTCCTTGCCTTGCCCTGCCTTGCCTCCCTAGCCTTGCACTCCCTCCAGTGCCTACGCCCACACTTGACCTGCCCACACTTGACTGCTTTCCTCCAGGGAAACCTAGCCTTGCCTAGGCCTTCCTGTTTCTGCCTGGCCTTCCTATGCCCATCCTTGCCTAGAAGTTCTGGGCCTTCTCTCACCTACCACTCCATTTGCTTGCCCCTCATGGCTCCAGCCTTGTCAGTTTCTCCCTTGACTCGCCTACAATTGCGCCTACACTTGGTTTGCATTGCAAAGAGCGGTAGGCAAGGCAAAGCAAAGCAAGGAAGGTCTTTCTAGGTCTTGCCAGGCAAGGCACACATAAGCAAGCAAGCAAAACAAGAGTAGACTAGCCACAGCATCAAAGGCAAGGCAAGGCCAAGTGACTCTGAGTGCCTTTCCTTGGCAAGTAAAAGATATAGTGACAATGTAATAGGGCAGGCGTTAAAGGTACCATGAGGAGGTATAGTCCAGCAAGATATTTATGTCGTAGACCCTTCTGTGCAGGAGCCATTGTTGGACATAGTACAGGACATGGCATACAGCTTGGCTTGGTAAGTTCCTGAAGGAGAATGGCAATGCTTTCTCATGGGAAGGAAAGCACGTAGCCCCAGAGTTGGAGGTGCAGATAAGAAGCTGTGTCACGCAGCTCAAGGACGACAGCAGCTTCTTGTGCCGGCATATTTGGAAGCACTCCCTCAATTTGTACAGTCATTGAGTCAGTATCCATCTTTGGAAGGCTGTCTGCCTCTAGTAAGAGTGTTCTGACACCATTGTATGGGATCAGTCACTGGATGTTTTGGATTTTGGAGGAGGGGATGCCATTTCTCTTGAAATGAGCTTCTTGTTATTCGCTTTGGCAAAGAAATTAAGTTTGGATGGGCACTTTGGGTGGTCTCAGTGAATTTAAAGGTTTTTCCCAAGAGGTTTCCCTGTGGGTTAGAGCTGTTGAACTGACAGTGGGAATCTAGACACCAAGTTGTTGAGCTTTTTGTCCTTGTAGCTTTAGTGTGTGAGTAGTCCCTGTTGCCATGCTGCTTGGATCTTGACTCTGAGACTGAAAGCTTAGGAGCGTAGAGCAGAAAAGAAAAGTGCTAATAGCAGGGTGTGTGTTCATTGTTTGATGGGTGAAGTTGAAATTGTAGGCAGCAAAGAACTTTCTCTCTCAGCTGGCACATTTGTTGAGCGGATGTCTTTGAGTTTGTTACCGGACTCTGCGAGAGTGAAAATGTTTGTTAGGGCAGAGGATTTTGTGTTGCCCTTTGAGTGTGGTGCAAAAGTGTTTGCACACTTGGAGGGGGAAGATCAGCAAAGTCTTTTTTTCCTGGCACAGTTAATTTGAGAGCAGGGACGTTTCCAACTCGGCTCTGTCCTTTGGAGCTGGCCTCGGTGCGTTTCCTTCTTTTGTTAGTGGACAGCGCCATCGTGTGGTTATTTTGATGAGCGCTGGCAGCCGGTGCCAGGGAAAAAGCCAAGCTGTTTGCGGCTCCGGCCTCATTGGTGTAGGAGCAGCGCAGGGAAGAGCTCCGCTGGGGGTCCTGGCTCTTAGAGACTGAGAGAATGGGATCCTGTATGTAGCACAGAAGGAAGTGGAATTGTTTCATTGTGGGCTGTGCAGTTTATAAGCTGCAAATGAAAAGGCAATTGCAGCGCAGCCTCTTCTTTTCTGTGTGATCAGCTGCTCAACGTGTAACTCGCACACACTGAACTGCATCCACCTCCCTGGAGATATAAAATGTGTATATCACTTTCCTCAAACTCTATGTATTACCTTGCACTCTAGCAGATCCCAAACCGCTTCAAAACGTCCAGCAGCTACTCAAAAAGAAAAAGTCCAACAAAAAGCTAGGGCTGGCCTTCATAGTGCCTTTGCAGTCCGTAAAATAGACGAAATGCACTAGGGCTTTGAATGTTTCTTCCCAACTATATAAATTCTCTCCAAGTGGCAAAGTCCATCATTACAGCAAAATTTTTCAGCTGGAGTTCTGACTGAGAGATGTGCCAGGACAGAAGGCATTTGCTGACCTAGCCTTTTTCCCTGTGTAACTTGGTATTTGCAGTACAATTATTTTCAGTGTCGCTGTGTCCAAGCAGCTAGAGATTACACAGATAGAAGTGTCAAGAGAGATGCTGCTAAAGTATGCCCTTCTTATAGCAGCATTTAAATGGCACACGACGCCTTGCTGCTTTTTCTTTCCCAGAGAGACCTGCTGTCAATTTTTTCACTCTGGATTCTTGATCAAAAATGTCCACCTGAAATGTCTTACAGAAATAGGCTCCAGGTGTAAAAACCAGTACGGGGCTACATTTTCTGCGTGCTCCACATAAGTCACATCAAACTCACTCATCAAACTTCACTCTCTCCTTCCATTCTCCACTGCCTCTACCATTGTGTTCTCTGGATCTCAGAGTCTAAAGGCAGGCGCAATAGTTTCCACTGAGGGGTTGGAAGAGGTGTACAAGCAGCACAAATAGCTTCTGCGCTGCGCAGGCCATTTCTCTGCATTTTAGAGTCTAAGGGAAAGCGCTAGTGTTCCTGCGGAGAGCTGCAACAGCTGCAGAATATGTGTTGTCTTGGCACATGTTTGCAATCCACCATGATGGATCCTTAGTGAAACCAAACTGTGGTTCTGCTTCAAACATCTCACCCTGCTTGGCCACAAAGCTTTCGCTGACATGTCCCATTGCCTTTTTATTGCTGCGTTTCATTTTCAGAGTTTGTACGGAATCATTGCACTTTGCTTCTAAGCTGAACGTCGATACTGCTGGAGTCTCATATGTCCATTTTCTTCTCACACAAAAAAACTGCTTCCTTTAAAACATGCTGATGCGACCTGCTTTCTTGCTCAGCTGTAATTTTAGGGGTGTTCTCTGTCCCGCTTACAGTCTGAATCTAAACTAAGAAGTTTATGGGACACAGATGTGCCAAGACAAATAGTTTGCTTGGACCTTGCCACGTGTATTCAAAAGCATCCATTCACTCCACCATCAAGTCACTGCTTTCTTCTGCTTTACATCCTGCAAACTTCACACACACATACATACATACAAACTGGAATGAGGCATTTTCTTTCTTTCTCAGCTACACTCACCTATCCCCCACGCTAACTTCTTTACCGCTTTTCTCTTGGCCTTGCTATGCATACTTTTCCTCTTAAGACACCCATTGTCTGGCCTACCCCTTCCCTACATTGCCTTTCCTTTCCTTTCCTATCCAACCTTGCATTTCTTTGTCATTCCTGGCCATTGTTTTCCTCTTCCTTCCTGACCTATCCATGTCTTTCCCTTGCCCTTCCTACCAGTCCAGTGCCTTGCACCACCCATCCCCCTTGCCACTTTGTCCAGTTTCCCTTCCCCTTTGTCCAGCTCCAATCTTTCATTTCCTTCTCCTTCTAGGACTCTCATTGCCTTGCTTGCCTCTCCTTTGTCTTGCCTGGAAAAGCCACCACTTTTCTTGGCGTTACCTTTGAACCTCTCCTCTCCCTTGCCTTGCATTCCCTTGCTCACTCGTCCCCCACCTGGAATTCAATACCCCTCTTTTTGCGGAATTTCTTCATCTTGCCTTGCCCTGCCTGCTTCTCCTAGGACTCTCAAGGCTTTCACGTACCTCCAGCGTTTCAGGAGCATGTGAGAGGAAGCCTAAAAGAGGTCACGTGCAAGCACACCCATCTGTCCTGGCAGCTTGCTTCTGGCACCTATCCTTACATGTCTTGAATTTTGGACATAAAATTCACATTTCACCTTTGCGCTTCAGGACCAGAATGACAGTTCTTTTGTATACCAAGGAAAGCAGGTAATCCAAGTGTATTAGGTGCAGATTAGAGATGGCCCATATGAGATCAAGGCCAGACAGAGAAGTCTGTCCTAGCCCCTTTTGTGTACCAGCAGTCTTTGAATGTACCTCTCATTTGTCTCGCCTTGGTGACCCCAAAGTTTCCTTGCCTTGCCCTGCCTTGCCTCCCTAGCCTTGCACTCCCTCCAGTGCCTACGCCCACACTTGACCTGCCCACACTTGACTGCTTTCCTCCAGGGAAACCTAGCCTTGCCTAGGCCTTCCTGTTTCTGCCTGGCCTTCCTATGCCCATCCTTGCCTAGAAGTTCTGGGCCTTCTCTCACCTACCACTCCATTTGCTTGCCCCTCATGGCTCCAGCCTTGTCAGCTTCTCCCTTGACTTGCCTACAATTGCGCCTACACTTGGTTTGCATTGCAAAGAGCGGTAGGCAAGGCAAAGCAAAGCAAGGAAGGTCTTTCTAGGTCTTGCCAGGCAAGGCACACATAAGCAAGCAAGCAAAACAAGAGTAGACTAGCCACAGCATCAAAGGCAAGGCAAGGCCAAGTGACTCTGAGTGCCTTTCCTTGGCAAGTAAAAGATATAGTGACAATGTAATAGGGCAGGCGTTAAAGGTACCATGAGGAGGTATAGTCCAGCAAGATATTTATGTCGTAGACCCTTCTGTGCAGGAGCCATTGTTGGACATAGTACAGGACATGGCATACAGTTTGGCTTGGTAAGTTCCTGAAGGAGAATGGCAATGCTTTCTCATGGGAAGGAAAGCACGTAGCCCCAGAGTTGGAGGTGCAGATAAGAAGCTGTGTCGCGCAGCTCAAGGACGACAGCAGCTTCTTGTGCCGGCATATTTGGAAGCACTCCCTCAATTTGTACAATCATTGAGTCAGTATCCATCTTTGGAAGGCTGTCTGCCTCTAGTAAGAGTGTTCTGACACCATTGTATGGGATCAGTCACTGGATGTTTTGGATTTTGGAGGAGGGGACGCCATTTCTCTTGAAATGAGCTTCTTGTTATTCGCTTTGGCAAAGAAATTAAGTTTGGATGGGCACTTTGGGTGGTCTCAGTGAATTTAAAGGTTTTTCCCAAGAGGTTTCCCTGTGGGTTAGAGCTGTTGAACTGACAGTGGGAATCTAGACACCAAGTTGTTGAGCTTTTTGTCCTTGTAGCTTTAGTGTGTGAGTAGTCCCTGTTGCCATGCTGCTTGGATCTTGACTCTGAGACTGAAAGCTTAGGAGCGTAGAGCAGAAAAGAAAAGTGCTAATAGCAGGGTGTGTGTTCATTGTTTGATGGGTGAAGTTGAAATTGTAGGCAGCAAAGAACTTTCTCTCTCAGCTGGCACATTTGTTGAGCGGATGTCTTTGAGTTTGTTACCGGACTCTGCGAGAGTGAAAATGTTTGTTAGGGCAGAGGATTTTGTGTTGCCCTTTGAGTGTGGTGCAAAAGTGTTTGCACACTTGGAGGGGGAAGATCAGCAAAGTCTTTTTTTCCTGGCACAGTTAATTTGAGAGCAGGGACGTTTCCAACTCGGCTCTGTCCTTTGGAGCTGGCCTTGGTGCGTTTCCTTCTTTTGTTAGTCGACAGCGCCATCGTGTGGTTATTTTGATGAGCGCTGGCAGCCGGTGCCAGGGAAAAAGCCAAGCTGTTTGCGGCTCCGGCCTCATTGGTGTAGGAGCAGCGCAGGGAAGAGCTCCGCTGGGGGTCCTGGCTCTTAGAGACTGAGAGAATGGGATCCTGTATGTAGCACAGAAGGAAGTGGAATTGTTTCATTGTGGGCTGTGCAGTTTATA
This sequence comes from Poecile atricapillus, assembly GCF_030490865.1. Taxonomy (NCBI): domain Eukaryota; kingdom Metazoa; phylum Chordata; class Aves; order Passeriformes; family Paridae; genus Poecile; species Poecile atricapillus. The sequence goes on from NC_081288.1 coordinate 70,043,342, forward strand.
AGCTGCAAATGAAAAGGCAATTGCAGCGCAGCCTCATCTTTTCTGTGTGATCAGCTGCTCAACATGTAACTCGCACACAGTGAACTACATCCACCTCCCTGGAGATATAAAATGTGTATATCACTTTCCTCAAACTCTATGTATTACCTTGCACTCTAGCAGATCCCAAACCGCTTCAAAACGTCCAGCAGCTACTCAAAAAGAAAAAGTCCAACAAAAAGCTAGGGCTGGCCTTCATAGTGCCTTTGCAGTCCGTAAAATAGACGAAATGCACTAGGGCTTTGAATGTTTCTTCCCAACTATATAAATTCTCTCCAAGTGGCAAAGTCCATCATTACAGCAAAATTTTTCAGCTGGAGTTCTGACTGAGAGATGTGCCAGGACAGAAGGCATTTGCTGACCTAGCCTTTTTCCCTGTGTAACTTGGTATTTGCAGTACAATTATTTTCAGTGTCGCTGTGTCCAAGCAGCTAGAGATTACACAGATAGAAGTGTCAAGAGAGATGCTGCTAAAGTATGCCCTTCTTATAGCAGCATTTAAATGGCACACGACGCCTTGCTGCTTTTTCTTTCCCAGAGAGACCTGCTGTCAATTTTTTCACTCTGGCTTCTTGATCAAAAATGTCCACCTGAAATGTCTTACAGAAATAGGCTCCAGGTGTAAAAACCAGTACGGGGCTACATTTTCTGTGTGCTCCACATAAGTCACATCAAACTCACTCATCAAACTTCACTCTCTCCTTCCATTCTCCACTGCCTCTACCATTGTGTTCTCTGGATCTCAGAGTCTAAAGGCAGGCGCAATAGTTTCCACTGAGGGGTTGGAAGTGGTGTACAAGCAGCACAAATAGCTTCTGCGCTGCGCAGGCCATTTCTCTGCATTTTAGAGTCTAAGGGAAAGCGCTAGTGTTCCTGCTGAGAGCTGCAACAGCTGCAGAATATGTGTTGTCTTGGCACATGTTTGCAATCCACCATGATGGATCCTTAGTGAAACCAAACTGTGGTTCTGCTTTAAACATCTCACCCTGCTTGGCCACAAAGCTTTCACTGACATGTCCCATTGCCTTTTTATTGCTGCGTTTCATTTTCAGAGTTTGTACGGAATCATTGCACTTTGCTTCTAAGCTGAACGTCGATACTGCTGGAGTCTCATATGTCCATTTTCTTCTCACACAAAAAAACTGCTTCCTTTAAAACATGCTGATGCGACCTGCTTTCTTGCTCAGCTGTAATTTTAGGGGTGTTCTCTGTCCCGCTTACAGTCTGAATCTAAACTAAGAAGTTTATGGGACACAGATGTGCCAAGACAAATAGTTTGCTTGGACCTTGCCACGTGTATTCAAAAGCATCCATTCACTCCACCATCAAGTCACTGCTTTCTTCTGCTTTACATCCTGCAAACTTCACACACACATACATACATACAAACTGGAATGAGGCATTTTCTTTCTTTCTCAGCTACACTCACCTATCCCCCACGCTAACTTCTTTACCGCTTTTCTCTTGGCCTTGCTATGCATACTTTTCCTCTTAAGACACCCATTGTCTGGCCTACCCCTTCCCTACATTGCCTTGCCTTTCCTTTCCTATCCAACCTTGCATTTCTTTGTCATTCCTGGCCATTGTTTTCCTCTTCCTTCCTGACCTATCCATGTCTTTCCCTTGCCCTTCCTACCAGTCCAGTGCCTTGCACCACCCATCCCCCTTGCCACTTTGTCCAGTTTCCCTTCCCCTTTGTCCAGCTCCAATCTTTCATTTCCTTCTCCTTCTAGGACTCTCATTGCCTTGCTTGCCTCTCCTTTGTCTTGCCTGGAAAAGCCACCACTTTTCTTGGCGTTACCTTTGAACCTCTCCTCTCCCTTGCCTTGCATTCCCTTGCTCACTCGTCCCCCACCTGGAATTCAATACCCCTCTTTTTGCGGAATTTCTTCATCTTGCCTTGCCCTGCCTGCTTCTCCTAGGACTCTCAAGGCTTTCACGTACCTCCAGCGTTTCAGGAGCATGTGAGAGGAAGCCCAAAAGAGGTCACGTGCAAGCACACCCATCTGTCCTGGCAGCTTGCTTCTGGCACCTATCCTTACATGTCTTGAATTTTGGACATAAAATTCACATTTCACCTTTGCGCTTCAGGACCAGAATGACAGTTCTTTTGTATACCAAGGAAAGCAGGTAATCCAAGTGTATTAGGTGCAGATTAGAGATGGCCCATATGAGATCAAGGCCAGACAGAGAAGTCTGTCCTAGCCCCTTTTGTGTACCAGCAGTCTTTGAATGTACCTCTCATTTGTCTTGCCTTGGTGACCCCAAAGTTTCCTTGCCTTGCCCTGCCTTGCCTCCCTAGCCTTGCACTCCCTCCAGTGCCTACGCCCACACTTGACCTGCCCACACTTGACTGCTTTCCTCCAGGGAAACCTAGCCTTGCCTAGGCCTTCCTGTTTCTGCCTGGCCTTCCTATGCCCATCCTTGCCTAGAAGTTCTGGGCCTTCTCTCACCTACCACTCCATTTGCTTGCCCCTCATGGCTCCAGCCTTGTCAGCTTCTCCCTTGACTCGCCTACAATTGCGCCTACACTTGGTTTGCATTGCAAAGAGCGGTAGGCAAGGCAAAGCAAAGCAAGGAAGGTCTTTCTAGGTCTTGCCAGGCAAGGCACACATAAGCAAGCAAGCAAAACAAGAGTAGACTAGCCACAGCATCAAAGGCAAGGCAAGGCCAAGTGACTCTGAGTGCCTTTCCTTGGCAAGTAAAAGATATAGTGACAATGTAATAGGGCAGGCGTTAAAGGTACCATGAGGAGGTATAGTCCAGCAAGATATTTATGTCGTAGACCCTTCTGTGCAGGAGCCATTGTTGGACATAGTACAGGACATGGCATACAGCTTGGCTTGGTAAGTTCCTGAAGGAGAATGGCAATGCTTTCTCATGGGAAGGAAAGCACGTAGCCCCAGAGTTGGAGGTGCAGATAAGAAGCTGTGTCGCGCAGCTCAAGGACGACAGCAGCTTCTTGTGCCGGCATATTTGGAAGCACTCCCTCAATTTGTACAGTCATTGAGTCAGTATCCATCTTTGGAAGGCTGTCTGCCTCTAGTAAGAGTGTTCTGACACCATTGTATAGGATCAGTCACTGGATGTTTTGGATTTTGGAGGAGGGGACTCCATTTCTCCTGAAATGAGCTTCTTGTTATTCGCTTTGGCAAAGAAATTAAGTTTGGATGGGCACTTTGGGTGGTCTCAGTGAATTTAAAGGTTTTTCCCAAGAGGTTTCCCTGTGGGTTAGAGCTGTTGAACTGACAGTGGGAATCTAGACAGCAAGTTGTTGAGCTTTTTGTCCTTGTAGCTTTAGTGTGTGAGTAGTCCCTGTTGCCATGCTGCTTGGATCTTGACTCTGAGACTGAAAGCTTAGGAGCGTAGAGCTGAAAAGAAAAGTGCTAATAGCAGGGTGTGTGTTCATTGTTTGATGGGTGAAGTTGAAATTGTAGGCAGCAAAGAACTTTCTCTCTCAGCTGGCACATTTGTTGAGCGGATGTCTTTGAGTTTGTTACCGGACTCTGCGAGAGTGAAAATGTTTGTTAGGGCAGAGGATTTTGTGTTGCCCTTTGAGTGTGGTGCAAAAGTGTTTGCACACTTGGAGGGGGAAGATCAGCAAAGTCTTTTTTTCCTGGCACAGTTAATTTGAGAGCAGGGACGTTTCCAACTCGGCTCTGTCCTTTGGAGCTGGCCTTGGTGCGTTTCCTTCTTTTGTTAGTCGACAGCGCCATCGTGTGGTTATTTTGATGAGCGCTGGCAGCCGGTGCCAGGGAAAAAGCCAAGCTGTTTGCGGCTCCGGCCTCATTGGTGTAGGAGCAGCGCAGGGAAGAGCTCCGCTGGGGGTCCTGGCTCTTAGAGACTGAGAGAATGTGATCCTGTATGTAGCACAGAAGGAAGTGGAATTGTTTCATTGTGGGCTGTGCAGTTTATAAGCTGCAAATGAAAAGGCAATTGCAGCGCAGCCTCTTCTTTTCTGTGTGATCAGCTGCTCAACATGTAACTCGCACACACTGAACTACATCCACCTCCCTGGAGATATAAAATGTGTATATCACTTTCCTCAAACTCTATGTATTACCTTGCACTCTAGCAGATCCCAAACCGCTTCAAAACGTCCAGCAGCTACTCAAAAAGAAAAAGTCCAACAAAAAGCTAGGGCTGGCCTTCATAGTGCCTTTGCAGTCCGTAAAATAGACGAAATGCACTAGGGCTTTGAATGTTTCTTCCCAACTATATAAATTCTCTCCAAGTGGCAAAGTCCATCATTACAGCAAAATTTTTCAGCTGGAGTTCTGACTGAGAGATGTGCCAGGACAGAAGGCATTTGCTGACCTAGCCTTTTTCCCTGTGTAACTTGGTATTTGCAGTACAATTATTTTCAGTGTCGCTGTGTCCAAGCAGCTAGAGATTACACAGATAGAAGTGTCAAGAGAGATGCTGCTAAAGTATGCCCTTCTTATAGCAGCATTTAAATGGCACACGACGCCTTGCTGCTTTTTCTTTCCCAGAGAGACCTGCTGTCAATTTTTTCACTCTGGCTTCTTGATCAAAAATGTCCACCTGAAATGTCTTACAGAAATAGGCTCCAGGTGTAAAAACCAGTACGGGGCTACATTTTCTGCGTGCTCCACATAAGTCACATCAAACTCACTCATCAAACTTCACTCTCTCCTTCCATTCTCCACTGCCTCTACCATTGTGTTCTCTGGATCTCAGAGTCTAAAGGCAGGCGCAATAGTTTCCACTGAGGGGTTGGAAGAGGTGTACAAGCAGCACAAATAGCTTCTGCGCTGCGCAGACCATTTCTCTGCATTTTAGAGTCTAAGGGAAAGCGGAGAGCTGCAACAGCTGCAGAATATGTGTTGTCTTGGCACATGTTTGCAATCCACCATGATGGATCCTTAGTGAAACCAAACTGTGGTTCTGCTTCAAACATCTCACCCTGCTTGGCCACAAAGCTTTCGCTGACATGTCCCATTGCCTTTTTATTGCTGCGTTTCATTTTCAGAGTTTGTACGGAATCATTGCACTTTGCTTCTAAGTTGAACGTCGATACTGCTGGAGTCTCATATGTCCATTTTCTTCTCACACAAAAAAACTGCTTCCTTTAAAACATGCTGATGCGACCTGCTTTCTTGCTCAGCTGTAATTTTAGGGGTGTTCTCTGTCCCGCTTACAGTCTGAATCTAAACTAAGAAGTTTATGGGACACAGATGTGCCAAGACAAATAGTTTGCTTGGACCTTGCCACGTGTATTCAAAAGCATCCATTCACTCCACCATCAAGTCACTGCTTTCTTCTGCTTTACATCCTGCAAACTTCACACACACATACATACATACAAACTGGAATGAGGCATTTTCTTTCTTTCTCAGCTACACTCACCTATCCCCCACGCTAACTTCTTTACCGCTTTTCTCTTGGCCTTGCTATGCATACTTTTCCTCTTAAGACACCCATTGTCTGGCCTACACCTTCCCTACATTGCCTTGCCTTTCCTTTCCTATCCAACCTTGCATTTCTTTGTCATTCCTGGCCATTGTTTTCCTCTTCCTTCCTGACCTATCCATGTCTTTCCCTTGCCCTTCCTACCAGTCCAGTGCCTTGCACCACCCATCCCCCTTGCCACTTTGTCCAGTTTCCCTTCCCCTTTGTCCAGCTCAAATATTTCATTTCCTTCTCCTTCTAGGACTCTCATTGCCTTGCTTGCCTCTCCTTTGTCTTGCCTGGAAAAGCCACCACTTTTCTTGGCGTTACCTTTGAACCTCTCCTCTCCCTTGCCTTGCATTCCCTTGCTCACTCGTCCCCCACCTGGAATTCAATACCCCTCTTTTTGCGGAATTTCTTCATCTTGCCTTGCCCTGCCTGCTTCTCCTAGGACTCTCAAGGCTTTCACGTACCTCCAGCGTTTCAGGAGCATGTGAGAGGAAGCCCAAAAGAGGTCACGTGCAAGCACACCCATCTGTCCTGGCAGCTTGCTTCTGGCACCTATCCTTACATGTCTTGAATTTTGGACATAAAATTCACATTTCACCTTTGCGCTTCAGGACCAGAATGACAGTTCTTTTGTATACCAAGGAAAGCAGGTAATCCAAGTGTATTAGGTGCAGATTAGAGATGGCCCATATGAGATCAAGGCCAGACAGAGAAGTCTGTCCTAGCCCCTTTTGTGTACCAGCAGTCTTTGAATGTACCTCTCATTTGTCTTGCCTTGGTGACCCCAAAGTTTCCTTGCCTTGCCCTGCCTTGCCTCCCTAGCCTTGCACTCCCTCCAGTGCCTACGCCCACACTTGACCTGCCCACACTTGACTGCTTTCCTCCAGGGAAACCTAGCCTTGTCTAGGCCTTCCTGTTTCTGCCTGGCCTTCCTATGCCCATCCTTGCCTAGAAGTTCTGGGCCTTCTCTCACCTACCACTCCATTTGCTTGCCCCTCATGGCTCCAGCCTTGTCAGTTTCTCCCTTGACTCGCCTACAATTGCGCCTACACTTGGTTTGCATTGCAAAGAGCGGTAGGCAAGGCAAAGCAAAGCAAGGAAGGTCTTTCTAGGTCTTGCCAGGCAAGGCACACATAAGCAAGCAAGCAAAACAAGAGTAGACTAGCCACAGCATCAAAGGCAAGGCAAGGCCAAGTGACTCTGAGTGCCTTTCCTTGGCAAGTAAAAGATATAGTGACAATGTAATAGGGCAGGCGTTAAAGGTACCATGAGGAGGTATAGTCCAGCAAGATATTTATGTCGTAGACCCTTCTGTGCAGGAGCCATTGTTGGACATAGTACAGGACATGGCATACAGTTTGGCTTGGTAAGTTCCTGAAGGAGAATGGCAATGCTTTCTCATGGGAAGGAAAGCACGTAGCCCCAGAGTTGGAGGTGCAGATAAGAAGCTGTGTCGCGCAGCTCAAGGACGACAGCAGCTTCTTGTGCCAGCATATTTGGAAGCACTCCCTCAATTTGTACAGTCATTGAGTCAGTATCCATCTTTGGAAGGCTGTCTGCCTCTAGTAAGAGTGTTCTGACACCATTGTATGGGATCAGTCACTGGATGTTTTGGATTTTGGAGGAGGGGACTCCATTTCTCCTGAAATGAGCTTCTTGTTATTCGCTTTGGCAAAGAAATTAAGTTTGGATGGGCACTTTGGGTGGTCTCAGTGAATTTAAAGGTTTTTCCCAAGAGGTTTCCCTGTGGGTTAGAGCTGTTGAACTGACAGTGGGAATCTAGACAGCAAGTTGTTGAGCTTTTTGTCCTTGTAGCTTTAGTGTGTGAGTAGTCCCTGTTGCCATGCTGCTTGGATCTTGACTCTGAGACTGAAAGCTTAGGAGCGTAGAGCAGAAAAGAAAAGTGCTAATAGCAGGGTGTGTGTTCATTGTTTGATGGGTGAAGTTGAAATTGTAGGCAGCAAAGAACTTTCTCTCTCAGCTGGCACATTTGTTGAGCGGATGTCTTTGAGTTTGTTACCGGACTCTGCGAGAGTGAAAATGTTTGTTAGGGCAGAGGATTTTGTGTTGCCCTTTGAGTGTGGTGCAAAAGTGTTTGCACACTTGGAGGGGGAAGATCAGCAAAGTCTTTTTTTCCTGGCACAGTTAATTTGAGAGCAGGGACGTTTCCAACTCGGCTCTGTCCTTTGGAGCTGGCCTTGGTGCGTTTCCTTCTTTTGTTAGTCGACAGCGCCATCGTGTGGTTATTTTGATGAGCGCTGGCAGCCGGTGCCAGGGAAAAAGCCAAGCTGTTTGCGGCTCCGGCCTCATTGGTGTAGGAGCAGCGCAGGGAAGAGCTCCGCTGGGGGTCCTGGCTCTTAGAGACTGAGAGAATGTGATCCTGTATGTAGCACAGAAGGAAGTGGAATTGTTTCATTGTGGGCTGTGCAGTTTATAAGCTGCAAATGAAAAGGCAATTGCAGCGCAGCCTCTTCTTTTCTGTGTGATCAGCTGCTCAACATGTAACTCGCACACACTGAACTACATCCACCTCCCTGGAGATATAAAATGTGTATATCACTTTCCTCAAACTCTATGTATTACCTTGCACTCTAGCAGATCCCAAACCGCTTCAAAACGTCCAGCAGCTACTCAAAAAGAAAAAGTCCAACAAAAAGCTAGGGCTGGCCTTCATAGTGCCTTTGCAGTCCGTAAAATAGACGAAATGCACTAGGGCTTTGAATGTTTCTTCCCAACTATATAAATTCTCTCCAAGTGGCAAAGTCCATCATTACAGCAAAATTTTTCAGCTGGAGTTCTGACTGAGAGATGTGCCAGGACAGAAGGCATTTGCTGACCTACCCTTTTTCCCTGTGTAACTTGGTATTTGCAGTACAATTATTTTCAGTGTCGCTGTGTCCAAGCAGCTAGAGATTACACAGATAGAAGTGTCAAGAGAGATGCTGCTAAAGTATGCCCTTCTTATAGCAGCATTTAAATGGCACACGACGCCTTGCTGCTTTTTCTTTCCCAGAGAGACCTGCTGTCAATTTTTTCACTCTGGCTTCTTGATCAAAAATGTCCACCTGAAATGTCTTACAGAAATAGGCTCCAGGTGTAAAAACCAGTACGGGGCTACATTTTCTGCGTGCTCCACATAAGTCACATCAAACTCACTCATCAAACTTCACTCTCTCCTTCCATTCTCCACTGCCTCTACCATTGTGTTCTCTGGATCTCAGAGTCTAAAGGCAGGCGCAATAGTTTCCACTGAGGGGTTGGAAGAGGTGTACAAGCAGCACAAATAGCTTCTGCGCTGCGCAGGCCATTTCTCTGCATTTTAGAGTCTAAGGGAAAGCGGAGAGCTGCAACAGCTGCAGAATATGTGTTGTCTTGGCACATGTTTGCAATCCACCATGATGGATCCTTAGTGAAACCAAACTGTGGTTCTGCTTCAAACATCTCACCCTGCTTGGCCACAAAGCTTTCGCTGACATGTCCCATTGCCTTTTTATTGCTGCGTTTCATTTTCAGAGTTTGTACGGAATCATTGCACTTTGCTTCTAAGTTGAACGTCGATACTGCTGGAGTCTCATATGTCCATTTTCTTCTCACACAAAAAAACTGCTTCCTTTAAAACATGCTGATGCGACCTGCTTTCTTGCTCAGCTGTAATTTTAGGGGTGTTCTCTGTCCCGCTTACAGTCTGAATCTAAACTAAGAAGTTTATGGGACACAGATGTGCCAAGACAAATAGTTTGCTTGGACCTTGCCACGTGTATTCAAAAGCATCCATTCACTCCACCATCACGTCACTGCTTTCTTCTGCTTTACATCCTGCAAACTTCACACACACATACATACATACAAACTGGAATGAGGCATTTTCTTTCTTTCTCAGCTACACTCACCTATCCCCCACGCTAACTTCTTTACCGCTTTTCTCTTGGCCTTGCTATGCATACTTTTCCTCTTAAGACACCCATTGTCTGGCCTACCCCTTCCCTACATTGCCTTGCCTTTCCTTTCCTATCCAACCTTGCATTTCTTTGTCATTCCTGGCCATTGTTTTCCTCTTCCTTCCTGACCTATCCATGTCTTTCCCTTGCCCTTCCTACCAGTCCAGTGCCTTGCACCACCCATCCCCCTTGCCACTTTGTCCAGTTTCCCTTCCCCTTTGTCCAGCTCCAATATTTCATTTCCTTCTCCTTCTAGGACTCTCATTGCCTTGCTTGCCTCTCCTTTGTCTTGCCTGGAAAAGCCACCACTTTTCTTGGCGTTACCTTTGAACCTCTCCTCTCCCTTGCCTTGCATTCCCTTGCTCACTCGTCCCCCACCTGGAATTCAATACCCCTCTTTTTGCGGAATTTCTTCATCTTGCCTTGCCCTGCCTGCTTCTCCTAGGACTCTCAAGGCTTTCACGTACCTCCAGCGTTTCAGGAGCATGTGAGAGGAAGCCCAAAAGAGGTCACGTGCAAGCACACCCATCTGTCCTGGCAGCTTGCTTCTGGCACCTATCCTTACATGTCTTGAATTTTGGACATAAAATTCACATTTCACCTTTGCGCTTCAGGACCAGAATGACAGTTCTTTTGTATACCAAGGAAAGCAGGTAATCCAAGTGTATTAGGTGCAGATTAGAGATGGCCCATATGAGATCAAGGCCAGACAGAGAAGTCTGTCCTAGCCCCTTTTGTGTACCAGCAGTCTTTGAATGTACCTCTCATTTGTCTTGCCTTGGTGACCCCAAAGTTTCCTTGCCTTGCCCTGCCTTGCCTCCCTAGCCTTGCACTCCCTCCAGTGCCTACGCCCACACTTGACCTGCCCACACTTGACTGCTTTCCTCCAGGGAAACCTAGCCTTGTCTAGGCCTTCCTGTTTCTGCCTGGCCTTCCTATGCCCAACCTTGCCTAGAAGTTCTGGGCCTTCTCTCACCTACCACTCCATTTGCTTGCCCCTCATGGCTCCAGCCTTGTCAGCTTCTCCCTTGACTTGCCTACAATTGCGCCTACACTTGGTTTGCATTGCAAAGAGCGGTAGGCAAGGCAAAGCAAAGCAAGGAAGGTCTTTCTAGGTCTTGCCAGGCAAGGCACACATAAGCAAGCAAGCAAAACAAGAGTAGACTAGCCACAGCATCAAAGGCAAGGCAAGGCCAAGTGACTCTGAGTGCCTTTCCTTGGCAAGTAAAAGATATAGTGACAATGTAATAGGGCAGGCGTTAAAGGTACCATGAGGAGGTATAGTCCAGCAAGATATTTATGTCGTAGACCCTTCTGTGCAGGAGCCATTGTTGGACATAGTACAGGACATGGCATACAGCTTGGCTTGGTAAGTTCCTGAAGGAGAATGGCAATGCTTTCTCATGGGAAGGAAAGCACGTAGCCCCAGAGTTGGAGGTGCAGATAAGAAGCTGTGTCGCGCAGCTCAAGGACGACAGCAGCTTCTTGTGCCGGCATATTTGGAAGCACTCCCTCAATTTGTACAGTCATTGAGTCAGTATCCATCTTTGGAAGGCTGTCTGCCTCTAGTAAGAGTGTTCTGACACCATTGTATGGGATCAGTCACTGGATGTTTTGGATTTTGGAGGAGGGGACTCCATTTCTCCTGAAATGAGCTTCTTGTTATTCGCTTTGGCAAAGAAATTAAGTTTGGATGGGCACTTTGGGTGGTCTCAGTGAATTTAAAGGTTTTTCCCAAGAGGTTTCCCTGTGGGTTAGAGCTGTTGAACTGACAGTGGGAATCTAGACAGCAAGTTGTTGAGCTTTTTGTCCTTGTAGCTTTAGTGTGTGAGTAGTCCCTGTTGCCATGCTGCTTGGATCTTGACTCTGAGACTGAAAGCTTAGGAGCGTAGAGCAGAAAAGAAAAGTGCTAATAGCAGGGTGTGTGTTCATTGTTTGATGGGTGAAGTTGAAATTGTAGGCAGCAAAGAACTTTCTCTCTCAGCTGGCACATTTGTTGAGCGGATGTCTTTGAGTTTGTTACCGGACTCTGCGAGAGTGAAAATGTTTGTTAGGGCAGAGGATTTTGTGTTGCCCTTTGAGTGTGGTGCAAAAGTGTTTGCACACTTGGAGGGGGAAGATCAGCAAAGTCTTTTTTTCCTGGCACAGTTAATTTGAGAGCAGGGACGTTTCCAACTCGGCTCTGTCCTTTGGAGCTGGCCTTGGTGCGTTTCCTTCTTTTGTTAGTCGACAGCGCCATCGTGTGGTTATTTTGATGAGCGCTGGCAGCCGGTGCCAGGGAAAAAGCCAAGCTGTTTGCGGCTCCGGCCTCATTGGTGTAGGAGCAGCGCAGGGAAGAGCTCCGCTGGGGGTCCTGGCTCTTAGAGACTGAGAGAATGTGATCCTGTATGTAGCACAGAAGGAAGTGGAATTGTTTCATTGTGGGCTGTGCAGTTTATAAGCTGCAAATGAAAAGGCAATTGCAGCGCAGCCTCTTCTTTTCTGTGTGATCAGCTGCTCAACGTGTAACTCGCACACACTGAACTACATCCACCTCCCTGGAGATATAAAATGTGTATATCACTTTCCTCAAACTCTATGTATTACCTTGCACTCTAGCAGATCCCAAACCGCTTCAAAACGTCCAGCAGCTACTCAAAAAGAAAAAGTCCAACAAAAAGCTAGGGCTGGCCTTCATAGTGCCTTTGCAGTCCGTAAAATAGACGAAATGCACTAGGGCTTTGAATGTTTCTTCCCAACTATATAAATTCTCTCCAAGTGGCAAAGTCCATCATTACAGCAAAATTTTTCAGCTGGAGTTCTGACTGAGAGATGTGCCAGGACAGAAGGCATTTGCTGACCTACCCTTTTTCCCTGTGTAACTTGGTATTTGCAGTACAATTATTTTCAGTGTCGCTGTGTCCAAGCAGCTAGAGATTACACAGATAGAAGTGTCAAGAGAGATGCTGCTAAAGTATGCCCTTCTTATAGCAGCATTTAAATGGCACACGACGCCTTGCTGCTTTTTCTTTCCCAGAGAGACCTGCTGTCAATTTTTTCACTCTGGCTTCTTGATCAAAAATGTCCACCTGAAATGTCTTACAGAAATAGGCTCCAGGTGTAAAAACCAGTACGGGGCTACATTTTCTGCGTGCTCCACATAAGTCACATCAAACTCACTCATCAAACTTCACTCTCTCCTTCCATTCTCCACTGCCTCTACCATTGTGTTCTCTGGATCTCAGAGTCTAAAGGCAGGCGCAATAGTTTCCACTGAGGGGTTGGAAGAGGTGTACAAGCAGCACAAATAGCTTCTGCGCTGCGCAGGCCATTTCTCTGCATTTTAGAGTCTAAGGGAAAGCGGAGAGCTGCAACAGCTGCAGAATATGTGTTGTCTTGGCACATGTTTGCAATCCACCATGATGGATCCTTAGTGAAACCAAACTGTGGTTCTGCTTCAAACATCTCACCCTGCTTGGCCACAAAGCTTTCGCTGACATGTCCCATTGCCTTTTTATTGCTGCGTTTCATTTTCAGAGTTTGTACGGAATCATTGCACTTTGCTTCTAAGCTGAACGTCGATACTGCTGGAGTCTCATATGTCCATTTTCTTCTCACACAAAAAAACTGCTTCCTTTAAAACATGCTGATGCGACCTGCTTTCTTGCTCAGCTGTAATTTTAGGGGTGTTCTCTGTCCCGCTTACAGTCTGAATCTAAACTAAGAAGTTTATGGGACACAGATGTGCCAAGACAAATAGTTTGCTTGGACCTTGCCACGTGTATTCAAAAGCATCCATTCACTCCACCATCAAGTCACTGCTTTCTTCTGCTTTACATCCTGCAAACTTCACACACACATACATACATACAAACTGGAATGAGGCATTTTCTTTCTTTCTCAGCTACACTCACCTATCCCCCACGCTAACTTCTTTACCGCTTTTCTCTTGGCCTTGCTATGCATACTTTTCCTCTTAAGACACCCATTGTCTGGCCTACCCCTTCCCTACATTGCCTTGCCTTTCCTTTCCTATCCAACCTTGCATTTCTTTGTCATTCCTGGCCATTGTTTTCCTCTTCCTTCCTGACCTATCCATGTCTTTCCCTTGCCCTTCCTACCAGTCCAGTGCCTTGCACCACCCATCCCCCTTGCCACTTTGTCCAGTTTCCCTTCCCCTTTGTCCAGCTCCAATCTTTCATTTCCTTCTCCTTCTAGGACTCTCATTGCCTTGCTTGCCTCTCCTTTGTCTTGCCTGGAAAAGCCACCACTTTTCTTGGCGTTACCTTTGAACCTCTCCTCTCCCTTGCCTTGCATTCCCTTGCTCACTCGTCCCCCACCTGGAATTCAATACCCCTCTTTTTGCGGAATTTCTTCATCTTGCCTTGCCCTGCCTGCTTCTCCTAGGACTCTCAAGGCTTTCACGTACCTCCAGCGTTTCAGGAGCATGTGAGAGGAAGCCCAAAAGAGGTCACGTGCAAGCACACCCATCTGTCCTGGCAGCTTGCTTCTGGCACCTATCCTTACATGTCTTGAATTTTGGACATAAAATTCACATTTCACCTTTGCGCTTCAGGACCAGAATGACAGTTCTTTTGTATACCAAGGAAAGCAGGTAATCCAAGTGTATTAGGTGCAGATTAGAGATGGCCCATATGAGATCAAGGCCAGACAGAGAAGTCTGTCCTAGCCCCTTTTGTGTACCAGCAGTCTTTGAATGTACCTCTCATTTGTCTTGCCTTGGTGACCCCAAAGTTTCCTTGCCTTGCTCTGCCTTGCCTCCCTAGCCTTGCACTCCCTCCAGTGCCTACGCCCACACTTGACCTGCCCACACTTGACTGCTTTCCTCCAGGGAAACCTAGCCTTGCCTAGGCCTTCCTGTTTCTGCCTGGCCTTCCTATGCCCATCCTTGCCTAGAAGTTCTGGGCCTTCTCTCACCTACCACTCCATTTGCTTGCCCCTCATGGCTCCAGCCTTGTCAGTTTCTCCCTTGACTCGCCTACAATTGCGCCTACACTTGGTTTGCATTGCAAAGAGCGGTAGGCAAGGCAAAGCAAAGCAAGGAAGGTCTTTCTAGGTCTTGCCAGGCAAGGCACACATAAGCAAGCAAGCAAAACAAGAGTAGACTAGCCACAGCATCAAAGGCAAGGCAAGGCCAAGTGACTCTGAGTGCCTTTCCTTGGCAAGTAAAAGATATAGTGACAATGTAATAGGGCAGGCGTTAAAGGTACCATGAGGAGGTATAGTCCAGCAAGATATTTATGTCGTAGACCCTTCTGTGCAGGAGCCATTGTTGGACATAGTACAGGACATGGCGTACAGTTTGGCTTGGTAAGTTCCTGAAGGAGAATGGCAATGCTTTCTCATGGGAAGGAAAGCACGTAGCCCCAGAGTTGGAGGTGCAGATAAGAAGCTGTGTCGCGCAGCTCAAGGACGACAGCAGCTTCTTGTGCCGGCATATTTGGAAGCACTCCCTCAATTTGTACAGTCATTGAGTCAGTATCCATCTTTGGAAGGCTGTCTGCCTCTAGTAAGAGTGTTCTGACACCATTGTATGGGATCAGTCACTGGATGTTTTGGATTTTGGAGGAGGGGATGCCATTTCTCTTGAAATGAGCTTCTTGTTATTCGCTTTGGCAAAGAAATTAAGTTTGGATGGGCACTTTGGGTGGTCTCAGTGAATTTAAAGGTTTTTCCCAAGAGGTTTCCCTGTGGGTTAGAGCTGTTGAACTGACAGTGGGAATCTAGACACCAAGTTGTTGAGCTTTTTGTCCTTGTAGCTTTAGTGTGTGAGTAGTCCCTGTTGCCATGCTGCTTGGATCTTGACTCTGAGACTGAAAGCTTAGGAGCGTAGAGCAGAAAAGAAAAGTGCTAATAGCAGGGTGTGTGTTCATTGTTTGATGGGTGAAGTTGAAATTGTAGGCAGCAAAGAACTTTCTCTCTCAGCTGGCACATTTGTTGAGCGGATGTCTTTGAGTTTGTTACCGGACTCTGCGAGAGTGAAAATGTTTGTTAGGGCAGAGGATTTCGTGTTGCCCTTTGAGTGTGGTGCAAAAGTGTTTGCACACTTGGAGGGGGAAGATCAGCAAAGTCTTTTTTTCCTGGCACAGTTAATTTGAGAGCAGGGACGTTTCCAACTCGGCTCTGTCCTTTGGAGCTGGCCTCGGTGCGTTTCCTTCTTTTGTTAGTCGACAGCGCCATCGTGTGGTTATTTTGATGAGCGCTGGCAGCCGGTGCCAGGGAAAAAGCCAAGCTGTTTGCGGCTCCGGCCTCATTGGTGTAGGAGCAGCGCAGGGAAGAGCTCCGCTGGGGGTCCTGGCTCTTAGAGACTGAGAGAATGTGATCCTGTATGTAGCACAGAAGGAAGTGGAATTGTTTCATTGTGGGCTGTGCAGTTTATAAGCTGCAAATGAAAAGGCAATTGCAGCGCAGCCTCTTCTTTTCTGTGTGATCAGCTGCTCAACATGTAACTCGCACACACTGAACTACATCCACCTCCCTGGAGATATAAAATGTGTATATCACTTTCCTCAAACTCTATGTATTACCTTGCACTCTAGCAGATCCCAAACCGCTTCAAAACGTCCAGCAGCTACTCAAAAAGAAAAAGTCCAACAAAAAGCTAGGGCTGGCCTTCATAGTGCCTTTGCAGTCCGTAAAATAGACGAAATGCACTAGGGCTTTGAATGTTTCTTCCCAACTATATAAATTCTCTCCAAGTGGCAAAGTCCATCATTACAGCAAAATTTTTCAGCTGGAGTTCTGACTGAGAGATGTGCCAGGACAGAAGGCATTTGCTGACCTACCCTTTTTCCCTGTGTAACTTGGTATTTGCAGTACAATTATTTTCAGTGTCGCTGTGTCCAAGCAGCTAGAGATTACACAGATAGAAGTGTCAAGAGAGATGCTGCTAAAGTACGCCCTTCTTATAGCAGCATTTAAATGGCACACGACGCCTTGCTGCTTTTTCTTTCCCAGAGAGACCTGCTGTCAATTTTTTCACTCTGGCTTCTTGATCAAAAATGTCCACCTGAAATGTCTTACAGAAATAGGCTCCAGGTGTAAAAACCAGTACGGGGCTACATTTTCTGCGTACTCCACATAAGTCACATCAAACTCACTCATCAAACTTCACTCTCTCCTTCCATTCTCCACTGCCTCTACCATTGTGTTCTCTGGATCTCAGAGTCTAAAGGCAGGCGCAATAGTTTCCACTGAGGGGTTGGAAGAGGTGTACAAGCAGCACAAATAGCTTCTGCGCTGCGCAGGCCATTTCTCTGCATTTTAGAGTCTAAGGGAAAGCGCTAGTGTTCCTGCGGAGAGCTGCAACAGCTGCAGAATATGTGTTGTCTTGGCACATGTTTGCAATCCACCATGATGGATCCTTAGTGAAACCAAACTGTGGTTCTGCTTTAAACATCTCACCCTGCTTGGCCACAAAGCTTTCGCTGACATGTCCCATTGCCTTTTTATTGCTGCGTTTCATTTTCAGAGTTTGTACGGAATCATTGCACTTTGCTTCTAAGCTGAACGTCGATACTGCTGGAGTCTCATATGTCCATTTTCTTCTCACACAAAAAAACTGCTTCCTTTAAAACATGCTGATGCGACCTGCTTTCTTGCTCAGCTGTAATTTTAGGGGTGTTCTCTGTCCCGCTTACAGTCTGAATCTAAACTAAGAAGTTTATGGGACACAGATGTGCCAAGACAAATAGTTTGCTTGGACCTTGCCACGTGTATTCAAAAGCATCCATTCACTCCACCATCAAGTCACTGCTTTCTTCTGCTTTACATCCTGCAAACTTCACACACACATACATACATACAAACTGGAATGAGGCATTTTCTTTCTTTCTCAGCTACACTCACCTATCCCCCACGCTAACTTCTTTACCGCTTTTCTCTTGGCCTTGCTATGCATACTTTTCCTCTTAAGACACCCATTGTCTGGCCTACCCCTTCCCTACATTGCCTTGCCTTTCCTTTCCTATCCAACCTTGCATTTCTTTGTCATTCCTGGCCATTGTTTTCCTCTTCCTTCCTGACCTATCCATGTCTTTCCCTTGCCCTTCCTACCAGTCCAGTGCCTTGCACCACCCATCCCCCTTGCCACTTTGTCCAGTTTCCCTTCCCCTTTGTCCAGCTCCAATCTTTCATTTCCTTCTCCTTCTAGGACTCTCATTGCCTTGCTTGCCTCTCCTTTGTCTTGCCTGGAAAAGCCACCACTTTTCTTGGCGTTACCTTTGAACCTCTCCTCTCCCTTGCCTTGCATTCCCTTGCTCACTCGTCCCCCACCTGGAATTCAATACCCCTCTTTTTGCGGAATTTCTTCATCTTGCCTTGCCCTGCCTGCTTCTCCTAGGACTCTCAAGGCTTTCACGTACCTCCAGCGTTTCAGGAGCATGTGAGAGGAAGCCCAAAAGAGGTCACGTGCAAGCACACCCATCTGTCCTGGCAGCTTGCTTCTGGCACCTATCCTTACATGTCTTGAATTTTGGACATAAAATTCACATTTCACCTTTGCGCTTCAGGACCAGAATGACAGTTCTTTTGTATACCAAGGAAAGCAGGTAATCCAAGTGTATTAGGTGCAGATTAGAGATGGCCCATATGAGATCAAGGCCAGACAGAGAAGTCTGTCCTAGCCCCTTTTGTGTACCAGCAGTCTTTGAATGTACCTCTCATTTGTCTTGCCTTGGTGACCCCAAAGTTTCCTTGCCTTGCTCTGCCTTGCCTCCCTAGCCTTGCACTCCCTCCAGTGCCTACGCCCACACTTGACCTGCCCACACTTGACTGCTTTCCTCCAGGGAAACCTAGCCTTGCCTAGGCCTTCCTGTTTCTGCCTGGCCTTCCTATGCCCATCCTTGCCTAGAAGTTCTGGGCCTTCTCTCACCTACCACTCCATTTGCTTGCCCCTCATGGCTCCAGCCTTGTCAGTTTCTCCCTTGACTCGCCTACAATTGCGCCTACACTTGGTTTGCATTGCAAAGAGCGGTAGGCAAGGCAAAGCAAAGCAAGGAAGGTCTTTCTAGGTCTTGCCAGGCAAGGCACACATAAGCAAGCAAGCAAAACAAGAGTAGACTAGCCACAGCATCAAAGACAAGGCAAGGCCAAGTGACTCTGAGTGCCTTTCCTTGGCAAGTAAAAGATATAGTGACAATGTAATAGGGCAGGCGTTAAAGGTACCATGAGGAGGTATAGTCCAGCAAGATATTTATGTCGTAGACCCTTCTGTGCAGGAGCCATTGTTGGACATAGTACAGGAATGGCGTACAGTTTGGCTTGGTAAGTTCCTGAAGGAGAATGGCAATGCTTTCTCATGGGAAGGAAAGCACGTAGCCCCAGAGTTGGAGGTGCAGATAAGAAGCTGTGTCGCGCAGCTCAAGGACGACAGCAGCTTCTTGTGCCGGCATATTTGGAAGCACTCCCTCAATTTGTACAGTCATTGAGTCAGTATCCATCTTTGGAAGGCTGTCTGCCTCTAGTAAGAGTGTTCTGACACCATTGTATGGGATCAGTCACTGGATGTTTTGGATTTTGGAGGAGGGGATGCCATTTCTCTTGAAATGAGCTTCTTGTTATTCGCTTTGGCAAAGAAATTAAGTTTGGATGGGCACTTTGGGTGGTCTCAGTGAATTTAAAGGTTTTTCCCAAGAGGTTTCCCTGTGGGTTAGAGCTGTTGAACTGACAGTGGGAATCTAGACACCAAGTTGTTGAGCTTTTTGTCCTTGTAGCTTTAGTGTGTGAGTAGTCCCTGTTGCCATGCTGCTTGGATCTTGACTCTGAGACTGAAAGCTTAGGAGCGTAGAGCAGAAAAGAAAAGTGCTAATAGCAGGGTGTGTGTTCATTGTTTGATGGGTGAAGTTGAAATTGTAGGCAGCAAAGAACTTTCTCTCTCAGCTGGCACATTTGTTGAGCGGATGTCTTTGAGTTTGTTACCGGACTCTGCGAGAGTGAAAATGTTTGTTAGGGCAGAGGATTTTGTGTTGCCCTTTGAGTGTGGTGCAAAAGTGTTTGCACACTTGGAGGGGGAAGATCAGCAAAGTCTTTTTTTCCTGGCACAGTTAATTTGAGAGCAGGGACGTTTCCAACTCGGCTCTGTCCTTTGGAGCTGGCCTCGGTGTGTTTCCTTCTTTTGTTAGTCGACAGCGCCATCGTGTGGTTATTTTGATGAGCGCTGGCAGCCGGTGCCAGGGAAAAAGCCAAGCTGTTTGCGGCTCCGGCCTCATTGGTGTAGGAGCAGCGCAGGGAAGAGCTCCGCTGGGGGTCCTGGCTCTTAGAGACTGAGAGAATGTGATCCTGTATGTAGCACAGAAGGAAGTGGAATTGTTTCATTGTGGGCTGTGCAGTTTATAAGCTGCAAATGAAAAGGCAATTGCAGCGCAGCCTCTTCTTTTCTGTGTGATCAGCTGCTCAACATGTAACTCGCACACACTGAACTACATCCACCTCCCTGGAGATATAAAATGTGTATATCACTTTCCTCAAACTCTATGTATTACCTTGCACTCTAGCAGATCCCAAACCGCTTCAAAACGTCCAGCAGCTACTCAAAAAGAAAAAGTCCAACAAAAAGCTAGGGCTGGCCTTCATAGTGCCTTTGCAGTCCGTAAAATAGACGAAATGCACTAGGGCTTTGAATGTTTCTTCCCAACTATATAAATTCTCTCCAAGTGGCAAAGTCCATCATTACAGCAAAATTTTTCAGCTGGAGTTCTGACTGAGAGATGTGCCAGGACAGAAGGCATTTGCTGACCTAGCCTTTTTCCCTGTGTAACTTGGTATTTGCAGTACAATTATTTTCAGTGTCGCTGTGTCCAAGCAGCTAGAGATTACACAGATAGAAGTGTCAAGAGAGATGCTGCTAAAGTATGCCCTTCTTATAGCAGCATTTAAATGGCACACGACGCCTTGCTGCTTTTTCTTTCCCAGAGAGACCTGCTGTCAATTTTTTCACTCTGGCTTCTTGATCAAAAATGTCCACCTGAAATGTCTTACAGAAATAGGCTCCAGGTGTAAAAACCAGTACGGGGCTACATTTTCTGCGTGCTCCACATAAGTCACATCAAACTCACTCATCAAACTTCACTCTCTCCTTCCATTCTCCACTGCCTCTACCATTGTGTTCTCTGGATCTCAGAGTCTAAAGGCAGGCGCAATAGTTTCCACTGAGGGGTTGGAAGAGGTGTACAAGCAGCACAAATAGCTTCTGCGCTGCGCAGGCCATTTCTCTGCATTTTAGAGTCTAAGGGAAAGCGCTAGTGTTCCTGCGGAGAGCTGCAACAGCTGCAGAATATGTGTTGTCTTGGCACATGTTTGCAATCCACCATGATGGATCCTTAGTGAAACCAAACTGTGGTTCTGCTTCAAACATCTCACCCTGCTTGGCCACAAAGCTTTCGCTGACATGTCCCATTGCCTTTTTATTGCTGCGTTTCATTTTCAGAGTTTGTACGGAATCATTGCACTTTGCTTCTAAGCTGAACGTCGATACTGCTGGAGTCTCATATGTCCATTTTCTTCTCACACAAAAAAACTGCTTCCTTTAAAACATGCTGATGCGACCTGCTTTCTTGCTCAGCTGTAATTTTAGGGGTGTTCTCTGTCCCGCTTACAGTCTGAATCTAAACTAAGAAGTTTATGGGACACAGATGTGCCAAGACAAATAGTTTGCTTGGACCTTGCCACGTGTATTCAAAAGCATCCATTCACTCCACCATCAAGTCACTGCTTTCTTCTGCTTTACATCCTGCAAACTTCACACACACATACATACATACAAACTGGAATGAGGCATTTTCTTTCTTTCTCAGCTACACTCACCTATCCCCCACGCTAACTTCTTTACCGCTTTTCTCTTGGCCTTGCTATGCATACTTTTCCTCTTAAGACACCCATTGTCTGGCCTACCCCTTCCCTACATTGCCTTGCCTTTCCTTTCCTATCCAACCTTGCATTTCTTTGTCATTCCTGGCCATTGTTTTCCTCTTCCTTCCTGACCTATCCATGTCTTTCCCTTGCCCTTCCTACCAGTCCAGTGCCTTGCACCACCCATCCCCCTTGCCACTTTGTCCAGTTTCCCTTCCCCTTTGTCCAGCTCCAATCTTTCATTTCCTTCTCCTTCTAGGACTCTCATTGCCTTGCTTGCCTCTCCTTTGTCTTGCCTGGCAAAGCCACCACTTTTCTTGGCGTTCCCTTTGAACCTCTCCTCTCCCTTGCCTTGCATTCCCTTGCTCACTCGTCCCCCACCTGGAATTCAATACCCCTCTTTTTGCTGCATTTCTTCATCGTGCCTTGCCCTGCCTGCTTTTCCTAGGACTCTCAAGGCTTTCACGTACCTCCAGCATTTCAGGAGCATGTGAGAGGAAGCCCAAAAGAGGTCACGTGCAAGCACACCCATCTGTCCTGGCAGCTTGCTTCTGGCACCTATCCTTACATGTCTTGAATTTTGGACATAAAATTCACATTTCACCTTTGCGCTTCAGGACCAGAATGACAGTTCTTTTGTATACCAAGGAAAGCAGGTAATCCAAGTGTATTAGGTGCAGATTAGAGATGGCCCATATGAGATCAAGGCCAGACAGAGAAGTCTGTCCTAGCCCCTTTTGTGTACCAGCAGTCTTTGAATGTACCTCTCATTTGTCTTGCCTTGGTGACCCCAAAGTTTCCTTGCCTTGCCCTGCCTTGCCTCCCTAGCCTTGCACTCCCTCCAGTGCCTACGCCCACACTTGACCTGCCCACACTTGACTGCTTTCCTCCAGGGAAACCTAGCCTTGCCTAGGCCTTCCTGTTTCTGCCTGGCCTTCCTATGCCCATCCTTGCCTAGAAGTTCTGGGCCTTCTCTCACCTACCACTCCATTTGCTTGCCCCTCATGGCTCCAGCCTTGTCAGTTTCTCCCTTGACTCGCCTACAATTGCGCCTACACTTGGTTTGCATTGCAAAGAGCGGTAGGCAAGGCAAAGCAAAGCAAGGAAGGTCTTTCTAGGTCTTGCCAGGCAAGGCACACATAAGCAAGCAAGCAAAACAAGAGTAGACTAGCCACAGCATCAAAGGCAAGGCAAGGCCAAGTGACTCTGAGTGCCTTTCCTTGGCAAGTAAAAGATATAGTGACAATGTAATAGGGCAGGCGTTAAAGGTACCATGAGGAGGTATAGTCCAGCAAGATATTTATGTCGTAGACCCTTCTGTGCAGGAGCCATTGTTGGACATAGTACAGGACATGGCATACAGCTTGGCTTGGTAAGTTCCTGAAGGAGAATGGCAATGCTTTCTCATGGGAAGGAAAGCACGTAGCCCCAGAGTTGGAGGTGCAGATAAGAAGCTGTGTCGCGCAGCTCAAGGACGACAGCAGCTTCTTGTGCCGGCATATTTGGAAGCACTCCCTCAATTTGTACAGTCATTGAGTCAGTATCCATCTTTGGAAGGCTGTCTGCCTCTAGTAAGAGTGTTCTGCCACCATTGTATGGGATCAGTCACTGGATGTTTTGGATTTTGGAGGAGGGGATGCCCTTTCTCTTGAAATGAGCTTCTTGTTCTTCTCTTTGGCAAAGAAATTAAGTTTGGATGGGCACTTTGGGTGGTCTCAGTGAATTTAAAGGTTTTTCCCAAGAGGTTTCCCTGTGGGTTAGAGCTGTTGAACTGACAGTGGGAATCTAGACACCAAGTTGTTGAGCTTTTTGTCCTTGTAGCTTTAGTGTGTGAGTAGTCCCTGTTGCCATGCTGCTTGGATCTTGACTCTGAGACTGAAAGCTTAGGAGCGTAGAGCAGAAAAGAAAAGTGCTAATAGCAGGGTGTGTGTTCATTGTTTGATGGGTGAAGTTGAAATTGTAGGCAGCAAAGAACTTTCTCTCTCAGCTGGCACATTTGTTGAGCGGATGTCTTTGAGTTTGTTACCGGACTCTGCGAGAGTGAAAATGTTTGTTAGGGCAGAGGATTTCGTGTTGCCCTTTGAGTGTGGTGCAAAAGTGTTTGCACACTTGGAGGGGGAAGATCAGCAAAGTCTTTTTTTCCTGGCACAGTTAATTTGAGAGCAGGGACGTTTCCAACTCGGCTCTGTCCTTTGGAGCTGGCCTCGGTGCGTTTCCTTCTTTTGTTAGTCGACAGCGCCATCGTGTGGTTATTTTGATGAGCGCTGGCAGCCGGTGCCAGGGAAAAAGCCAAGCTGTTTGCGGCTCCGGCCTCATTGGTGTAGGAGCAGCGCAGGGAAGAGCTCCGCTGGGGGTCCTGGCTCTTAGAGACTGAGAGAATGTGATCCTGTATGTAGCACAGAAGGAAGTGGAATTGTTTCATTGTGGGCTGTGCAGTTTATAAGCTGCAAATGAAAAGGCAATTGCAGCGCAGCCTCTTCTTTTCTGTGTGATCAGCTGCTCAACATGTAACTCGCACACACTGAACTACATCCACCTCCCTGGAGATATAAAATGTGTATATCACTTTCCTCAAACTCTATGTATTACCTTGCACTCTAGCAGATCCCAAACCGCTTCAAAACGTCCAGCAGCTACTCAAAAAGAAAAAGTCCAACAAAAAGCTAGGGCTGGCCTTCATAGTGCCTTTGCAGTCCGTAAAATAGACGAAATGCACTAGGGCTTTGAATGTTTCTTCCCAACTATATAAATTCTCTCCAAGTGGCAAAGTCCATCATTACAGCAAAATTTTTCAGCTGGAGTTCTGACTGAGAGATGTGCCAGGACAGAAGGCATTTGCTGACCTACCCTTTTTCCCTGTGTAACTTGGTATTTGCAGTACAATTATTTTCAGTGTCGCTGTGTCCAAGCAGCTAGAGATTACACAGATAGAAGTGTCAAGAGAGATGCTGCTAAAGTACGCCCTTCTTATAGCAGCATTTAAATGGCACACGACGCCTTGCTGCTTTTTCTTTCCCAGAGAGACCTGCTGTCAATTTTTTCACTCTGGCTTCTTGATCAAAAATGTCCACCTGAAATGTCTTACAGAAATAGGCTCCAGGTGTAAAAACCAGTACGGGGCTACATTTTCTGCGTACTCCACATAAGTCACATCAAACTCACTCATCAAACTTCACTCTCTCCTTCCATTCTCCACTGCCTCTACCATTGTGTTCTCTGGATCTCAGAGTCTAAAGGCAGGCGCAATAGTTTCCACTGAGGGGTTGGAAGAGGTGTACAAGCAGCACAAATAGCTTCTGCGCTGCGCAGGCCATTTCTCTGCATTTTAGAGTCTAAGGGAAAGCGCTAGTGTTCCTGCGGAGAGCTGCAACAGCTGCAGAATATGTGTTGTCTTGGCACATGTTTGCAATCCACCATGATGGATCCTTAGTGAAACCAAACTGTGGTTCTGCTTTAAACATCTCACCCTGCTTGGCCACAAAGCTTTCGCTGACATGTCCCATTGCCTTTTTATTGCTGCGTTTCATTTTCAGAGTTTGTACGGAATCATTGCACTTTGCTTCTAAGCTGAACGTCGATACTGCTGGAGTCTCATATGTCCATTTTCTTCTCACACAAAAAAACTGCTTCCTTTAAAACATGCTGATGCGACCTGCTTTCTTGCTCAGCTGTAATTTTAGGGGTGTTCTCTGTCCCGCTTACAGTCTGAATCTAAACTAAGAAGTTTATGGGACACAGATGTGCCAAGACAAATAGTTTGCTTGGACCTTGCCACGTGTATTCAAAAGCATCCATTCACTCCACCATCAAGTCACTGCTTTCTTCTGCTTTACATCCTGCAAACTTCACACACACATACATACATACAAACTGGAATGAGGCACTTTCTTTCTTTCTCAGCTACACTCACCTATCCCCCACGCTAACTTCTTTACCGCTTTTCTCTTGGCCTTGCTATGCATACTTTTCCTCTTAAGACACCCATTGTCTGGCCTACCCCTTCCCTACATTGCCTTGCCTTTCCTTTCCTATCCAACCTTGCATTTCTTTGTCATTCCTGGCCATTGTTTTCCTCTTCCTTCCTGACCCATCCATGTCTTTCCCTTGCCCTTCCTACCAGTCCAGTGCCTTGCACCACCCATCCCCCTTGCCACTTTGTCCAGTTTCCCTTCCCCTTTGTCCAGCTCCAATCTTTCATTTCCTTCTCCTTCTAGGACTCTCATTGCCTTGCTTGCCTCTCCTTTGTCTTGCCTGGAAAAGCCACCACTTTTCTTGGCGTTACCTTTGAACCTCTCCTCTCCCTTGCCTTGCATTCCCTTGCTCACTCGTCCCCCACCTGGAATTCAATACCCCTCTTTTTGCGGAATTTCTTCATCTTGCCTTGCCCTGCCTGCTTCTCCTAGGACTCTCAAGGCTTTCACGTACCTCCAGCGTTTCAGGAGCATGTGAGAGGAAGCCCAAAAGAGGTCACGTGCAAGCACACCCATCTGTCCTGGCAGCTTGCTTCTGGCACCTATCCTTACATGTCTTGAATTTTGGACATAAAATTCACATTTCACCTTTGCGCTTCAGGACCAGAATGACAGTTCTTTTGTATACCAAGGAAAGCAGGTAATCCAAGTGTATTAGGTGCAGATTAGAGATGGCCCATATGAGATCAAGGCCAGACAGAGAAGTCTGTCCTAGCCCCTTTTGTGTACCAGCAGTCTTTGAATGTACCTCTCATTTGTCTTGCCTTGGTGACCCCAAAGTTTCCTTGCCTTGCCCTGCCTTGCCTCCCTAGCCTTGCACTCCCTCCAGTGCCTACGCCCACACTTGACCTGCCCACACTTGACTGCTTTCCTCCAGGGAAACCTAGCCTTGTCTAGGCCTTCCTGTTTCTGCCTGGCCTTCCTATGCCCATCCTTGCCTAGAAGTTCTGGGCCTTCTCTCACCTACCACTCCATTTGCTTGCCCCTCATGGCTCCAGCCTTGTCAGTTTCTCCCTTGACTCGCCTACAATTGCGCCTACACTTGGTTTGCATTGCAAAGAGCGGTAGGCAAGGCAAAGCAAAGCAAGGAAGGTCTTTCTAGGTCTTGCCAGGCAAGGCACACATAAGCAAGCAAGCAAAACAAGAGTAGACTAGCCACAGCATCAAAGGCAAGGCAAGGCCAAGTGACTCTGAGTGCCTTTCCTTGGCAAGTAAAAGATATAGTGACAATGTAATAGGGCAGGCGTTAAAGGTACCATGAGGAGGTATAGTCCAGCAAGATATTTATGTCGTAGACCCTTCTGTGCAGGAGCCATTGTTGGACATAGTACAGGACATGGCGTACAGTTTGGCTTGGTAAGTTCCTGAAGGAGAATGGCAATGCTTTCTCATGGGAAGGAAAGCACGTAGCCCCAGAGTTGGAGGTGCAGATAAGAAGCTGTGTCGCGCAGCTCAAGGACGACAGCAGCTTCTTGTGCCGGCATATTTGGAAGCACTCCCTCAATTTGTACAGTCATTGAGTCAGTATCCATCTTTGGAAGGCTGTCTGCCTCTAGTAAGAGTGTTCTGACACCATTGTATGGGATCAGTCACTGGATGTTTTGGATTTTGGAGGAGGGGATGCCATTTCTCTTGAAATGAGCTTCTTGTTATTCGCTTTGGCAAAGAAATTAAGTTTGGATGGGCACTTTGGGTGGTCTCAGTGAATTTAAAGGTTTTTCCCAAGAGGTTTCCCTGTGGGTTAGAGCTGTTGAACTGACAGTGGGAATCTAGACACCAAGTTGTTGAGCTTTTTGTCCTTGTAGCTTTAGTGTGTGAGTAGTCCCTGTTGCCATGCTGCTTGGATCTTGACTCTGAGACTGAAAGCTTAGGAGCGTAGAGCAGAAAAGAAAAGTGCTAATAGCAGGGTGTGTGTTCA
The DNA here is from genome assembly GCF_030490865.1 of Poecile atricapillus. NCBI lineage: Eukaryota > Metazoa > Chordata > Aves > Passeriformes > Paridae > Poecile > Poecile atricapillus. The sequence continues at coordinate 70,070,476 of NC_081288.1, forward strand.
TTGTTTGATGGGTGAAGTTGAAATTGTAGGCAGCAAAGAACTTTCTCTCTCAGCTGGCACATTTGTTGAGCGGATGTCTTTGAGTTTGTTACCGGACTCTGCGAGAGTGAAAATGTTTGTTAGGGCAGAGGATTTCGTGTTGCCCTTTGAGTGTGGTGCAAAAGTGTTTGCACACTTGGAGGGGGAAGATCAGCAAAGTCTTTTTTTCCTGGCACAGTTAATTTGAGAGCAGGGACGTTTCCAACTCGGCTCTGTCCTTTGGAGCTGGCCTCGGTGTGTTTCCTTCTTTTGTTAGTCGACAGCGCCATCGTGTGGTTATTTTGATGAGCGCTGGCAGACGGTGCCAGGGAAAAAGCCAAGCTGTTTGCGGCTCCGGCCTCATTGGTGTAGGAGCAGCGCAGGGAAGAGCTCCGCTGGGGGTCCTGGCTCTTAGAGACTGAGAGAATGTGATCCTGTATGTAGCACAGAAGGAAGTGGAATTGTTTCATTGTGGGCTGTGCAGTTTATAAGCTGCAAATGAAAAGGCAATTGCAGCGCAGCCTCTTCTTTTCTGTGTGATCAGCTGCTCAACATGTAACTCGCACACACTGAACTACATCCACCTCCCTGGAGATATAAAATGTGTATATCACTTTCCTCAAACTCTATGTATTACCTTGCACTCTAGCAGATCCCAAACCGCTTCAAAACGTCCAGCAGCTACTCAAAAAGAAAAAGTCCAACAAAAAGCTAGGGCTGGCCTTCATAGTGCCTTTGCAGTCCGTAAAATAGACGAAATGCACTAGGGCTTTGAATGTTTCTTCCCAACTATATAAATTCTCTCCAAGTGGCAAAGTCCATCATTACAGCAAAATTTTTCAGCTGGAGTTCTGACTGAGAGATGTGCCAGGACAGAAGGCATTTGCTGACCTAGCCTTTTTCCCTGTGTAACTTGGTATTTGCAGTACAATTATTTTCAGTGTCGCTGTGTCCAAGCAGCTAGAGATTACACAGATAGAAGTGTCAAGAGAGATGCTGCTAAAGTATGCCCTTCTTATAGCAGCATTTAAATGGCACACGACGCCTTGCTGCTTTTTCTTTCCCAGAGAGACCTGCTGTCAATTTTTTCACTCTGGCTTCTTGATCAAAAATGTCCACCTGAAATGTCTTACAGAAATAGGCTCCAGGTGTAAAAACCAGTACGGGGCTACATTTTCTGCGTGCTCCACATAAGTCACATCAAACTCACTCATCAAACTTCACTCTCTCCTTCCATTCTCCACTGCCTCTACCATTGTGTTCTCTGGATCTCAGAGTCTAAAGGCAGGCGCAATAGTTTCCACTGAGGGGTTGGAAGAGGTGTACAAGCAGCACAAATAGCTTCTGCACTGCGCAGGCCATTTCTCTGCATTTTAGAGTCTAAGGGAAAGCGGAGAGCTGCAACAGCTGCAGAATATGTGTTGTCTTGGCACATGTTTGCAATCCACCATGATGGATCCTTAGTGAAACCAAACTGTGGTTCTGCTTCAAACATCTCACCCTGCTTGGCCACAAAGCTTTCGCTGACATGTCCCATTGCCTTTTTATTGCTGCGTTTCATTTTCAGAGTTTGTACGGAATCATTGCACTTTGCTTCTAAGCTGAACGTCGATACTGCTGGAGTCTCATATGTCCATTTTCTTCTCACACAAAAAAACTGCTTCCTTTAAAACATGCTGATGCGACCTGCTTTCTTGCTCAGCTGTAATTTTAGGGGTGTTCTCTGTCCCGCTTACAGTCTGAATCTAAACTAAGAAGTTTATGGGACACAGATGTGCCAAGACAAATAGTTTGCTTGGACCTTGCCACGTGTATTCAAAAGCATCCATTCACTCCACCATCAAGTCACTGCTTTCTTCTGCTTTACATCCTGCAAACTTCACACACACATACATACATACAAACTGGAATGAGGCATTTTCTTTCTTTCTCAGCTACACTCACCTATCCCCCACGCTAACATCTTTACCGCTTTTCTCTTGGCCTTGCTATGCATACTTTTCCTCTTAAGACACCCATTGTCTGGCCTACCCCTTCCCTACATTGCCTTGCCTTTCCTTTCCTATCCAACCTTGCATTTCTTTGTCATTCCTGGCCATTGTTTTCCTCTTCCTTACTGACCTATCCATGTCTTTCCCTTGCCCTTCCTACCAGTCCAGTGCCTTGCACCACCCATCCCCCTTGCCACTTTGTCCAGTTTCCCTTCCCCTTTGTCCAGCTCCAATCTTTCATTTCCTTCTCCTTCTAGGACTCTCATTGCCTTGCTTGCCTCTCCTTTGTCTTGCCTGGAAAAGCCACCACTTTTCTTGGCGTTACCTTTGAACCTCTCCTCTCCCTTGCCTTGCATTCCCTTGCTCACTCGTCCCCCACCTGGAATTCAATACCCCTCTTTTTGCGGAATTTCTTCATCTTGCCTTGCCCTGCCTGCTTCTCCTAGGACTCTCAAGGCTTTCACGTACCTCCAGCGTTTCAGGAGCATGTGAGAGGAAGCCCAAAAGAGGTCACGTGCAAGCACACCCATCTGTCCTGGCAGCTTGCTTCTGGCACCTATCCTTACATGTCTTGAATTTTGGACATAAAATTCACATTTCACCTTTGCGCTTCAGGACCAGAATGACAGTTCTTTTGTATACCAAGGAAAGCAGGTAATCCAAGTGTATTAGGTGCAGATTAGAGATGGCCCATATGAGATCAAGGCCAGACAGAGAAGTCTGTCCTAGCCCCTTTTGTGTACCAGCAGTCTTTGAATGTACCTCTCATTTGTCTTGCCTTGGTGACCCCAAAGTTTCCTTGCCTTGCCCTGCCTTGCCTCCCTAGCCTTGCACTCCCTCCAGTGCCTACGCCCACACTTGACCTGCCCACACTTGACTGCTTTCCTCCAGGGAAACCTAGCCTTGCCTAGGCCTTCCTGTTTCTGCCTGGCCTTCCTATGCCCATCCTTGCCTAGAAGTTCTGGGCCTTCTCTCACCTACCACTCCATTTGCTTGCCCCTCATGGCTCCAGCCTTGTCAGTTTCTCCCTTGACTCGCCTACAATTGCGCCTACACTTGGTTTGCATTGCAAAGAGCGGTAGGCAAGGCAAAGCAAAGCAAGGAAGGTCTTTCTAGGTCTTGCCAGGCAAGGCACACATAAGCAAGCAAGCAAAACAAGAGTAGACTAGCCACAGCATCAAAGGCAAGGCAAGGCCAAGTGACTCTGAGTGCCTTTCCTTGGCAAGTAAAAGATATAGTGACAATGTAATAGGGCAGGCGTTAAAGGTACCATGAGGAGGTATAGTCCAGCAAGATATTTATGTCGTAGACCCTTCTGTGCAGGAGCCATTGTTGGACATAGTACAGGACATGGCGTACAGTTTGGCTTGGTAAGTTCCTGAAGGAGAATGGCAATGCTTTCTCATGGGAAGGAAAGCACGTAGCCCCAGAGTTGGAGGTGCAGATAAGAAGCTGTGTCGCGCAGCTCAAGGACGACAGCAGCTTCTTGTGCCGGCATATTTGGAAGCACTCCCTCAATTTGTACAGTCATTGAGTCAGTATCCATCTTTGGAAGGCTGTCTGCCTCTAGTAAGAGTGTTCTGACACCATTGTATGGGATCAGTCACTGGATGTTTTGGATTTTGGAGGAGGGGATGCCATTTCTCTTGAAATGAGCTTCTTGTTATTCGCTTTGGCAAAGAAATTAAGTTTGGATGGGCACTTTGGGTGGTCTCAGTGAATTTAAAGGTTTTTCCCAAGAGGTTTCCCTGTGGGTTAGAGCTGTTGAACTGACAGTGGGAATCTAGACACCAAGTTGTTGAGCTTTTTGTCCTTGTAGCTTTAGTGTGTGAGTAGTCCCTGTTGCCATGCTGCTTGGATCTTGACTCTGAGACTGAAAGCTTAGGAGCGTAGAGCAGAAAAGAAAAGTGCTAATAGCAGGGTGTGTGTTCATTGTTTGATGGGTGAAGTTGAAATTGTAGGCAGCAAAGAACTTTCTCTCTCAGCTGGCACATTTGTTGAGCGGATGTCTTTGAGTTTGTTACCGGACTCTGCGAGAGTGAAAATGTTTGTTAGGGCAGAGGATTTCGTGTTGCCCTTTGAGTGTGGTGCAAAAGTGTTTGCACACTTGGAGGGGGAAGATCAGCAAAGTCTTTTTTTCCTGGCACAGTTAATTTGAGAGCAGGGACGTTTCCAACTCGGCTCTGTCCTTTGGAGCTGGCCTCGGTGCGTTTCCTTCTTTTGTTAGTCGACAGCGCCATCGTGTGGTTATTTTGATGAGCGCTGGCAGCCGGTGCCAGGGAAAAAGCCAAGCTGTTTGCGGCTCCGGCCTCATTGGTGTAGGAGCAGCGCAGGGAAGAGCTCCGCTGGGGGTCCTGGCTCTTAGAGACTGAGAGAATGTGATCCTGTATGTAGCACAGAAGGAAGTGGAATTGTTTCATTGTGGGCTGTGCAGTTTATAAGCTGCAAATGAAAAGGCAATTGCAGCGCAGCCTCTTCTTTTCTGTGTGATCAGCTGCTCAACATGTAACTCGCACACACTGAACTACATCCACCTCCCTGGAGATATAAAATGTGTATATCACTTTCCTCAAACTCTATGTATTACCTTGCACTCTAGCAGATCCCAAACCGCTTCAAAACGTCCAGCAGCTACTCAAAAAGAAAAAGTCCAACAAAAAGCTAGGGCTGGCCTTCATAGTGCCTTTGCAGTCCGTAAAATAGACGAAATGCACTAGGGCTTTGAATGTTTCTTCCCAACTATATAAATTCTCTCCAAGTGGCAAAGTCCATCATTACAGCAAAATTTTTCAGCTGGAGTTCTGACTGAGAGATGTGCCAGGACAGAAGGCATTTGCTGACCTAGCCTTTTTCCCTGTGTAACTTGGTATTTGCAGTACAATTATTTTCAGTGTCGCTGTGTCCAAGCAGCTAGAGATTACACAGATAGAAGTGTCAAGAGAGATGCTGCTAAAGTATGCCCTTCTTATAGCAGCATTTAAATGGCACACGACGCCTTGCTGCTTTTTCTTTCCCAGAGAGACCTGCTGTCAATTTTTTCACTCTGGCTTCTTGATCAAAAATGTCCACCTGAAATGTCTTACAGAAATAGGCTCCAGGTGTAAAAACCAGTACGGGGCTACATTTTCTGCGTGCTCCACATAAGTCACATCAAACTCACTCATCAAACTTCACTCTCTCCTTCCATTCTCCACTGCCTCTACCATTGTGTTCTCTGGATCTCAGAGTCTAAAGGCAGGCGCAATAGTTTCCACTGAGGGGTTGGAAGAGGTGTACAAGCAGCACAAATAGCTTCTGCGCTGCGCAGGCCATTTCTCTGCATTTTAGAGTCTAAGGGAAAGCGGAGAGCTGCAACAGCTGCAGAATATGTGTTGTCTTGGCACATGTTTGCAATCCACCATGATGGATCCTTAGTGAAACCAAACTGTGGTTCTGCTTCAAACATCTCACCCTGCTTGGCCACAAAGCTTTCGCTGACATGTCCCATTGCCTTTTTATTGCTGCGTTTCATTTTCAGAGTTTGTACGGAATCATTGCACTTTGCTTCTAAGCTGAACGTCGATACTGCTGGAGTCTCATATGTCCATTTTCTTCTCACACAAAAAAACTGCTTCCTTTAAAACATGCTGATGCGACCTGCTTTCTTGCTCAGCTGTAATTTTAGGGGTGTTCTCTGTCCCGCTTACAGTCTGAATCTAAACTAAGAAGTTTATGGGACACAGATGTGCCAAGACAAATAGTTTGCTTGGACCTTGCCACGTGTATTCAAAAGCATCCATTCACTCCACCATCAAGTCACTGCTTTCTTCTGCTTTACATCCTGCAAACTTCACACACACATACATACATACAAACTGGAATGAGGCATTTTCTTTCTTTCTCAGCTACACTCACCTATCCCCCACGCTAACTTCTTTACCGCTTTTCTCTTGGCCTTGCTATGCATACTTTTCCTCTTAAGACACCCATTGTCTGGCCTACCCCTTCCCTACATTGCCTTGCCTTTCCTTTCCTATCCAACCTTGCATTTCTTTGTCATTCCTGGCCATTGTTTTCCTCTTCCTTCCTGACCTATCCATGTCTTTCCCTTGCCCTTCCTACCAGTCCAGTGCCTTGCACCACCCATCCCCCTTGCCACTTTGTCCAGTTTCCCTTCCCCTTTGTCCAGCTCCAATCTTTCATTTCCTTCTCCTTCTAGGACTCTCATTGCCTTGCTTGCCTCTCCTTTGTCTTGCCTGGAAAAGCCACCACTTTTCTTGGCGTTACCTTTGAACCTCTCCTCTCCCTTGCCTTGCATTCCCTTGCTCACTCGTCCCCCACCTGGAATTCAATACCCCTCTTTTTGCGGAATTTCTTCATCTTGCCTTGCCCTGCCTGCTTCTCCTAGGACTCTCAAGGCTTTCACGTACCTCCAGCGTTTCAGGAGCATGTGAGAGGAAGCCCAAAAGAGGTCACGTGCAAGCACACCCATCTGTCCTGGCAGCTTGCTTCTGGCACCTATCCTTACATGTCTTGAATTTTGGACATAAAATTCACATTTCACCTTTGCGCTTCAGGACCAGAATGACAGTTCTTTTGTATACCAAGGAAAGCAGGTAATCCAAGTGTATTAGGTGCAGATTAGAGATGGCCCATATGAGATCAAGGCCAGACAGAGAAGTCTGTCCTAGCCCCTTTTGTGTACCAGCAGTCTTTGAATGTACCTCTCATTTGTCTTGCCTTGGTGACCCCAAAGTTTCCTTGCCTTGCCCTGCCTTGCCTCCCTAGCCTTGCACTCCCTCCAGTGCCTACGCCCACACTTGACCTGCCCACACTTGACTGCTTTCCTCCAGGGAAACCTAGCCTTGCCTAGGCCTTCCAGTTTCTGCCTGGCCTTCCTATGCCCATCCTTGCCTAGAAGTTCTGGGCCTTCTCTCACCTACCACTCCATTTGCTTGCCCCTCATGGCTCCAGCCTTGTCAGTTTCTCCCTTGACTCGCCTACAATTGCGCCTACACTTGGTTTGCATTGCAAAGAGCGGTAGGCAAGGCAAAGCAAAGCAAGGAAGGTCTTTCTAGGTCTTGCCAGGCAAGGCACACATAAGCAAGCAAGCAAAACAAGAGTAGACTAGCCACAGCATCAAAGGCAAGGCAAGGCCAAGTGACTCTGAGTGCCTTTCCTTGGCAAGTAAAAGATATAGTGACAATGTAATAGGGCAGGCGTTAAAGGTACCATGAGGAGGTATAGTCCAGCAAGATATTTATGTCGTAGACCCTTCTGTGCAGGAGCCATTGTTGGACATAGTACAGGACATGGCATACAGTTTGGCTTGGTAAGTTCCTGAAGGAGAATGGCAATGCTTTCTCATGGGAAGGAAAGCACGTAGCCCCAGAGTTGGAGGTGCAGATAAGAAGCTGTGTCGCGCAGCTCAAGGACGACAGCAGCTTCTTGTGCCGGCATATTTGGAAGCACTCCCTCAATTTGTACAGTCATTGAGTCAGTATCCATCTTTGGAAGGCTGTCTGCCTCTAGTAAGAGTGTTCTGACACCATTGTATGGGATCAGTCACTGGATGTTTTGGATTTTGGAGGAGGGGATGCCATTTCTCTTGAAATGAGCTTCTTGTTATTCGCTTTGGCAAAGAAATTAAGTTTGGATGGGCACTTTGGGTGGTCTCAGTGAATTTAAAGGTTTTTCCCAAGAGGTTTCCCTGTGGGTTAGAGCTGTTGAACTGACAGTGGGAATCTAGACACCAAGTTGTTGAGCTTTTTGTCCTTGTAGCTTTAGTGTGTGAGTAGTCCCTGTTGCCATGCTGCTTGGATCTTGACTCTGAGACTGAAAGCTTAGGAGCGTAGAGCAGAAAAGAAAAGTGCTAATAGCAGGGTGTGTGTTCATTGTTTGATGGGTGAAGTTGAAATTGTAGGCAGCAAAGAACTTTCTCTCTCAGCTGGCACATTTGTTGAGCGGATGTCTTTGAGTTTGTTACCGGACTCTGCGAGAGTGAAAATGTTTGTTAGGGCAGAGGATTTCGTGTTGCCCTTTGAGTGTGGTGCAAAAGTGTTTGCACACTTGGAGGGGGAAGATCAGCAAAGTCTTTTTTTCCTGGCACAGTTAATTTGAGAGCAGGGACGTTTCCAACTCGGCTCTGTCCTTTGGAGCTGGCCTCGGTGCGTTTCCTTCTTTTGTTAGTCGACAGCGCCATCGTGTGGTTATTTTGATGAGCGCTGGCAGCCGGTGCCAGGGAAAAAGCCAAGCTGTTTGCGGCTCCGGCCTCATTGGTGTAGGAGCAGCGCAGGGAAGAGCTCCGCTGGGGGTCCTGGCTCTTAGAGACTGAGAGAATGTGATCCTGTATGTAGCACAGAAGGAAGTGGAATTGTTTCATTGTGGGCTGTGCAGTTTATAAGCTGCAAATGAAAAGGCAATTGCAGCGCAGCCTCTTCTTTTCTGTGTGATCAGCTGCTCAACATGTAACTCGCACACACTGAACTACATCCACCTCCCTGGAGATATAAAATGTGTATATCACTTTCCTCAAACTCTATGTATTACCTTGCACTCTAGCAGATCCCAAACCGCTTCAAAACGTCCAGCAGCTACTCAAAAAGAAAAAGTCCAACAAAAAGCTAGGGCTGGCCTTCATAGTGCCTTTGCAGTCCGTAAAATAGACGAAATGCACTAGGGCTTTGAATGTTTCTTCCCAACTATATAAATTCTCTCCAAGTGGCAAAGTCCATCATTACAGCAAAATTTTTCAGCTGGAGTTCTGACTGAGAGATGTGCCAGGACAGAAGGCATTTGCTGACCTAGCCTTTTTCCCTGTGTAACTTGGTATTTGCAGTACAATTATTTTCAGTGTCGCTGTGTCCAAGCAGCTAGAGATTACACAGATAGAAGTGTCAAGAGAGATGCTGCTAAAGTATGCCCTTCTTATAGCAGCATTTAAATGGCACACGACGCCTTGCTGCTTTTTCTTTCCCAGAGAGACCTGCTGTCAATTTTTTCACTCTGGCTTCTTGATCAAAAATGTCCACCTGAAATGTCTTACAGAAATAGGCTCCAGGTGTAAAAACCAGTACGGGGCTACATTTTCTGCGTGCTCCACATAAGTCACATCAAACTCACTCATCAAACTTCACTCTCTCCTTCCATTCTCCACTGCCTCTACCATTGTGTTCTCTGGATCTCAGAGTCTAAAGGCAGGCGCAATAGTTTCCATTGAGGGGTTGGAAGAGGTGTACAAGCAGCACAAATAGCTTCTGCGCTGCGCAGGCCATTTCTCTGCATTTTAGAGTCTAAGGGAAAGCGGAGAGCTGCAACAGCTGCAGAATATGTGTTGTCTTGGCACATGTTTGCAATCCACCATGATGGATCCTTAGTGAAACCAAACTGTGGTTCTGCTTCAAACATCTCACCCTGCTTGGCCACAAAGCTTTCGCTGACATGTCCCATTGCCTTTTTATTGCTGCGTTTCATTTTCAGAGTTTGTACGGAATCATTGCACTTTGCTTCTAAGCTGAACGTCGATACTGCTGGAGTCTCATATGTCCATTTTCTTCTCACACAAAAAAACTGCTTCCTTTAAAACATGCTGATGCGACCTGCTTTCTTGCTCAGCTGTAATTTTAGGGGTGTTCTCTGTCCCGCTTACAGTCTGAATCTAAACTAAGAAGTTTATGGGACACAGATGTGCCAAGACAAATAGTTTGCTTGGACCTTGCCACGTGTATTCAAAAGCATCCATTCACTCCACCATCAAGTCACTGCTTTCTTCTGCTTTACATCCTGCAAACTTCACACACACATACATACATACAAACTGGAATGAGGCATTTTCTTTCTTTCTCAGCTACACTCACCTATCCCCCACGCTAACTTCTTTACCGCTTTTCTCTTGGTCTTGCTATGCATACTTTTCCTCTTAAGACACCCATTGTCTGGCCTACCCCTTCCCTACATTGCCTTGCCTTTCCTTTCCTATCCAACCTTGCATTTCTTTGTCATTCCTGGCCATTGTTTTCCTCTTCCTTCCTGACCTATCCATGTCTTTCCCTTGCCCTTCCTACCAGTCCAGTGCCTTGCACCACCCATCCCCCTTGCCACTTTGTCCAGTTTCCCTTCCCCTTTGTCCAGCTCCAATCTTTCATTTCCTTCTCCTTCTAGGACTCTCATTGCCTTGCTTGCCTCTCCTTTGTCTTGCCTGGAAAAGCCACCACTTTTCTTGGCGTTACCTTTGAACCTCTCCTCTCCCTTGCCTTGCATTCCCTTGCTCACTCGTCCCCCACCTGGAATTCAATACCCCTCTTTTTGCGGAATTTCTTCATCTTGCCTTGCCCTGCCTGCTTCTCCTAGGACTCTCAAGGCTTTCACGTACCTCCAGCGTTTCAGGAGCATGTGAGAGGAAGCCCAAAAGAGGTCACGTGCAAGCACACCCATCTGTCCTGGCAGCTTGCTTCTGGCACCTATCCTTACATGTCTTGAATTTTGGACATAAAATTCACATTTCACCTTTGCGCTTCAGGACCAGAATGACAGTTCTTTTGTATACCAAGGAAAGCAGGTAATCCAAGTGTATTAGGTGCAGATTAGAGATGGCCCATATGAGATCAAGGCCAGACAGAGAAGTCTGTCCTAGCCCCTTTTGTGTACCAGCAGTCTTTGAATGTACCTCTCATTTGTCTTGCCTTGGTGACCCCAAAGTTTCCTTGCCTTGCCCTGCCTTGCCTCCCTAGCCTTGCACTCCCTCCAGTGCCTACGCCCACACTTGACCTGCCCACACTTGACTGCTTTCCTCCAGGGAAACCTAGCCTTGCCTAGGCCTTCCTGTTTCTGCCTGGCCTTCCTATGCCCATCCTTGCCTAGAAGTTCTGGGCCTTCTCTCACCTACCACTCCATTTGCTTGCCCCTCATGGCTCCAGCCTTGTCAGTTTCTCCCTTGACTCGCCTACAATTGCGCCTACACTTGGTTTGCATTGCAAAGAGCGGTAGGCAAGGCAAAGCAAAGCAAGGAAGGTCTTTCTAGGTCTTGCCAGGCAAGGCACACATAAGCAAGCAAGCAAAACAAGAGTAGACTAGCCACAGCATCAAAGGCAAGGCAAGGCCAAGTGACTCTGAGTGCCTTTCCTTGGCAAGTAAAAGATATAGTGACAATGTAATAGGGCAGGCGTTAAAGGTACCATGAGGAGGTATAGTCCAGCGAGATATTTATGTCGTAGACCCTTCTGTGCAGGAGCCATTGTTGGACATAGTACAGGACATGGCATACAGCTTGGCTTGGTAAGTTCCTGAAGGAGAATGGCAATGCTTTCTCATGGGAAGGAAAGCACGTAGCCCCAGAGTTGGAGGTGCAGATAAGAAGCTGTGTCGCGCAGCTCAAGGACGACAGCAGCTTCTTGTGCCGGCATATTTGGAAGCACTCCCTCAATTTGTACAGTCATTGAGTCAGTATCCATCTTTGGAAGGCTGTCTGCCTCTAGTAAGAGTGTTCTGACACCATTGTATGGGATCAGTCACTGGATGTTTTGGATTTTGGAGGAGGGGATGCCATTTCTCTTGAAATGAGCTTCTTGTTATTCGCTTTGGCAAAGAAATTAAGTTTGGATGGGCACTTTGGGTGGTCTCAGTGAATTTAAAGGTTTTTCCCAAGAGGTTTCCCTGTGGGTTAGAGCTGTTGAACTGACAGTGGGAATCTAGACACCAAGTTGTTGAGCTTTTTGTCCTTGTAGCTTTAGTGTGTGAGTAGTCCCTGTTGCCATGCTGCTTGGATCTTGACTCTGAGACTGAAAGCTTAGGAGCGTAGAGCAGAAAAGAAAAGTGCTAATAGCAGGGTGTGTGTTCATTGTTTGATGGGTGAAGTTGAAATTGTAGGCAGCAAAGAACTTTCTCTCTCAGCTGGCACATTTGTTGAGCGGATGTCTTTGAGTTTGTTACCGGACTCTGCGAGAGTGAAAATGTTTGTTAGGGCAGAGGATTTCGTGTTGCCCTTTGAGTGTGGTGCAAAAGTGTTTGCACACTTGGAGGGGGAAGATCAGCAAAGTCTTTTTTTCCTGGCACAGTTAATTTGAGAGCAGGGACGTTTCCAACTCGGCTCTGTCCTTTGGAGCTGGCCTCGGTGCGTTTCCTTCTTTTGTTAGTCGACAGCGCCATCGTGTGGTTATTTTGATGAGCGCTGGCAGCCGGTGCCAGGGAAAAAGCCAAGCTGTTTGCGGCTCCGGCCTCATTGGTGTAGGAGCAGCGCAGGGAAGAGCTCCGCTGGGGGTCCTGGCTCTTAGAGACTGAGAGAATGTGATCCTGTATGTAGCACAGAAGGAAGTGGAATTGTTTCATTGTGGGCTGTGCAGTTTATAAGCTGCAAATGAAAAGGCAATTGCAGCGCAGCCTCTTCTTTTCTGTGTGATCAGCTGCTCAACATGTAACTCGCACACACTGAACTACATCCACCTCCCTGGAGATATAAAATGTGTATATCACTTTCCTCAAACTCTATGTATTACCTTGCACTCTAGCAGATCCCAAACCGCTTAAAAACGTCCAGCAGCTACTCAAAAAGAAAAAGTCCAACAAAAAGCTAGGGCTGGCCTTCATAGTGCCTTTGCAGTCCGTAAAATAGACGAAATGCACTAGGGCTTTGAATGTTTCTTCCCAACTATATAAATTCTCTCCAAGTGGCAAAGTCCATCATTACAGCAAAATTTTTCAGCTGGAGTTCTGACTGAGAGATGTGCCAGGACAGAAGGCATTTGCTGACCTAGCCTTTTTCCCTGTGTAACTTGGTATTTGCAGTACAATTATTTTCAGTGTCGCTGTGTCCAAGCAGCTAGAGATTACACAGATAGAAGTGTCAAGAGAGATGCTGCTAAAGTATGCCCTTCTTATAGCAGCATTTAAATGGCACACGACGCCTTGCTGCTTTTTCTTTCCCAGAGAGACCTGCTGTCAATTTTTTCACTCTGGCTTCTTGATCAAAAATGTCCACCTGAAATGTCTTACAGAAATAGGCTCCAGGTGTAAAAACCAGTACGGGGCTACATTTTCTGCGTGCTCCACATAAGTCACATCAATCTCACTCATCAAACTTCACTCTCTCCTTCCATTCTCCACTGCCTCTACCATTGTGTTCTCTGGATCTCAGAGTCTAAAGGCAGGCGCAATAGTTTCCACTGAGGGGTTGGAAGAGGTGTACAAGCAGCACAAATAGCTTCTGCGCTGCGCAGGCCATTTCTCTGCATTTTAGAGTCTAAGGGAAAGCGCTAGTGTTCCTGCGGAGAGCTGCAACAGCTGCAGAATATGTGTTGTCTTGGCACATGTTTGCAATCCACCATGATGGATCCTTAGTGAAACCAAACTGTGGTTCTGCTTCAAACATCTCACCCTGCTTGGCCACAAAGCTTTCGCTGACATGTCCCATTGCCTTTTTATTGCTGCGTTTCATTTTCAGAGTTTGTACGGAATCATTGCACTTTGCTTCTAAGCTGAACGTCGATACTGCTGGAGTCTCATATGTCCATTTTCTTCTCACACAAAAAAACTGCTTCCTTTAAAACATGCTGATGCGACCTGCTTTCTTGCTCAGCTGTAATTTTAGGGGTGTTCTCTGTCCCGCTTACAGTCTGAATCTAAACTAAGAAGTTTATGGGACACAGATGTGCCAAGACAAATAGTTTGCTTGGACCTTGCCACGTGTATTCAAAAGCATCCATTCACTCCACCATCAAGTCACTGCTTTCTTCTGCTTTACATCCTGCAAACTTCACACACACATACATACATACAAACTGGAATGAGGCATTTTCTTTCTTTCTCAGCTACACTCACCTATCCCCCACGCTAACTTCTTTACCGCTTTTCTCTTGGTCTTGCTATGCATACTTTTCCTCTTAAGACACCCATTGTCTGGCCTACCCCTTCCCTACATTGCCTTGCCTTTCCTTTCCTATCCAACCTTGCATTTCTTTGTCATTCCTGGCCATTGTTTTCCTCTTCCTTCCTGACCCATCCATGTCTTTCCCTTGCCCTTCCTACCAGTCCAGTGCCTTGCACCACCCATCCCCCTTGCCACTTTGTCCAGTTTCCCTTCCCCTTTGTCCAGCTCCAATCTTTCATTTCCTTCTCCTTCTAGGACTCTCATTGCCTTGCTTGCCTCTCCTTTGTCTTGCCTGGAAAAGCCACCACTTTTCTTGGCGTTACCTTTGAACCTCTCCTCTCCCTTGCCTTGCATTCCCTTGCTCACTCGTCCCCCACCTGGAATTCAATACCCCTCTTTTTGCTGCATTTCTTCATCGTGCCTTGCCCTGCCTGCTTTTCCTAGGACTCTCAAGGCTTTCACGTACCTCCAGCGTTTCAGGAGCATGTGAGAGGAAGCCCAAAAGAGGTCACGTGCAAGCACACCCATCTGTCCTGGCAGCTTGCTTCTGGCACCTATCCTTACATGTCTTGAATTTTGGACATAAAATTCACATTTCACCTTTGCGCTTCAGGACCAGAATGACAGTTCTTTTGTATACCAAGGAAAGCAGGTAATCCAAGTGTATTAGGTGCAGATTAGAGATGGCCCATATGAGATCAAGGCCAGCCAGAGAAGTCTGTCCTAGCCCCTTTTGTGTACCAGCAGTCTTTGAATGTACCTCTCATTTGTCTTGCCTTGGTGACCCCAAAGTTTCCTTGCCTTGCCCTGCCTTGCCTCCCTAGCCTTGCACTCCCTCCAGTGCCTACGCCCACACTTGACCTGCCCACACTTGACTGCTTTCCTCCAGGGAAACCTAGCCTTGCCTAGGCCTTCCTGTTTCTGCCTGGCCTTCCTATGCCCATCCTTGCCTAGAAGTTCTGGGCCTTCTCTCACCTACCACTCCATTTGCTTGCCCCTCATGGCTCCAGCCTTGTCAGCTTCTCCCTTGACTTGCCTACAATTGCGCCTACACTTGGTTTGCATTGCAAAGAGCGGTAGGCAAGGCAAAGCAAAGCAAGGAAGGTCTTTCTAGGTCTTGCCAGGCAAGGCACACATAAGCAAGCAAGCAAAACAAGAGTAGACTAGCCACAGCATCAAAGGCAAGGCAAGGCCAAGTGACTCTGAGTGCCTTTCCTTGGCAAGTAAAAGATATAGTGACAATGTAATAGGGCAGGCGTTAAAGGTACCATGAGGAGGTATAGTCCAGCGAGATATTTATGTCGTAGACCCTTCTGTGCAGGAGCCATTGTTGGACATAGTACAGGACATGGCATACAGCTTGGCTTGGTAAGTTCCTGAAGGAGAATGGCAATGCTTTCTCATGGGAAGGAAAGCACGTAGCCCCAGAGTTGGAGGTGCAGATAAGAAGCTGTGTCGCGCAGCTCAAGGACGACAGCAGCTTCTTGTGCCGGCATATTTGGAAGCACTCCCTCAATTTGTACAGTCATTGAGTCAGTATCCATCTTTGGAAGGCTGTCTGCCTCTAGTAAGAGTGTTCTGACACCATTGTATGGGATCAGTCACTGGATGTTTTGGATTTTGGAGGAGGGGATGCCATTTCTCTTGAAATGAGCTTCTTGTTATTCGCTTTGGCAAAGAAATTAAGTTTGGATGGGCACTTTGGGTGGTCTCAGTGAATTTAAAGGTTTTTCCCAAGAGGTTTCCCTGTGGGTTAGAGCTGTTGAACTGACAGTGGGAATCTAGACACCAAGTTGTTGAGCTTTTTGTCCTTGTAGCTTTAGTGTGTGAGTAGTCCCTGTTGCCATGCTGCTTGGATCTTGACTCTGAGACTGAAAGCTTAGGAGCGTAGAGCAGAAAAGAAAAGTGCTAATAGCAGGGTGTGTGTTCATTGTTTGATGGGTGAAGTTGAAATTGTAGGCAGCAAAGAACTTTCTCTCTCAGCTGGCACATTTGTTGAGCGGATGTCTTTGAGTTTGTTACCGGACTCTGCGAGAGTGAAAATGTTTGTTAGGGCAGAGGATTTCGTGTTGCCCTTTGAGTGTGGTGCAAAAGTGTTTGCACACTTGGAGGGGGAAGATCAGCAAAGTCTTTTTTTCCTGGCACAGTTAATTTGAGAGCAGGGACGTTTCCAACTCGGCTCTGTCCTTTGGAGCTGGCCTCGGTGCGTTTCCTTCTTTTGTTAGTCGACAGCGCCATCGTGTGGTTATTTTGATGAGCGCTGGCAGCCGGTGCCAGGGAAAAAGCCAAGCTGTTTGCGGCTCCGGCCTCATTGGTGTAGGAGCAGCGCAGGGAAGAGCTCCGCTGGGGGTCCTGGCTCTTAGAGACTGAGAGAATGTGATCCTGTATGTAGCACAGAAGGAAGTGGAATTGTTTCATTGTGGGCTGTGCAGTTTATAAGCTGCAAATGAAAAGGCAATTGCAGCGCAGCCTCTTCTTTTCTGTGTGATCAGCTGCTCAACATGTAACTCGCACACACTGAACTACATCCACCTCCCTGGAGATATAAAATGTGTATATCACTTTCCTCAAACTCTATGTATTACCTTGCACTCTAGCAGATCCCAAACCGCTTCAAAACGTCCAGCAGCTACTCAAAAAGAAAAAGTCCAACAAAAAGCTAGGGCTGGCCTTCATAGTGCCTTTGCAGTCCGTAAAATAGACGAAATGCACTAGGGCTTTGAATGTTTCTTCCCAACTATATAAATTCTCTCCAAGTGGCAAAGTCCATCATTACAGCAAAATTTTTCAGCTGGAGTTCTGACTGAGAGATGTGCCAGGACAGAAGGCATTTGCTGACCTAGCCTTTTTCCCTGTGTAACTTGGTATTTGCAGTACAATTATTTTCAGTGTCGCTGTGTCCAAGCAGCTAGAGATTACACAGATAGAAGTGTCAAGAGAGATGCTGCTAAAGTATGCCCTTCTTATAGCAGCATTTAAATGGCACACGACGCCTTGCTGCTTTTTCTTTCCCAGAGAGACCTGCTGTCAATTTTTTCACTCTGGCTTCTTGATCAAAAATGTCCACCTGAAATGTCTTACAGAAATAGGCTCCAGGTGTAAAAACCAGTACGGGGCTACATTTTCTGCGTGCTCCACATAAGTCACATCAAACTCACTCATCAAACTTCACTCTCTCCTTCCATTCTCCACTGCCTCTACCATTGTGTTCTCTGGATCTCAGAGTCTAAAGGCAGGCGCAATAGTTTCCACTGAGGGGTTGGAAGAGGTGTACAAGCAGCACAAATAGCTTCTGCGCTGCGCAGGCCATTTCTCTGCATTTTAGAGTCTAAGGGAAAGCGCTAGTGTTCCTGCGGAGAGCTGCAACAGCTGCAGAATATGTGTTGTCTTGGCACATGTTTGCAATCCACCATGATGGATCCTTAGTGAAACCAAACTGTGGTTCTGCTTCAAACATCTCACCCTGCTTGGCCACAAAGCTTTCGCTGACATGTCCCATTGCCTTTTTATTGCTGCGTTTCATTTTCAGAGTTTGTACGGAATCATTGCACTTTGCTTCTAAGCTGAACGTCGATACTGCTGGAGTCTCATATGTCCATTTTCTTCTCACACAAAAAAACTGCTTCCTTTAAAACATGCTGATGCGACCTGCTTTCTTGCTCAGCTGTAATTTTAGGGGTGTTCTCTGTCCCGCTTACAGTCTGAATCTAAACTAAGAAGTTTATGGGACACAGATGTGCCAAGACAAATAGTTTGCTTGGACCTTGCCACGTGTATTCAAAAGCATCCATTCACTCCACCATCAAGTCACTGCTTTCTTCTGCTTTACATCCTGCAAACTTAACACACACATACATACATACAAACTGGAATGAGGCATTTTCTTTCTTTCTCAGCTACACTCACCTATCCCCCACGCTAACTTCTTTACCGCTTTTCTCTTGGCCTTGCTATGCATACTTTTCCTCTTAAGACACCCATTGTCTGGCCTACCCCTTCCCTACATTGCCTTGCCTTTCCTTTCCTATCCAACCTTGCATTTCTTTGTCATTCCTGGCCATTGTTTTCCTCTTCCTTCCTGACCCATCCATGTCTTTCCCTTGCCCTTCCTACCAGTCCAGTGCCTTGCACCACCCATCCCCCTTGCCACTTTGTCCAGTTTCCCTTCCCCTTTGTCCAGCTCCAATCTTTCATTTCCTTCTCCTTCTAGGACTCTCATTGCCTTGCTTGCCTCTCCTTTGTCTTGCCTGGCAAAGCCACCACTTTTCTTGGCGTTACCTTTGAACCTCTCCTCTCCCTTGCCTTGCATTCCCTTGCTCACTCGTCCCCCACCTGGAATTCAATACCCCTCTTTTTGCGGAATTTCTTCATCTTGCCTTGCCCTGCCTGCTTCTCCTAGGACTCTCAAGGCTTTCACGTACCTCCAGCGTTTCAGGAGCATGTGAGAGGAAGCCCAAAAGAGGTCACGTGCAAGCACACCCATCTGTCCTGGCAGCTTGCTTCTGGCACCTATCCTTACATGTCTTGAATTTTGGACATAAAATTCACATTTCACCTTTGCGCTTCAGGACCAGAATGACAGTTCTTTTGTATACCAAGGAAAGCAGGTAATCCAAGTGTATTAGGTGCAGATTAGAGATGGCCCATATGAGATCAAGGCCAGACAGAGAAGTCTGTCCTAGCCCCTTTTGTGTACCAGCAGTCTTTGAATGTACCTCTCATTTGTCTTGCCTTGGTGACCCCAAAGTTTCCTTGCCTTGCCCTGCCTTGCCTCCCTAGCCTTGCACTCCCTCCAGTGCCTACGCCCACACTTGACCTGCCCACACTTGACTGCTTTCCTCCAGGGAAACCTAGCCTTGCCTAGGCCTTCCTGTTTCTGCCTGGCCTTCCTATGCCCATCCTTGCCTAGAAGTTCTGGGCCTTCTCTCACCTACCACTCCATTTGCTTGCCCCTCATGGCTCCAGCCTTGTCAGTTTCTCCCTTGACTCGCCTACAATTGCGCCTACACTTGGTTTGCATTGCAAAGAGCGGTAGGCAAGGCAAAGCAAAGCAAGGAAGGTCTTTCTAGGTCTTGCCAGGCAAGGCACACATAAGCAAGCAAGCAAAACAAGAGTAGACTAGCCACAGCATCAAAGGCAAGGCAAGGCCAAGTGACTCTGAGTGCCTTTCCTTGGCAAGTAAAAGATATAGTGACAATGTAATAGGGCAGGCGTTAAAGGTACCATGAGGAGGTATAGTCCAGCAAGATATTTATGTCGTAGACCCTTCTGTGCAGGAGCCATTGTTGGACATAGTACAGGACATGGCATACAGCTTGGCTTGGTAAGTTCCTGAAGGAGAATGGCAATGCTTTCTCATGGGAAGGAAAGCACGTAGCCCCAGAGTTGGAGGTGCAGATAAGAAGCTGTGTCGCGCAGCTCAAGGACGACAGCAGCTTCTTGTGCCGGCATATTTGGAAGCACTCCCTCAATTTGTACAGTCATTGAGTCAGTATCCATCTTTGGAAGGCTGTCTGCCTCTAGTAAGAGTGTTCTGACACCATTGTATGGGATCAGTCACTGGATGTTTTGGATTTTGGAGGAGGGGATGCCATTTCTCTTGAAATGAGCTTCTTGTTATTCGCTTTGGCAAAGAAATTAAGTTTGGATGGGCACTTTGGGTGGTCTCAGTGAATTTAAAGGTTTTTCCCAAGAGGTTTCCCTGTGGGTTAGAGCTGTTGAACTGACAGTGGGAATCTAGACACCAAGTTGTTGAGCTTTTTGTCCTTGTAGCTTTAGTGTGTGAGTAGTCCCTGTTGCCATGCTGCTTGGATCTTGACTCTGAGACTGAAAGCTTAGGAGCGTAGAGCAGAAAAGAAAAGTGCTAATAGCAGGGTGTGTGTTCATTGTTTGATGGGTGAAGTTGAAATTGTAGGCAGCAAAGAACTTTCTCTCTCAGCTGGCACATTTGTTGAGCGGATGTCTTTGAGTTTGTTACCGGACTCTGCGAGAGTGAAAATGTTTGTTAGGGCAGAGGATTTTGTGTTGCCCTTTGAGTGTGGTGCAAAAGTGTTTGCACACTTGGAGGGGGAAGATCAGCAAAGTCTTTTTTTCCTGGCACAGTTAATTTGAGAGCAGGGACGTTTCCAACTCGGCTCTGTCCTTTGGAGCTGGCCTCGGTGCGTTTCCTTCTTTTGTTAGTCGACAGCGCCATCGTGTGGTTATTTTGATGAGCGCTGGCAGACGGTGCCAGGGAAAAAGCCAAGCTGTTTGCGGCTCCGGCCTCATTGGTGTAGGAGCAGCGCAGGGAAGAGCTCCGCTGGGGGTCCTGGCTCTTAGAGACTGAGAGAATGTGATCCTGTATGTAGCACAGAAGGAAGTGGAATTGTTTCATTGTGGGCTGTGCAGTTTATAAGCTGCAAATGAAAAGGCAATTGCAGCGCAGCCTCTTCTTTTCTGTGTGATCAGCTGCTCAACATGTAACTCGCACACACTGAACTGCATCCACCTCCCTGGA
Organism: Poecile atricapillus; assembly: GCF_030490865.1. Lineage (NCBI taxonomy): Eukaryota > Metazoa > Chordata > Aves > Passeriformes > Paridae > Poecile > Poecile atricapillus. The sequence goes on from NC_081288.1 coordinate 70,090,820, forward strand.
GATATAAAATGTGTATATCACTTTCCTCAAGCTCTATGTATTACCTTGCACTCTAGCAGATCCCAAACCGCTTCAAAACGTCCAGCAGCTACTCAAAAAGTCCAACAAAAAGCTAGGGCTGGCCTTCATAGTGCCTTTGCAGTCCGTAAAATAGACGAAATGTAATAGGGCTTTGAATGTTTCTTCCCAACTATATAAATTCTCTCCAAGTGGCAAAGTCCATCATTACAGCAAAATTTTTCAGCTGGAGTTCTGACTGAGAGATGTGCCAGGACAGAAGGCATTTGCTGACCTACCCTTTTTCCCTGTGTAACTTGGTATTTGCAGTACAATTATTTTCAGTGTCGCTGTGTCCAAGCAGCTAGAGATTACACAGATAGAAGTGTCAAGAGAGATGCTGCTAAAGTACGCCCTTCTTATAGCAGCATTTAAATGGCACACGACGCCTTGCTGCTTTTTCTTTCCCAGAGAGACCTGCTGTCAATTTTTTCACTCTGGCTTCTTGATCAAAAATGTCCACCTGAAATGTCTTACAGAAATAGGCTCCAGGTGTAAAAACCAGTACGGGGCTACATTTTCTGCGTGCTCCACATAAGTCACATCAATCTCACTCATCAAACTTCACTCTCTCCTTCCATTCTCCACTGCCTCTACCATTGTGTTCTCTGGATCTCAGAGTCTAAAGGCAGGCGCAATAGTTTCCACTGAGGGGTTGGAAGAGGTGTACAAGCAGCACAAATAGCTTCTGCGCTGCGCAGGCCATTTCTCTGCATTTTAGAGTCTAAGGGAAAGCGCTAGTGTTCCTGCGGAGAGCTGCAACAGCTGCAGAATATGTGTTGTCTTGGCACATGTTTGCAATCCACCATGATGGATCCTTAGTGAAACCAAACTGTGGTTCTGCTTCAAACATCTCACCCTGCTTGGCCACAAAGCTTTCGCTGACATGTCCCATTGCCTTTTTATTGCTGCGTTTCATTTTCAGAGTTTGTACGGAATCATTGCACTTTGCTTCTAAGCTGAACGTCGATACTGCTGGAGTCTCATATGTCCATTTTCTTCTCACACAAAAAAACTGCTTCCTTTAAAACATGCTGATGCGACCTGCTTTCTTGCTCAGCTGTAATTTTAGGGGTGTTCTCTGTCCCGCTTACAGTCTGAATCTAAACTAAGAAGTTTATGGGACACAGATGTGCCAAGACAAATAGTTTGCTTGGACCTTGCCACGTGTATTCAAAAGCATCCATTCACTCCACCATCAAGTCACTGCTTTCTTCTGCTTTACATCCTGCAAACTTAACACACACATACATACATACAAACTGGAATGAGGCATTTTCTTTCTTTCTCAGCTACACTCACCTATCCCCCACGCTAACTTCTTTACCGCTTTTCTCTTGGCCTTGCTATGCATACTTTTCCTCTTAAGACACCCATTGTCTGGCCTACCCCTTCCCTACATTGCCTTGCCTTTCCTTTCCTATCCAACCTTGCATTTCTTTGTCATTCCTGGCCATTGTTTTCCTCTTCCTTCCTGACCCATCCATGTCTTTCCCTTGCCCTTCCTACCAGTCCAGTGCCTTGCACCACCCATCCCCCTTGCCACTTTGTCCAGTTTCCCTTCCCCTTTGTCCAGCTCCAATCTTTCATTTCCTTCTCCTTCTAGGACTCTCATTGCCTTGCTTGCCTCTCCTTTGTCTTGCCTGGCAAAGCCACCACTTTTCTTGGCGTTACCTTTGAACCTCTCCTCTCCCTTGCCTTGCATTCCCTTGCTCACTCGTCCCCCACCTGGAATTCAATACCCCTCTTTTTGCGGAATTTCTTCATCTTGCCTTGCCCTGCCTGCTTCTCCTAGGACTCTCAAGGCTTTCACGTACCTCCAGCGTTTCAGGAGCATGTGAGAGGAAGCCCAAAAGAGGTCACGTGCAAGCACACCCATCTGTCCTGGCAGCTTGCTTCTGGCACCTATCCTTACATGTCTTGAATTTTGGACATAAAATTCACATTTCACCTTTGCGCTTCAGGACCAGAATGACAGTTCTTTTGTATACCAAGGAAAGCAGGTAATCCAAGTGTATTAGGTGCAGATTAGAGATGGCCCATATGAGATCAAGGCCAGACAGAGAAGTCTGTCCTAGCCCCTTTTGTGTACCAGCAGTCTTTGAATGTACCTCTCATTTGTCTTGCCTTGGTGACCCCAAAGTTTCCTTGCCTTGCCCTGCCTTGCCTCCCTAGCCTTGCACTCCCTCCAGTGCCTACGCCCACACTTGACCTGCCCACACTTGACTGCTTTCCTCCAGGGAAACCTAGCCTTGCCTAGGCCTTCCAGTTTCTGCCTGGCCTTCCTATGCCCATCCTTGCCTAGAAGTTCTGGGCCTTCTCTCACCTACCACTCCATTTGCTTGCCCCTCATGGCTCCAGCCTTGTCAGTTTCTCCCTTGACTCGCCTACAATTGCGCCTACACTTGGTTTGCATTGCAAAGAGCGGTAGGCAAGGCAAAGCAGAGCAAGGAAGGTCTTTCTAGGTCTTGCCAGGCAAGGCACACATAAGCAAGCAAGCAAAACAAGAGTAGACTAGCCACAGCATCAAAGGCAAGGCAAGGCCAAGTGACTCTGAGTGCCTTTCCTTGGCAAGTAAAAGATATAGTGACAATGTAATAGGGCAGGCGTTAAAGGTACCATGAGGAGGTATAGTCCAGCAAGATATTTATGTCGTAGACCCTTCTGTGCAGGAGCCATTGTTGGACATAGTACAGGACATGGCGTACAGTTTGGCTTGGTAAGTTCCTGAAGGAGAATGGCAATGCTTTCTCATGGGAAGGAAAGCACGTAGCCCCAGAGTTGGAGGTGCAGATAAGAAGCTGTGTCGCGCAGCTCAAGGACGACAGCAGCTTCTTGTGCCGGCATATTTGGAAGCACTCCCTCAATTTGTACAGTCATTGAGTCAGTATCCATCTTTGGAAGGCTGTCTGCCTCTAGTAAGAGTGTTCTGACACCATTGTATGGGATCAGTCACTGGATGTTTTGGATTTTGGAGGAGGGGATGCCATTTCTCTTGAAATGAGCTTCTTGTTATTCGCTTTGGCAAAGAAATTAAGTTTGGATGGGCACTTTGGGTGGTCTCAGTGAATGTAAAGGTTTTTCCCAAGAGGTTTCCCTGTGGGTTAGAGCTGTTGAACTGACAGTGGGAATCTAGACACCAAGTTGTTGAGCTTTTTGTCCTTGTAGTTTAGTGTGTGAGTAGTCCCTGTTGCCATGCTGCTTGGATCTTGACTCTGAGACTGAAAGCTTAGGAGCGTAGAGCAGAAAAGAAAAGTGCTAATAGCAGGGTGTGTGTTCATTGTTTGATGGGTGAAGTTGAAATTGTAGGCAGCAAAGAACTTTCTCTCTCAGCTGGCACATTTGTTGAGCGGATGTCTTTGAGTTTGTTACCGGACTCTGCGAGAGTGAAAATGTTTGTTAGGGCAGAGGATTTCGTGTTGCCCTTTGAGTGTGGTGCAAAAGTGTTTGCACACTTGGAGGGGGAAGATCAGCAAAGTCTTTTTTTCGTGGCACAGTTAATTTGAGAGCAGGGACGTTTCCAACTCGGCTCTGTCCTTTGGAGCTGGCCTCGGTGCGTTTCCTTCTTTTGTTAGTCGACAGCGCCATCGTGTGGTTATTTTGATGAGCGCTGGCAGCCGGTGCCAGGGAAAAAGCCAAGCTGTTTGCGGCTCCGGCCTCATTGGTGTAGGAGCAGCGCAGGGAAGAGCTCCGCTGGGGGTCCTGGCTCTTAGAGACTGAGAGAATGGGATCCTGTATGTAGCACAGAAGGAAGTGGAATTGTTTCATTGTGGGCTGTGCAGTTTATAAGCTGCAAATGAAAAGGCAATTGCAGCGCAGCCTCTTCTTTTCTGTGTGATCAGCTGCTCAACATGTAACTCGCACACACTGAACTGCATCCACCTCCCTGGAGATATAAAATGTGTATATCACTTTCCTCAAACTCTATGTATTACCTTGCACTCTAGCAGATCCCAAACCGCTTCAAAACGTCCAGCAGCTACTCAAAAAGAAAAAGTCCAACAAAAAGCTAGGGCTGGCCTTCATAGTGCCTTTGCAGTCCGTAAAATAGACGAAATGCACTAGGGCTTTGAATGTTTCTTCCCAACTATATAAATTCTCTCCAAGTGGCAAAGTCCATCATTACAGCAAAATTTTTCAGCTGGAGTTCTGACTGAGAGATGTGCCAGGACAGAAGGCATTTGCTGACCTACCCTTTTTCCCTGTGTAACTTGGTATTTGCAGTACAATTATTTTCAGTGTCGCTGTGTCCAAGCAGCTAGAGATTACACAGATAGAAGTGTCAAGAGAGATGCTGCTAAAGTATGCCCTTCTTATAGCAGCATTTAAATGGCACACGACGCCTTGCTGCTTTTTCTTTCCCAGAGAGACCTGCTGTCAATTTTTTCACTCTGGCTTCTTGATCAAAAATGTCCACCTGAAATGTCTTACAGAAATAGGCTCCAGGTGTAAAAACCAGTACGGGGCTACATTTTCTGCGTGCTCCACATAAGTCACATCAAACTCACTCATCAAACTTCACTCTCTCCTTCCATTCTCCACTGCCTCTACCATTGTGTTCTCTGGATCTCAGAGTCTAAAGGCAGGCGCAATAGTTTCCACTGAGGGGTTGGAAGAGGTGTACAAGCAGCACAAATAGCTTCTGCGCTGCGCAGGCCATTTCTCTGCATTTTAGAGTCTAAGGGAAAGCGCTAGTGTTCCTGCGGAGAGCTGCAACAGCTGCAGAATATGTGTTGTCTTGGCACATGTTTGCAATCCACCATGATGGATCCTTAGTGAAACCAAACTGTGGTTCTGCTTCAAACATCTCACCCTGCTTGGCCACAAAGCTTTCGCTGACATGTCCCATTGCCTTTTTATTGCTGCGTTTCATTTTCAGAGTTTGTACGGAATCATTGCACTTTGCTTCTAAGCTGAACGTCGATACTGCTGGAGTCTCATATGTCCATTTTCTTCTCACACAAAAAAACTGCTTCCTTTAAAACATGCTGATGCGACCTGCTTTCTTGCTCAGCTGTAATTTTAGGGGTGTTCTCTGTCCCGCTTACAGTCTGAATCTAAACTAAGAAGTTTATGGGACACAGATGTGCCAAGACAAATAGTTTGCTTGGACCTTGCCACGTGTATTCAAAAGCATCCATTCACTCCACCATCAAGTCACTGCTTTCTTCTGCTTTACATCCTGCAAACTTCACACACACATACATACATACAAACTGGAATGAGGCATTTTCTTTCTTTCTCAGCTACACTCACCTATCCCCCACGCTAACTTCTTTACCGCTTTTCTCTTGGCCTTGCTATGCATACTTTTCCTCTTAAGACACCCATTGTCTGGCCTACCCCTTCCCTACATTGCCTTGCCTTCCCTTTCCTATCCAACCTTGCATTTCTTTGTCATTCCTGGCCATTGTTTTCCTCTTCCTTCCTGACCTATCCATGTCTTTCCCTTGCCCTTCCTACCAGTCCAGTGCCTTGCACCACCCATCCCCCTTGCCACTTTGTCCAGTTTCCCTTCCCCTTTGTCCAGCTCCAATCTTTCATTTCCTTCTCCTTCTAGGACTCTCATTGCCTTGCTTGCCTCTCCTTTGTCTTGCCTGGAAAAGCCACCACTTTTCTTGGCGTTACCTTTGAACCTCTCCTCTCCCTTGCCTTGCATTCCCTTGCTCACTCGTCCCCCACCTGGAATTCAATACCCCTCTTTTTGCGGAATTTCTTCATCTTGCCTTGCCCTGCCTGCTTCTCCTAGGACTCTCAAGGCTTTCACGTACCTCCAGCGTTTCAGGAGCATGTGAGAGGAAGCCCAAAAGAGGTCACGTGCAAGCACACCCATCTGTCCTGGCAGCTTGCTTCTGGCACCTATCCTTACATGTCTTGAATTTTGGACATAAAATTCACATTTCACCTTTGCGCTTCAGGACCAGAATGACAGTTCTTTTGTATACCAAGGAAAGCAGGTAATCCAAGTGTATTAGGTGCAGATTAGAGATGGCCCATATGAGATCAAGGCCAGACAGAGAAGTCTGTCCTAGCCCCTTTTGTGTACCAGCAGTCTTTGAATGTACCTCTCATTTGTCTCGCCTTGGTGACCCCAAAGTTTCCTTGCCTTGCCCTGCCTTGCCTCCCTAGCCATGCACTCCCTCCAGTGCCTACGCCCACACTTGACCTGCCCACACTTGACTGCTTTCCTCCAGGGAAACCTAGCCTTGCCTAGGCCTTCCTGTTTCTGCCTGGCCTTCCTATGCCCATCCTTGCCTAGAAGTTCTGGGCCTTCTCTCACCTACCACTCCATTTGCTTGCCCCTCATGGCTCCAGCCTTGTCAGTTTCTCCCTTGACTCGCCTACAATTGCGCCTACACTTGGTTTGCATTGCAAAGAGCGGTAGGCAAGGCAAAGCAAAGCAAGGAAGGTCTTTCTAGGTCTTGCCAGGCAAGGCACACATAAGCAAGCAAGCAAAACAAGAGTAGACTAGCCACAGCATCAAAGGCAAGGCAAGGCCAAGTGACTCTGAGTGCCTTTCCTTGGCAAGTAAAAGATATAGTGACAATGTAATAGGGCAGGCGTTAAAGGTACCATGAGGAGGTATAGTCCAGCAAGATATTTATGTCGTAGACCCTTCTGTGCAGGAGCCATTGTTGGACATAGTACAGGACATGGCGTACAGTTTGGCTTGGTAAGTTCCTGAAGGAGAATGGCAATGCTTTCTCATGGGAAGGAAAGCACGTAGCCCCAGAGTTGGAGGTGCAGATAAGAAGCTGTGTCGCGCAGCTCAAGGACGACAGCAGCTTCTTGTGCCGGCATATTTGGAAGCACTCCCTCAATTTGTACAGTCATTGAGTCAGTATCCATCTTTGGAAGGCTGTCTGCCTCTAGTAAGAGTGTTCTGACACCATTGTATGGGATCAGTCACTGGATGTTTTGGATTTTGGAGGAGGGGACTCCATTTCTCCTGAAATGAGCTTCTTGTTATTCGCTTTGGCAAAGAAATTAAGTTTGGATGGGCACTTTGGGTGGTCTCAGTGAATTTAAAGGTTTTTCCCAAGAGGTTTCCCTGTGGGTTAGAGCTGTTGAACTGACAGTGGGAATCTAGACAGCAAGTTGTTGAGCTTTTTGTCCTTGTAGCTTTAGTGTGTGAGTAGTCCCTGTTGCCATGCTGCTTGGATCTTGACTCTGAGACTGAAAGCTTAGGAGCGTAGAGCAGAAAAGAAAAGTGCTAATAGCAGGGTGTGTGTTCATTGTTTGATGGGTGAAGTTGAAATTGTAGGCAGCAAAGAACTTTCTCTCTCAGCTGGCACATTTGTTGAGCGGATGTCTTTGAGTTTGTTACCGGACTCTGCGAGAGTGAAAATGTTTGTTAGGGCAGAGGATTTTGTGTTGCCCTTTGAGTGTGGTGCAAAAGTGTTTGCACACTTGGAGGGGGAAGATCAGCAAAGTCTTTTTTTCGTGGCACAGTTAATTTGAGAGCAGGGACGTTTCCAACTCGGCTCTGTCCTTTGGAGCTGGCCTCGGTGCGTTTCCTTCTTTTGTTAGTCGACAGCGCCATCGTGTGGTTATTTTGATGAGCGCTGGCAGACGGTGCCAGGGAAAAAGCCAAGCTGTTTGCGGCTCCGGCCTCATTGGTGTAGGAGCAGCGCAGGGAAGAGCTCCGCTGGGGGTCCTGGCTCTTAGAGACTGAGAGAATGTGATCCTGTATGTAGCACAGAAGGAAGTGGAATTGTTTCATTGTGGGCTGTGCAGTTTATAAGCTGCAAATGAAAAGGCAATTGCAGCGCAGCCTCTTCTTTTCTGTGTGATCAGCTGCTCAACATGTAACTCGCACACACTGAACTGCATCCACCTCCCTGGAGATATAAAATGTGTATATCACTTTCCTCAAGCTCTATGTATTACCTTGCACTCTAGCAGATCCCAAACCGCTTCAAAACGTCCAGCAGCTACTCAAAAAGAAAAAGTCCAACAAAAAGCTAGGGCTGGCCTTCATAGTGCCTTTGCAGTCCGTAAAATAGACGAAATGTACTAGGGCTTTGAATGTTTCTTCCCAACTATATAAATTCTCTCCAAGTGGCAAAGTCCATCATTACAGCAAAATTTTTCAGCTGGAGTTCTGACTGAGAGATGTGCCAGGACAGAAGGCATTTGCTGACCTACCCTTTTTCCCTGTGTAACTTGGTATTTGCAGTACAATTATTTTCAGTGTCGCTGTGTCCAAGCAGCTAGAGATTACACAGATAGAAGTGTCAAGAGAGATGCTGCTAAAGTACGCCCTTCTTATAGCAGCATTTAAATGGCACACGACGCCTTGCTGCTTTTTCTTTCCCAGAGAGACCTGCTGTCAATTTTTTCACTCTGGCTTCTTGATCAAAAATGTCCACCTGAAATGTCTTACAGAAATAGGCTCCAGGTGTAAAAACCAGTACGGGGCTACATTTTCTGCGTGCTCCACATAAGTCACATCAATCTCACTCATCAAACTTCACTCTCTCCTTCCATTCTCCACTGCCTCTACCATTGTGTTCTCTGGATCTCAGAGTCTAAAGGCAGGCGCAATAGTTTCCACTGAGGGGTTGGAAGAGGTGTACAAGCAGCACAAATAGCTTCTGCGCTGCGCAGGCCATTTCTCTGCATTTTAGAGTCTAAGGGAAAGCGCTAGTGTTCCTGCGGAGAGCTGCAACAGCTGCAGAATATGTGTTGTCTTGGCACATGTTTGCAATCCACCATGATGGATCCTTAGTGAAACCAAACTGTGGTTCTGCTTCAAACATCTCACCCTGCTTGGCCACAAAGCTTTCGCTGACATGTCCCATTGCCTTTTTATTGCCGCGTTTCATTTTCAGAGTTTGTACGGAATCATTGCACTTTGCTTCTAAGCTGAACGTCGATACTGCTGGAGTCTCATATGTCCATTTTCTTCTCACACAAAAAAACTGCTTCCTTTAAAACATGCTGATGCGACCTGCTTTCTTGCTCAGCTGTAATTTTAGGGGTGTTCTCTGTCCCGCTTACAGTCTGAATCTAAACTAAGAAGTTTATGGGACACAGATGTGCCAAGACAAATAGTTTGCTTGGACCTTGCCACGTGTATTCAAAAGCATCCATTCACTCCACCATCAAGTCACTGCTTTCTTCTGCTTTACATCCTGCAAACTTAACACACACATACATACATACAAACTGGAATGAGGCATTTTCTTTCTTTCTCAGCTACACTCACCTATCCCCCACGCTAACTTCTTTACCGCTTTTCTCTTGGCCTTGCTATGCATACTTTTCCTCTTAAGACACCCATTGTCTGGCCTACCCCTTCCCTACATTGCCTTGCCTTTCCTTTCCTATCCAACCTTGCATTTCTTTGTCATTCCTGGCCATTGTTTTCCTCTTCCTTCCTGACCCATCCATGTCTTTCCCTTGCCCTTCCTACCAGTCCAGTGCCTTGCACCACCCATCCCCCTTGCCACTTTGTCCAGTTTCCCTTCCCCTTTGTCCAGCTCCAATCTTTCATTTCCTTCTCCTTCTAGGACTCTCATTGCCTTGCTTGCCTCTCCTTTGTCTTGCCTGGCAAAGCCACCACTTTTCTTGGCGTTACCTTTGAACCTCTCCTCTCCCTTGCCTTGCATTCCCTTGCTCACTCGTCCCCCACCTGGAATTCAATACCCCTCTTTTTGCGGAATTTCTTCATCTTGCCTTGCCCTGCCTGCTTCTCCTAGGACTCTCAAGGCTTTCACGTACCTCCAGCGTTTCAGGAGCATGTGAGAGGAAGCCCAAAAGAGGTCACGTGCAAGCACACCCATCTGTCCTGGCAGCTTGCTTCTGGCACCTATCCTTACATGTCTTGAATTTTGGACATAAAATTCACATTTCACCTTTGCGCTTCAGGACCAGAATGACAGTTCTTTTGTATACCAAGGAAAGCAGGTAATCCAAGTGTATTAGGTGCAGATTAGAGATGGCCCATATGAGATCAAGGCCAGACAGAGAAGTCTGTCCTAGCCCCTTTTGTGTACCAGCAGTCTTTGAATGTACCTCTCATTTGTCTTGCCTTGGTGACCCCAAAGTTTCCTTGCCTTGCCCTGCCTTGCCTCCCTAGCCTTGCACTCCCACCAGTGCCTACGCCCACACTTGACCTGCCCACACTTGACTGCTTTCCTCCAGGGAAACCTAGCCTTGCCTAGGCCTTCCTGTTTCTGCCTGGCCTTCCTATGCCCATCCTTGCCTAGAAGTTCTGGGCCTTCTCTCACCTACCACTCCATTTGCTTGCCCCTCATGGCTCCAGCCTTGTCAGTTTCTCCCTTGACTCGCCTACAATTGCGCCTACACTTGGTTTGCATTGCAAAGAGCGGTAGGCAAGGCAAAGCAAAGCAAGGAAGGTCTTTCTAGGTCTTGCCAGGCAAGGCACACATAAGCAAGCAAGCAAAACAAGAGTAGACTAGCCACAGCATCAAAGGCAAGGCAAGGCCAAGTGACTCTGAGTGCCTTTCCTTGGCAAGTAAAAGATATAGTGACAATGTAATAGGGCAGGCGTTAAAGGTACCATGAGGAGGTATAGTCCAGCAAGATATTTATGTCGTAGACCCTTCTGTGCAGGAGCCATTGTTGGACATAGTACAGGACATGGCATACAGCTTGGCTTGGTAAGTTCCTGAAGGAGAATGGCAATGCTTTCTCATGGGAAGGAAAGCACGTAGCCCCAGAGTTGGAGGTGCAGATAAGAAGCTGTGTCGCGCAGCTCAAGGACGACAGCAGCTTCTTGTGCCGGCATATTTGGAAGCACTCCCTCAATTTGTACAGTCATTGAGTCAGTATCCATCTTTGGAAGGCTGTCTGCCTCTAGTAAGAGTGTTCTGACACCATTGTATGGGATCAGTCACTGGATGTTTTGGATTTTGGAGGAGGGGATGCCATTTCTCTTGAAATGAGCTTCTTGTTATTCGCTTTGGCAAAGAAATTAAGTTTGGATGGGCACTTTGGGTGGTCTCAGTGAATTTAAAGGTTTTTCCCAAGAGGTTTCCCTGTGGGTTAGAGCTGTTGAACTGACAGTGGGAATCTAGACACCAAGTTGTTGAGCTTTTTGTCCTTGTAGCTTTAGTGTGTGAGTAGTCCCTGTTGCCATGCTGCTTGGATCTTGACTCTGAGACTGAAAGCTTAGGAGCGTAGAGCAGAAAAGAAAAGTGCTAATAGCAGGGTGTGTGTTCATTGTTTGATGGGTGAAGTTGAAATTGTAGGCAGCAAAGAACTTTCTCTCTCAGCTGGCACATTTGTTGAGCGGATGTCTTTGAGTTTGTTACCGGACTCTGCGAGAGTGAAAATGTTTGTTAGGGCAGAGGATTTTGTGTTGCCCTTTGAGTGTGGTGCAAAAGTGTTTGCACACTTGGAGGGGGAAGATCAGCAAAGTCTTTTTTTCCTGGCACAGTTAATTTGAGAGCAGGGACGTTTCCAACTCGGCTCTGTCCTTTGGAGCTGGCCTCGGTGCGTTTCCTTCTTTTGTTAGTCGACAGCGCCATCGTGTGGTTATTTTGATGAGCGCTGGCAGACGGTGCCAGGGAAAAAGCCAAGCTGTTTGCGGCTCCGGCCTCATTGGTGTAGGAGCAGCGCAGGGAAGAGCTCCGCTGGGGGTCCTGGCTCTTAGAGACTGAGAGAATGGGATCCTGTATGTAGCACAGAAGGAAGTGGAATTGTTTCATTGTGGGCTGTGCAGTTTATAAGCTGCAAATGAAAAGGCAATTGCAGCGCAGCCTCTTCTTTTCTGTGTGATCAGCTGCTCAACATGTAACTCGCACACACTGAACTGCATCCACCTCCCTGGAGATATAAAATGTGTATATCACTTTCCTCAAGCTCTATGTATTACCTTGCACTCTAGCAGATCCCAAACCGCTTCAAAACGTCCAGCAGCTACTCAAAAAGTCCAACAAAAAGCTAGGGCTGGCCTTCATAGTGCCTTTGCAGTCCGTAAAATAGACGAAATGTAATAGGGCTTTGAATGTTTCTTCCCAACTATATAAATTCTCTCCAAGTGGCAAAGTCCATCATTACAGCAAAATTTTTCAGCTGGAGTTCTGACTGAGAGATGTGCCAGGACAGAAGGCATTTGCTGACCTACCCTTTTTCCCTGTGTAACTTGGTATTTGCAGTACAATTATTTTCAGTGTCGCTGTGTCCAAGCAGCTAGAGATTACACAGATAGAAGTGTCAAGAGAGATGCTGCTAAAGTACGCCCTTCTTATAGCAGCATTTAAATGGCACACGACGCCTTGCTGCTTTTTCTTTCCCAGAGAGACCTGCTGTCAATTTTTTCACTCTGGCTTCTTGATCAAAAATGTCCACCTGAAATGTCTTACAGAAATAGGCTCCAGGTGTAAAAACCAGTACGGGGCTACATTTTCTGCGTGCTCCACATAAGTCACATCAATCTCACTCATCAAACTTCACTCTCTCCTTCCATTCTCCACTGCCTCTACCATTGTGTTCTCTGGATCTCAGAGTCTAAAGGCAGGCGCAATAGTTTCCACTGAGGGGTTGGAAGAGGTGTACAAGCAGCACAAATAGCTTCTGCGCTGCGCAGGCCATTTCTCTGCATTTTAGAGTCTAAGGGAAAGCGCTAGTGTTCCTGCGGAGAGCTGCAACAGCTGCAGAATATGTGTTGTCTTGGCACATGTTTGCAATCCACCATGATGGATCCTTAGTGAAACCAAACTGTGGTTCTGCTTCAAACATCTCACCCTGCTTGGCCACAAAGCTTTCGCTGACATGTCCCATTGCCTTTTTATTGCTGCGTTTCATTTTCAGAGTTTGTACGGAATCATTGCACTTTGCTTCTAAGCTGAACGTCGATACTGCTGGAGTCTCATATGTCCATTTTCTTCTCACACAAAAAAACTGCTTCCTTTAAAACATGCTGATGCGACCTGCTTTCTTGCTCAGCTGTAATTTTAGGGGTGTTCTCTGTCCCGCTTACAGTCTGAATCTAAACTAAGAAGTTTATGGGACACAGATGTGCCAAGACAAATAGTTTGCTTGGACCTTGCCACGTGTATTCAAAAGCATCCATTCACTCCACCATCAAGTCACTGCTTTCTTCTGCTTTACATCCTGCAAACTTAACACACACATACATACATACAAACTGGAATGAGGCATTTTCTTTCTTTCTCAGCTACACTCACCTATCCCCCACGCTAACTTCTTTACCGCTTTTCTCTTGGCCTTGCTATGCATACTTTTCCTCTTAAGACACCCATTGTCTGGCCTACCCCTTCCCTACATTGCCTTGCCTTTCCTTTCCTATCCAACCTTGCATTTCTTTGTCATTCCTGGCCATTGTTTTCCTCTTCCTTCCTGACCCATCCATGTCTTTCCCTTGCCCTTCCTACCAGTCCAGTGCCTTGCACCACCCATCCCCCTTGCCACTTTGTCCAGTTTCCCTTCCCCTTTGTCCAGCTCCAATCTTTCATTTCCTTCTCCTTCTAGGACTCTCATTGCCTTGCTTGCCTCTCCTTTGTCTTGCCTGGCAAAGCCACCACTTTTCTTGGCGTTACCTTTGAACCTCTCCTCTCCCTTGCCTTGCATTCCCTTGCTCACTCGTCCCCCACCTGGAATTCAATACCCCTCTTTTTGCGGAATTTCTTCATCTTGCCTTGCCCTGCCTGCTTCTCCTAGGACTCTCAAGGCTTTCACGTACCTCCAGCGTTTCAGGAGCATGTGAGAGGAAGCCCAAAAGAGGTCACGTGCAAGCACACCCATCTGTCCTGGCAGCTTGCTTCTGGCACCTATCCTTACATGTCTTGAATTTTGGACATAAAATTCACATTTCACCTTTGCGCTTCAGGACCAGAATGACAGTTCTTTTGTATACCAAGGAAAGCAGGTAATCCAAGTGTATTAGGTGCAGATTAGAGATGGCCCATATGAGATCAAGGCCAGACAGAGAAGTCTGTCCTAGCCCCTTTTGTGTACCAGCAGTCTTTGAATGTACCTCTCATTTGTCTTGCCTTGGTGACCCCAAAGTTTCCTTGCCTTGCCCTGCCTTGCCTCCCTAGCCTTGCACTCCCTCCAGTGCCTACGCCCACACTTGACCTGCCCACACTTGACTGCTTTCCTCCAGGGAAACCTAGCCTTGCCTAGGCCTTCCAGTTTCTGCCTGGCCTTCCTATGCCCATCCTTGCCTAGAAGTTCTGGGCCTTCTCTCACCTACCACTCCATTTGCTTGCCCCTCATGGCTCCAGCCTTGTCAGTTTCTCCCTTGACTCGCCTACAATTGCGCCTACACTTGGTTTGCATTGCAAAGAGCGGTAGGCAAGGCAAAGCAGAGCAAGGAAGGTCTTTCTAGGTCTTGCCAGGCAAGGCACACATAAGCAAGCAAGCAAAACAAGAGTAGACTAGCCACAGCATCAAAGGCAAGGCAAGGCCAAGTGACTCTGAGTGCCTTTCCTTGGCAAGTAAAAGATATAGTGACAATGTAATAGGGCAGGCGTTAAAGGTACCATGAGGAGGTATAGTCCAGCAAGATATTTATGTCGTAGACCCTTCTGTGCAGGAGCCATTGTTGGACATAGTACAGGACATGGCGTACAGTTTGGCTTGGTAAGTTCCTGAAGGAGAATGGCAATGCTTTCTCATGGGAAGGAAAGCACGTAGCCCCAGAGTTGGAGGTGCAGATAAGAAGCTGTGTCGCGCAGCTCAAGGACGACAGCAGCTTCTTGTGCCGGCATATTTGGAAGCACTCCCTCAATTTGTACAGTCATTGAGTCAGTATCCATCTTTGGAAGGCTGTCTGCCTCTAGTAAGAGTGTTCTGACACCATTGTATGGGATCAGTCACTGGATGTTTTGGATTTTGGAGGAGGGGATGCCATTTCTCTTGAAATGAGCTTCTTGTTATTCGCTTTGGCAAAGAAATTAAGTTTGGATGGGCACTTTGGGTGGTCTCAGTGAATGTAAAGGTTTTTCCCAAGAGGTTTCCCTGTGGGTTAGAGCTGTTGAACTGACAGTGGGAATCTAGACACCAAGTTGTTGAGCTTTTTGTCCTTGTAGTTTAGTGTGTGAGTAGTCCCTGTTGCCATGCTGCTTGGATCTTGACTCTGAGACTGAAAGCTTAGGAGCGTAGAGCAGAAAAGAAAAGTGCTAATAGCAGGGTGTGTGTTCATTGTTTGATGGGTGAAGTTGAAATTGTAGGCAGCAAAGAACTTTCTCTCTCAGCTGGCACATTTGTTGAGCGGATGTCTTTGAGTTTGTTACCGGACTCTGCGAGAGTGAAAATGTTTGTTAGGGCAGAGGATTTCGTGTTGCCCTTTGAGTGTGGTGCAAAAGTGTTTGCACACTTGGAGGGGGAAGATCAGCAAAGTCTTTTTTTCGTGGCACAGTTAATTTGAGAGCAGGGACGTTTCCAACTCGGCTCTGTCCTTTGGAGCTGGCCTCGGTGCGTTTCCTTCTTTTGTTAGTCGACAGCGCCATCGTGTGGTTATTTTGATGAGCGCTGGCAGCCGGTGCCAGGGAAAAAGCCAAGCTGTTTGCGGCTCCGGCCTCATTGGTGTAGGAGCAGCGCAGGGAAGAGCTCCGCTGGGGGTCCTGGCTCTTAGAGACTGAGAGAATGGGATCCTGTATGTAGCACAGAAGGAAGTGGAATTGTTTCATTGTGGGCTGTGCAGTTTATAAGCTGCAAATGAAAAGGCAATTGCAGCGCAGCCTCTTCTTTTCTGTGTGATCAGCTGCTCAACATGTAACTCGCACACACTGAACTGCATCCACCTCCCTGGAGATATAAAATGTGTATATCACTTTCCTCAAACTCTATGTATTACCTTGCACTCTAGCAGATCCCAAACCGCTTCAAAACGTCCAGCAGCTACTCAAAAAGAAAAAGTCCAACAAAAAGCTAGGGCTGGCCTTCATAGTGCCTTTGCAGTCCGTAAAATAGACGAAATGCACTAGGGCTTTGAATGTTTCTTCCCAACTATATAAATTCTCTCCAAGTGGCAAAGTCCATCATTACAGCAAAATTTTTCAGCTGGAGTTCTGACTGAGAGATGTGCCAGGACAGAAGGCATTTGCTGACCTACCCTTTTTCCCTGTGTAACTTGGTATTTGCAGTACAATTATTTTCAGTGTCGCTGTGTCCAAGCAGCTAGAGATTACACAGATAGAAGTGTCAAGAGAGATGCTGCTAAAGTATGCCCTTCTTATAGCAGCATTTAAATGGCACACGACGCCTTGCTGCTTTTTCTTTCCCAGAGAGACCTGCTGTCAATTTTTTCACTCTGGCTTCTTGATCAAAAATGTCCACCTGAAATGTCTTACAGAAATAGGCTCCAGGTGTAAAAACCAGTACGGGGCTACATTTTCTGCGTGCTCCACATAAGTCACATCAAACTCACTCATCAAACTTCACTCTCTCCTTCCATTCTCCACTGCCTCTACCATTGTGTTCTCTGGATCTCAGAGTCTAAAGGCAGGCGCAATAGTTTCCACTGAGGGGTTGGAAGAGGTGTACAAGCAGCACAAATAGCTTCTGCGCTGCGCAGGCCATTTCTCTGCATTTTAGAGTCTAAGGGAAAGCGCTAGTGTTCCTGCGGAGAGCTGCAACAGCTGCAGAATATGTGTTGTCTTGGCACATGTTTGCAATCCACCATGATGGATCCTTAGTGAAACCAAACTGTGGTTCTGCTTCAAACATCTCACCCTGCTTGGCCACAAAGCTTTCGCTGACATGTCCCATTGCCTTTTTATTGCTGCGTTTCATTTTCAGAGTTTGTACGGAATCATTGCACTTTGCTTCTAAGCTGAACGTCGATACTGCTGGAGTCTCATATGTCCATTTTCTTCTCACACAAAAAAACTGCTTCCTTTAAAACATGCTGATGCGACCTGCTTTCTTGCTCAGCTGTAATTTTAGGGGTGTTCTCTGTCCCGCTTACAGTCTGAATCTAAACTAAGAAGTTTATGGGACACAGATGTGCCAAGACAAATAGTTTGCTTGGACCTTGCCACGTGTATTCAAAAGCATCCATTCACTCCACCATCAAGTCACTGCTTTCTTCTGCTTTACATCCTGCAAACTTCACACACACATACATACATACAAACTGGAATGAGGCATTTTCTTTCTTTCTCAGCTACACTCACCTATCCCCCACGCTAACTTCTTTACCGCTTTTCTCTTGGCCTTGCTATGCATACTTTTCCTCTTAAGACACCCATTGTCTGGCCTACCCCTTCCCTACATTGCCTTGCCTTCCCTTTCCTATCCAACCTTGCATTTCTTTGTCATTCCTGGCCATTGTTTTCCTCTTCCTTCCTGACCTATCCATGTCTTTCCCTTGCCCTTCCTACCAGTCCAGTGCCTTGCACCACCCATCCCCCTTGCCACTTTGTCCAGTTTCCCTTCCCCTTTGTCCAGCTCCAATCTTTCATTTCCTTCTCCTTCTAGGACTCTCATTGCCTTGCTTGCCTCTCCTTTGTCTTGCCTGGAAAAGCCACCACTTTTCTTGGCGTTACCTTTGAACCTCTCCTCTCCCTTGCCTTGCATTCCCTTGCTCACTCGTCCCCCACCTGGAATTCAATACCCCTCTTTTTGCGGAATTTCTTCATCTTGCCTTGCCCTGCCTGCTTCTCCTAGGACTCTCAAGGCTTTCACGTACCTCCAGCGTTTCAGGAGCATGTGAGAGGAAGCCCAAAAGAGGTCACGTGCAAGCACACCCATCTGTCCTGGCAGCTTGCTTCTGGCACCTATCCTTACATGTCTTGAATTTTGGACATAAAATTCACATTTCACCTTTGCGCTTCAGGACCAGAATGACAGTTCTTTTGTATACCAAGGAAAGCAGGTAATCCAAGTGTATTAGGTGCAGATTAGAGATGGCCCATATGAGATCAAGGCCAGACAGAGAAGTCTGTCCTAGCCCCTTTTGTGTACCAGCAGTCTTTGAATGTACCTCTCATTTGTCTCGCCTTGGTGACCCCAAAGTTTCCTTGCCTTGCCCTGCCTTGCCTCCCTAGCCATGCACTCCCTCCAGTGCCTACGCCCACACTTGACCTGCCCACACTTGACTGCTTTCCTCCAGGGAAACCTAGCCTTGCCTAGGCCTTCCTGTTTCTGCCTGGCCTTCCTATGCCCATCCTTGCCTAGAAGTTCTGGGCCTTCTCTCACCTACCACTCCATTTGCTTGCCCCTCATGGCTCCAGCCTTGTCAGTTTCTCCCTTGACTCGCCTACAATTGCGCCTACACTTGGTTTGCATTGCAAAGAGCGGTAGGCAAGGCAAAGCAAAGCAAGGAAGGTCTTTCTAGGTCTTGCCAGGCAAGGCACACATAAGCAAGCAAGCAAAACAAGAGTAGACTAGCCACAGCATCAAAGGCAAGGCAAGGCCAAGTGACTCTGAGTGCCTTTCCTTGGCAAGTAAAAGATATAGTGACAATGTAATAGGGCAGGCGTTAAAGGTACCATGAGGAGGTATAGTCCAGCAAGATATTTATGTCGTAGACCCTTCTGTGCAGGAGCCATTGTTGGACATAGTACAGGACATGGCGTACAGTTTGGCTTGGTAAGTTCCTGAAGGAGAATGGCAATGCTTTCTCATGGGAAGGAAAGCACGTAGCCCCAGAGTTGGAGGTGCAGATAAGAAGCTGTGTCGCGCAGCTCAAGGACGACAGCAGCTTCTTGTGCCGGCATATTTGGAAGCACTCCCTCAATTTGTACAGTCATTGAGTCAGTATCCATCTTTGGAAGGCTGTCTGCCTCTAGTAAGAGTGTTCTGACACCATTGTATGGGATCAGTCACTGGATGTTTTGGATTTTGGAGGAGGGGACTCCATTTCTCCTGAAATGAGCTTCTTGTTATTCGCTTTGGCAAAGAAATTAAGTTTGGATGGGCACTTTGGGTGGTCTCAGTGAATTTAAAGGTTTTTCCCAAGAGGTTTCCCTGTGGGTTAGAGCTGTTGAACTGACAGTGGGAATCTAGACAGCAAGTTGTTGAGCTTTTTGTCCTTGTAGCTTTAGTGTGTGAGTAGTCCCTGTTGCCATGCTGCTTGGATCTTGACTCTGAGACTGAAAGCTTAGGAGCGTAGAGCAGAAAAGAAAAGTGCTAATAGCAGGGTGTGTGTTCATTGTTTGATGGGTGAAGTTGAAATTGTAGGCAGCAAAGAACTTTCTCTCTCAGCTGGCACATTTGTTGAGCGGATGTCTTTGAGTTTGTTACCGGACTCTGCGAGAGTGAAAATGTTTGTTAGGGCAGAGGATTTTGTGTTGCCCTTTGAGTGTGGTGCAAAAGTGTTTGCACACTTGGAGGGGGAAGATCAGCAAAGTCTTTTTTTCGTGGCACAGTTAATTTGAGAGCAGGGACGTTTCCAACTCGGCTCTGTCCTTTGGAGCTGGCCTCGGTGCGTTTCCTTCTTTTGTTAGTCGACAGCGCCATCGTGTGGTTATTTTGATGAGCGCTGGCAGACGGTGCCAGGGAAAAAGCCAAGCTGTTTGCGGCTCCGGCCTCATTGGTGTAGGAGCAGCGCAGGGAAGAGCTCCGCTGGGGGTCCTGGCTCTTAGAGACTGAGAGAATGTGATCCTGTATGTAGCACAGAAGGAAGTGGAATTGTTTCATTGTGGGCTGTGCAGTTTATAAGCTGCAAATGAAAAGGCAATTGCAGCGCAGCCTCTTCTTTTCTGTGTGATCAGCTGCTCAACATGTAACTCGCACACACTGAACTGCATCCACCTCCCTGGAGATATAAAATGTGTATATCACTTTCCTCAAGCTCTATGTATTACCTTGCACTCTAGCAGATCCCAAACCGCTTCAAAACGTCCAGCAGCTACTCAAAAAGAAAAAGTCCAACAAAAAGCTAGGGCTGGCCTTCATAGTGCCTTTGCAGTCCGTAAAATAGACGAAATGTACTAGGGCTTTGAATGTTTCTTCCCAACTATATAAATTCTCTCCAAGTGGCAAAGTCCATCATTACAGCAAAATTTTTCAGCTGGAGTTCTGACTGAGAGATGTGCCAGGACAGAAGGCATTTGCTGACCTACCCTTTTTCCCTGTGTAACTTGGTATTTGCAGTACAATTATTTTCAGTGTCGCTGTGTCCAAGCAGCTAGAGATTACACAGATAGAAGTGTCAAGAGAGATGCTGCTAAAGTACGCCCTTCTTATAGCAGCATTTAAATGGCACACGACGCCTTGCTGCTTTTTCTTTCCCAGAGAGACCTGCTGTCAATTTTTTCACTCTGGCTTCTTGATCAAAAATGTCCACCTGAAATGTCTTACAGAAATAGGCTCCAGGTGTAAAAACCAGTACGGGGCTACATTTTCTGCGTGCTCCACATAAGTCACATCAATCTCACTCATCAAACTTCACTCTCTCCTTCCATTCTCCACTGCCTCTACCATTGTGTTCTCTGGATCTCAGAGTCTAAAGGCAGGCGCAATAGTTTCCACTGAGGGGTTGGAAGAGGTGTACAAGCAGCACAAATAGCTTCTGCGCTGCGCAGGCCATTTCTCTGCATTTTAGAGTCTAAGGGAAAGCGCTAGTGTTCCTGCGGAGAGCTGCAACAGCTGCAGAATATGTGTTGTCTTGGCACATGTTTGCAATCCACCATGATGGATCCTTAGTGAAACCAAACTGTGGTTCTGCTTCAAACATCTCACCCTGCTTGGCCACAAAGCTTTCGCTGACATGTCCCATTGCCTTTTTATTGCCGCGTTTCATTTTCAGAGTTTGTACGGAATCATTGCACTTTGCTTCTAAGCTGAACGTCGATACTGCTGGAGTCTCATATGTCCATTTTCTTCTCACACAAAAAAACTGCTTCCTTTAAAACATGCTGATGCGACCTGCTTTCTTGCTCAGCTGTAATTTTAGGGGTGTTCTCTGTCCCGCTTACAGTCTGAATCTAAACTAAGAAGTTTATGGGACACAGATGTGCCAAGACAAATAGTTTGCTTGGACCTTGCCACGTGTATTCAAAAGCATCCATTCACTCCACCATCAAGTCACTGCTTTCTTCTGCTTTACATCCTGCAAACTTCACACACACATACATACATACAAACTGGAATGAGGCATTTTCTTTCTTTCTCAGCTACACTCACCTATCCCCCACGCTAACATCTTTACCGCTTTTCTCTTGGCCTTGCTATGCATACTTTTCCTCTTAAGACACCCATTGTCTGGCCTACCCCTTCCCTACATTGCCTTGCCTTTCCTTTCCTATCCAACCTTGCATTTCTTTGTCATTCCTGGCCATTGTTTTCCTCTTCCTTCCTGACCCATCCATGTCTTTCCCTTGCCCTTCCTACCAGTCCAGTGCCTTGCACCACCCATCCCCCTTGCCACTTTGTCCAGTTTCCCTTCCCCTTTGTCCAGCTCCAATCTTTCATTTCCTTCTCCTTCTAGGACTCTCATTGCCTTGCTTGCCTCTCCTTTGTCTTGCCTGGCAAAGCCACCACTTTTCTTGGCGTTACCTTTGAACCTCTCCTCTCCCTTGCCTTGCATTCCCTTGCTCACTCGTCCCCCACCTGGAATTCAATACCCCTCTTTTTGCGGAATTTCTTCATCTTGCCTTGCCCTGCCTGCTTCTCCTAGGACTCTCAAGGCTTTCACGTACCTCCAGCGTTTCAGGAGCATGTGAGAGGAAGCCCAAAAGAGGTCACGTGCAAGCACACCCATCTGTCCTGGCAGCTTGCTTCTGGCACCTATCCTTACATGTCTTGAATTTTGGACATAAAATTCACATTTCACCTTTGCGCTTCAGGACCAGAATGACAGTTCTTTTGTATACCAAGGAAAGCAGGTAATCCAAGTGTATTAGGTGCAGATTAGAGATGGCCCATATGAGATCAAGGCCAGACAGAGAAGTCTGTCCTAGCCCCTTTTGTGTACCAGCAGTCTTTGAATGTACCTCTCATTTGTCTTGCCTTGGTGACCCAAAAGTTTCCTTGCCTTGCCCTGCCTTGCCTCCCTAGCCTTGCACTCCCTCCAGTGCCTACGCCCACACTTGACCTGCCCACACTTGACTGCTTTCCTCCAGGGAAACCTAGCCTTGCCTAGGCCTTCCAGTTTCTGCCTGGCCTTCCTATGCCCATCCTTGCCTAGAAGTTCTGGGCCTTCTCTCACCTACCACTCCATTTGCTTGCCCCTCATGGCTCCAGCCTTGTCAGTTTCTCCATTGACTCGCCTACAATTGCGCCTACACTTGGTTTGCATTGCAAAGAGCGGTAGGCAAGGCAAAGCAAAGCAAGGAAGGTCTTTCTAGGTCTTGCCAGGCAAGGCACACATAAGCAAGCAAGCAAAACAAGAGTAGACTAGCCACAGCATCAAAGGCAAGGCAAGGCCAAGTGACTCTGAGTGCCTTTCCTTGGCAAGTAAAAGATATAGTGACAATGTAATAGGGCAGGCGTTAAAGGTACCATGAGGAGGTATAGTCCAGCAAGATATTTATGTCGTAGACCCTTCTGTGCAGGAGCCATTGTTGGACATAGTACAGGACATGGCGTACAGTTTGGCTTGGTAAGTTCCTGAAGGAGAATGGCAATGCTTTCTCATGGGAAGGAAAGCACGTAGCCCCAGAGTTGGAGGTGCAGATAAGAAGCTGTGTCGCGCAGCTCAAGGACGACAGCAGCTTCTTGTGCCGGCATATTTGGAAGCACTCCCTCAATTTGTACAGTCATTGAGTCAGTATCCATCTTTGGAAGGCTGTCTGCCTCTAGTAAGAGTGTTCTGACACCATTGTATGGGATCAGTCACTGGATGTTTTGGATTTTGGAGGAGGGGATGCCATTTCTCTTGAAATGAGCTTCTTGTTATTCGCTTTGGCAAAGAAATTAAGTTTGGATGGGCACTTTGGGTGGTCTCAGTGAATGTAAAGGTTTTTCCCAAGAGGTTTCCCTGTGGGTTAGAGCTGTTGAACTGACAGTGGGAATCTAGACACCAAGTTGTTGAGCTTTTTGTCCTTGTAGTTTAGTGTGTGAGTAGTCCCTGTTGCCATGCTGCTTGGATCTTGACTCTGAGACTGAAAGCTTAGGAGCGTAGAGCAGAAAAGAAAAGTGCTAATAGCAGGGTGTGTGTTCATTGTTTGATGGGTGAAGTTGAAATTGTAGGCAGCAAAGAACTTTCTCTCTCAGCTGGCACATTTGTTGAGCGGATGTCTTTGAGTTTGTTACCGGACTCTGCGAGAGTGAAAATGTTTGTTAGGGCAGAGGATTTCGTGTTGCCCTTTGAGTGTGGTGCAAAAGTGTTTGCACACTTGGAGGGGGAAGATCAGCAAAGTCTTTTTTTCGTGGCACAGTTAATTTGAGAGCAGGGACGTTTCCAACTCGGCTCTGTCCTTTGGAGCTGGCCTCGGTGCGTTTCCTTCTTTTGTTAGTCGACAGCGCCATCGTGTGGTTATTTTGATGAGCGCTGGCAGACGGTGCCAGGGAAAAAGCCAAGCTGTTTGCGGCTCCGGCCTCATTGGTGTAGGAGCAGCGCAGGGAAGAGCTCCGCTGGGGGTCCTGGCTCTTAGAGACTGAGAGAATGGGATCCTGTATGTAGCACAGAAGGAAGTGGAATTGTTTCATTGTGGGCTGTGCAGTTTATAAGCTGCAAATGAAAAGGCAATTGCAGCGCAGCCTCTTCTTTTCTGTGTGATCAGCTGCTCAACATGTAACTCGCACACACTGAACTGCATCCACCTCCCTGGAGATATAAAATGTGTATATCACTTTCCTCAAACTCTATGTATTACCTTGCACTCTAGCAGATCCCAAACCGCTTCAAAACGTCCAGCAGCTACTCAAAAAGAAAAAGTCCAACAAAAAGCTAGGGCTGGCCTTCATAGTGCCTTTGCAGTCCGTAAAATAGACGAAATGCACTAGGGCTTTGAATGTTTCTTCCCAACTATATAAATTCTCTCCAAGTGGCAAAGTCCATCATTACAGCAAAATTTTTCAGCTGGAGTTCTGACTGAGAGATGTGCCAGGACAGAAGGCATTTGCTGACCTAGCCTTTTTCCCTGTGTAACTTGGTATTTGCAGTACAATTATTTTCAGTGTCGCTGTGTCCAAGCAGCTAGAGATTACACAGATAGAAGTGTCAAGAGAGATGCTGCTAAAGTATGCCCTTCTTATAGCAGCATTTAAATGGCACACGACGCCTTGCTGCTTTTTCTTTCCCAGAGAGACCTGCTGTCAATTTTTTCACTCTGGCTTCTTGATCAAAAATGTCCACCTGAAATGTCTTACAGAAATAGGCTCCAGGTGTAAAAACCAGTACGGGGCTACATTTTCTGCGTGCTCCACATAAGTCACATCAAACTCACTCATCAAACTTCACTCTCTCCTTCCATTCTCCACTGCCTCTACCATTGTGTTCTCTGGATCTCAGAGTCTAAAGGCAGGCGCAATAGTTTCCACTGAGGGGTTGGAAGAGGTGTACAAGCAGCACAAATAGCTTCTGCGCTGCGCAGGCCATTTCTCTGCATTTTAGAGTCTAAGGGAAAGCGCTAGTGTTCCTGCGGAGAGCTGCAACAGCTGCAGAATATGTGTTGTCTTGGCACATGTTTGCAATCCACCATGATGGATCCTTAGTGAAACCAAACTGTGGTTCTGCTTCAAACATCTCACCCTGCTTGGCCACAAAGCTTTCGCTGACATGTCCCATTGCCTTTTTATTGCTGCGTTTCATTTTCAGAGTTTGTACGGAATCATTGCACTTTGCTTCTAAGCTGAACGTCGATACTGCTGGAGTCTCATATGTCCATTTTCTTCTCACACAAAAAAACTGCTTCCTTTAAAACATGCTGATGCGACCTGCTTTCTTGCTCAGCTGTAATTTTAGGGGTGTTCTCTGTCCCGCTTACAGTCTGAATCTAAACTAAGAAGTTTATGGGACACAGATGTGCCAAGACAAATAGTTTGCTTGGACCTTGCCACGTGTATTCAAAAGCATCCATTCACTCCACCATCAAGTCACTGCTTTCTTCTGCTTTACATCCTGCAAACTTCACACACACATACATACATACAAACTGGAATGAGGCATTTTCTTTCTTTCTCAGCTACACTCACCTATCCCCCACGCTAACTTCTTTACCGCTTTTCTCTTGGCCTTGCTATGCATACTTTTCCTCTTAAGACACCCATTGTCTGGCCTACCCCTTCCCTACATTGCCTTGCCTTTCCTTTCCTATCCAACCTTGCATTTCTTTGTCATTCCTGGCCATTGTTTTCCTCTTCCTTCCTGACCCATCCATGTCTTTCCCTTGCCCTTCCTACCAGTCCAGTGCCTTGCACCACCCATCCCCCTTGCCACTTTGTCCAGTTTCCCTTCCCTTTTGTCCAGCTCCAATCTTTCATTTCCTTCTCCTTCTAGGACTCTCATTGCCTTGCTTGCCTCTCCTTTGTCTTGCCTGGAAAAGCCACCACTTTTCTTGGCGTTACCTTTGAACCTCTCCTCTCCCTTGCCTTGCATTCCCTTGCTCACTCGTCCCCCACCTGGAATTCAATACCCCTCTTTTTGCGGAATTTCTTCATCTTGCCTTGCCCTGCCTGCTTCTCCTAGGACTCTCAAGGCTTTCACGTACCTCCAGCGTTTCAGGAGCATGTGAGAGGAAGCCCAAAAGAGGTCACGTGCAAGCACACCCATCTGTCCTGGCAGCTTGCTTCTGGCACCTATCCTTACATGTCTTGAATTTTGGACATAAAATTCACATTTCACCTTTGCGCTTCAGGACCAGAATGACAGTTCTTTTGTATACCAAGGAAAGCAGGTAATCCAAGTGTATTAGGTGCAGATTAGAGATGGCCCATATGAGATCAAGGCCAGACAGAGAAGTCTGTCCTAGCCCCTTTTGTGTACCAGCAGTCTTTGAATGTACCTCTCATTTGTCTTGCCTTGGTGACCCCAAAGTTTCCTTGCCTTGCCCTGCCTTGCCTCCCTAGCCTTGCACTCCCTCCAGTGCCTACGCCCACACTTGACCTGCCCACACTTGACTGCTTTCCTCCAGGGAAACCTAGCCTTGTCTAGGCCTTCCTGTTTCTGCCTGGCCTTCCTATGCCCATCCTTGCCTAGAAGTTCTGGGCCTTCTCTCACCTACCACTCCATTTGCTTGCCCCTCATGGCTCCAGCCTTGTCAGCTTCTCCCTTGACTTGCCTACAATTGCGCCTACACTTGGTTTGCATTGCAAAGAGCGGTAGGCAAGGCAAAGCAAAGCAAGGAAGGTCTTTCTAGGTCTTGCCAGGCAAGGCACACATAAGCAAGCAAGCAAAACAAGAGTAGACTAGCCACAGCATCAAAGGCAAGGCAAGGCCAAGTGACTCTGAGTGCCTTTCCTTGGCAAGTAAAAGATATAGTGACAATGTAATAGGGCAGGCGTTAAAGGTACCATGAGGAGGTATAGTCCAGCGAGATATTTATGTCGTAGACCCTTCTGTGCAGGAGCCATTGTTGGACATAGTACAGGACATGGCATACAGCTTGGCTTGGTAAGTTCCTGAAGGAGAATGGCAATGCTTTCTCATGGGAAGGAAAGCACGTAGCCCCAGAGTTGGAGGTGCAGATAAGAAGCTGTGTCGCGCAGCTCAAGGACGACAGCAGCTTCTTGTGCCGGCATATTTGGAAGCACTCCCTCAATTTGTACAGTCATTGAGTCAGTATCCATCTTTGGAAGGCTGTCTGCCTCTAGTAAGAGTGTTCTGACACCATTGTATGGGATCAGTCACTGGATGTTTTGGATTTTGGAGGAGGGGATGCCATTTCTCTTGAAATGAGCTTCTTGTTATTCGCTTTGGCAAAGAAATTAAGTTTGGATGGGCACTTTGGGTGGTCTCAGTGAATTTAAAGGTTTTTCCCAAGAGGTTTCCCTGTGGGTTAGAGCTGTTGAACTGACAGTGGGAATCTAGACACCAAGTTGTTGAGCTTTTTGTCCTTGTAGCTTTAGTGTGTGAGTAGTCCCTGTTGCCATGCTGCTTGGATCTTGACTCTGAGACTGAAAGCTTAGGAGCGTAGAGCAGAAAAGAAAAGTGCTAATAGCAGGGTGTGTGTTCATTGTTTGATGGGTGAAGTTGAAATTGTAGGCAGCAAAGAACTTTCTCTCTCAGCTGGCACATTTGTTGAGCGGATGTCTTTGAGTTTGTTACCGGACTCTGCGAGAGTGAAAATGTTTGTTAGGGCAGAGGATTTTGTGTTGCCCTTTGAGTGTGGTGCAAAAGTGTTTGCACACTTGGAGGGGGAAGATCAGCAATGTCTTTTTTTCCTGGCGCAGTTAATTTGAGAGCAGGGACGTTTCCAACTCGGCTCTGTCCTTTGGAGCTGGCCTCGGTGCGTTTCCTTCTTTTGTTAGTCGACAGCGCCATCGTGTGGTTATTTTGATGAGCGCTGGCAGACGGTGCCAGGGAAAAAGCCAAGCTGTTTGCGGCTCCGGCCTCATTGGTGTAGGAGCAGCGCAGGGAAGAGCTCCGCTGGGGGTCCTGGCTCTTAGAGACTGAGAGAATGGGATCCTGTATGTAGCACAGAAGGAAGTGGAATTGTTTCATTGTGGGCTGTGCAGTTTATAAGCTGCAAATGAAAAGGCAATTGCAGCGCAGCCTCTTCTTTTCTGTGTGATCAGCTGCTCAACATGTAACTCGCACACACTGAACTGCATCCACCTCCCTGGAGATATAAAATGTGTATATCACTTTCCTCAAACTCTATGTATTACCTTGCACTCTAGCAGATCCCAAACCGCTTCAAAACGTCCAGCAGCTACTCAAAAAGTCCAACAAAAAGCTAGGGCTGGCCTTCATAGTGCCTTTGCAGTCCGTAAAATAGACGAAATGTACTAGGGCTTTGAATGTTTCTTCCCAACTATATAAATTCTCTCCAAGTGGCAAAGTCCATCATTACAGCAAAATTTTTCAGCTGGAGTTCTGACTGAGAGATGTGCCAGGACAGAAGGCATTTGCTGACCTAGCCTTTTTCCCTGTGTAACTTGGTATTTGCAGTACAATTATTTTCAGTGTCGCTGTGTCCAAGCAGCTAGAGATTACACAGATAGAAGTGTCAAGAGAGATGCTGCTAAAGTACGCCCTTCTTATAGCAGCATTTAAATGGCACACGACGCCTTGCTGCTTTTTCTTTCCCAGAGAGACCTGCTGTCAATTTTTTCACTCTGGCTTCTTGATCAAAAATGTCCACCTGAAATGTCTTACAGAAATAGGCTCCAGGTGTAAAAACCAGTACGGGGCTACATTTTCTGCGTGCTCCACATAAGTCACATCAATCTCACTCATCAAACTTCACTCTCTCCTTCCATTCTCCACTGCCTCTACCATTGTGTTCTCTGGATCTCAGAGTCTAAAGGCAGGCGCAATAGTTTCCACTGAGGGGTTGGAAGAGGTGTACAAGCAGCACAAATAGCTTCTGCGCTGCGCAGGCCATTTCTCTGCATTTTAGAGTCTAAGGGAAAGCGCTAGTGTTCCTGCGGAGAGCTGCAACAGCTGCAGAATATGTGTTGTCTTGGCACATGTTTGCAATCCACCATGATGGATCCTTAGTGAAACCAAACTGTGGTTCTGCTTCAAACATCTCACCCTGCTTGGCCACAAAGCTTTCGCTGACATGTCCCATTGCCTTTTTATTGCTGCGTTTCATTTTCAGAGTTTGTACGGAATCATTGCACTTTGCTTCTAAGCTGAACGTCGATACTGCTGGAGTCTCATATGTCCATTTTCTTCTCACACAAAAAAACTGCTTCCTTTAAAACATGCTGATGCGACCTGCTTTCTTGCTCAGCTGTAATTTTAGGGGTGTTCTCTGTCCCGCTTACAGTCTGAATCTAAACTAAGAAGTTTATGGGACACAGATGTGCCAAGACAAATAGTTTGCTTGGACCTTGCCACGTGTATTCAAAAGCATCCATTCACTCCACCATCAAGTCACTGCTTTCTTCTGCTTTACATCCTGCAAACTTCACACACACATACATACATACAAACTGGAATGAGGCATTTTCTTTCTTTCTCAGCTACACTCACCTATCCCCCACGCTAACTTCTTTACCGCTTTTCTCTTGGCCTTGCTATGCATACTTTTCCTCTTAAGACACCCATTGTCTGGCCTACCCCTTCCCTACATTGCCTTGCCTTTCCTTTCCTATCCAACCTTGCATTTCTTTGTCATTCCTGGCCATTGTTTTCCTCTTCCTTCCTGACCCATCCATGTCTTTCCCTTGCCCTTCCTACCAGTCCAGTGCCTTGCACCACCCATCCCCCTTGCCACTTTGTCCAGTTTCCCTTCCCCTTTGTCCAGCTCCAATCTTTCATTTCCTTCTCCTTCTAGGACTCTCATTGCCTTGCTTGCCTCTCCTTTGTCTTGCCTGGAAAAGCCACCACTTTTCTTGGCGTTACCTTTGAACCTCTCCTCTCCCTTGCCTTGCATTCCCTTGCTCACTCGTCCCCCACCTGGAATTCAATACCCCTCTTTTTGCGGAATTTCTTCATCTTGCCTTGCCCTGCCTGCTTCTCCTAGGACTCTCAAGGCTTTCACGTACCTCCAGCGTTTCAGGAGCATGTGAGAGGAAGCCCAAAAGAGGTCACGTGCAAGCACACCCATCTGTCCTGGCAGCTTGCTTCTGGCACCTATCCTTACATGTCTTGAATTTTGGACATAAAATTCACATTTCACCTTTGCGCTTCAGGACCAGAATGACAGTTCTTTTGTATACCAAGGAAAGCAGGTAATCCAAGTGTATTAGGTGCAGATTAGAGATGGCCCATATGAGATCAAGGCCAGACAGAGAAGTCTGTCCTAGCCCCTTTTGTGTACCAGCAGTCTTTGAATGTACCTCTCATTTGTCTTGCCTTGGTGACCCCAAAGTTTCCTTGCCTTGCCCTGCCTTGCCTCCCTAGCCTTGCACTCCCTCCAGTGCCTACGCCCACACTTGACCTGCCCACACTTGACTGCTTTCCTCCAGGGAAACCTAGCCTTGCCTAGGCCTTCCAGTTTCTGCCTGGCCTTCCTATGCCCATCCTTGCCTAGAAGTTCTGGGCCTTCTCTCACCTACCACTCCATTTGCTTGCCCCTCATGGCTCCAGCCTTGTCAGTTTCTCCCTTGACTCGCCTACAATTGCGCCTACACTTGGTTTGCATTGCAAAGAGCGGTAGGCAAGGCAAAGCAGAGCAAGGAAGGTCTTTCTAGGTCTTGCCAGGCAAGGCACACATAAGCAAGCAAGCAAAACAAGAGTAGACTAGCCACAGCATCAAAGGCAAGGCAAGGCCAAATGACTCTGATTGCCTTTCCTTGGCAAGTAAAAGATATAGTGACAATGTAATAGGGCAGGCGTTAAAGGTACCATGAGGAGGTATAGTCCAGCAAGATATTTATGTCGTAGACCCTTCTGTGCAGGAGCCATTGTTGGACATAGTACAGGACATGGCGTACAGTTTGGCTTGGTAAGTTCCTGAAGGAGAATGGCAATGCTTTCTCATGGGAAGGAAAGCACGTAGCCCCAGAGTTGGAGGTGCAGATAAGAAGCTGTGTCGCGCAGCTCAAGGACGACAGCAGCTTCTTGTGCCGGCATATTTGGAAGCACTCCCTCAATTTGTACAGTCATTGAGTCAGTATCCATCTTTGGAAGGCTGTCTGCCTCTAGTAAGAGTGTTCTGACACCATTGTATGGGATCAGTCACTGGATGTTTTGGATTTTGGAGGAGGGGACTCCATTTCTCCTGAAATGAGCTTCTTGTTATTCGCTTTGGCAAAGAAATTAAGTTTGGATGGGCACTTTGGGTGGTCTCAGTGAATTTAAAGGTTTTTCCCAAGAGGTTTCCCTGTGGGTTAGAGCTGTTGAACTGACAGTGGGAATCTAGACACCAAGTTGTTGAGCTTTTTGTCCTTGTAGCTTTAGTGTGTGAGTAGTCCCTGTTGCCATGCTGCTTGGATCTTGACTCTGAGACTGAAAGCTTAGGAGCGTAGAGCAGAAAAGAAAAGTGCTAATAGCAGGGTGTGTGTTCATTGTTTGATGGGTGAAGTTGAAATTGTAGGCAGCAAAGAACTTTCTCTCTCAGCTGGCACATTTGTTGAGCGGATGTCTTTGAGTTTGTTACCGGACTCTGCGAGAGTGAAAATGTTTGTTAGGGCAGAGGATTTTGTGTTGCCCTTTGAGTGTGGTGCAAAAATGTTTGCACACTTGGAGGGGGAAGATCAGCAAAGTCTTTTTTTCCTGGCACAGTTAATTTGAGAGCAGGGACGTTTCCAACTGGGCTCTGTCCTTTGGAGCTGGCCTCGGTGCGTTTCCTTCTTTTGTTAGTCGACAGCGCCATCGTGTGGTTATTTTGATGAGCGCTGGCAGACGGTGCCAGGGAAAAAGCCAAGCTGTTTGCGGCTCCGGCCTCATTGGTGTAGGAGCAGCGCAGGGAAGAGCTCCGCTGGGGGTCCTGGCTCTTAGAGACTGAGAGAATGTGATCCTGTATGTAGCACAGAAGGAAGTGGAATTGTTTCATTGTGGGCTGTGCAGTTTATAAGCTGCAAATGAAAAGGCAATTGCAGCGCAGCCTCTTCTTTTCTGTGTGATCAGCTGCTCAACATGTAACTCGCACACACTGAACTGCATCCACCTCCCTGGAGATATAAAATGTGTATATCACTTTCCTCAAACTCTATGTATTACCTTGCACTCTAGCAGATCCCAAACCGCTTCAAAACGTCCAGCAGCTACTCAAAAAGTCCAACAAAAAGCTAGGGCGGGCCTTCATAGTGCCTTTGCAGTCCGTAAAATAGACGAAATGTACTAGGGCTTTGAATGTTTCTTCCCAACTATATAAATTCTCTCCAAGTGGCAAAGTCCATCATTACAGCAAAATTTTTCAGCTGGAGTTCTGACTGAGAGATGTGCCAGGACAGAAGGCATTTGCTGACCTAGCCTTTTTCCCTGTGTAACTTGGTATTTGCAGTACAATTATTTTCAGTGTCGCTGTGTCCAAGCAGCTAGAGATTACACAGATAGAAGTGTCAAGAGAGATGCTGCTAAAGTACGCCCTTCTTATAGCAGCATTTAAATGGCACACGACGCCTTGCTGCTTTTTCTTTCCCAGAGAGACCTGCTGTCAATTTTTTCACTCTGGCTTCTTGATCAAAAATGTCCACCTGAAATGTCTTACAGAAATAGGCTCCAGGTGTAAAAACCAGTACGGGGCTACATTTTCTGCGTGCTCCACATAAGTCACATCAATCTCACTCATCAAACTTCACTCTCTCCTTCCATTCTCCACTGCCTCTACCATTGTGTTCTCTGGATCTCAGAGTCTAAAGGCAGGCGCAATAGTTTCCACTGAGGGGTTGGAAGAGGTGTACAAGCAGCACAAATAGCTTCTGCGCTGCGCAGGCCATTTCTCTGCATTTTAGAGTCTAAGGGAAAGCGCTAGTGTTCCTGCGGAGAGCTGCAACAGCTGCAGAATATGTGTTGTCTTGGCACATGTTTGCAATCCACCATGATGGATCCTTAGTGAAACCAAACTGTGGTTCTGCTTCAAACATCTCACCCTGCTTGGCCACAAAGCTTTCGCTGACATGTCCCATTGCCTTTTTATTGCTGCGTTTCATTTTCAGAGTTTGTACGGAATCATTGCACTTTGCTTCTAAGCTGAACGTCGATACTGCTGGAGTCTCATATGTCCATTTTCTTCTCACACAAAAAAACTGCTTCCTTTAAAACATGCTGATGCGACCTGCTTTCTTGCTCAGCTGTAATTTTAGGGGTGTTCTCTGTCCCGCTTACAGTCTGAATCTAAACTAAGAAGTTTATGGGACACAGATGTGCCAAGACAAATAGTTTGCTTGGACCTTGCCACGTGTATTCAAAAGCATCCATTCACTCCACCATCAAGTCACTGCTTTCTTCTGCTTTACATCCTGCAAACTTCACACACACATACATACATACAAACTGGAATGAGGCATTTTCTTTCTTTCTCAGCTACACTCACCTATCCCCCACGCTAACTTCTTTACCGCTTTTCTCTTGGCCTTGCTATGCATACTTTTCCTCTTAAGACACCCATTGTCTGGCCTACCCCTTCCCTACATTGCCTTGCCTTCCCTTTCCTATCTAACCTTGCATTTCTTTGTCATTCCTGGCCATTGTTTTCCTCTTCCTTCCTGACCTATCCATGTCTTTCCCTTGCCCTTCCTACCAGTCCAGTGCCTTGCACCACCCATCCCCCTTGCCACTTTGTCCAGTTTCCCTTCCCCTTTGTCCAGCTCCAATCTTTCATTTCCTTCTCCTTCTAGGACTCTCATTGCCTTGCTTGCCTCTCCTTTGTCTTGCCTGGCAAAGCCACCACTTTTCTTGGCGTTACCTTTGAACCTCTCCTCTCCCTTGCCTTGCATTCCCTTGCTCACTCGTCCCCCACCTGGAATTCAATACCCCTCTTTTTGCGGAATTTCTTCATCTTGCCTTGCCCTGCCTGCTTCTCCTAGGACTCTCAAGGCTTTCACGTACCTCCAGCGTTTCAGGAGCATGTGAGAGGAAGCCCAAAAGAGGTCACGTGCAAGCACACCCATCTGTCCTGGCAGCTTGCTTCTGGCACCTATCCTTACATGTCTTGAATTTTGGACATAAAATTCACATTTCACCTTTGCGCTTCAGGACCAGAATGACAGTTCTTTTGTATACCAAGGAAAGCAGGTAATCCAAGTGTATTAGGTGCAGATTAGAGATGGCCCATATGAGATCAAGGCCAGACAGAGAAGTCTGTCCTAGCCCCTTTTGTGTACCAGCAGTCTTTGAATGTACCTCTCATTTGTCTTGCCTTGGTGACCCAAAAGTTTCCTTGCCTTGCCCTGCCTTGCCTCCCTAGCCTTGCACTCCCTCCAGTGCCTACGCCCACACTTGACCTGCCCACACTTGACTGCTTTCCTCCAGGGAAACCTAGCCTTGCCTAGGCCTTCCAGTTTCTGCCTGGCCTTCCTATGCCCATCCTTGCCTAGAAGTTCTGGGCCTTCTCTCACCTACCACTCCATTTGCTTGCCCCTCATGGCTCCAGCCTTGTCAGTTTCTCCCTTGACTCGCCTACAATTGCGCCTACACTTGGTTTGCATTGCAAAGAGCGGTAGGCAAGGCAAAGCAAAGCAAGGAAGGTCTTTCTAGGTCTTGCCAGGCAAGGCACACATAAGCAAGCAAGCAAAACAAGAGTAGACTAGCCACAGCATCAAAGGCAAGGCAAGGCCAAATGACTCTGATTGCCTTTCCTTGGCAAGTAAAAGATATAGTGACAATGTAATAGGGCAGGCGTTAAAAGTACCATGAGGAGGTATAGTCCAGCAAGATATTTATGTCGTAGACCCTTCTGTGCAGGAGCCATTGTTGGACATAGTACAGGACATGGCGTACAGTTTGGCTTGGTAAGTTCCTGAAGGAGAATGGCAATGCTTTCTCATGGGAAGGAAAGCACGTAGCCCCAGAGTTGGAGGTGCAGATAAGAAGCTGTGTCGCGCAGCTCAAGGACGACAGCAGCTTCTTGTGCCGGCATATTTGGAAGCACTCCCTCAATTTGTACAGTCATTGAGTCAGTATCCATCTTTGGAAGGCTGTCTGCCTCTAGTAAGAGTGTTCTGACACCATTGTATGGGATCAGTCACTGGATGTTTTGGATTTTGGAGGAGGGGACTCCATTTCTCCTGAAATGAGCTTCTTGTTATTCGCTTTGGCAAAGAAATTAAGTTTGGATGGGCACTTTGGGTGGTCTCAGTGAATTTAAAGGTTTTTCCCAAGAGGTTTCCCTGTGGGTTAGAGCTGTTGAACTGACAGTGGGAATCTAGACACCAAGTTGTTGAGCTTTTTGTCCTTGTAGCTTTAGTGTGTGAGTAGTCCCTGTTGCCATGCTGCTTGGATCTTGACTCTGAGACTGAAAGCTTAGGAGCGTAGAGCAGAAAAGAAAAGTGCTAATAGCAGGGTGTGTGTTCATTGTTTGATGGGTGAAGTTGAAATTGTAGGCAGCAAAGAACTTTCTCTCTCAGCTGGCACATTTGTTGAGCGGATGTCTTTGAGTTTGTTACCGGACTCTGCGAGAGTGAAAATGTTTGTTAGGGCAGAGGATTTTGTGTTGCCCTTTGAGTGTGGTGCAAAAATGTTTGCACACTTGGAGGGGGAAGATCAGCAAAGTCTTTTTTTCCTGGCACAGTTAATTTGAGAGCAGGGACGTTTCCAACTCGGCTCTGTCCTTTGGAGCTGGCCTCGGTGCGTTTCCTTCTTTTGTTAGTCGACAGCGCCATCGTGTGGTTATTTTGATGAGCGCTGGCAGACGGTGCCAGGGAAAAAGCCAAGCTGTTTGCGGCTCCGGCCTCATTGGTGTAGGAGCAGCGCAGGGAAGAGCTCCGCTGGGGGTCCTGGCTCTTAGAGACTGAGAGAATGTGATCCTGTATGTAGCACAGAAGGAAGTGGAATTGTTTCATTGTGGGCTGTGCAGTTTATAAGCTGCAAATGAAAAGGCAATTGCAGCGCAGCCTCTTCTTTTCTGTGTGATCAGCTGCTCAACATGTAACTCGCACACACTGAACTGCATCCACCTCCCTGGAGATATAAAATGTGTATATCACTTTCCTCAAACTCTATGTATTACCTTGTACTCTAGCAGATCCCAAACCGCTTCAAAACGTCCAGCAGCTACTCAAAAAGAAAAAGTCCAACAAAAAGCTAGGGCTGGCCTTCATAGTGCCTTTGCAGTCCGTAAAATAGACGAAATGTACTAGGGCTTTGAATGTTTCTTCCCAACTATATAAATTCTCTCCAAGTGGCAAAGTCCATCATTACAGCAAAATTTTTCAGCTGGAGTTCTGACTGAGAGATGTGCCAGGACAGAAGGCATTTGCTGACCTAGCCTTTTTCCCTGTGTAACTTGGTATTTGCAGTACAATTATTTTCAGTGTCACTGTGTCCAAGCAGCTAGAGATTACACAGATAGAAGTGTCAAGAGAGATGCTGCTAAAGTATGCCCTTCTTATAGCAGCATTTAAATGGCACACGACGCCTTGCTGCTTTTTCTTTCCCAGAGAGACCTGCTGTCAATTTTTTCACTCTGGCTTCTTGATCAAAAATGTCCACCTGAAATGTCTTACAGAAATAGGCTCCAGGTGTAAAAACCAGTACGGGGCTACATTTTCTGCGTGCTCCACATAAGTCACATCAAACTCACTCATCAAACTTCACTCTCTCCTTCCATTCTCCACTGCCTCTACCATTGTGTTCTCTGGATCTCAGAGTCTAAAGGCAGGCGTAATAGCTTCCACTGAGGGGTTGGAAGAGGTGTACAAGCAGCACAAATAGCTTCTGCGCTGCGCAGGCCATTTCTCTGCATTTTAGAGTCTAAGGGAAAGCGCTAGTGTTCCTGCGGAGAGCTGCAACAGCTGCAGAATATGTGTTGTCTTGGCACATGTTTGCAATCCACCATGATGGATCCTTAGTGAAACCAAACTGTGGTTCTGCTTCAAACATCTCACCCTGCTTGGCCACAAAGCTTTCGCTGACATGTCCCATTGCCTTTTTATTGCTGCGTTTCATTTTCAGAGTTTGTACGGAATCATTGCACTTTGCTTCTAAGCTGAACGTCGATACTGCTGGAGTCTCATATGTCCATTTTCTTCTCACACAAAAAAACTGCTTCCTTTAAAACATGCTGATGCGACCTGCTTTCTTGCTCAGCTGTAATTTTAGGGGTGTTCTCTGTCCCGCTTACAGTCTGAATCTAAACTAAGAAGTTTATGGGACACAGATGTGCCAAGACAAATAGTTTGCTTGGACCTTGCCACGTGTATTCAAAAGCATCCATTCACTCCACCATCAAGTCACTGCTTTCTTCTGCTTTACATCCTGCAAACTTCACACACACATACATACATACAAACTGGAATGAGGCATTTTCTTTCTTTCTCAGCTACACTCACCTATCCCCCACGCTAACTTCTTTACCGCTTTTCTCTTGGCCTTGCTATGCATACTTTTCCTCTTAAGACACCCATTGTCTGGCCTACCCCTTCCCTACATTGCCTTGCCTTTCCTTTCCTATCCAACCTTGCATTTCTTTGTCATTCCTGGCCATTGTTTTCCTCTTCCTTCCTGACCCATCCATGTCTTTCCCTTGCCCTTCCTACCAGTCCAGTGCCTTGCACCACCCATCCCCCTTGCCACTTTGTCCAGTTTCCCTTCCCCTTTGTCCAGCTCCAATCTTTCATTTCCTTCTCCTTCTAGGACTCTCATTGCCTTGCTTGCCTCTCCTTTGTCTTGCCTGGCAAAGCCACCACTTTTCTTGGCGTTACCTTTGAACCTCTCCTCTCCCTTGCCTTGCATTCCCTTGCTCACTCGTCCCCCACCTGGAATTCAATACCCCTCTTTTTGCGGAATTTCTTCATCTTGCCTTGCCCTGCCTGCTTCTCCTAGGACTCTCAAGGCTTTCACGTACCTCCAGCGTTTCAGGAGCATGTGAGAGGAAGCCCAAAAGAGGTCACGTGCAAGCACACCCATCTGTCCTGGCAGCTTGCTTCTGGCACCTATCCTTACATGTCTTGAATTTTGGACATAAAATTCACATTTCACCTTTGCGCTTCAGGACCAGAATGACAGTTCTTTTGTATACCAAGGAAAGCAGGTAATCCAAGTGTATTAGGTGCAGATTAGAGATGGCCCATATGAGAACAAGGCCAGACAGAGAAGTCTGTCCTAGCCCCTTTTGTGTACCAGCAGTCTTTGAATGTACCTCTCATTTGTCTTGCCTTGGTGACCCCAAAGTTTCCTTGCCTTGCCCTGCCTTGCCTCCCTAGCCTTGCACTCCCTCCAGTGCCTACGCCCACACTTGACCTGCCCACACTTGACTGCTTTCCTCCAGGGAAACCTAGCCTTGCCTAGGCCTTCCTGTTTCTGCCTGGCCTTCCTATGCCCATCCTTGCCTAGAAGTTCTGGGCCTTCTCTCACCTACCACTCCATTTGCTTGCCCCTCATGGCTCCAGCCTTGTCAGTTTCTCCCTTGACTCGCCAACAATTGCGCCTACACTTGGTTTGCATTGCAAAGAGCGGTAGGCAAGGCAAAGCAAAGCAAGGAAGGTCTTTCTAGGTCTTGCCAGGCAAGGCACACATAAGCAAGCAAGCAAGCAAAACAAGAGTAGACTAGCCACAGCATCAAAGGCAAGGCAAGGCCAAGTGACTCTGAGTGCCTTTCCTTGGCAAGTAAAAGATATAGTGACAATGTAATAGGGCAGGCGTTAAAGGTACCATGAGGAGGTATAGTCCAGCAAGATATTCATGTCGTAGACCCTTCTGTGCAGGAGCCATTGTTGGACATAGTACAGGACATGGCATACAGTTTAGCTTGGTAAGTTCTTGAAGGAGAATGGCAATGCTTTCTCATGGGAAGGAAAGCACGTAGCCCCAGAGTTGGAGGTGCAGATAAGAAGCTGTGTCGCGCAGCTCAAGGACGACAGCAGCTTCTTGTGCCGGCATATTTGGAAGCACTCCCTCAATTTGTACAGTCATTGAGTCAGTATCCATCTTAGGAAGGCTGTCTGCCTCTAGTAAGAGTGTTCTGACACCATTGTATGGGATCAGTCACTGGATGTTTTGGATTTTGGAGGAGGGGATGCCATTTCTCCTGAAATGAGCTTCTTGTTATTCGCTTTGGCAAAGAAATTAAGTTTGGATGGGCACTTTGGGTGGTCTCAGTGAATTTAAAGGTTTTTCCCAAGAGGTTTCCCTGTGGGTTAGAGCTGTTGAACTGACAGTGGGAATCTAGACAGCAAGTTGTTGAGCTTTTTGTCCTTGTAGCTTTAGTGTGTGAGTAGTCCCTGTTGCCATGCTGCTTGGATCTTGACTCTGAGACTGAAAGCTTAGGAGCGTAGAGCAGAAAAGAAAAGTGCTAGTAGCAGGGTGTGTGTTCATTGTTTGATGGGTGAAGTTGAAATTGTAGGCAGCAAAGAACTTTCTCTCTCAGCTGGCACATTTGTTGAGCGGATGTCTTTGAGTTTGTTACCGGACTCTGCGAGAGTGAAAATGTTTGTTAGGGCAGAGGATTTTGTGTTGCCCTTTGAGTGTGGTGCAAAAATGTTTGCACACTTGGAGGGGGAAGATCAGCAAAGTCTTTTTTTCGTGGCACAGTTAATTTGAGAGCAGGGACGTTTCCAACTGGGCTCTGTCCTTTGGAGCTGGCCTCGGTGCGTTTCCTTCTTTTGTTAGTCGACAGCGCCATCGTGTGGTTATTTTGATGAGCGCTGGCAGCCGGTGCCAGGGAAAAAGCCAAGCTGTTTGCGGCTCCGGCCTCATT
Source organism: Poecile atricapillus (assembly GCF_030490865.1). Lineage (NCBI taxonomy): Eukaryota > Metazoa > Chordata > Aves > Passeriformes > Paridae > Poecile > Poecile atricapillus. The sequence goes on from NC_081288.1 coordinate 70,130,119, forward strand.
GGTGTAGGAGCAGCGCAGGGAAGAGCTCCGCTGGGGGTCCTGGCTCTTAGAGACTGAGAGAATGTGATCCTGTATGTAGCACAGAAGGAAGTGGAATTGTTTCATTGTGGGCTGTGCAGTTTATAAGCTGCAAATGAAAAGGCAATTGCAGCGCAGCCTCTTCTTTTCTGTGTGATCAGCTGCTCAACATGTAACTCGCACACACTGAACTGCATCCACCTCCCTGGAGATATAAAATGTGTATATCACTTTCCTCAAACTCTATGTATTACCTTGCACTCTAGCAGATCCCAAACCGCTTTAAAACGTCCAGCAGCTACTCAAAAAGAAAAAGTCCAACAAAAAGCTAGGGCTGGCCTTCATAGTGCCTTTGCAGTCCGTAAAATAGACGAAATGTACTAGGGCTTTGAATGTTTCTTCCCAACTATATAAATTCTCTCCAAGTGGCAAAGTCCATCATTACAGCAAAATTTTTCAGCTGGAGTTCTGACTGAGAGATGTGCCAGGACAGAAGGCATTTGCTGACCTAGCCTTTTTCCCTGTGTAACTTGGTATTTGCAGTACAATTATTTTCAGTGTCACTGTGTCCAAGCAGCTAGAGATTACACAGATAGAAGTGTCAAGAGAGATGCTGCTAAAGTATGCCCTTCTTATAGCAGCATTTAAATGGCACACGACGCCTTGCTGCTTTTTCTTTCCCAGAGAGACCTGCTGTCAATTTTTTCACTCTGGCTTCTTGATCAAAAATGTCCACCTGAAATGTCTTACAGAAATAGGCTCCAGGTGTAAAAACCAGTACGGGGCTACATTTTCTGCGTGCTCCACATAAGTCACATCAAACTCACTCATCAAACTTCACTCTCTCCTTCCATTCTCCACTGCCTCTACCATTGTGTTCTCTGGATCTCAGAGTCTAAAGGCAGGCGTAATAGCTTCCACTGAGGGGTTGGAAGAGGTGTACAAGCAGCACAAATAGCTTCTGCGCTGCGCAGGCCATTTCTCTGCATTTTAGAGTCTAAGGGAAAGCGCTAGTGTTCCTGCGGAGAGCTGCAACAGCTGCAGAATATGTGTTGTCTTGGCACATGTTTGCAATCCACCATGATGGATCCTTAGTGAAACCAAACTGTGGTTCTGCTTCAAACATCTCACCCTGCTTGGCCACAAAGCTTTCGCTGACATGTCCCATTGCCTTTTTATTGCTGCGTTTCATTTTCAGAGTTTGTACGGAATCATTGCACTTTGCTTCTAAGCTGAACGTCGATACTGCTGGAGTCTCATATGTCCATTTTCTTCTCACACAAAAAAACTGCTTCCTTTAAAACATGCTGATGCGACCTGCTTTCTTGCTCAGCTGTAATTTTAGGGGTGTTCTCTGTCCCGCTTACAGTCTGAATCTAAACTAAGAAGTTTATGGGACACAGATGTGCCAAGACAAATAGTTTGCTTGGACCTTGCCACGTGTATTCAAAAGCATCCATTCACTTCACCATCAAGTCACTGCTTTCTTCTGCTTTACATCCTGCAAACTTCACACACACATACATACATACAAACTGGAATGAGGCATTTTCTTTCTTTCTCAGCTACACTCACCTATCCCCCACGCTAACTTCTTTACCGCTTTTCTCTTGGCCTTGCTATGCATACTTTTCCTCTTAAGACACCCATTGTCTGGCCTACCCCTTCCCTACATTGCCTTGCCTTTCCTTTCCTATCCAACCTTGCATTTCTTTGTCATTCCTGGCCATTGTTTTCCTCTTCCTTCCTGACCCATCCATGTCTTTCCCTTGCCCTTCCTACCAGTCCAGTGCCTTGCACCACCCATCCCCCTTGCCACTTTGTCCAGTTTCCCTTCCCCTTTGTCCAGCTCCAATCTTTCATTTCCTTCTCCTTCTAGGACTCTCATTGCCTTGCTTCCCTCTCCTTTGTCTTGCCTGGCAAAGCCACCACTTTTCTTGGCGTTACCTTTGAACCTCTCCTCTCCCTTGCCTTGCATTCCCTTGCTCACTCGTCCCCCACCTGGAATTCAATACCCCTCTTTTTGCGGAATTTCTTCATCTTGCCTTGCCCTGCCTGCTTCTCCTAGGACTCTCAAGGCTTTCACGTACCTCCAGCGTTTCAGGAGCATGTGAGAGGAAGCCCAAAAGAGGTCACGTGCAAGCACACCCATCTGTCCTGGCAGCTTGCTTCTGGCACCTATCCTTACATGTCTTGAATTTTGGACATAAAATTCACATTTCACCTTTGCGCTTCAGGACCAGAATGACAGTTCTTTTGTATACCAAGGAAAGCAGGTAATCCAAGTGTATTAGGTGCAGATTAGAGATGGCCCATATGAGATCAAGGCCAGACAGAGAAGTCTGTCCTAGCCCCTTTTGTGTACCAGCAGTCTTTGAATGTACCTCTCATTTGTCTTGCCTTGGTGACCCAAAAGTTTCCTTGCCTTGCCCTGCCTTGCCTCCCTAGCCTTGCACTCCCTCCAGTGCCTACGCCCACACTTGACCTGCCCACACTTGACTGCTTTCCTCCAGGGAAACCTAGCCTTGCCTAGGCCTTCCAGTTTCTGCCTGGCCTTCCTATGCCCATCCTTGCCTAGAAGTTCTGGGCCTTCTCTCACCTACCACTCCATTTGCTTGCCCCTCATGGCTCCAGCCTTGTCAGTTTCTCCCTTGACTCACCTACAATTGCGCCTACACTTGGTTTGCATTGCAAAGAGCGGTAGGCAAGGCAAAGCAAAGCAAGGAAGGTCTTTCTAGGTCTTGCCAGGCAAGGCACACATAAGCAAGCAAGCAAGCAAAACAAGAGTAGACTAGCCACAGCATCAAAGGCAAGGCAAGGCCAAGTGACTCTGAGTGCCTTTCCTTGGCAAGTAAAAGATATAGTGACAATGTAATAGGGCAGGCGTTAAAGGTACCATGAGGAGGTATAGTCCAGCAAGATATTCATGTCGTAGACCCTTCTGTGCAGGAGCCATTGTTGGACATAGTACAGGACATGGCATACAGTTTAGCTTGGTAAGTTCTTGAAGGAGAATGGCAATGCTTTCTCATGGGAAGGAAAGCACGTAGCCCCAGAGTTGGAGGTGCAGATAAGAAGCTGTGTCGCGCAGCTCAAGGACGACAGCAGCTTCTTGTGCCGGCATATTTGGAAGCACTCCCTCAATTTGTACAGTCATTGAGTCAGTATCCATCTTAGGAAGGCTGTCTGCCTCTAGTAAGAGTGTTCTGACACCATTGTATGGGATCAGTCACTGGATGTTTTGGATTTTGGAGGAGGGGATGCCATTTCTCCTGAAATGAGCTTCTTGTTATTCGCTTTGGCAAAGAAATTAAGTTTGGATGGGCACTTTGGGTGGTCTCAGTGAATTTAAAGGTTTTTCCCAAGAGGTTTCCCTGTGGGTTAGAGCTGTTGAACTGACAGTGGGAATCTAGACAGCAAGTTGTTGAGCTTTTTGTCCTTGTAGCTTTAGTGTGTGAGTAGTCCCTGTTGCCATGCTGCTTGGATCTTGACTCTGAGACTGAAAGCTTAGGAGCGTAGAGCAGAAAAGAAAAGTGCTAGTAGCAGGGTGTGTGTTCATTGATGGGTGAAGTTGAAATTGTAGGCAGCAAAGAACTTTCTCTCTCAGCTGGCACATTTGTTGAGCGGATGTCTTTGAGTTTGTTACCGGACTCTGCGAGAGTGAAAATGTTTGTTAGGGCAGAGGATTTTGTGTTGCCCTTTGAGTGTGGTGCAAAAATGTTTGCACACTTGGAGGGGGAAGATCAGCAAAGTCTTTTTTTCCTGGCACAGTTAATTTGAGAGCAGGGACGTTTCCAACTCGGCTCTGTCCTTTGGAGCTGGCCTCGGTGCGTTTCCTTCTTTTGTTAGTCGACAGCGCCATCGTGTGGTTATTTTGATGAGCGCTGGCAGCCGGTGCCAGGGAAAAAGCCAAGCTGTTTGCGGCTCCGGCCTCATTGGTGTAGGAGCAGCGCAGGGAAGAGCTCCGCTGGGGGTCCTGGCTCTTAGAGACTGAGAGAATGTGATCCTGTATGTAGCACAGAAGGAAGTGGAATTGTTTCATTGTGGGCTGTGCAGTTTATAAGCTGCAAATGAAAAGGCAATTGCAGCGCAGCCTCTTCTTTTCTGTGTGATCAGCTGCTCAACATGTAACTCGCACACACTGAACTGCATCCACCTCCCTGGAGATATAAAATGTGTATATCACTTTCCTCAAACTCTATGTATTACCTTGCACTCTAGCAGATCCCAAACCGCTTTAAAACGTCCAGCAGCTACTCAAAAAGAAAAAGTCCAACAAAAAGCTAGGGCTGGCCTTCATAGTGCCTTTGCAGTCCGTAAAATAGACGAAATGTACTAGGGCTTTGAATGTTTCTTCCCAACTATATAAATTCTCTCCAAGTGGCAAAGTCCATCATTACAGCAAAATTTTTCAGCTGGAGTTCTGACTGAGAGATGTGCCAGGACAGAAGGCATTTGCTGACCTACCCTTTTTCCCTGTGTAACTTGGTATTTGCAGTACAATTATTTTCAGTGTCACTGTGTCCAAGCAGCTAGAGATTACACAGATAGAAGTGTCAAGAGAGATGCTGCTAAAGTACGCCCTTCTTATAGCAGCATTTAAATGGCACACGACGCCTTGCTGCTTCTTCTTTCCCAGAGAGACCTGCTGTCAATTTTTTCACTCTGGCTTCTTGATCAAAAATGTCCACCTGAAATGTCTTACAGAAATAGGCTCCAGGTATAAAAACCAGTACGGGGCTACATTTTCTGCGTGCTCCACATAAGTCACATCAATCTCACTCATCAAACTTCACTCTCTCCTTCCATTCTCCACTGCCTCTACCATTGTGTTCTCTGGATCTCAGAGTCTAAAGGCAGGCGCAATAGTTTCCACTGAGGGGTTGGAAGAGGTGTACAAGCAGCACAAATAGCTTCTGCGCTGCGCAGGCCATTTCTCTGCATTTTAGAGTCTAAGGGAAAGCGCTAGTGTTCCTGCGGAGAGCTGCAACAGCTGCAGAATATGTGTTGTCTTGGCACATGTTTGCAATCCACCATGATGGATCCTTAGTGAAACCAAACTGTGGTTCTGCTTCAAACATCTCACCCTGCTTGGCCACAAAGCTTTCGCTGACATGTCCCATTGCCTTTTTATTGCTGCGTTTCATTTTCAGAGTTTGTACGGAATCATTGCACTTTGCTTCTAAGCTGAACGTCGATACTGCTGGAGTCTCATATGTCCATTTTCTTCTCACACAAAAAAACTGCTTCCTTTAAAACATGCTGATGCGACCTGCTTTCTTGCTCAGCTGTAATTTTAGGGGTGTTCTCTGTCCCGCTTACAGTCTGAATCTAAACTAAGAAGTTTATGGGACACAGATGTGCCAAGACAAATAGTTTGCTTGGACCTTGCCACGTGTATTCAAAAGCATCCATTCACTCCACCATCAAGTCACTGCTTTCTTCTGCTTTACATCCTGCAAACTTCACACACACATACATACATACAAACTGGAATGAGGCATTTTCTTTCTTTCTCAGCTACACTCACCTATCCCCCACGCTAACTTCTTTACCGCTTTTCTCTTGGCCTTGCTATGCATACTTTTCCTCTTAAGACACCCATTGTCTGGCCTACCCCTTCCCTACATTGCCTTGCCTTTCCTTTCCTATCCAACCTTGCATTTCTTTGTCATTCCTGGCCATTGTTTTCCTCTTCCTTCCTGACCCATCCATGTCTTTCCCTTGCCCTTCCTACCAGTCCAGTGCCTTGCACCACCCATCCCCCTTGCCACTTTGTCCAGTTTCCCTTCCCCTTTGTCCAGCTCCAATCTTTCATTTCCTTCTCCTTCTAGGACTCTCATTGCCTTGCTTGCCTCTCCTTTGTCTTGCCTGGCAAAGCCACCACTTTTCTTGGCGTTACCTTTGAACCTCTCCTCTCCCTTGCCTTGCATTCCCTTGCTCACTCGTCCCCCACCTGGAATTCAATACCCCTCTTTTTGCGGAATTTCTTCATCTTGCCTTGCCCTGCCTGCTTCTCCTAGGACTCTCAAGGCTTTCACGTACCTCCAGCGTTTCAGGAGCATGTGAGAGGAAGCCCAAAAGAGGTCACGTGCAAGCACACCCATCTGTCCTGGCAGCTTGCTTCTGGCACCTATCCTTACATGTCTTGAATTTTGGACATAAAATTCACATTTCACCTTTGCGCTTCAGGACCAGAATGACAGTTCTTTTGTATACCAAGGAAAGCAGGTAATCCAAGTGTTTTAGGTGCAGATTAGAGATGGCCCATATGAGATCAAGGCCAGACAGAGAAGTCTGTCCTAGCCCCTTTTGTGTACCAGCAGTCTTTGAATGTACCTCTCATTTGTCTTGCCTTGGTGACCCCAAAGTTTCCTTGCCTTGCCCTGCCTTGCCTCCCTAGCCTTGCACTCCCTCCAGTGCCTACGCCCACACTTGACCTGCCCACACTTGACTGCTTTCCTCCAGGGAAACCTAGCCTTGCCTAGGCCTTCCTGTTTCTGCCTGGCCTTCCTATGCCCATCCTTGCCTAGAAGTTCTGGGCCTTCTCTCACCTACCACTCCATTTGCTTGCCCCTCATGGCTCCAGCCTTGTCAGTTTCTCCCTTGACTCGCCAACAATTGCGCCTACACTTGGTTTGCATTGCAAAGAGCGGTAGGCAAGGCAAAGCAAAGCAAGGAAGGTCTTTCTAGGTCTTGCCAGGCAAGGCACACATAAGCAAGCAAGCAAGCAAAACAAGAGTAGACTAGCCACAGCATCAAAGGCAAGGCAAGGCCAAGTGACTCTGAGTGCCTTTCCTTGGCAAGTAAAAGATATAGTGACAATGTAATAGGGCAGGCGTTAAAGGTACCATGAAGAGGTATAGTCCAGCAAGATATTCATGTCGTAGACCCTTCTGTGCAGGAGCCATTGTTGGACATAGTACAGGACATGGCATACAGTTTGGCTTGGTAAGTTCTTGAAGGAGAATGGCAATGCTTTCTCATGGGAAGGAAAGCACGTAGCCCCAGAGTTGGAGGTGCAGATAAGAAGCTGTGTCGCGCAGCTCAAGGACGACAGCAGCTTCTTGTGCCGGCATATTTGGAAGCACTCCCTCAATTTGTACAGTCATTGAGTCAGTATCCATCTTAGGAAGGCTGTCTGCCTCTAGTAAGAGTGTTCTGACACCATGGTATGGGATCAGTCACTGGATGTTTTGGATTTTGGAGGAGGGGATGCCATTTCTCCTGAAATGAGCTTCTTGTTATTCGCTTTGGCAAAGAAATTAAGTTTGGAGTGGCACTTTGGGTGGTCTCAGTGAATTTAAAGGTTTTTCCCAAGAGGTTTCCCTGTGGGTTAGAGCTGTTGAACTGACAGTGGGAATCTAGACACCAAGTTGTTGAGCTTTTTGTCCTTGTAGCTTTAGTGTGTGAGTAGTCCCTGTTGCCATGCTGCTTGGATCTTGACTCTGAGACTGAAAGCTTAGGAGCGTAGAGCAGAAAAGAAAAGTGCTAATAGCAGGGTGTGTGTTCATTGTTTGATGGGTGAAGTTGAAATTGTAGGCAGCAAAGAACTTTCTCTCTCAGCTGGCACATTTGTTGAGCGGATGTCTTTGAGTTTGTTACCGGACTCTGCGAGAGTGAAAATGTTTGTTAGGGCAGAGGATTTCGTGTTGCCCTTTGAGTGTGGTGCAAAAATGTTTGCACACTTGGAGGGGGAAGATCAGCAAAGTCTTTTTTTCGTGGCACAGTTAATTTGAGAGCAGGGACGTTTCCAACTCGGCTCTGTCCTTTGGAGCTGGCCTCGGTGCGTTTCCTTCTTTTGTTAGTCGACAGCGCCATCGTGTGGTTATTTTGATGAGCGCTGGCAGACGGTGCCAGGGAGAAAGCCAAGCTGTTTGCGGCTCCGGCCTCATTGGTGTAGGAGCAGCGCAGGGAAGAGCTCCGCTGGGGGTCCTGGCTCTTAGAGACTGAGAGAATGTGATCCTGTATGTAGCACAGAAGGAAGTGGAATTGTTTCATTGTGGGCTGTGCAGTTTATAAGCTGCAAATGAAAAGGCAATTGCAGCGCAGCCTCTTCTTTTCTGTGTGATCAGCTGCTCAACATGTAACTCGCACACACTGAACTGCATCCACCTCCCTGGAGATATAAAATGTGTATATCACTTTCCTCAAACTCTATGTATTACCTTGCACTCTAGCAGATCCAAAACCGCTTCAAAACGTCCAGCAGCTACTTAAAAAGTCCAACAAAAAGCTAGTGCTGGGCTATATAGTGCCTTTGCAGTCCGTAAAATAGACGAAATGCACTAGGGCTTTGAATGTTTCTTCCCAACTATATAAATTCTCTCCAAGTGGCAAAGTCTATCATTACAGCAAAATTTTTCAGCTGGAGTTCTGACTGAGAGATGTGCCAGGACAGAAGGCATTTGCTGACCTACCCTTTTTCCCTGTGTAACTTGGTATTTGCAGTACAATTATTTTCAGTGTTGCTGTGTCCAAGCAGCTAGAGATTACACAGATAGAAGTGTCAAGAGAGATGCTGCTAAAGTACGCCCTTCTTATAGCAGCATTTAAATGGCACACGACGCCTTGCTGCTTTTTCTTTCCCAGAGACACCTGCTGTCAATTTTTTCACTCTGGCTTCTTGATCAAAAATGTGCACCTGAAATGTCTTACAGAAATAGGCTCCAGGTGTAAAAACCAGTACGGGGCTACATTTTCTGCGTGCTCCACATAAGTCACATCAAACTCACTCATCAAACTTCACTCTCTCCTTCCATTCTCCACTGCCTCTACCATTGTGTTCTCTGGATCTCAGAGTCTAAAGGCAGGCGCAATAGCTTCCACTGAGGGGTTGGAAGAGGTGTACAAGCAGCACAAATAGCTTCTGCGCTGCGCAGGCCATTTCTCTGCATTTTAGAGTCTAAGGGAAAGCGCTAGTGTTCCTGCGGAGAGCTGCAACAGCTGCAGAATATGTGTTGTCTTGGCACATGTTTGCAATCCACCATGATGGATCCTTAGTGAAACCAAACTGTGGTTCTGCTTCAAACATCTCACCCTGCTTGGCCACAAAGCTTTCGCTGACATGTCCCATTGCCTTTTTATTGCTGCGTTTTATTTTCAGAGTTTGTACGGAATCATTGCACTTTGCTTCTAAGCTGAACGTCGATACTGCTGGAGTCTCATATGTCCATTTTCTTCTCACACAAAAAAACTGCTTCCTTTAAAACATGCTGATGCGACCTGCTTTCTTGCTCAGCTGTAATTTTAGGGGTGTTCTCTGTCCCGCTTACAGTCTGAATCTAAACTAAGAAGTTTATGGGACACAGATGTGCCAAGACAAATAGTTTGCTTGGACCTTGCCACGTGTATTCAAAAGCATCCATTCACTCCACCATCAAGTCACTGCTTTCTTCTGCTTTACATCCTGCAAACTTCACACACACATACATACATACAAACTGGAATGAGGCATTTTCTTTCTTTCTCAGCTACACTCACCTATCCCCCACGCTAACTTCTTTACCGCTTTTCTCTTGGCCTTGCTATGCATACTTTTCCTCTTAAGACACCCATTGTCTGGCCTACCCCTTCCCTACATTGCCTTGCCTTTCCTTTCCTATCCAACCTTGCATTTCTTTGTCATTCCTGGCCATTGTTTTCCTCTTCCTTCCTGACCCATCCATGTCTTTCCCTTGCCCTTCCTACCAGTCCAGTGCCTTGCACCACCCATCCCCCTTGCCACTTTGTCCAGTTTCCCTTCCCCTTTGTCCAGCTCCAATCTTTCATTTCCTTCTCCTTCTAGGACTCTCATTGCCTTGCTTGCCTCTCCTTTGTCTTGCCTGGAAAAGCCACCACTTTTCTTGGCGTTACCTTTGAACCTCTCCTCTCCCTTGCCTTGCATTCCCTTGCTCACTCGTCCCCCACCTGGAATTCAATACCCCTCTTTTTGCGGAATTTCTTCATCTTGCCTTGCCCTGCCTGCTTCTCCTAGGACTCTCAAGGCTTTCACGTACCTCCAGCGTTTCAGGAGCATGTGAGAGGAAGCCCAAAAGAGGTCACGTGCAAGCACACCCATCTGTCCTGGCAGCTTGCTTCTGGCACCTATCCTTACATGTCTTGAATTTTGGACATAAAATTCACATTTCACCTTTGCGCTTCAGGACCAGAATGACAGTTCTTTTGTATACCAAGGAAAGCAGGTAATCCAAGTGTTTTAGGTGCAGATTAGAGATGGCCCATGTGAGATCAAGGCCAGCCAGAGAAGTCTGTCCTAGCCCCTTTTGTGTACCAGCAGTCTTTGAATGTACCTCTCATTTGTCTTGCCTTGGTGACCCAAAAGTTTCCTTGCCTTGCCCTGCCTTGCCTCCCTAGCCTTGCACTCCCTCCAGTGCCTACGCCCACACTTGACCTGCCCACACTTGACTGCTTTCCTCCAGGGAAACCTAGCCTTGCCTAGGCCTTCCTGTTTCTGCCTGGCCTTCCTATGCCCATCCTTGCCTAGAAGTTCTGGGCCTTCTCTCACCTACCACTCCATTTGCTTGCCCCTCATGGCTCCAGCCTTGTCAGCTTCTCCCTTGACTTGCCTACAATTGCTCCTACACTTGGTTTGCATTGCAAAGAGCGGTAGGCAAGGCAAAGCAAAGCAAGGAAGGTCTTTCTAGGTCTTGCCAGGCAAGGCACACATAAGCAAGCAAGCAAAACAAGAGTAGACTAGCCACAGCATCAAAGGCAAGGCAAGGCCAAATGACTCTGATTGCCTTTCCTTGGCAAGTAAAAGATATAGTGACAATGTAATAGGGCAGGCGTTAAAGGTACCATGAGGAGGTATAGTCCAGCAAGATATTTATGTCGTAGACCCTTCTGTGCAGGAGCCATTGTTGGACATAGTACAGGACATGGCATACAGTTTGGCTTGGTAAGTTCCTGAAGGAGAATGGCAATGCTTTCTCATGGGAAGGAAAGCACATAGCCCCAGAGTTGGAGGTGCAGATAAGAAGCTGTGTCGCGCAGCTCAAGGACGACAGCAGCTTCTTGTGCCGGCATATTTGGAAGCACTCCCTCAATTTGTACAGTCATTGAGTCAGTATCCATCTTTGGAAGGCTGTCTGCCTCTAGTAAGAGTGTTCTGACACCATTGTATGGGATCAGTCACTGGATGTTTTGGATTTTGGAGGAGGGGATGCCATTTCTCTTGAAATGAACTTCTTGTTCTTCTCTTTGGCAAAGAAATTAAGTTTGGATGGGCACTTTGGGTGGTCTCAGTGAATTTAAAGGTTTTTCCCAAGAGGTTTCCCTGTGGGTTAGAGCTGTTGAACTGACAGTGGGAATCTAGACACCAAGTTGTTGAGCTTTTTGTCCTTGTAGCTTTAGTGTGTGAGTAGTCCCTGTTGCCATGCTGCTTGGATCTTGACTCTGAGACTGAAAGCTTAGGAGCGTAGAGCTGAAAAGAAAAGTGCCAATAGCAGGGTGTGTGTTCATTGTTTGATGGGTGAAGCTGAAATTGTAGGCAGCAAAGAACTTTCTCTCTCCGCTGGCACATTTGTTGAGCGGATGTCTTTGAGTTTGTTACCAGACCCTGCGAGAGTGAAAATGTTTGTTAGGGCAGAGGATTTCGTGTTGCCCTTTGAGTGTGGTGCAAAAGTGTTTGCACACTTGGAGGGGGAAGATCAGCAAAGTCTTTTTTTCCTGGCACAGTTAATTTGAGAGCAGGGACGTTTCCAACTCGGCTCTGTCCTTTGGAGCTGGCCTCGGTGCGTTTCCTTCTTTTGTTAGTCGACAGCGCCATCGTGTGGTTATTTTGATGAGCGCTGGCAGACGGTGCCAGGGAAAAAGCCAAGCTGTTTGCGGCTCCGGCCTCATTGGTGTAGGAGCAGCGCAGGGAAGAGCTCCGCTGGGGGTCCTGGCTCTTAGAGACTGAGAGAATGTGATCCTGTATGTAGCACAGAAGGAAGTGGAATTGTTTCATTGTGGGCTGTGCAGTTTATAAGCTGCAAATGAAAAGGCAATTGCAGCGCAGCCTCTTCTTTTCTGTGTGATCAGCTGCTCAACATGTAACTCGCACACACTGAACTGCATCCACCTCCCTGGAGATATAAAATGTGTATATCACTTTCCTCAAGCTCTATGTATTACCTTGCACTCTAGCAGATCCAAAACCGCTTCAAAACGTCCAGCAGCTACTCAAAAAGAAAAAGTCCAACAAAAAGCTAGTGCTGGCCTTTATAGTGCCCTTGCAGTCCGTAAAATAGACGAAATGCACTAGGGCTTTGAATGCTTCTTCCCAACTATATAAATTCTCTCCAGGTGGCAAAGTCCATCATTACAGCAAAATTTTTCAGCTGGAGTTCTGACTGAGAGATGTGCCAGGACAGAAGGCATTTGCTGACCTACCCTTTTTCCCTGTGTAACTTGGTATTTGCAGTACAATTATTTTCAGTGTGGCTTTGTGCAAGCAGCTAGAGATTACACAGATAGAAGTGTCAAGAGAGATGCTGCTAAAGTACGCCCTTCTTATAGCAGCATTTAAATGGCACACGACGCCTTGCTGCTTTTTCTTTCCTAGAGAGACCCACTGTCAATTTTTTCACTCTGGCTTCTTGATCAAAAATGTCCACCTGAAATGTCTTACAGAAATAGGCTCCAGGTGTAAAAACCAGTACGGGGCTACATTTTCTGCGTGCTCCACATAAGTCACATCAAACTCACTCATCAAACTTCACTCTCTCCTTCCATTCTCCACTGCCTCTACCATTGTGTTCTCTGGATCTCAGAGTCTAAAGGCAGGCGCAATAGTTTCCACTGAGGGGTTGGAAGAGGTGTACAAGCAGCACAAATAGCTTCTGCGCTGCGCAGGCCATTTCTCTGCATTTTAGAGTCTAAGGGAAAGCGCTAGTGTTTCTGCGGAGAGCTGCAACAGCTGCAGAATATGTGTTGTCTTGGCACATGTTTGCAATCCACCATGATGGATCCTTAGTGAAACCAAACTGTGGTTCTGCTTCAAACATCTCACCCTGCTTGGCCACAAAGCTTTCGCTGACATGTCCCATTGCCTTTTTATTGCTGCGTTTCATTTTCAGAGTTTGTACGGAATCATTGCACTTTGCTTCTAAGCTGAACGTCGATACTGCTGGAGTCTCATATGTCCATTTTCTTCTCACACAAAAAAACTGCTTCCTTTAAAACATGCTGATGCGACCTGCTTTCTTGCTCAGCTGTAATTTTAGGGGTGTTCTCTGTCCCGCTTACAGTCTGAATCTAAACTAAGAAGTTTATGGGACACAGATGTGCCAAGACAAATAGTTTGCTTGGACCTTGCCACGTGTATTCAAAAGCATCCTTTCACTCCACCATCAAGTCTCTGCTTTACATCCTGCAAACTTCACACACACATACATACATACAAACTGGAATGAGGCACTTTCTTTCTTTCTTTCTTTCTTTCTTTCTCAGCTACACTCACCTATCCCCCACGCTAACTTCTTTACCGCTTTTCTCTTGGCCTTGCTATGCATACTTTTCCTCTTAAGACACCCATTGTCTGGCCTACCCCTTCCCTACATTGCCTTGCCTTTCCTTTCCTATCCAACCTTGCATTTCTTTGTCATTCCTGGCCATTGTTTTCCTCTTCCTTCCTGACCCATCCATGTCTTTCCCTTGCCCTTCCTACCAGTCCAGTGCCTTGCACCACCCATCCCCCTTGCCACTTTGTCCAGTTTCCCTTCCCCTTTGTCCAGCTCCAATCTTTCATTTCCTTCTCCTTCTAGGACTCTCATTGCCTTGCTTGCCTCTCCTTTGTCTTGCCTGGCAAAGCCACCACTTTTCTTGGCGTTACCTTTGAACCTCTCCTCTCCCTTGCCTTGCATTCCCTTGCTCACTCGTCCCCCACCTGGAATTCAATACCCCTCTTTTTGCGGAATTTCTTCATCTTGCCTTGCCCTGCCTGCTTCTCCTAGGACTCTCAAGGCTTTCACGTACCTCCAGCGTTTCAGGAGCATGTGAGAGGAAGCCCAAAAGAGGTCACGTGCAAGCACACCCATCTGTCCTGGCAGCTTGCTTCTGGCACCTATCCTTACATGTCTTGAATTTTGGACATAAAATTCACATTTCACCTTTGCGCTTCAGGACCAGAATGACAGTTCTTTTGTATACCAAGGAAAGCAGGTAATCCAAGTGTTTTAGGTGCAGATTAGAGATGGCCCATGTGAGATCAAGGCCAGCCAGAGAAGTCTGTCCTAGCCCCTTTTGTGTACCAGCAGTCTTTGAATGTACCTCTCATTTGTCTTGCCTTGGTGACCCCAAAGTTTCCTTGCCTTGCCCTGCCTTGCCTCCCTAGCCTTGCACTCCCACCAGTGCCTACGCCCACACTTGACCTGCCCACACTTGACTGCTTTCCTCCAGGGAAACCTAGCCTTGCCTAGGCCTTCCTGTTTCTGCCTGGCCTTCCTATGCCCATCCTTGCCTAGAAGTTCTGGGCCTTCTCTCACCTACCACTCCATTTGCTTGCCCCTCATGGCTCCAGCCTTGTCAGCTTCTCCCTTGACTTGCCTACAATTGCTCCTACACTTGGTTTGCATTGCAAAGAGCGGTAGGCAAGGCAAAGCAAAGCAAGGAAGGTCTTTCTAGGTCTTGCCAGGCAAGGCACACATAAGCAAGCAAGCAAAACAAGAGTAGACTAGCCACAGCATCAAAGGCAAGGCAAGGCCAAGTGACTCTGAGTGCCTTTCCTTGGCAAGTAAAAGATATAGTGACAATGTAATAGGGCAGGCGTTAAAGGTACCATGAGGAGGTATAGTCCAGAGAGATATTTATGTCGTAGACCCTTCTGTGCAGGAGCCATTGTTGGACATAGTACAGGACATGGCATACAGTTTGGCTTGGTAAGTTCCTGAAGGAGAATGGCAATGCTTTCTCATGGGAAGGAAAGCACGTAGCCCCAGAGTTGGAGGTGCAGATAAGAAGCTGTGTCGCGCAGCTCAAGGACGACAGCAGCTTCTTGTGCCGGCATATTTGGAAGCACTCCCTCAATTTGTACAGTCATTGAGTCAGTATCCATCTTTGGAAGGCTGTCTGCCTCTAGTAAGAGTGTTCTGACACCATTGTATGGGATCAGTCACTGGATGTTTTGGATTTTGGAGGAGGGGATGCCATTTCTCTTGAAATGAGCTTCTTGTTCTCTTTGGCAAAGAAATTAAGTTTGGATGGGCACTTTGGGTGGTCTCAGTGAATTTAAAGGTTTTTCCCAAGAGGTTTCCCTGTGGGTTAGAGCTGTTGAACTGACAGTGGGAATCTAGACACCAAGTTGTTGAGCTTTTTGTCCTTGTAGCTTTAGTGTGTGAGTAGTCCCTGTTGCCATGCTGCTTGGATCTTGACTCTGAGACTGAAAGCTTAGGAGCGTAGAGCTGAAAAGAAAAGTGCCAATAGCAGGGTGTGTGTTCATTGTTTGATGGGTGAAGCTGAAATTGTAGGCAGCAAAGAACTTTCTCTCTCCGCTGGCACATTTGTTGAGCGGATGTCTTTGAGTTTGTTACCGGACTCTGCGAGAGGGAAAATGTTTGTTAGGGCAGAGGATTTCGTGTTGCCCTTTGAGTGTGGTGCAAAAGTGTTTGCACAGTTGGAGGGGGAAGATCAGCAAAGTCTTTTTTTCCTGGCACAGTTAATTTGAGAGCAGGGACGTTTCCAACTCGGCTCTGTCCTTTGGAGCTGGCCTCGGTGCGTTTCCTTCTTTTGTTAGTCGACAGCGCCATCGTGTGGTTATTTTGATGAGCGCTGGCAGACGGTGCCAGGGAAAAAGCCAAGCTGTTTGCGGCTCCGGCCTCATTGGTGTAGGAGCAGCGCAGGGAAGAGCTCCGCTGGGGGTCCTGGCTCTTAGAGACTGAGAGAATGTGATCCTGTATGTAGCACAGAAGGAAGTGGAATTGTTTCATTGTGGGCTGTGCAGTTTATAAGCTGCAAATGAAAAGGCAATTGCAGCGCAGCCTCTTCTTTTCTGTGTGATCAGCTGCTCAACATGTAACTCGCACACACTGAACTGCATCCACCTCCCTGGAGATATAAAATGTGTATATCACTTTCCTCAAACTCTATGTATTACCTTGCACTCTAGCAGATCCCAAACCGCTTCAAAACGTCCAGCAGCTACTCAAAAAGAAAAAGTCCAACAAAAAGCTAGTGCTGGCCTTTATAGTGCCCTTGCAGTCCGTAAAATAGACGAAATGCACTAGGGCTTTGAATGCTTCTTCCCAACTATATAAATTCTCTCCAGGTGGCAAAGTCCATCATTACAGCAAAATTTTTCAGCTGGAGTTCTGACTGAGAGATGTGCCAGGACAGAAGGCATTTGCTGACCTACCCTTTTTCCCTGTGTAACTTGGTATTTGCAGTACAATTATTTTCAGTGTGGCTGTGTCCAAGCAGCTAGAGATTACACAGATAGAAGTGTCAAGAGAGATGCTGCTAAAGTACGCCCTTCTTATAGCAGCATTTAAATGGCACACGACGCCTTGCTGCTTGTTCTTTCCTAGAGAGACCCGCTGTCAATTTTTTCACTCTGGCTTCTTGATCAAAAATGTCCACCTGAAATGTCTTACAGAAATAGGCTCCAGGTGTAAAAACCAGTACGGGGCTACATTTTCTGCGTGCTCCACATAAGTCACATCAAACTCACTCATCAAACTTCACTCTCTCCTTCCATTCTCCACTGCCTCTACCATTGTGTTCTCTGGATCTCAGAGTCTAAAGGCAGGCGCAATAGTTTCCACTGAGGGGTTGGAAGAGGTGTACAAGCAGCACAAATAGCTTCTGCGCTGCGCAGGCCATTTCTCTGCATTTTAGAGTCTAAGGGAAAGCGCTAGTGTTTCTGCGGAGAGCTGCAACAGCTGCAGAATATGTGTTGTCTTGGCACATGTTTGCAATCCACCATGATGGATCCTTAGTGAAACCAAACTGTGGTTCTGCTTCAAACATCTCACCCTGCTTGGCCACAAAGCTTTCGCTGACATGTCCCATTGCCTTTTTATTGCTGCGTTTCATTTTCAGAGTTTGTACGGAATCATTGCACTTTGCTTCTAAGCTGAACGTCGATACTGCTGGAGTCTCATATGTCCATTTTCTTCTCACACAAAAAAACTGCTTCCTTTAAAACATGCTGATGCGACCTGCTTTCTTGCTCAGCTGTAATTTTAGGGGTGTTCTCTGTCCCGCTTACAGTCTGAATCTAAACTAAGAAGTTTATGGGACACAGATGTGCCAAGACAAATAGTTTGCTTGGACCTTGCCACGTGTATTCAAAAGCATCCTTTCACTCCACCATCAAGTCTCTGCTTTACATCCTGCAAACTTCACACACACATACATACATACAAACTTGAATGAGGCACTTTCTTTCTTTCTTTCTTTCTTTCTCAGCTACACTCACCTATCCCCCACGCTAACTTCTTTACCGCTTTTCTCTTGGCCTTGCTATGCATACTTTTCCTCTTAAGACACCCATTGTCTGGCCTACCCCTTCCCTACATTGCCTTGCCTTTCCTTTCCTATCCAACCTTGCATTTCTTTGTCATTCCTGGCCATTGTTTTCCTCTTCCTTCCTGACCCATCCATGTCTTTCCCTTGCCCTTCCTACCAGTCCAGTGCCTTGCACCACCCATCCCCCTTGCCACTTTGTCCAGTTTCCCTTCCCCTTTGTCCAGCTCCAATCTTTCATTTCCTTCTCCTTCTAGGACTCTCATTGCCTTGCTTGCCTCTCCTTTGTCTTGCCTGGCAAAGCCACCACTTTTCTTGGCGTTACCTTTGAACCTCTCCTCTCCCTTGCCTTGCATTCCCTTGCTCACTCGTCCCCCACCTGGAATTCAATACCCCTCTTTTTGCGGAATTTCTTCATCTTGCCTTGCCCTGCCTGCTTCTCCTAGGACTCTCAAGGCTTTCACGTACCTCCAGCATTTCAGGAGCATGTGAGAGGAAGCCCAAAAGAGGTCACGTGCAAGCACACCCATCTGTCCTGGCAGCTTGCTTCTGGCACCTATCCTTACATGTCTTGAATTTTGGACATAAAATTCACATTTCACCTTTGCGCTTCAGGACCAGAATGACAGTTCTTTTGTATACCAAGGAAAGCAGGTAATCCAAGTGTTTTAGGTGCAGATTAGAGATGGCCCATGTGAGATCAAGGCCAGCCAGAGAAGTCTGTCCTAGCCCCTTTTGTGTACCAGCAGTCTTTGAATGTACCTCTCATTTGTCTTGCCTTGGTGACCCAAAAGTTTCCTTGCCTTGCCCTGCCTTGCCTCCCTAGCCTTGCACTCCCTCCAGTGCCTACGCCCACACTTGACCTGCCCACACTTGACTGCTTTCCTCCAGGGAAACCTAGCCTTGCCTAGGCCTTCCTGTTTCTGCCTGGCCTTCCTATGCCCATCCTTGCCTAGAAGTTCTGGGCCTTCTCTCACCTACCACTCCATTTGCTTGCCCCTCATGGCTCCAGCCTTGTCAGCTTCTCCCTTGACTTGCCTACAATTGCGCCTACACTTGGTTTGCATTGCAAAGAGCGGTAGGCAAGGCAAAGCAAAGCAAGGAAGGTCTTTCTAGGTCTTGCCAGGCAAGGCACACATAAGCAAGCAAGCAAAACAAGAGTAGACTAGCCACAGCATCAAAGGCAAGGCAAGGCCAAGTGACTCTGAGTGCCTTTCCTTGGCAAGTAAAAGATATAGTGACAATGTAATAGGGCAGGCGTTAAAGGTACCATGAGGAGGTATAGTCCAGAGAGATATTTATGTCGTAGACCCTTCTGTGCAGGAGCCATTGTTGGACATAGTACAGGACATGGCATACAGTTTGGCTTGGTGAGTTCCTGAAGGAGAATGGCAATGCTTTCTCATGGGAAGGAAAGCACGTAGCCCCAGAGTTGGAGGTGCAGATAAGAAGCTGTGTCGCGCAGCTCAAGGACGACAGCAGCTTCTTGTGCCGGCATATTTGGAAGCACTCCCTCAATTTGTACAGTCATTGAGTCAGTATCCATCTTTGGAAGGCTGTCTGCCTCTAGTAAGAGTGTTCTGACACCATTGTATGGGATCAGTCACTGGATGTTTTGGATTTTGGAGGAGGGGATGCCCTTTCTCTTGAAATAAGCTTCTTGTTCTTCTCTTTGGCAAAGAAATTAAGTTTGGATGGGCACTTTGGGTGGTCTCAGTGAATTTAAAGGTTTTTCCCAAGAGGTTTCCCTGTGGGTTAGAGCTGTTGAACTGACAGTGGGAATCTAGACACCAAGTTGTTGAGCTTTTTGTCCTTGTAGCTTTAGTGTGTGAGTAGTCCCTGTTGCCATGCTGCTTGGATCTTGACTCTGAGACTGAAAGCTTAGGAGCGTAGAGCTGAAAAGAAAAGTGCCAATAGCAGGGTGTGTGTTCATTGTTTGATGGGTGAAGCTGAAATTGCAGGCAGCAAAGAACTTTCTCTCTCCGCTGGCACATTTGTTGAGCGGATGTCTTTGAGTTTGTTACCGGACTCTGCGAGAGTGAAAATGTTTGTTAGGGCAGAGGATTTCGTGTTGCCCTTTGAGTGTGGTGCAAAAGTGTTTGCACAGTTGGAGGGGGAAGATCAGCAAAGTCTTTTTTTCCTGGCACAGTTAATTTGAGAGCAGGGACGTTTCCAACTCGGCTCTGTCCTTTGCAGCTGGCCTCGGTGCGTTTCCTTCTTTTGTTAGTCGACAGCGCCATCGTGTGGTTATTTTGATGAGCGCTGGCAGACGGTGCCAGGGAAAAAGCCAAGCTGTTTGCGGCTCCGGCCTCATTGGTGTAGGAGCAGCGCAGGGAAGAGCTCCGCTGGGGGTCCTGGCTCTTAGAGACTGAGAGAATGTGATCCTGTATGTAGCACAGAAGGAAGTGGAATTGTTTCATTGTGGGCTGTGCAGTTTATAAGCTGCAAATGAAAAGGCAATTGCAGCGCAGCCTCTTCTTTTCTGTGTGATCAGCTGCTCAACATGTAACTTGCACACACTGAACTGCATCCACCTCCCTGGAGATATAAAATGTGTATATCACTTTCCTCAAGCTCTATGTATTACCTTGCACTCTAGCAGATCCCAAACCGCTTCAAAACGTCCAGCAGCTACTCAAAAAGAAAAAGTCCAACAAAAAGCTAGTGCTGGCCTTTATAGTGCCCTTGCAGTCCGTAAAATAGACGAAATGCACTAGGGCTTTGAATGCTTCTTCCCAACTATATAAATTCTCTCCAGGTGGCAAAGTCCATCATTACAGCAAAATTTTTCAGCTGGAGTTCTGACTGAGAGATGTGCCAGGACAGAAGGCATTTGCTGACCTACCCTTTTTCCCTGTGTAACTTGGTATTTGCAGTACAATTATTTTCAGTGTCGCTGTGTCCAAGCAGCTAGAGATTACACAGATAGAAGTGTCAAGAGAGATGCTGCTAAAGTACGCCCTTCTTATAGCAGCATTTAAATGGCACACGACGCCTTGCTGCTTTTTCTTTCCTAGAGAGACCCGCTGTCAATTTTTTCACTCTGGCTTCTTGATCAAAAATGTCCACCTGAAATGTCTTACAGAAATAGGCCCCAGGTGTAAAAACCAGTACGGGGCTACATTTTCTGCGTGCTCCACATAAGTCACATCAAACTCACTCATCAAACTTCACTCTCTCCTTCCATTCTCCACTGCCTCTACCATTGTGTTCTCTGGATCTCAGAGTCTAAAGGCAGGCGCAATAGTTTCCACTGAGGGGTTGGAAGAGGTGTACAAGCAGCACAAATAGCTTCTGCGCTGCGCAGGCCATTTCTCTGCATTTTAGAGTCTAAGGGAAAGCGCTAGTGTTTCTGCGGAGAGCTGCAACAGCTGCAGAATATGTGTTGTCTTGGCACATGTTTGCAATCCACCATGATGGATCCTTAGTGAAACCAAACTGTGGTTCTGCTTCAAACATCTCACCCTGCTTGGCCACAAAGCTTTCGCTGACATGTCCCATTGCCTTTTTATTGCTGCGTTTCATTTTCAGAGTTTGTACGGAATCATTGCACTTTGCTTCTAAGCTGAACGTCGATACTGCTGGAGTCTCATATGTCCATTTTCTTCTCACACAAAAAAACTGCTTCCTTTAAAACATGCTGATGCGACCTGCTTTCTTGCTCAGCTGTAATTTTAGGGGTGTTCTCTGTCCCGCTTACAGTCTGAATCTAAACTAAGAAGTTTATGGGACACAGATGTGCCAAGACAAATAGTTTGCTTGGACCTTGCCACGTGTATTCAAAAGCATCCTTTCACTCCACCATCAAGTCTCTGCTTTACATCCTGCAAACTTCACACACACATACATACATACAAACTGGAATGAGGCACTTTCTTTCTTTCTTTCTTTCTCAGCTACACTCACCTATCCCCCACGCTAACTTCTTTACCGCTTTTCTCTTGGCCTTGCTATGCATACTTTTCCTCTTAAGACACCCATTGTCTGGCCTACCCCTTCCCTACATTGCCTTGCCTTTCCTTTCCTATCCAACCTTGCATTTCTTTGTCATTCCTGGCCATTGTTTTCCTCTTCCTTCCTGACCCATCCATGTCTTTCCCTTGCCCTTCCTACCAGTCCAGTGCCTTGCACCACCCATCCCCCTTGCCACTTTGTCCAGTTTCCCTTCCCCTTTGTCCAGCTCCAATCTTTCATTTCCTTCTCCTTCTAGGACTCTCATTGCCTTGCTTGCCTCTCCTTTGTCTTGCCTGGCAAAGCCACCACTTTTCTTGGCGTTACCTTTGAACCTCTCCTCTCCCTTGCCTTGCATTCCCTTGCTCACTCGTCCCCCACCTGGAATTCAATACCCCTCTTTTTGCGGCATTTCTTCATCTTGCCTTGCCCTGCCTGCTTCTCCTAGGACTCTCAAGGCTTTCACGTACCTCCAGCGTTTCAGGAGCATGTGAGAGGAAGCCCAAAAGAGGTCACGTGCAAGCACACCCATCTGTCCTGGCAGCTTGCTTCTGGCACCTATCCTTACATGTCTTGAATTTTGGACATAAAATTCACATTTCACCTTTGCGCTTCAGGACCAGAATGACAGTTCTTTTGT
The DNA here is from genome assembly GCF_030490865.1 of Poecile atricapillus. NCBI lineage: Eukaryota > Metazoa > Chordata > Aves > Passeriformes > Paridae > Poecile > Poecile atricapillus. The sequence continues at coordinate 70,152,173 of NC_081288.1, forward strand.
ATACCAAGGAAAGCAGGTAATCCAAGTGTTTTAGGTGCAGATTAGAGATGGCCCATGTGAGATCAAGGCCAGCCAGAGAAGTCTGTCCTAGCCCCTTTTGTGTACCAGCAGTCTTTGAATGTACCTCTCATTTGTCTTGCCTTGGTGACCCAAAAGTTTCCTTGCCTTGCCCTGCCTTGCCTCCCTAGCCTTGCACTCCCTCCAGTGCCTACGCCCACACTTGACCTGCCCACACTTGACTGCTTTCCTCCAGGGAAACCTAGCCTTGCCTAGGCCTTCCTGTTTCTGCCTGGCCTTCCTATGCCCATCCTTGCCTAGAAGTTCTGGGCCTTCTCTCACCTACCACTCCATTTGCTTGCCCCTCATGGCTCCAGCCTTGTCAGCTTCTCCCTTGACTTGCCTACAATTGCTCCTACACTTGGTTTGCATTGCAAAGAGCGGTAGGCAAGGCAAAGCAAAGCAAGGAAGGTCTTTCTAGGTCTTGCCAGGCAAGGCACACATAAGCAAGCAAGCAAAACAAGAGTAGACTAGCCACAGCATCAAAGGCAAGGCAAGGCCAAGTGACTCTGAGTGCCTTTCCTTGGCAAGTAAAAGATATAGTGACAATGTAATAGGGCAGGCGTTAAAGGTACCATGAGGAGGTATAGTCCAGAGAGATATTTATGTCGTAGACCCTTCTGTGCAGGAGCCATTGTTGGACATAGTACAGGACATGGCATACAGTTTGGCTTGGTGAGTTCCTGAAGGAGAATGGCAATGCTTTCTCATGGGAAGGAAAGCACGTAGCCCCAGAGTTGGAGGTGCAGATAAGAAGCTGTGTCGCGCAGCTCAAGGACGACAGCAGCTTCTTGTGCCGGCATATTTGGAAGCACTCCCTCAATTTGTACAGTCATTGAGTCAGTATCCATCTTTGGAAGGCTGTCTGCCTCTAGTAAGAGTGTTCTGACACCATTGTATGGGATCAGTCACTGGATGTTTTGGATTTTGGAGGAGGGGATGCCCTTTCTCTTGAAATAAGCTTCTTGTTCTTCTCTTTGGCAAAGAAATTAAGTTTGGATGGGCACTTTGGGTGGTCTCAGTGAATTTAAAGGTTTTTCCCAAGAGGTTTCCCTGTGGGTTAGAGCTGTTGAACTGACAGTGGGAATCTAGACACCAAGTTGTTGAGCTTTTTGTCCTTGTAGCTTTAGTGTGTGAGTAGTCCCTGTTGCCATGCTGCTTGGATCTTGACTCTGAGACTGAAAGCTTAGGAGCGTAGAGCTGAAAAGAAAAGTGCCAATAGCAGGGTGTGTGTTCATTGTTTGATGGGTGAAGCTGAAATTGCAGGCAGCAAAGAACTTTCTCTCTCCGCTGGCACATTTGTTGAGCGGATGTCTTTGAGTTTGTTACCGGACTCTGCGAGAGTGAAAATGTTTGTTAGGGCAGAGGATTTCGTGTTGCCCTTTGAGTGTGGTGCAAAAGTGTTTGCACAGTTGGAGGGGGAAGATCAGCAAAGTCTTTTTTTCCTGGCACAGTTAATTTGAGAGCAGGGACGTTTCCAACTGGGCTCTGTCCTTTGCAGCTGGCCTCGGTGCGTTTCCTTCTTTTGTTAGTCGACAGCGCCATCGTGTGGTTATTTTGATGAGCGCTGGCAGACGGTGCCAGGGAAAAAGCCAAGCTGTTTGCGGCTCCGGCCTCATTGGTGTAGGAGCAGCGCAGGGAAGAGCTCCGCTGGGGGTCCTGGCTCTTAGAGACTGAGAGAATGTGATCCTGTATGTAGCACAGAAGGAAGTGGAATTGTTTCATTGTGGGCTGTGCAGTTTATAAGCTGCAAATGAAAAGGCAATTGCAGCGCAGCCTCTTCTTTTCTGTGTGATCAGCTGCTCAACATGTAACTTGCACACACTGAACTGCATCCACCTCCCTGGAGATATAAAATGTGTATATCACTTTCCTCAAGCTCTATGTATTACCTTGCACTCTAGCAGATCCCAAACCGCTTCAAAACGTCCAGCAGCTACTCAAAAAGAAAAAGTCCAACAAAAAGCTAGTGCTGGCCTTTATAGTGCCCTTGCAGTCCGTAAAATAGACGAAATGCACTAGGGCTTTGAATGCTTCTTCCCAACTATATAAATTCTCTCCAGGTGGCAAAGTCCATCATTACAGCAAAATTTTTCAGCTGGAGTTCTGACTGAGAGATGTGCCAGGACAGAAGGCATTTGCTGACCTACCCTTTTTCCCTGTGTAACTTGGTATTTGCAGTACAATTATTTTCAGTGTCGCTGTGTCCAAGCAGCTAGAGATTACACAGATAGAAGTGTCAAGAGAGATGCTGCTAAAGTACGCCCTTCTTATAGCAGCATTTAAATGGCACACGACGCCTTGCTGCTTTTTCTTTCCTAGAGAGACCCGCTGTCAATTTTTTCACTCTGGCTTCTTGATCAAAAATGTCCACCTGAAATGTCTTACAGAAATAGGCCCCAGGTGTAAAAACCAGTACGGGGCTACATTTTCTGCGTGCTCCACATAAGTCACATCAAACTCACTCATCAAACTTCACTCTCTCCTTCCATTCTCCACTGCCTCTACCATTGTGTTCTCTGGATCTCAGAGTCTAAAGGCAGGCGCAATAGTTTCCACTGAGGGGTTGGAAGAGGTGTACAAGCAGCACAAATAGCTTCTGCGCTGCGCAGGCCATTTCTCTGCATTTTAGAGTCTAAGGGAAAGCGCTAGTGTTTCTGCGGAGAGCTGCAACAGCTGCAGAATATGTGTTGTCTTGGCACATGTTTGCAATCCACCATGATGGATCCTTAGTGAAACCAAACTGTGGTTCTGCTTCAAACATCTCACCCTGCTTGGCCACAAAGCTTTCGCTGACATGTCCCATTGCCTTTTTATTGCTGCGTTTCATTTTCAGAGTTTGTACGGAATCATTGCACTTTGCTTCTAAGCTGAACGTCGATACTGCTGGAGTCTCATATGTCCATTTTCTTCTCACACAAAAAAACTGCTTCCTTTAAAACATGCTGATGCAACCTGCTTTCTTGCTCAGCTGTAATTTTAGGGGTGTTCTCTGTCCCGCTTACAGTCTGAATCTAAACTAAGAAGTTTATGGGACACAGATGTGCCAAGACAAATAGTTTGCTTGGACCTTGCCACGTGTATTCAAAAGCATCCTTTCACTCCACCATCAAGTCTCTGCTTTACATCCTGCAAACTTCACACACACATACATACATACAAACTGGAATGAGGCACTTTCTTTCTTTCTTTCTTTCTCAGCTACACTCACCTATCCCCCACGCTAACTTCTTTACCGCTTTTCTCTTGGCCTTGCTATGCATACTTTTCCTCTTAAGACACCCATTGTCTGGCCTACCCCTTCCCTACATTGCCTTGCCTTTCCTTTCCTATCCAACCTTGCATTTCTTTGTCATTCCTGGCCATTGTTTTCCTCTTCCTTCCTGACCCATCCATGTCTTTCCCTTGCCCTTCCTACCAGTCCAGTGCCTTGCACCACCCATCCCCCTTGCCACTTTGTCCAGTTTCCCTTCCCCTTTGTCCAGCTCCAATCTTTCATTTCCTTCTCCTTCTAGGACTCTCATTGCCTTGCTTGCCTCTCCTTTGTCTTGCCTGGCAAAGCCACCACTTTTCTTGGCGTTACCTTTGAACCTCTCCTCTCCCTTGCCTTGCATTCCCTTGCTCACTCGTCCCCCACCTGGAATTCAATACCCCTCTTTTTGCGGCATTTCTTCATCTTGCCTTGCCCTGCCTGCTTCTCCTAGGACTCTCAAGGCTTTCACGTACCTCCAGCGTTTCAGGAGCATGTGAGAGGAAGCCCAAAAGAGGTCACGTGCAAGCACACCCATCTGTCCTGGCAGCTTGCTTCTGGCACCTATCCTTACATGTCTTGAATTTTGGACATAAAATTCACATTTCACCTTTGCGCTTCAGGACCAGAATGACAGTTCTTTTGTATACCAAGGAAAGCAGGTAATCCAAGTGTTTTAGGTGCAGATTAGAGATGGCCCATGTGAGATCAAGGCCAGCCAGAGAAGTCTGTCCTAGCCCCTTTTGTGTACCAGCAGTCTTTGAATGTACCTCTCATTTGTCTTGCCTTGGTGACCCAAAAGTTTCCTTGCCTTGCCCTGCCTTGCCTCCCTAGCCTTGCACTCCCTCCAGTGCCTACGCCCACACTTGACCTGCCCACACTTGACTGCTTTCCTCCAGGGAAACCTAGCCTTGCCTAGGCCTTCCTGTTTCTGCCTGGCCTTCCTATGCCCATCCTTGCCTAGAAGTTCTGGGCCTTCTCTCACCTACCACTCCATTTGCTTGCCCCTCATGGCTCCAGCCTTGTCAGCTTCTCCCTTGACTTGCCTACAATTGCACCTACACTTGGTTTGCATTGCAAAGAGCGGTAGGCAAGGCAAAGCAAAGCAAGGAAGGTCTTTCTAGGTCTTGCCAGGCAAGGCACACATAAGCAAGCAAGCAAAACAAGAGTAGACTAGCCACAGCATCAAAGGCAAGGCAAGGCCAAGTGACTCTGAGTGCCTTTCCTTGGCAAGTAAAAGATATAGTGACAATGTAATAGGGCAGGCGTTAAAGGTACCATGAGGAGGTATAGTCCAGAGAGATATTTATGTCGTAGACCCTTCTGTGCAGGAGCCATTGTTGGACATAGTACAGGACATGGCATACAGTTTGGCTTGGTAAGTTCCTGAAGGAGAATGGCAATGCTTTCTCATGGGAAGGAAAGCACGTAGCCCCAGAGTTGGAGGTGCAGATAAGAAGCTGTGTCGCGCAGCTCAAGGACGACAGCAGCTTCTTGTGCCGGCATATTTGGAAGCACTCCCTCAATTTGTACAGTCATTGAGTCAGTATCCATCTTTGGAAGGCTGTCTGCCTCTAGTAAGAGTGTTCTGACACCATTGTATGGGATCAGTCACTGGATGTTTTGGATTTTGGAGGAGGGGATGCCATTTCTCTTGAAATGAGCTTCTTGTTCTCTTTGGCAAAGAAATTAAGTTTGGATGGGCACTTTGGGTGGTCTCAGTGAATTTAAAGGTTTTTCCCAAGAGGTTTCCCTGTGGGTTAGAGCTGTTGAACTGACAGTGGGAATCTAGACACCAAGTTGTTGAGCTTTTTGTCCTTGTAGCTTTAGTGTGTGAGTAGTCCCTGTTGCCATGCTGCTTGGATCTTGACTCTGAGACTGAAAGCTTAGGAGCGCAGAGCTGAAAAGAAAAGTGCCAATAGCAGGGTGTGTGTTCATTGTTTGATGGGTGAAGCTGAAATTGTAGGCAGCAAAGCACTTTCTCTCTCCGCTGGCACATTTGTTGAGCGGATGTCTTTGAGTTTGTTACCGGACTCTGCGAGAGTGAAAATGTTTGTTAGGGCAGAGGATTTCGTGTTGCCCTTTGAGTGTGGTGCAAAAGTGTTTGCACAGTTGGAGGGGGAAGATCAGCAAAGTCTTTTTTTCCTGGCACAGTTAATTTGAGAGCAGGGACGTTTCCAACTCGGCTCTGTCCTTTGGAGCTGGCCTCGGTGCGTTTCCTTCTTTTGTTAGTCGACAGCGCCATCGTGTGGTTATTTTGATGAGCGCTGGCAGACGGTGCCAGGGAAAAAGCCAAGCTGTTTGCGGCTCCGGCCTCATTGGTGTAGGAGCAGCGCAGGGAAGAGCTCCGCTGGGGGTCCTGGCTCTTAGAGACTGAGAGAATGTGATCCTGTATGTAGCACAGAAGGAAGTGGAATTGTTTCATTGTGGGCTGTGCAGTTTATAAGCTGCAAATGAAAAGGCAATTGCAGCGCAGCCTCTTCTTTTCTGTGTGATCAGCTGCTCAACATGTAACTCGCACACACTGAACTGCATCCACCTCCCTGGAGATATAAAATGTGTATATCACTTTCCTCAAACTCTATGTATTACCTTGCACTCTAGCAGATCCCAAACCGCTTCAAAACGTCCAGCAGCTACTCAAAAAGAAAAAGTCCAACAAAAAGCTAGTGCTGGCCTTTATAGTGCCCTTGCAGTCTGTAAAATAGACGAAATGCACTAGGGCTTTGAATGTTTCTTCCCAACTATATAAATTCTCTCCAAGTGGCAAAGTCCATCATTACAGCAAAATTTTTCAGCTGGAGTTCTGACTGAGAGATGTGCCAGGACAGAAGGCATTTGCTGACCTACCCTTTTTCCCTGTGTAACTTGGTATTTGCAGTACAATTATTTTCAGTGTCGCTGTGTCCAAGCAGCTAGAGATTACACAGATAGAAGTGTCAAGAGAGATGCTGCTAAAGTACGCCCTTCTTATAGCAGCATTTAAATGGCACACGACGCCTTGCTGCTTTTTCTTTCCCAGAGACACCTGCTGTCAATTTTTTCACTCTGGCTTCTTGATCAAAAATGTCCGCCTGAAATGTCTTACAGAAATAGGCTCCAGGTGTAAAAACCAGTACGGGGCTACATTTTCTGCGTGCTCCACATAAGTCACATCAAACTCACTCATCAAACTTCACTCTCTCCTTCCATTCTCCACTGCCTCTACCATTGTGTTCTCTGGATCTCAGAGTCTAAAGGCAGGCGAAAAAGTTTCCACTGAGGGGTTTGAAGGGGTGTACAAGCAGCACAAATAGCTTCTGCGCTGCGCAGGCCATTTCTCTGCATTTTAGAGTCTAAGGGAAAGCGCTAGTGTTCCTGCGGAGTGCTGCAACAGCTGCAGAATATGTGTTGTCTTGGCACATGTTTGCAATCCACCATGATGGATCCTTAGTGAAACCAAACTGTGGTTCTGCTTCAAACATCTCACCCTGCTTGGCCACAAAGCTTTCGCTGACATGTCCCATTGCCTTTTTATTGCTGCGTTTCATTTTCAGAGTTTGTACGGAATCATTGCACTTTGCTTCTAAGCTGAACGTCGATACTGCTGGAGTCTCATATGTCCATTTTCTTCTCACACAAAAAAACTGCTTCCTTTAAAACATGCTGATGCGACCTGCTTTCTTGCTCAGCTGTAATTTTAGGGGTGTTCTCTGTCCCGCTTACAGTCTGAATCTAAACTAAGAAGTTTATGGGACACAGATGTGCCAAGACAAATAGTTTGCTTGGACCTTGCCACGTGTATTCAAAAGCATCCTTTCACTCCACCATCAAGTCTCTGCTTTACATCCTGCAAACTTCACACACACATACATACATACATACTGGAATGAGGCACTTTCTTTCTTTCTTTCTCAGCTACACTCACCTATCCCCCACGCTAAATTCTTTACCGCTTTTCTCTTGGCCTTGCTATGCATACTTTTCCTCTTAAGACACCCATTGTCTGGCCTACCCCTTCCCTACATTGCCTTGCCTTTCCTTTCCTATCCAACCTTGCATTTCTTTGTCATTCCTGGCCATTGTTTTCCTCTTCCTTCCTGACCCATCCATGTCTTTCCCTTGCCCTTCCTACCAGTCCAGTGCCTTGCACCACCCATCCCCCTTGCCACTATGTCCAGTTTCCCTTCCCCTTTGTCCAGCTCCAATCTTTCATTTCCTTCTCCTTCTAGGACTCTCATTGCCTTGCTTGCCTCTCCTTTGTCTTGCCTGGCAAAGCCACCACTTTTCTTGGCGTTACCTTTGAACCTCTCCTCTCCCTTGCCTTGCATTCCCTTGCTCACTCGTCCCCCACCTGGAATTCAATACCCCTCTTTTTGCGGCATTTCTTCATCTTGCCTTGCCCTGCCTGCTTCTCCTAGGACTCTCAAGGCTTTCACGTACCTCCAGCGTTTCAGGAGCATGTGAGAGGAAGCCCAAAAGAGGTCACGTGCAAGCACACCCATCTGTCCTGGCAGCTTGCTTCTGGCACCTATCCTTACATGTCTTGAATTTTGGACATAAAATTCACATTTCACCTTTGCGCTTCAGGACCAGAATGACAGTTCTTTTGTATACCAAGGAAAGCAGGTAATCCAAGTGTTTTAGGTGCAGATTAGAGATGGCCCATGTGAGATCAAGGCCAGCCAGAGAAGTCTGTCCTAGCCCCTTTTGTGTACCAGCAGTCTTTGAATGTACCTCTCATTTGTCTTGCCTTGGTGACCCAAAAGTTTCCTTGCCTTGCCCTGCCTTGCCTCCCTAGCCTTGCACTCCCTCCAGTGCCTACGCCCACACTTGACCTGCTACTGCTTTCCTTTGTGGAAACCTAGCCTTGCCTAGGCCTTCCTGTTTCTGCCTGGCCTTCCTATGCCCATCCTTGCCTAGAAGTTCTGGGCCTTCTCTCACCTACCACTCCATTTGCTTGCCCCTCATGGCTCCAGCCTTGTCAGCTTCTCCCTTGACTTGCCTACAATTGCGCCTACACTTGGTTTGCATTGCAAAGAGCGGTAGGCAAGGCAAAGCAAAGCAAGGAAGGTCTTTCTAGGTCTTGCCAGGCAAGGCACACATAAGCAAGCAAGCAAAACAAGAGTAGACTAGCCACAGCATCAAAGGCAAGGCAAGGCCAAGTGACTCTGAGTGCCTTTCCTTGGCAAGTAAAAGATATAGTGACAATGTAATAGGGCAGGCGTTAAAGGTACCATGAGGAGGTATAGTCCAGCGAGATATTTATGTCGTAGACCCTTCTGTGCAGGAGCCATTGTTGGACATAGTACAGGACATGGCATACAGCTTGGCTTGGTAAGTTCCTGAAGGAGAATGGCAATGCTTTCTCATGGGAAGGAAAGCACGTAGCCCCAGAGTTGGAGGTGCAGATAAGAAGCTGTGTCGCGCAGCTCAAGGACGACAGCAGCTTCTTGTGCCAGCATATTTGGAAGCACTCCCTCAATTTGTACAGTCATTGAGTCAGTATCCATCTTTGGAAGGCTGTCTGCCTCTAGTAAGAGTGTTCTGACACCATTGTATGGGATCAGTCACTGGATGTTTTGGATTTTGGAGGAGGGGATGCCATTTCTCTTGAAATGTGCTTCTCGTTCTTCTATTTGGCAAAGAAATTAAGTTTGGATGGGCACTTTGGGTGGTCTCAGTGAATTTAAAGGTTTTTCCCAAGAGGTTTCCCTGTGGGTTAGAGCTGTTGAACTGACAGTGGGAATCTAGACACCAAGTTGTTGAGCTTTTTGTCCTTGTAGCTTTAGTGTGTGAGTAGTCCCTGTTGCCATGCTACTTGGATCTTGACTCTGAGACTGAAAGCTTAGGAGCGTAGAGCTGAAAAGAAAAGTGCCAATAGCAGGGTGTGTGTTCATTGTTTGATGGGTGAAGCTGAAATTGTAGGCAGCAAAGAACTTTCTCTCTCCGCTGGCACATTTGTTGAGCGGATGTCTTTGAGTTTGTTACCGGACTCTGCGAGAGTGAAAATGTTTGTTAGGGCAGAGGATTTCGTGTTGCCCTTTGAGTGTGGTGCAAAAGTGTTTGCACACTTGGAGGGGGAAGATCAGCAAAGTCTTTTTTTCGTGGCACAGTTAATTTGAGAGCAGGGACGTTTCCAACTCGGCTCTGTCCTTTGGAGCTGGCCTCGGTGCGTTTCCTTCTTTTGTTAGTCGACAGCGCCATCGTGTGGTTATTTTGATGAGCGCTGGCAGACAGTGCCAGGGAAAAAGCCAAGCTGTTTGCGGCTCCGGCCTCATTGGTGTAGGAGCAGCGCAGGGAAGAGCTCCGCTGGGGGTCCTGGCTCTTAGAGACTGAGAGAATGTGATCCTGTATGTAGCACAGAAGGAAGTGGAATTGTTTCATTGTGGGCTGTGCAGTTTATAAGCTGCAAATGAAAAGGCAATTGCAGCGCAGCCTCTTCTTTTCTGTGTGATCAGCTGCTCAACATGTAACTCGCACACACTGAACTGCATCCACCTCCCTGGAGATATAAAATGTGTATATCACTTTCCTCAAGCTCTATGTATTACCTTGCACTCTAGCAGATCCCAAACCGCTTCAAAACGTCCAGCAGCTACTCAAAAAGAAAAAGTCCAACAAAAAGCTAGTGCTGGCCTTTATAGTGCCCTTGCAGTCTGTAAAATAGACGAAATGCACTAGGGCTTTGAATGCTTCTTCCCAACTATATAAATTCTCTCCAGGTGGCAAAGTCCATCATTACAGCAAAATTTTTCAGCTGGAGTTCTGACTGAGAGATGTGCCAGGACAGAAGGCATTTGCTGACCTACCCTTTTTCCCTGTGTAACTTGGTATTTGCAGTACAATTATTTTCAGTGTCGCTGTGTCCAAGCAGCTAGAGATTACACAGATAGAAGTGTCAAGAGAGATGCTGCTAAAGTACGCCCTTCTTATAGCAGCATTTAAATGGCACACGACGCCTTGCTGCTTTTTCTTTCCCAGAGAGACTTGCTGTCAATTTTTTCACTCTGGCTTCTTGATCAAAAATGTCCACCTGAAATGTCTTACAGAAATAGGCTCCAGGTGTAAAAACCAGTACGGGGCTACATTTTCTGCGTGCTCCACATAAGTCACATCAAACTCACTCATCAAACTTCACTCTCTCCTTCCATTCTCCACCACTTCCTCTACCATTGTGTTCTCTGGATCTCAGAGTCTAAAGGCAGGCGCAATAGTTTCCACTGAGGGGTTGGAAGAGGTGTACAAGCAGCACAAATAGCTTCTGCGCTGCGCAGGCCATTTCTCTGCATTTTAGAGTCTAAGGGAAAGCGCTAGTGTTCCTGCGGAGAGCTGCAACAGCTGCAGAATATGTGTTGTCTTGGCACATGTTTGCAATCCACCATGATGGATCCTTAGTGAAACCAAACTGTGGTTCTGCTTCAAACATCTCACCCTGCTTGGCCACAAAGCTTTCGCTGACATGTCCCATTGCCTTTTTATTGCTGCGTTTCATTTTCAGAGTTTGTACGGAATCATTGCACTTTGCTTCTAAGCTGAACGTCGATACTGCTGGAGTCTCATATGTCCATTTTCTTCTCACACAAAAAAACTGCTTCCTTTAAAACATGCTGATGCGACCTGCTTTCTTGCTCAGCTGTAATTTTAGGGGTGTTCTCTGTCCCGCTTACAGTCTGAATCTAAACTAAGAAGTTTATGGGACACAGATGTGCCAAGACAAATAGTTTGCTTGGACCTTGCCACGTGTATTCAAAAGCATCCTTTCACTCCACCATCAAGTCACTGCTTTCTTCTGCTTTACATCCTGCAAACTTCACACACACATACATACATACTGGAATGAGGCACTTTCTTTCTTTCTTTCTCAGCTACACTCACCTATTCCCCACGCTAACTTCTTTACCGCTTTTCTCTTGGCCTTGCTATGCATACTTTTCCTCTTGAGACACCCATTGTCTGGCCTACCCCTTCCCTACATTGCCTTGCCTTTCCTTTCCTATCCAACCTTGCATTTCTTTGTCATTCCTGGCCATTGTTTTCCTCTTCCTTCCTGACCCATCCATGTCTTTCCCTTGCCCTTCCTACCAGTCCAGTGCCTTGCACCACCCATCCCCCTTGCCACTTTGTCCAGTTTCCCTTCCCCTTTGTCCAGCTCCAATCTTTCATTTCCTTCTCCTTCTAGGACTCTCATTGCCTTGCTTGCCTCTCCTTTGTCTTGCCTGGCAAAGCCACCACTTTTCTTGGCGTTACCTTTGAACCTCTCCTCTCCCTTGCCTTGCATTCCCTTGCTCACTCGTCCCCCACCTGGAATTCAATACCCCTCTTTTTGCGGAATTTCTTCATCTTGCCTTGCCCTGCCTGCTTCTCCTAGGACTCTCAAGGCTTTCACGTACCTCCAGCGTTTCAGGAGCATGTGAGAGGAAGCCCAAAAGAGGTCACGTGCAAGCACACCCATCTGTCCTGGCAGCTTGCTTCTGGCACCTATCCTTACATGTCTTGAATTTTGGACATAAAATTCACATTTCACCTTTGCGCTTCAGGACCAGAATGACAGTTCTTTTGTATACCAAGGAAAGCAGGTAATCCAAGTGTTTTAGGTGCAGATTAGAGATGGCCCATGTGAGATCAAGGCCAGCCAGAGAAGTCTGTCCTAGCCCCTTTTGTGTACCAGCAGTCTTTGAATGTACCTCTCATTTGTCTTGCCTTGGTGACCCAAAAGTTTCCTTGCCTTGCCCTGCCTTGCCTCCCTAGCCTTGCACTCCCTCCAGTGCCTACGCCCACACTTGACCTGCCCACACTTGACTGCTTTCCTCCAGGGAAACCTAGCCTTGCCTAGGCCTTCCTGTTTCTGCCTGGCCTTCCTATGCCCATCCTTGCCTAGAAGTTCTGGGCCTTCTCTCACCTACCACTCCATTTGCTTGCCCCTCATGGCTCCAGCCTTGTCAGCTTCTCCCTTGACTTGCCTACAATTGCGCCTACACTTGGTTTGCATTGCAAAGAGCGGTAGGCAAGGCAAAGCAAAGCAAGGAAGGTCTTTCTAGGTCTTGCCAGGCAAGGCACACATAAGCAAGCAAGCAAAACAAGAGTAGACTAGCCACAGCATCAAAGGCAAGGCAAGGCCAAGTGACTCTGAGTGCCTTTCCTTGGCAAGTAAAAGATATAGTGACAATGTAATAGGGCAGGCGTTAAAGGTACCATGAGGAGGTATAGTCCAGCGAGATATTTATGTCGTAGACCCTTCTGTGCAGGAGCCATTGTTGGACATAGTACAGGACATGGCATACAGCTTGGCTTGGTAAGTTCCTGAAGGAGAATGGCAATGCTTTCTCATGGGAAGGAAAGCACGTAGCCCCAGAGTTGGAGGTGCAGATAAGAAGCTGTGTCGCGCAGCTCAAGGACGACAGCAGCTTCTTGTGCAGGCATATTTGGAAGCACTCCCTCAATTTGTACAGTCATTGAGTCAGTATCCATCTTTGGAAGGCTGTCTGCCTCTAGTAAGAGTGTTCTGACACCATTGTATGGGATCAGTCACTGGATGTTTTGGATTTTGGAGGAGGGGATGCCCTTTCTCTTAAAATGAGCTTCTTGTTCTTCTCTTTGGCAAAGAAATTAAGTTTGGATGGGCACTTTGGGTGGTCTCAGTGAATTTAAAGGTTTTTCCCAAGAGGTTTCCCTGTGGGTTAGAGCTGTTGAACTGACAGTGGGAATCTAGACACCAAGTTGTTGAGCTTTTTGTCCTTGTAGCTTTAGTGTGTGAGTAGTCCCTGTTGCCATGCTACTTGGATCTTGACTCTGAGACTGAAAGCTTAGGAGCGTAGAGCTGAAAAGAAAAGTGCTAATAGCAGGGTGTGTGTTCATTGTTTGATGGGTGAAGCTGAAATTGTAGGCAGCAAAGAACTTTCTCTCTCCGCTGGCACATTTGTTGAGCGGATGTCTTTGAGTTTGTTACCGGACTCTGCGAGAGTGAAAATGTTTGTTAGGGCAGAGGATTTCGTGTTGCCCTTTGAGTGTGGTGCAAAAGTGTTTGCACACTTGGAGGGGGAAGATCAGCAAAGTCTTTTTTTCGTGGCACAGTTAATTTGAGAGCAGGGACGTTTCCAACTCGGCTCTGTCCTTTGGAGCTGGCCTCGGTGCGTTTCCTTCTTTTGTTAGTCGACAGCGCCATCGTGTGGTTATTTTGATGAGCGCTGGCAGACGGTGCCAGGGAAAAAGCCAAGCTGTTTGCGGCTCCGGCCTCATTGGTGTAGGAGCAGCGCAGGGAAGAGCTCCGCTGGGGGTCCTGGCTCTTAGAGACTGAGAGAATGTGATCCTGTATGTAGCACAGAAGGAAGTGGAATTGTTTCATTGTGGGCTGTGCAGTTTATAAGCTGCAAATGAAAAGGCAATTGCAGCGCAGCCTCTTCTTTTCTGTGTGATCAGCTGCTCAACATGTAACTCGCACACACTGAACTGCATCCACCTCCCTGGAGATATAAAATGTGTATATCACTTTCCTCAAGCTCTATGTATTACCTTGCACTTTAGCAGATCCCAAACCGCTTCAAAACGTCCAGCAGCTACTCAAAAAGAAAAAGTCCAACAAAAAGCTAGTGCTGGCCTTTATAGTGCCCTTGCAGTCTGTAAAATAGACGAAATGCACTAGGGCTTTGAATGCTTCTTCCCAACTATATAAATTCTCTCCAGGTGGCAAAGTCCATCATTACAGCAAAATTTTTCAGCTGGAGTTCTGACTGAGAGATGTGCCAGGACAGAAGGCATTTGCTGACCTACCCTTTTTCCCTGTGTAACTTGGTATTTGCAGTACAATTATTTTCAGTGTCGCTGTGTCCAAGCAGCTAGAGATTACACAGATAGAAGTGTCAAGAGAGATGCTGCTAAAGTACGCCCTTCTTATAGCAGCATTTAAATGGCACACGACGCCTTGCTGCTTTTTCTTTCCCAGAGAGACTTGCTGTCAATTTTTTCACTCTGGCTTCTTGATCAAAAATGTCCACCTGAAATGTCTTACAGAAATAGGCTCCAGGTGTAAAAACCAGTACGGGGCTACATTTTCTGCGTGCTCCACATAAGTCACATCAAACTCACTCATCAAACTTCACTCTCTCCTTCCATTCTCCACCACTTCCTCTACCATTGTGTTCTCTGGATCTCAGAGTCTAAAGGCAGGCGCAATAGTTTCCACTGAGGGGTTGGAAGAGGTGTACAAGCAGCACAAATAGCTTCTGCGCTGCGCAGGCCATTTCTCTGCATTTTAGAGTCTAAGGGAAAGCGCTAGTGTTCCTGCGGAGAGCTGCAACAGCTGCAGAATATGTGTTGTCTTGGCACATGTTTGCAATCCACCATGATGGATCCTTAGTGAAACCAAACTGTGGTTCTGCTTCAAACATCTCACCCTGCTTGGCCACAAAGCTTTCGCTGACATGTCCCATTGCCTTTTTATTGCTGCGTTTCATTTTCAGAGTTTGTACGGAATCATTGCACTTTGCTTCTAAGCTGAACGTCGATACTGCTGGAGTCTCATATGTCCATTTTCTTCTCACACAAAAAAACTGCTTCCTTTAAAACATGCTGATGCGACCTGCTTTCTTGCTCAGCTGTAATTTTAGGGGTGTTCTCTGTCCCGCTTACAGTCTGAATCTAAACTAAGAAGTTTATGGGACACAGATGTGCCAAGACAAATAGTTTGCTTGGACCTTGCCACGTGTATTCAAAAGCATCCTTTCACTCCACCATCAAGTCACTGCTTTCTTCTGCTTTACATCCTGCAAACTTCACACACACATACATACATACTGGAATGAGGCACTTTCTTTCTTTCTTTCTCAGCTACACTCACCTATTCCCCACGCTAACTTCTTTACCGCTTTTCTCTTGGCCTTGCTATGCATACTTTTCCTCTTGAGACACCCATTGTCTGGCCTACCCCTTCCCTACATTGCCTTGCCTTTCCTTTCCTATCCAACCTTGCATTTCTTTGTCATTCCTGGCCATTGTTTTCCTCTTCCTTCCTGACCCATCCATGTCTTTCCCTTGCCCTTCCTACCAGTCCAGTGCCTTGCACCACCCATCCCCCTTGCCACTTTGTCCAGTTTCCCTTCCCCTTTGTCCAGCTCCAATCTTTCATTTCCTTCTCCTTCTAGGACTCTCATTGCCTTGCTTGCCTCTCCTTTGTCTTGCCTGGCAAAGCCACCACTTTTCTTGGCGTTACCTTTGAACCTCTCCTCTCCCTTGCCTTGCATTCCCTTGCTCACTCGTCCCCCACCTGGAATTCAATACCCCTCTTTTTGCGGAATTTCTTCATCTTGCCTTGCCCTGCCTGCTTCTCCTAGGACTCTCAAGGCTTTCACGTACCTCCAGCGTTTCAGGAGCATGTGAGAGGAAGCCCAAAAGAGGTCACGTGCAAGCACACCCATCTGTCCTGGCAGCTTGCTTCTGGCACCTATCCTTACATGTCTTGAATTTTGGACATAAAATTCACATTTCACCTTTGCGCTTCAGGACCAGAATGACAGTTCTTTTGTATACCAAGGAAAGCAGGTAATCCAAGTGTTTTAGGTGCAGATTAGAGATGGCCCATGTGAGATCAAGGCCAGCCAGAGAAGTCTGTCCTAGCCCCTTTTGTGTACCAGCAGTCTTTGAATGTACCTCTCATTTGTCTTGCCTTGGTGACCCAAAAGTTTCCTTGCCTTGCCCTGCCTTGCCTCCCTAGCCTTGCACTCCCTCCAGTGCCTACGCCCACACTTGACCTGCCCACACTTGACTGCTTTCCTCCAGGGAAACCTAGCCTTGCCTAGGCCTTCCTGTTTCTGCCTGGCCTTCCTATGCCCATCCTTGCCTAGAAGTTCTGGGCCTTCTCTCACCTACCACTCCATTTGCTTGCCCCTCATGGCTCCAGCCTTGTCAGCTTCTCCCTTGACTTGCCTACAATTGCGCCTACACTTGGTTTGCATTGCAAAGAGCGGTAGGCAAGGCAAAGCAAAGCAAGGAAGGTCTTTCTAGGTCTTGCCAGGCAAGGCACACATAAGCAAGCAAGCAAAACAAGAGTAGACTAGCCACAGCATCAAAGGCAAGGCAAGGCCAAGTGACTCTGAGTGCCTTTCCTTGGCAAGTAAAAGATATAGTGACAATGTAATAGGGCAGGCGTTAAAGGTACCATGAGGAGGTATAGTCCAGCGAGATATTTATGTCGTAGACCCTTCTGTGCAGGAGCCATTGTTGGACATAGTACAGGACATGGCATACAGCTTGGCTTGGTAAGTTCCTGAAGGAGAATGGCAATGCTTTCTCATGGGAAGGAAAGCACGTAGCCCCAGAGTTGGAGGTGCAGATAAGAAGCTGTGTCGCGCAGCTCAAGGACGACAGCAGCTTCTTGTGCCGGCATATTTGGAAGCACTCCCTCAATTTGTACAGTCATTGAGTCAGTATCCATCTTTGGAAGGCTGTCTGCCTCTAGTAAGAGTGTTCTGACACCATTGTATGGGATCAGTCACTGGATGTTTTGGATTTTGGAGGAGGGGATGCCCTTTCTCTTGAAATGAGCTTCTCGTTCTTCTCTTTGGCAAAGAAATTAAGTTTGGATGGGCACTTTGGGTGGTCTCAGTGAATTTAAAGGTTTTTCCCAAGAGGTTTCCCTGTGGGTTAGAGCTGTTGAACTGACAGTGGGAATCTAGACACCAAGTTGTTGAGCTTTTTGTCCTTGTAGCTTTAGTGTGTGAGTAGTCCCTGTTGCCATGCTGCTTGGATCTTGACTCTGAGACTGAAAGCTTAGGAGCGTAGAGCTGAAAAGAAAAGTGCCAATAGCAGGGTGTGTGTTCATTGTTTGATGGGTGAAGCTGAAATTGTAGGCAGCAAAGAACTTTCTCTCTCCGCTGGCACATTTGTTGAGCGGATGTCTTTGAGTTTGTTACCGGACTCTGCGAGAGTGAAAATGTTTGTTAGGGCAGAAGATTTCGTGTTGCCCTTTGAGTGTGGTGCAAAAGTGTTTGCACACTTGGAGGGGGAAGATCAGCAAAGTCTTTTTTTCCTGGCACAGTTAATTTGAGAGCAGGGACGTTTCCAACTCGGCTCTGTCCTTTGGAGCTGGCCTCGGTGCGTTTCCTTCTTTTGTTAGTCGACAGCGCCATCGTGTGGTTATTTTGATGAGCGCTGGCAGACGGTGCCAGGGAAAAAGCCAAGCTGTTTGCGGCTCCGGCCTCATTGGTGTAGGAGCAGCGCAGGGAAGAGCTCCGCTGGGGGTCCTGGCTCTTAGAGACTGAGAGAATGTGATCCTGTATGTAGCACAGAAGGAAGTGGAATTGTTTCATTGTGGGCTGTGCAGTTTATAAGCTGCAAATGAAAAGGCAATTGCAGCGCAGCCTCTTCTTTTCTGTGTGATCAGCTGCTCAACATGTAACTCGCACACACTGAACTGCATCCACCTCCCTGGAGATATAAAATGTGTATATCACTTTCCTCAAACTCTATGTATTACCTTGCACTCTAGCAGATCCCAAACCGCTTCAAAACGTCCAGCAGCTACTCAAAACGAAAAAGTCCAACAAAAAGCTAGTGCTGGCCTTTATAGTGCCTTTGCAGTTTGTAAAATAGACGAAATGCACTAGGGCTTTGTATGTTTCTTCCCAACTATATAAATTCTCTCCAAGTGGCAAAGTCCATCATTACAGCAAAATTTTTCAGCTGGAGTTCTGACTGAGAGATGTGCCAGGACAGAAGGCATTTGCTGACCTACCCTTTTTCCCTGTGTAACTTGGTATTTGCAGTACAATTATTTTCAGTGTGGCTGTGTCCAAGCAGCTAGAGATTACACAGATAGAAGTGTCAAGAGAGATGCTGCTAAAGTACGCCCTTCTTATAGCAGCATTTAAATGGCACACGACGCCTTGCTGCTTGTTCTTTCCTAGAGAGACCCGCTGTCAATTTTTTCACTCTGGCTTCTTGATCAAAAATGTCCACCTGAAATGTCTTACAGAAATAGGCTCCAGGTGTAAAAACCAGTACGGGGCTACATTTTCTGCGTGCTCCACATAAGTCACATCAAACTCACTCATCAAACTTCACTCTCTCCTTCCATTCTCCACTGCCTCTACCATTGTGTTCTCTGGATCTCAGAGTCTAAAGGCAGGCGCAATAGTTTCCACTGAGGGGTTGGAAGAGGTGTACAAGCAGCACAAATAGCTTCTGCGCTGCGCAGGCCATTTCTCTGCATTTTAGAGTCTAAGGGAAAGCGCTAGTGTTCCTGCGGAGAGCTGCAACAGCTGCAGAATATGTGTTGTCTTGGCACATGTTTGCAATCCACCATGATGGATCCTTAGTGAAACCAAACTGTGGTTCTGTTTCAAACATCTCACCCTGCTTGGCCACAAAGCTTTCGCTGACATGTCCCATTGCCTTTTTATTGCCGCGTTTCATTTTCAGAGTTTGTACGGAATCATTGCACTTTGCTTCTAAGCTGAACGTCGATACTGCTGGAGTCTCATATGTCCATTTTCTTCTCACACAAAAAAACTGCTTCCTTTAAAACATGCTGATGCGACCTGCTTTCTTGCTCAGCTGTAATTTTAGGGGTGTTCTCTGTCCCGCTTACAGTCTGAATCTAAACTAAGAAGTTTATGGGACACAGATGTGCCAAGACAAATAGTTTGCTTGGACCTTGCCACGTGTATTCAAAAGCATCCTTTCACTCCACCATCAAGTCACTGCTTTCTTCTGCTTTACATCCTGCAAACTTCACACACACATACATACATACTGGAATGAGGCACTTTCTTTCTTTCTTTCTCAGCTACACTCACCTATTCCCCACGCTAACTTCTTTACCGCTTTTCTCTTGGCCTTGCTATGCATACTTTTCCTCTTGAGACACCCATTGTCTGGCCTACCCCTTCCCTACATTGCCTTGCCTTTCCTTTCCTATCCAACCTTGCATTTCTTTGTCATTCCTGGCCATTGTTTTCCTCTTCCTTCCTGACCCATCCATGTCTTTCCCTTGCCCTTCCTACCAGTCCAGTGCCTTGCACCACCCATCCCCCTTGCCACTTTGTCCAGTTTCCCTTCCCCTTTGTCCAGCTCCAATCTTTCATTTCCTTCTCCTTCTAGGACTCTCATTGCCTTGCTTGCCTCTCCTTTGTCTTGCCTGGCAAAGCCACCACTTTTCTTGGCGTTACCTTTGAACCTCTCCTCTCCCTTGCCTTGCATTCCCTTGCTCACTCGTCCCCCACCTGGAATTCAATACCCCTCTTTTTGCGGAATTTCTTCATCTTGCCTTGCCCTGCCTGCTTCTCCTAGGACTCTCAAGGCTTTCACGTACCTCCAGCGTTTCAGGAGCATGTGAGAGGAAGCCCAAAAGAGGTCACGTGCAAGCACACCCATCTGTCCTGGCAGCTTGCTTCTGGCACCTATCCTTACATGTCTTGAATTTTGGACATAAAATTCACATTTCACCTTTGCGCTTCAGGACCAGAATGACAGTTCTTTTGTATACCAAGGAAAGCAGGTAATCCAAGTGTTTTAGGTGCAGATTAGAGATGGCCCATGTGAGATCAAGGCCAGCCCGAGAAGTCTGTCCTAGCCCCTTTTGTGTACCAGCAGTCTTTGAATGTACCTCTCATTTGTCTTGCCTTGGTGACCCAAAAGTTTCCTTGCCTTGCCCTGCCTTGCCTCCCTAGCCTTGCACTCCCTCCAGTGCCTACGCCCACACTTGACCTGCCTACTGCTTTCTTCCGGGGAAACCTAGCCTTGCCTAGGCCTTCCTGTTTCTGCCTGGCCTTCCTATGCCCATCCTTGCCTAGAAGTTCTGGGCCTTCTCTCACCTACCACTCCATTTGCTTGCCCCTCATGGCTCCAGCCTTGTCAGCCTCTCCCTTGACTTGCCTACAATTGCGCCTACACTTGGTTTGCATTGCAAAGAGCGGTAGGCAAGGCAAAGCAAAGCAAGGAAGGTCTTTCTAGGTCTTGCCAGGCAAGGCACACATAAGCAAGCAAGCAAAACAAGAGTAGACTAGCCACAGCATCAAAGGCAAGGCAAGGCCAAGTGACTCTGAGTGCCTTTCCTTGGCAAGTAAAAGATATAGTGACAATGTAATAGGGCAGGCGTTAAAGGTACCATGAGGAGGTATAGTCCAGAGAGATATTTATGTCGTAGACCCTTCTGTGCAGGAGCCATTGTTGGACATAGTACAGGACATGGCATACAGCTTGGCTTGGTAAGTTCCTGAAGGAGAATGGCAATGCTTTCTCATGGTGCCATGGGGTTAGTTTACGTTTAAGAAAGTTAAAGTTGCTGAGGTCTCCTGGGAGTCTTTTCTCTTGACCAGTTATCGGTCATTGCTGAGAATTGACAGCAGTTTTAGCCATTGAAAAGTAGAATCAACTTGTGAACCCCACCTTAAAGTGTCCAACCAGAAGTCTGTGGTGCTCTTTGTTTCTTGGCTGTGAAGGGTGGCGGAGCTCCAAGCCTCCCGTTCCCTGCCCAGGCCATGCGGCCTTGTTGGGGGGCCGGGCTGGGCCTGTCGTTCTCTCGGCCGGGAGATGGGGACCGGCGGGGGGCTTGCCCCGGGCTGAGCCGGGCCAGGCCGGTTCCTGGCATAGCTGCAGGTTTTGCTGTGATAGAATTTACTAGAAAACTGCCGAGTAAAGAAGAAAAGCTCTGGACCTGCAGCAGGCTGAGACAGTAACCACACTGCAGAGCAGCCATGAAGAATCTTCTATCGAAGACAGCTCCAGCTGCTGCTCCGGCAGAGATCACAGAACTATCTACAAAAGCCTGGGCAAGATTTTAACTCTTTCTTATCCAGATGAAACTTGCGAATTAATATTTTCATCCAGAGAGAGAAAAAGAGAGTAATCAACATGAAAAGAGACTTTATAAACTACTAGTGGCAAGAAAGAAAAGAGACTTCAAGAAAGGTAGAGAATTAAGAAGATGCTTTAATTAAGCTGAAATATCTTTCTGTTAAAACTATGGAGATGGACAATAAAGTCTTGAAAAAAACCCCTTTAATTCATAATAGAGTATGGAGAGGAATAAGGTGTTCAAAGTGTAAATTTGAGTAAAAAGTGAAGTAATTGTGGTATAGTGAAGTGCTGAGAAATTTGAAGCCTTGAGAGGCAATGAGAAAAACTGTTTCTTAGTGAAGCTCACAGAAGCAGATGAAGAATACTTTTTTGCCTTTGACTAACTTATCCTTAAAAATGCTATCTTCAAACTCATGACCCATAACACATTTTCAGAGTGATGTGGAATGGGAGGGGTGGGCTTTAATAACAGTAACTCTGAACAACTGATATCAGAGAAACGAAAAACTATAACAAAAATAGTTTTCTTGTGACAAACTCCATAAATTAACAGAAAAGAACTTCTGTTTCTCTACAGAAACTGAGGAAAAGACTATAAGAAAACTAGAACTGTTTAAACCATCAAAATTATAAAGTTTTTATCTCTGTTGTCATGTGAACGAAAGAATAGTGAGCAGTGAGAAATGAAAAGTTTTTTTCTAAAAGTTTATTCTGGTGTTCTAATTCTTGTAGTTTGTCAATAAACTTTTCTTTATTCCTTTTAAGTTTTATACCTGGTTTGCTCTTATTTTAATCCATATCTCACAGCAAGAAATAAATAATTCTTTTTCCCCTTTTTGTTAATTACTAGTTCAAAACCACGACACATGGGAAGGAAAGCACGTAGCCCCAGAGTTGGAGGTGCAGATAAGAAGCTGTGTCGCGCAGCTCAAGGACGACAGCAGCTTCTTGTGCCGGCATATTTGGAAGCACTCCCTCAATTTGTACAGTCATTGAGTCAGTATCCATCTTTGGAAGGCTGTCTGCCTCTAGTAAGAGTGTTCTGACACCATTGTATGGGATCAGTCACTGGATGTTTTGGATTTTGGAGGAGGGGATGCCCTTTCTCTTGAAATGAGCTTCTTGTTCTTCTCTTTGGCAAAGAAATTAAGTTTGGATGGGCACTTTGGGTGGTCTCAGTGAATGTAAAGGTTTTTCCCAAGAGGTTTCCCTGTGGGTTAGAGCTGTTGAACTGACAGTGGGAATCTAGACACCAAGTTGTTGAGCTTTTTGTCCTTGTAGCTTTAGTGTGTGAGTAGTCCCTGTTGCCATGCTGCTTGGATCTTGACTCTGAGACTGAAAGCTTAGGAGCGTAGAGCTGAAAAGAAAAGTGCCAATAGCAGGGTGTGTGTTCATTGTTTGATGGGTGAAGTTGAAATTGTAGGCAGCAAAGAACTTTCTCTCTCCGCTGGCACATTTGTTGAGCGGATGTCTTTGAGTTTGTTACCGGACTCTGCGAGAGTGAAAATGTTTGTTAGGGCAGAGGATTTCATGTTGCCCTTTGAGTGTGGTGCAAAAGTGTTTGCACACTTGGAGGGGGAAGATCAGCAAATTCTTTTTTTCCTGGCACAGTTAATTTGAGAGCAGGGACGTTTCCAACTCGGCTCTGTCCTTTGGAGCTGGCCTCGGTGCGTTTCCTTCTTTTGTTAGTCGACAGCGCCATCGTGTGGTTATTTTGATGAGCGCTGGCAGCCGGTGCCAGGGAAAAAGCCAAGCTGTTTGCGGCTCCGGCCTCATTGGTGTAGGAGCAGCGCAGGGAAGAGCTCCGCTGGGGGTCCTGGCTCTTAGAGACTGAGAGAATGTGATCCTGTATGTAGCACAGAAGGAAGTGGAATTGTTTCATTGTGGGCTGTGCAGTTTATAAGCTGCAAATGAAAAGGCAATTGCAGCGCAGCCTCTTCTTTTCTGTGTGATCAGCTGCTCAACATGTAACTCGCACACACTGAACTGCATCCACCTCCCTGGAGATATAAAATGTGTATATCACTTTCCTCAAACTCTATGTATTACCTTGCACTCTAGCAGATCCCAAACCGCTTCAAAACGTCCAGCAGCTACTCAAAAAGAAAAAGTCCAACAAAAAGCTAGTGCTGGCCTTTATAGTGCCCTTGCAGTCCGTAAAATAGACGAAATGCACTAGGGCTTTGAATGCTTCTTCCCAACTATATAAATTCTCTCCAGGTGGCAAAGTCCATCATTACAGCAAAATTTTTCAGCTGGAGTTCTGACTGAGAGATGTGCCAGGACAGAAGGCATTTGCTGACCTACCCTTTTTCCCTGTGTAACTTGGTATTTGCAGTACAATTATTTTCAGTGTGGCTGTGTCCAAGCAGCTAGAGATTACACAGATAGAAGTGTCAAGAGAGATGCTGCTAAAGTACGCCCTTCTTATAGCAGCATTTAAATGGCACACGATGCCTTGCTGCTTTTTCTTTCCCAGAGAGACCCGCTGTCAATTTTTTCACTCTGGCTTCTTGATCAAAAATGTCCACCTGAAATGTCTTACAGAAATAGGCTCCAGGTGTAAAAACCAGTACGGGGCTACATTTTCTGCGTGCTCCACATAAGTCACATCAAACTCACTCATCAAACTTCACTCTCTCCTTCCATTCTCCACTGCCTCTACCATTGTGTTCTCTGGATCTCAGAGTCTAAAGGCAAGCGCAATAGTTTCCACTGAGGGGTTGGAAGAGGTGTACAAGCAGCACAAATAGCTTCTGCGCTGCGCAGGCCATTTCTCTGCATTTTAGAGTCTAAGGGAAAGCGCTAGTGTTTCTGCGGAGAGCTGCAACAGCTGCAGAATATGTGTTGTCTTGGCACATGTTTGCAATCCACCATGATGGATCCTTAGTGAAACCAAACTGTGGTTCTGCTTCAAACATCTCACCCTGCTTGGCCACAAAGCTTTCGCTGACATGTCCCATTGCCTTTTTATTGCTGCGTTTCATTTTCAGAGTTTGTATGGAATCATTGCACTTTGCTTCTAAGCTGAACGTCGATACTGCTGGAGTCTCATATGTCCATTTTCTTCTCACACAAAAAAACTGCTTCCTTTAAAACATGCTGATGCGACCTGCTTTCTTGCTCAGCTGTAATTTTAGGGGTGTTCTCTGTCCCGCTTACAGTCTGAATCTAAACTAAGAAGTTTATGGGACACAGATGTGCCAAGACAAATAGTTTGCTTGGACCTTGCCACGTGTATTCAAAAGCATCCTTTCACTCCACCATCAAGTCTCTGCTTTACATCCTGCAAACTTCACACACACATACATACATACAAACTGGAATGAGGCACTTTCTTTCTTTCTTTCTTTCTCAGCTACACTCACCTATCCCCCACGCTAACTTCTTTACCGCTTTTCTCTTGGTCTTGCTATGCATACTTTTCCTCTTAAGACACCCATTGTCTGGCCTACCCCTTCCCTACATTGCCTTGCCTTTCCTTTCCTATCCAACCTTGCATTTCTTTGTCATTCCTGGCCATTGTTTTCCTCTTCCTCCCTGACCCATCCATGTCTTTCCCTTGCCCTTCCTACCAGTCCAGTGCCTTGCACCACCCATCCCCCTTGCCACTTTGTCCAGTTTCCCTTCCCCTTTGTCCAGCTCCAATCTTTCATTTCCTTCTCCTTCTAGGACTCTCATTGCCTTGCTTGCCTCTCCTTTGTCTTGCCTGGCAAAGCCACCACTTTTCTTGGCGTTACCTTTGAACCTCTCCTCTCCCTTGCCTTGCATTCCCTTGCTCACTCGTCCCCCACCTGGAATTCAATACCCCTCTTTTTGCGGAATTTCTTCATCTTGCCTTGCCCTGCCTGCTTCTCCTAGGACTCTCAAGGCTTTCACGTACCTCCAGCGTTTCAGGAGCATGTGAGAGGAAGCCCAAAAGAGGTCACGTGCAAGCACACCCATCTGTCCTGGCAGCTTGCTTCTGGCACCTATCCTTACATGTCTTGAATTTTGGACATAAAATTCACATTTCACCTTTGCGCTTCAGGACCAGAATGACAGTTCTTTTGTATACCAAGGAAAGCAGGTAATCCAAGTGTTTTAGGTGCAGATTAGAGATGGCCCATGTGAGATCAAGGCCAGCCAGAGAAGTCTGTCCTAGCCCCTTTTGTGTACCAGCAGTCTTTGAATGTACCTCTCATTTGTCTTGCCTTGGTGACCCCAAAGTTTCCTTGCCTTGCCCTGCCTTGCCTCCCTAGCCTTGCACTCCCTCCAGTGCCTACGCCCACACTTGACCTGCCCACACTTGACCTGCCCACACTTGACTGCTTTCCTTTGTGGAAACCTAGCCTTGCCTAGGCCTTCCTGTTTCTGCCTGGCCTTCCTATGCCCATCCTTGCCTAGAAGTTCTGGGCCTTCTCTCACCTACCACTCCATTTGCTTGCCCCTCATGGCTCCAGCCTTGTCAGCTTCTCCCTTGACTTGCCTACAATTGCGCCTACACTTGGTTTGCATTGCAAAGAGCGGTAGGCAAGGCAAAGCAAAGCAAGGAAGGTCTTTCTAGGTCTTGCCAGGCAAGGCACACATAAGCAAGCAAGCAAAACAAGAGTAGACTAGCCACAGCATCAAAGGCAAGGCAAGGCCAAGTGACTCTGAGTGCCTTTCCTTGGCAAGTAAAAGATATAGTGACAATGTAATAGGGCAGGCGTTAAAGGTACCATGAGGAGGTATAGTCCAGAGAGATATTTATGTCGTAGACCCTTCTGTGCAGGAGCCATTGTTGGACATAGTACAGGACATGGCATACAGCTTGGCTTGGTAAGTTCCTGAAGGAGAATGGCAATGCTTTCTCATGGGAAGGAAAGCACGTAGCCCCAGAGTTGGAGGTGCAGATAAGAAGCTGTGTCGCGCAGCTCAAGGACGACAGCAGCTTCTTGTGCCGGCATATTTGGAAGCACTCCCTCAATTTGTACAGTCATTGAGTCAGTATCCATCTTTGGAAGGCTGTCTGCCTCTAGTAAGAGTGTTCTGACACCATTGTATGGGATCAGTCACTGGATGTTTTGGATTTTGGAGGAGGGGATGCCCTTTCTCTTGAAATGAGCTTCTTGTTCTTCTCTTTGGCAAAGAAATTAAGTTTGGATGGGCACTTTGGGTGGTCTCAGTGAATTTAAAGGTTTTTCCCAAGAGGTTTCCCTGTGGGTTAGAGCTGTTGAACTGACAGTGGGAATCTAGACACCAAGTTGTTGAGCTTTTTGTCCTTGTAGCTTTAGTGTGTGAGTAGTCCCTGTTGCCATGCTGCTTGGATCTTGACTCTGAGACTGAAAGCTTAGGAGCGTAGAGCTGAAAAGAAAAGTGCTAATAGCAGGGTGTGTGTTCATTGTTTGATGGGTGAAGCTGAAATTGTAGGCAGCAAAGAACTTTCTCTCTCCGCTGGCACATTTGTTGAGCGGATGTCTTTGAGTTTGTTACCGGACTCTGCGAGAGTGAAAATGTTTGTTAGGGCAGAGGATTTCGTGTTGCCCTTTGAGTGTGGTGCAAAAGTGTTTGCACACTTGGAGGGGGAAGATCAGCAAATTCTTTTTTTCCTGGCACAGTTAATTTGAGAGCAGGGACGTTTCCAACTCGGCTCTGTCCTTTGGAGCTGGCCTCGGTGCGTTTCCTTCTTTTGTTAGTCGACAGCGCCATCGTGTGGTTATTTTGATGAGCGCTGGCAGCCGGTGCCAGGGAAAAAGCCAAGCTGTTTGCGGCTCCGGCCTCATTGGTGTAGGAGCAGCGCAGGGAAGAGCTCCGCTGGGGGTCCTGGCTCTTAGAGACTGAGAGAATGTGATCCTGTATGTAGCACAGAAGGAAGTGGAATTGTTTCATTGTGGGCTGTGCAGTTTATAAGCTGCAAATGAAAAGGCAATTGCAGCGCAGCCTCTTCTTTTCTGTGTGATCAGCTGCTCAACATGTAACTCGCACACACTGAACTGCATCCACCTCCCTGGAGATATAAAATGTGTATATCACTTTCCTCAAACTCTATGTATTACCTTGCACTCTAGCAGATCCCAAACCGCTTCAAAACGTCCAGCAGCTACTCAAAACGAAAAAGTCCAACAAAAAGCTAGTGCTGGCCTTTATAGTGCCTTTGCAGTCTGTAAAATAGACGAAATGCACTAGGGCTTTGTATGTTTCTTCCCAACTATATAAATTCTCTCCAAGTGGCAAAGTCCATCATTACAGCAAAATTTTTCAGCTGGAGTTCTGACTGAGAGATGTGCCAGGACAGAAGGCATTTGCTGACCTACCCTTTTTCCCTGTGTAACTTAGTATTTGCAGTACAATTATTTTCAGTGTGGCTGTGTCCAAGCAGCTAGAGATTACACAGATAGAAGTGTCAAGAGAGATGCTGCTAAAGTACGCCCTTCTTATAGCAGCATTTAAATGGCACACGACGCCTTGCTGCTTGTTCTTTCCTAGAGAGACCCGCTGTCAATTTTTTCACTCTGGCTTCTTGATCAAAAATGTCCACCTGAAATGTCTTACAGAAATAGGCTCCAGGTGTAAAAACCAGTACGGGGCTACATTTTCTGCGTGCTCCACATAAGTCACATCAAACTCACTCATCAAACTTCACTCTCTCCTTCCATTCTCCACCACTTCCTCTACCATTGTGTTCTCTGGATCTCAGAGTCTAAAGGCAGGCGCAATAGTTTCCACTGAGGGGTTGGAAGAGGTGTACAAGCAGCACAAATAGCTTCTGCGCTGCGCAGGCCATTTCTCTGCATTTTAGAGTCTAAGGGAAAGCGCTAGTGTTCCTGCGGAGAGCTGCAACAGCTGCAGAATATGTGTTGTCTTGGCACATGTTTGCAATCCACCATGATGGATCCTTAGTGAAACCAAACTGTGGTTCTGCTTCAAACATCTCACCCTGCTTGGCCACAAAGCTTTCGCTGACATGTCCCATTGCCTTTTTATTGCTGCGTTTCATTTTCAGAGTTTGTACGGAATCATTGCACTTTGCTTCTAAGCTGAACGTCGATACTGCTGGAGTCTCATATGTCCATTTTCTTCTCACACAAAAAAACTGCTTCCTTTAAAACATGCTGATGCGACCTGCTTTCTTGCTCAGCTGTAATTTTAGGGGTGTTCTCTGTCCCGCTTACAGTCTGAATCTAAACTAAGAAGTTTATGGGACACAGATGTGCCAAGACAAATAGTTTGCTTGGACCTTGCCACGTGTATTCAAAAGCATCCTTTCACTCCACCATAAAGTCACTGCTTTCTTCTGCTTTACATCCTGCAAACTTCACACACACATACATACATACTGGAATGAGGCACTTTCTTTCTTTCTTTCTCAGCTACACTCACCTATTCCCCACGCTAACTTCTTTACCGCTTTTCTCTTGGCCTTGCTATGCATACTTTTCCTCTTGAGACACCCATTGTCTGGCCTACCCCTTCCCTACATTGCCTTGCCTTTCCTTTCCTATCCAACCTTGCATTTCTTTGTCATTCCTGGCCATTGTTTTCCTCTTCCTTCCTGACCCATCCATGTCTTTCCCTTGCCCTTCCTACCAGTCCAGTGCCTTGCACCACCCATCCCCCTTGCCACTTTGTCCAGTTTCCCTTCCCCTTTGTCCAGCTCCAATCTTTCATTTCCTTCTCCTTCTAGGACTCTCATTGCCTTGCTTGCCTCTCCTTTGTCTTGCCTGGCAAAGCCACCACTTTTCTTGGCGTTACCTTTGAACCTCTCCTCTCCCTTGCCTTGCATTCCCTTGCTCACTCGTCCCCCACCTGGAATTCAATACCCCTCTTTTTGCGGAATTTCTTCATCTTGCCTTGCCCTGCCTGCTTCTCCTAGGACTCTCAAGGCTTTCACGTACCTCCAGCGTTTCAGGAGCATGTGAGAGGAAGCCCAAAAGAGGTCACGTGCAAGCACACCCATCTGTCCTGGCAGCTTGCTTCTGGCACCTATCCTTACATGTCTTGAATTTTGGACATAAAATTCACATTTCACCTTTGCGCTTCAGGACCAGAATGACAGTTCTTTTGTATACCAAGGAAAGCAGGTAATCCAAGTGTTTTAGGTGCAGATTAGAGATGGCCCATGTGAGATCAAGGCCAGACAGAGAAGTCTGTCCTAGCCCCTTTTGTGTACCAGCAGTCTTTGAATGTACCTCTCATTTGTCTTGCCTTGGTGACCCAAAAGTTTCCTTGCCTTGCCCTGCCTTGCCTCCCTAGCCTTGCACTCCCTCCAGTGCCTACGCCCACACTTGACCTGCCCACACTTGACTGCTTTCCTCCAGGGAAACCTAGCCTTGCCTAGGCCTTCCTGTTTCTGCCTGGCCTTCCTATGCCCATCCTTGCCTAGAAGTTCTGGGCCTTCTCTCACCTACCACTCCATTTGCTTGCCCCTCATGGCTCCAGCCTTGTCAGCTTCTCCCTTGACTTGCCTACAATTGCGCCTACACTTGGTTTGCATTGCAAAGAGCGGTAGGCAAGGCAAAGCAAAGCAAGGAAGGTCTTTCTAGGTCTTGCCAGGCAAGGCACACATAAGCAAGCAAGCAAAACAAGAGTAGACTAGCCACAGCATCAAAGGCAAGGCAAGGCCAAGTGACTCTGAGTGCCTTTCCTTGGCAAGTAAAAGATATAGTGACAATGTAATAGGGCAGGCGTTAAAGGTACCATGAGGAGGTATAGTCCAGAGAGATATTTATGTCGTAGACCCTTCTGTGCAGGAGCCATTGTTGGACATAGTACAGGACATGGCATACAGCTTGGCTTGGTAAGTTCCTGAAGGAGAATGGCAATGCTTTCTCATGGGAAGGAAAGCACGTAGCCCCAGAGTTGGAGGTGCAGATAAGAAGCTGTGTCGCGCAGCTCAAGGACGACAGCAGCTTCTTGTGCCGGCATATTTGGAAGCACTCCCTCAATTTGTACAGTCATTGAGTCAGTATCCATCTTTGGAAGGCTGTCTGCCTCTAGTAAGAGTGTTCTGACACCATTGTATGGGATCAGTCACTGGATGTTTTGGATTTTGGAGGAGGGGATGCCCTTTCTCTTGAAATAAGCTTCTTGTTCTTCTCTTTGGCAAAGAAATTAAGTTTGGATGGGCACTTTGGGTGGTCTCAGTGAATTTAAAGGTTTTTCCCAAGAGGTTTCCCTGTGGGTTAGAGCTGTTGAACTGACAGTGGGAATCTAGACACCAAGTTGTTGAGCTTTTTGTCCTTGTAGCTTTAGTGTGTGAGTAGTCCCTGTTGCCATGCTGCTTGGATCTTGACTCTGAGACTGAAAGCTTAGGAGCGTAGAGCTGAAAAGAAAAGTGCTAATAGCAGGGTGTGTGTTCATTGTTTGATGGGTGAAGCTGAAATTGTAGGCAGCAAAGAACTTTCTCTCTCCGCTGGCACATTTGTTGAGCGGATGTCTTTGAGTTTGTTACCGGACTCTGCGAGAGTGAAAATGTTTGTTAGGGCAGAGGATTTCGTGTTGCCCTTTGAGTGTGGTGCAAAAGTGTTTGCACACTTGGAGGGGGAAGATCAGCAAATTCTTTTTTTCCTGGCACAGTTAATTTGAGAGCAGGGACGTTTCCAACTCGGCTCTGTCCTTTGGAGCTGGCCTCGGTGCGTTTCCTTCTTTTGTTAGTCGACAGCGCCATCGTGTGGTTATTTTGATGAGCGCTGGCAGCCGGTGCCAGGGAAAAAGCCAAGCTGTTTGCGGCTCCGGCCTCATTGGTGTAGGAGCAGCGCAGGGAAGAGCTCCGCTGGGGGTCCTGGCTCTTAGAGACTGAGAGAATGTGATCCTGTATGTAGCACAGAAGGAAGTGGAATTGTTTCATTGTGGGCTGTGCAGTTTATAAGCTGCAAATGAAAAGGCAATTGCAGCGCAGCCTCTTCTTTTCTGTGTGATCAGCTGCTCAACATGTAACTCGCACACACTGAACTGCATCCACCTCCCTGGAGATATAAAATGTGTATATCACTTTCCTCAAACTCTATGTATTACCTTGCACTCTAGCAGATCCCAAACCGCTTCAAAACGTCCAGCAGCTACTCAAAACGAAAAAGTCCAACAAAAAGCTAGTGCTGGCCTTTATAGTGCCTTTGCAGTCTGTAAAATAGACGAAATGCACTAGGGCTTTGTATGTTTCTTCCCAACTATATAAATTCTCTCCAAGTGGCAAAGTCCATCATTACAGCAAAATTTTTCAGCTGGAGTTCTGACTGAGAGATGTGCCAGGACAGAAGGCATTTGCTGACCTACCCTTTTTCCCTGTGTAACTTAGTATTTGCAGTACAATTATTTTCAGTGTGGCTGTGTCCAAGCAGCTAGAGATTACACAGATAGAAGTGTCAAGAGAGATGCTGCTAAAGTACGCCCTTCTTATAGCAGCATTTAAATGGCACACGACGCCTTGCTGCTTGTTCTTTCCTAGAGAGACCCGCTGTCAATTTTTTCACTCTGGCTTCTTGATCAAAAATGTCCACCTGAAATGTCTTACAGAAATAGGCTCCAGGTGTAAAAACCAGTACGGGGCTACATTTTCTGCGTGCTCCACATAAGTCACATCAAACTCACTCATCAAACTTCACTCTCTCCTTCCATTCTCCACCACTTCCTCTACCATTGTGTTCTCTGGATCTCAGAGTCTAAAGGCAGGCGCAATAGTTTCCACTGAGGGGTTGGAAGAGGTGTACAAGCAGCACAAATAGCTTCTGCGCTGCGCAGGCCATTTCTCTGCATTTTAGAGTCTAAGGGAAAGCGCTAGTGTTTCTGCGGAGAGCTGCAACAGCTGCAGAATATGTGTTGTCTTGGCACATGTTTGCAATCCACCATGATGGATCCTTAGTGAAACCAAACTGTGGTTCTGCTTCAAACATCTCACCCTGCTTGGCCACAAAGCTTTCGCTGACATGTCCCATTGCCTTTTTATTGCTGCGTTTCATTTTCAGAGTTTGTACGGAATCATTGCACTTTGCTTCTAAGCTGAACGTCGATACTGCTGGAGTCTCATATGTCCATTTTCTTCTCACACAAAAAAACTGCTTCCTTTAAAACATGCTGATGCGACCTGCTTTCTTGCTCAGCTGTAATTTTAGGGGTGTTCTCTGTCCCGCTTACAGTCTGAATCTAAACTAAGAAGTTTATGGGACACAGATGTGCCAAGACAAATAGTTTGCTTGGACCTTGCCACGTGTATTCAAAAGCATCCTTTCACTCCACCATAAAGTCACTGCTTTCTTCTGCTTTACATCCTGCAAACTTCACACACACATACATACATACTGGAATGAGGCACTTTCTTTCTTTCTTTCTCAGCTACACTCACCTATTCCCCACGCTAACTTCTTTACCGCTTTTCTCTTGGCCTTGCTATGCATACTTTTCCTCTTGAGACACCCATTGTCTGGCCTACCCCTTCCCTACATTGCCTTGCCTTTCCTTTCCTATCCAACCTTGCATTTCTTTGTCATTCCTGGCCATTGTTTTCCTCTTCCTTCCTGACCCATCCATGTCTTTCCCTTGCCCTTCCTACCAGTCCAGTGCCTTGCACCACCCATCCCCCTTGCCACTTTGTCCAGTTTCCCTTCCCCTTTGTCCAGCTCCAATCTTTCATTTCCTTCTCCTTCTAGGACTCTCATTGCCTTGCTTGCCTCTCCTTTGTCTTGCCTGGCAAAGCCACCACTTTTCTTGGCGTTACCTTTGAACCTCTCCTCTCCCTTGCCTTGCATTCCCTTGCTCACTCGTCCCCCACCTGGAATTCAATACCCCTCTTTTTGCGGAATTTCTTCATCTTGCCTTGCCCTGCCTGCTTCTCCTAGGACTCTCAAGGCTTTCACGTACCTCCAGCGTTTCAGGAGCATGTGAGAGGAAGCCCAAAAGAGGTCACGTGCAAGCACACCCATCTGTCCTGGCAGCTTGCTTCTGGCACCTATCCTTACATGTCTTGAATTTTGGACATAAAATTCACATTTCACCTTTGCGCTTCAGGACCAGAATGACAGTTCTTTTGTATACCAAGGAAAGCAGGTAATCCAAGTGTTTTAGGTGCAGATTAGAGATGGCCCATGTGAGATCAAGGCCAGCCAGAGAAGTCTGTCCTAGCCCCTTTTGTGTACCAGCAGTCTTTGAATGTACCTCTCATTTGTCTTGCCTTGGTGACCCCAAAGTTTCCTTGCCTTGCCCTGCCTTGCCTCCCTAGCCTTGCACTCCCTCCAGTGCCTACGCCCACACTTGACCTGCCCACACTTGACTGCTTTCCTCCAGGGAAACCTAGCCTTGCCTAGGCCTTCCTGTTTCTGCCTGGCCTTCCTATGCCCATCCTTGCCTAGAAGTTCTGGGCCTTCTCTCACCTACCACTCCATTTGCTTGCCCCTCATGGCTCCAGCCTTGTCAGCTTCTCCCTTGACTTGCCTACAATTGCGCCTACACTTGGTTTGCATTGCAAAGAGCGGTAGGCAAGGCAAAGCAAAGCAAGGAAGGTCTTTCTAGGTCTTGCCAGGCAAGGCACACATAAGCAAGCAAGCAAAACAAGAGTAGACTAGCCACAGCATCAAAGGCAAGGCAAGGCCAAGTGACTCTGAGTGCCTTTCCTTGGCAAGTAAAAGATATAGTGACAATGTAATAGGGCAGGCGTTAAAGGTACCATGAGGAGGTATAGTCCAGAGAGATATTTATGTCGTAGACCCTTCTGTGCAGGAGCCATTGTTGGACATAGTACAGGACATGGCATACAGCTTGGCTTGGTAAGTTCCTGAAGGAGAATGGCAATGCTTTCTCATGGGAAGGAAAGCACGTAGCCCCAGAGTTGGAGGTGCAGATAAGAAGCTGTGTCGCGCAGCTCAAGGACGACAGCAGCTTCTTGTGCCGGCATATTTGGAAGCACTCCCTCAATTTGTACAGTCATTGAGTCAGTATCCATCTTTGGAAGGCTGTCTGCCTCTAGTAAGAGTGTTCTGACACCATTGTATGGGATCAGTCACTGGATGTTTTGGATTTTGGAGGAGGGGATGCCCTTTCTCTTGAAATGAGCTTCTTGTTCTTCTCTTTGGCAAAGAAATTAAGTTTGGATGGGCACTTTGGGTGGTCTCAGTGAATTTAAAGGTTTTTCCCAAGAGGTTTCCCTGTGGGTTAGAGCTGTTGAACTGACAGTGGGAATCTAGACACCAAGTTGTTGAGCTTTTTGTCCTTGTAGCTTTAGTGTGTGAGTAGTCCCTGTTGCCATGCTGCTTGGATCTTGACTCTGAGACTGAAAGCTTAGGAGCGTAGAGCTGAAAAGAAAAGTGCTAATAGCAGGGTGTGTGTTCATTGTTTGATGGGTGAAGCTGAAATTGTAGGCAGCAAAGAACTTTCTCTCTCCGCTGGCACATTTGTTGAGCGGATGTCTTTGAGTTTGTTACCGGACTCTGCGAGAGTGAAAATGTTTGTTAGGGCAGAGGATTTCGTGTTGCCCTTTGAGTGTGGTGCAAAAGTGTTTGCACACTTGGAGGGGGAAGATCAGCAAATTCTTTTTTTCCTGGCACAGTTAATTTGAGAGCAGGGACGTTTCCAACTCGGCTCTGTCCTTTGGAGCTGGCCTCGGTGCGTTTCCTTCTTTTGTTAGTCGACAGCGCCATCGTGTGGTTATTTTGATGAGCGCTGGCAGCCGGTGCCAGGGAAAAAGCCAAGCTGTTTGCGGCTCCGGCCTCATTGGTGTAGGAGCAGCGCAGGGAAGAGCTCCGCTGGGGGTCCTGGCTCTTAGAGACTGAGAGAATGTGATCCTGTATGTAGCACAGAAGGAAGTGGAATTGTTTCATTGTGGGCTGTGCAGTTTATAAGCTGCAAATGAAAAGGCAATTGCAGCGCAGCCTCTTCTTTTCTGTGTGATCAGCTGCTCAACATGTAACTCGCACACACTGAACTGCATCCACCTCCCTGGAGATATAAAATGTGTATATCACTTTCCTCAAACTCTATGTATTACCTTGCACTCTAGCAGATCCCAAACCGCTTCAAAACGTCCAGCAGCTACTCAAAACGAAAAAGTCCAACAAAAAGCTAGTGCTGGCCTTTATAGTGCCTTTGCAGTCTGTAAAATAGACGAAATGCACTAGGGCTTTGTATGTTTCTTCCCAACTATATAAATTCTCTCCAAGTGGCAAAGTCCATCATTACAGCAAAATTTTTCAGCTGGAGTTCTGACTGAGAGATGTGCCAGGACAGAAGGCATTTGCTGACCTACCCTTTTTCCCTGTGTAACTTAGTATTTGCAGTACAATTATTTTCAGTGTGGCTGTGTCCAAGCAGCTAGAGATTACACAGATAGAAGTGTCAAGAGAGATGCTGCTAAAGTACGCCCTTCTTATAGCAGCATTTAAATGGCACACGACGCCTTGCTGCTTGTTCTTTCCTAGAGAGACCCGCTGTCAATTTTTTCACTCTGGCTTCTTGATCAAAAATGTCCACCTGAAATGTCTTACAGAAATAGGCTCCAGGTGTAAAAACCAGTACGGGGCTACATTTTCTGCGTGCTCCACATAAGTCACATCAAACTCACTCATCAAACTTCACTCTCTCCTTCCATTCTCCACCACTTCCTCTACCATTGTGTTCTCTGGATCTCAGAGTCTAAAGGCAGGCGCAATAGTTTCCACTGAGGGGTTGGAAGAGGTGTACAAGCAGCACAAATAGCTTCTGCGCTGCGCAGGCCATTTCTCTGCATTTTAGAGTCTAAGGGAAAGCGCTAGTGTTCCTGCGGAGAGCTGCAACAGCTGCAGAATATGTGTTGTCTTGGCACATGTTTGCAATCCACCATGATGGATCCTTAGTGAAACCAAACTGTGGTTCTGCTTCAAACATCTCACCCTGCTTGGCCACAAAGCTTTCGCTGACATGTCCCATTGCCTTTTTATTGCTGCGTTTCATTTTCAGAGTTTGTACGGAATCATTGCACTTTGCTTCTAAGCTGAACGTCGATACTGCTGGAGTCTCATATGTCCATTTTCTTCTCACACAAAAAAACTGCTTCCTTTAAAACATGCTGATGCAACCTGCTTTCTTGCTCAGCTGTAATTTTAGGGGTGTTCTCTGTCCCGCTTACAGTCTGAATCTAAACTAAGAAGTTTATGGGACACAGATGTGCCAAGACAAATAGTTTGCTTGGACCTTGCCACGTGTATTCAAAAGCATCCTTTCACTCCACCATAAAGTCACTGCTTTCTTCTGCTTTACATCCTGCAAACTTCACACACACATACATACATACTGGAATGAGGCACTTTCTTTCTTTCTTTCTCAGCTACACTCACCTATTCCCCACGCTAACTTCTTTACCGCTTTTCTCTTGGCCTTGCTATGCATACTTTTCCTCTTGAGACACCCATTGTCTGGCCTACCCCTTCCCTACATTGCCTTGCCTTTCCTTTCCTATCCAACCTTGCATTTCTTTGTCATTCCTGGCCATTGTTTTCCTCTTCCTTCCTGACCCATCCATGTCTTTCCCTTGCCCTTCCTACCAGTCCAGTGCCTTGCACCACCCATCCCCCTTGCCACTTTGTCCAGTTTCCCTTCCCCTTTGTCCAGCTCCAATCTTTCATTTCCTTCTCCTTCTAGGACTCTCATTGCCTTGCTTGCCTCTCCTTTGTCTTGCCTGGCAAAGCCACCACTTTTCTTGGCGTTACCTTTGAACCTCTCCTCTCCCTTGCCTTGCATTCCCTTGCTCACTCGTCCCCCACCTGGAATTCAATACCCCTCTTTTTGCGGAATTTCTTCATCTTGCCTTGCCCTGCCTGCTTCTCCTAGGACTCTCAAGGCTTTCACGTACCTCCAGCGTTTCAGGAGCATGTGAGAGGAAGCCCAAAAGAGGTCACGTGCAAGCACACCCATCTGTCCTGGCAGCTTGCTTCTGGCACCTATCCTTACATGTCTTGAATTTTGGACATAAAATTCACATTTCACCTTTGCGCTTCAGGACCAGAATGACAGTTCTTTTGTATACCAAGGAAAGCAGGTAATCCAAGTGTTTTAGGTGCAGATTAGAGATGGCCCATGTGAGATCAAGGCCAGACAGAGAAGTCTGTCCTAGCCCCTTTTGTGTACCAGCAGTCTTTGAATGTACCTCTCATTTGTCTTGCCTTGGTGACCCAAAAGTTTCCTTGCCTTGCCCTGCCTTGCCTCCCTAGCCTTGCACTCCCTCCAGTGCCTACGCCCACACTTGACCTGCCCACACTTGACCTGCCCACACTTGACTGCTTTCCTCCAGGGAAACCTAGCCTTGCCTAGGCCTTCCTGTTTCTGCCTGGCCTTCCTATGCCCATCCTTGCCTAGAAGTTCTGGGCCTTCTCTCACCTACCACTCCATTTGCTTGCCCCTCATGGCTCCAGCCTTGTCAGCTTCTCCCTTGACTTGCCTACAATTGCACCTACACTTGGTTTGCATTGCAAAGAGCGGTAGGCAAGGCAAAGCAAAGCAAGGAAGGTCTTTCTAGGTCTTGCCAGGCAAGGCACACATAAGCAAGCAAGCAAAACAAGAGTAGACTAGCCACAGCATCAAAGGCAAGGCAAGGCCAAGTGACTCTGAGTGCCTTTCCTTGGCAAGTAAAAGATATAGTGACAATGTAATAGGGCAGGCGTTAAAGGTACCATGAGGAGGTATAGTCCAGAGAGATATTTATGTCGTAGACCCTTCTGTGCAGGAGCCATTGTTGGACATAGTACAGGACATGGCATACAGTTTGGCTTGGTAAGTTCCTGAAGGAGAATGGCAATGCTTTCTCATGGGAAGGAAAGCACGTAGCCCCAGAGTTGGAGGTGCAGATAAGAAGCTGTGTCGCGCAGCTCAAGGACGACAGCAGCTTCTTGTGCTGGCATATTTGGAAGCACTCCCTCAATTTGTACAGTCATTGAGTCAGTATCCATCTTTGGAAGGCTGTCTGCCTCTAGTAAGAGTGTTCTGACACCATTGTATGGGATCAGTCACTGGATGTTTTGGATTTTGGAGGAGGGGATGCCCTTTCTCTTGAAATGAGCTTCTTGTTCTTCTCTTTGGCAAAGAAATTAAGTTTGGATGGGCACTTTGGGTGGTCTCAGTGAATTTAAAGGTTTTTCCCAAGAGGTTTCCCTGTGGGTTAGAGCTGTTGAACTGACAGTGGGAATCTAGACACCAAGTTGTTGAGCTTTTTGTCCTTGTAGCTTTAGTGTGTGAGTAGTCCCTGTTGCCATGCTGCTTGGATCTTGACTCTGAGACTGAAAGCTTAGGAGCGTAGAGCTGAAAAGAAAAGTGCCAATAGCAGGGTGTGTGTTCATTGTTTGATGGGTGAAGCTGAAATTGTAGGCAGCAAAGAACTTTCTCTCTCCGCTGGCACATTTGTTGAGCGGATGTCTTTGAGTTTGTTACCGGACTCTGCGAGAGTGAAAATGTTTGTTAGGGCAGAGGATTTCGTGTTGCCCTTTGAGTGTGGTGCAAAAGTGTTTGCATAGTTGGAGGGGGAAGATCAGCAAAGTCTTTTTTTCCTGGCACAGTTAATTTGAGAGCAGGGACGTTTCCACCTCGGCTCTGTCCTTTGGAGCTGGCCTCGGTGCGTTTCCTTCTTTTGTTAGTCGACAGCGCCATCGTGTGGTTATTTTGATGAGCGCTGGCAGACGGTGCCAGGGAAAAAGCCAAGCTGTTTGCGGCTCCGGCCTCATTGGTGTAGGAGCAGCGCAGGGAAGAGCTCCGCTGGGGGTCCTGGCTCTTAGAGACTGAGAGAATGTGATCCTGTATGTAGCACAGAAGGAAGT
Source organism: Poecile atricapillus (assembly GCF_030490865.1). Lineage (NCBI taxonomy): Eukaryota > Metazoa > Chordata > Aves > Passeriformes > Paridae > Poecile > Poecile atricapillus. The sequence goes on from NC_081288.1 coordinate 70,190,978, forward strand.
GGAATTGTTTCATTGTGGGCTGTGCAGTTTATAAGCTGCAAATGAAAAGGCAATTGCAGCGCAGCCTCTTCTTTTCTGTGTGATCAGCTGCTCAACATGTAACTCGCACACACTGAACTGCATCCACCTCCCTGGAGATATAAAATGTGTATATCACTTTCCTCAAACTCTATGTATTACCTTGCACTCTAGCAGATCCCAAACCGCTTCAAAATGTCCAGCAGCTACTCAAAAAGTCCAACAAAAAGCTAGTGCTGGCCTTTATAGTGCCCTTGCAGTCCGTTAAATAGACGAAATGCACTAGGGCTTTGAATGCTTCTTCCCAACTATATAAATTCTCTCCAGGTGGCAAAGTCCATCATTACAGCAAAATTTTTCAGCTGGAGTTCTGACTGAGAGATGTGCCAGGACAGAAGGCATTTGCTGACCTACCCTTTTTCCCTGTGTAACTTGGTATTTGCAGTACAATTATTTTCAGTGTCGCTGTGTCCAAGCAGCTAGAGATTACACAGATAGAAGTGTCAAGAGAGATGCTGCTAAAGTACGCCCTTCTTATAGCAGCATTTAAATGGCACACGACGCCTTGCTGCTTTTTCTTTCCCAGAGAGACCCGCTGTCAATTTTTTCACTCTGGCTTCTTGATCAAAAATGTCCACCTGAAATGTCTTACAGAAATAGGCTCCAGGTGTAAAAACCAGTACGGGGCTACATTTTCTGCGTGCTCCACATAAGTCACATCAAACTCACTCATCAAACTTCACTCTCTCCTTCCATTCTCCACTGCCTCTACCATTGTGTTCTCTGGATCTCAGAGTCTAAAGGCAGGCGCAATAGTTTCCACTGAGGGGTTGGAAGAGGTGTACAAGCAGCACAAATAGCTTCTGCGCTGCGCAGGCCATTTCTCTGCATTTTAGAGTCTAAGGGAAAGCGCTAGTGTTCCTGCGGAGAGCTGCAACAGCTGCAGAATATGTGTTGTCTTGGCACATGTTTGCAATCCACCATGATGGATCCTTAGTGAAACCAAACTGTGGTTCTGCTTCAAACATCTCACCCTGCTTGGCCACAAAGCTTTCGCTGACATGTCCCATTGCCTTTTTATTGCTGCGTTTCATTTTCAAAGTTTGTACGGAATCATTGCACTTTGCTTCTAAGCTGAACGTCGATACTGCTGGAGTCTCATATGTCCATTTTCTTCTCACACAAAAAAACTGCTTCCTTTAAAACATGCTGATGCGACCTGCTTTCTTGCTCAGCTGTAATTTTAGGGGTGTTCTCTGTCCCGCTTACAGTCTGAATCTAAACTAAGAAGTTTATGGGACACAGATGTGCCAAGACAAATAGTTTGCTTGGACCTTGCCACGTGTATTCAAAAGCATCCTTTCACTCCACCATAAAGTCACTGCTTTCTTCTGCTTTACATCCTGCAAACTTCACACACACATACATACATACTGGAATGAGGCACTTTCTTTCTTTCTTTCTCAGCTACACTCACCTATTCCCCACGCTAACTTCTTTACCGCTTTTCTCTTGGCCTTGCTATGCATACTTTTCCTCTTGAGACACCCATTGTCTGGCCTACCCCTTCCCTACATTGCCTTGCCTTTCCTTTCCTATCCAACCTTGCATTTCTTTGTCATTCCTGGCCATTGTTTTCCTCTTCCTTCCTGACCCATCCATGTCTTTCCCTTGCCCTTCCTACCAGTCCAGTGCCTTGCACCACCCATCCCCCTTGCCACTTTGTCCAGTTTCCCTTCCCCTTTGTCCAGCTCCAATCTTTCATTTCCTTCTCCTTCTAGGACTCTCATTGCCTTGCTTGCCTCTCCTTTGTCTTGCCTGGCAAAGCCACCACTTTTCTTGGCGTTACCTTTGAACCTCTCCTCTCCCTTGCCTTGCATTCCCTTGCTCACTCGTCCCCCACCTGGAATTCAATACCCCTCTTTTTGCGGAATTTCTTCATCTTGCCTTGCCCTGCCTGCTTCTCCTAGGACTCTCAAGGCTTTCACGTACCTCCAGCGTTTCAGGAGCATGTGAGAGGAAGCCCAAAAGAGGTCACGTGCAAGCACACCCATCTGTCCTGGCAGCTTGCTTCTGGCACCTATCCTTACATGTCTTGAATTTTGGACATAAAATTCACATTTCACCTTTGCGCTTCAGGACCAGAATGACAGTTCTTTTGTATACCAAGGAAAGCAGGTAATCCAAGTGTTTTAGGTGCAGATTAGAGATGGCCCATGTGAGATCAAGGCCAGACAGAGAAGTCTGTCCTAGCCCCTTTTGTGTACCAGCAGTCTTTGAATGTACCTCTCATTTGTCTTGCCTTGGTGACCCAAAAGTTTCCTTGCCTTGCCCTGCCTTGCCTCCCTAGCCTTGCACTCCCTCCAGTGCCTACGCCCACACTTGACCTGCCCACACTTGACTGCTTTCCTCCAGGGAAACCTAGCCTTGCCTAGGCCTTCCTGTTTCTGCCTGGCCTTCCTATGCCCATCCTTGCCTAGAAGTTCTGGGCCTTCTCTCACCTACCACTCCATTTGCTTGCCCCTCATGGCTCCAGCCTTGTCAGCTTCTCCCTTGACTTGCCTACAATTGCGCCTACACTTGGTTTGCATTGCAAAGAGCGGTAGGCAAGGCAAAGCAAAGCAAGGAAGGTCTTTCTAGGTCTTGCCAGGCAAGGCACACATAAGCAAGCAAGCAAAACAAGAGTAGACTAGCCACAGCATCAAAGGCAAGGCAAGGCCAAGTGACTCTGAGTGCCTTTCCTTGGCAAGTAAAAGATATAGTGACAATGTAATAGGGCAGGCGTTAAAGGTACCATGAGGAGGTATAGTCCAGAGAGATATTTATGTCGTAGACCCTTCTGTGCAGGAGCCATTGTTGGACATAGTACAGGACATGGCATACAGCTTGGCTTGGTAAGTTCCTGAAGGAGAATGGCAATGCTTTCTCATGGGAAGGAAAGCACGTAGCCCCAGAGTTGGAGGTGCAGATAAGAAGCTGTGTCGCGCAGCTCAAGGACGACAGCAGCTTCTTGTGCCGGCATATTTGGAAGCACTCCCTCAATTTGTACAGTCATTGAGTCAGTATCCATCTTTGGAAGGCTGTCTGCCTCTAGTAAGAGTGTTCTGACACCATTGTATGGGATCAGTCACTGGATGTTTTGGATTTTGGAGGAGGGGATGCCATTTCTCTTGAAATGAGCTTCTTGTTCTTCTCTTTGGCAAAGAAATTAAGTTTGGATGGGCACTTTGGGTGGTCTCAGTGAATTTAAAGGTTTTTCCCAAGAGGTTTCCCTGTGGGTTAGAGCTGTTGAACTGACAGTGGGAATCTAGACACCAAGTTGTTGAGCTTTTTGTCCTTGTAGCTTTAGTGTGTGAGTAGTCCCTGTTGCCATGCTGCTTGGATCTTGACTCTGAGACTGAAAGCTTAAGAGCGTAGAGCTGAAAAGAAAAGTGCTAATAGCAGGGTGTGTGTTCATTGTTTGATGGGTGAAGCTGAAATTGTAGGCAGCAAAGAACTTTCTCTCTCCGCTGGCACATTTGTTGAGCGGATGTCTTTGAGTTTGTTACCGGACTCTGCGAGAGTGAAAATGTTTGTTAGGGCAGAGGATTTCGTGTTGCCCTTTGAGTGTGGTGCAAAAGTGTTTGCACACTTGGAGGGGGAAGATCAGCAAAGTCTTTTTTTCCTGGCACAGTTAATTTGAGAGCAGGGACGTTTCCAACTCGGCTCTGTCCTTTGGAGCTGGCCTCGGTGCCTTTCCTTCTTTTGTTAGTCGACAGCGCCATCGTGTGGTTATTTTGATGAGCGCTGGCAGCCGGTGCCAGGGAAAAAGCCAAGCTGTTTGCGGCTCCGGCCTCATTGGTGTAGGAGCAGCGCAGGGAAGAGCTCCGCTGGGGGTCCTGGCTCTTAGAGACTGAGAGAATGTGATCCTGTATGTAGCACAGAAGGAAGTGGAATTGTTTCATTGTGGGCTGTGCAGTTTATAAGCTGCAAATGAAAAGGCAATTGCAGCGCAGCCTCTTCTTTTCTGTGTGATCAGCTGCTCAACATGTAACTCGCACACACTGAACTGCATCCACCTCCTTGGAGATATAAAATGTGTATATCACTTTCCTCAAGCTCTATGTATTACCTTGCACTCTAGCAGATCCCAAACCGCTTCAAAACGTCCAGCAGCTACTCAAAAAGAAAAAGTCCAACAAAAAGCTAGTGCTGGCCTTTATAGTGCCCTTGCAGTCCGTAAAATAGACGAAATGCACTAGGGCTTTGAATGCTTCTTCCCAACTATATAAATTCTCTCCAGGTGGCAAAGTCCATCATTACAGCAAAATTTTTCAGCTGGAGTTCTGACTGAGAGATGTGCCAGGACAGAAGGCATTTGCTGACCTACCCTTTTTCCCTGTGTAACTTGGTATTTGCAGTACAATTATTTTCAGTGTCGCGGTGTCCCAGCAGCTAGAGATTACACAGATAGAAGTGTCAAGAGAGATGCTGCTAAAGTACGCCCTTCTTATAGCAGCATTTAAATGGCACACGACGCCTTGCTGCTTTTTCTTTCCTAGAGAGACCCGCTGTCAATTTTTTCACTCTGGCTTCTTGATCAAAAATGTCCGCCTGAAATGTCTTACAGAAATAGGCTCCAGGTGTAAAAACCAGTACGGGGCTACATTTTCTGCGTGCTCCACATAAGTCACATCAAACTCACTCATCAAACTTCACTCTCTCCTTCCATTCTCCACTGCCTCTACCATTGTGTTCTCTGGATCTCAGAGTCTAAAGGCAGGCGCAATAGTTTCCACTGAGGGGTTGGAAGAGGTGTACAAGCAGCACAAATAGCTTCTGCGCTGCGCAGGCCATTTCTCTGCATTTTAGAGTCTAAGGGAAAGCGCTAGTGTTTCTGCGGAGAGCTGCAACAGCTGCAGAATATGTGTTGTCTTGGCACATGTTTGCAATCCACCATGATGGATCCTTAGTGAAACCAAACTGTGGTTCTGCTTCAAACATCTCACCCTGCTTGGCCACAAAGCTTTCGCTGACATGTCCCATTGCCTTTTTATTGCTGCGTTTCATTTTCAGAGTTTGTACGGAATCATTGCACTTTGCTTCTAAGCTGAACGTCGATACTGCTGGAGTCTCATATGTCCATTTTCTTCTCACACAAAAAAACTGCTTCCTTTAAAACATGCTGATGCGACCTGCTTTCTTGCTCAGCTGTAATTTTAGGGGTGTTCTCTGTCCCGCTTACAGTCTGAATCTAAACTAAGAAGTTTATGGGACACAGATGTGCCAAGACAAATAGTTTGCTTGGACCTTGCCACGTGTATTCAAAAGTATCCTTTCACTCCACCATCAAGTCTCTGCTTTACATCCTGCAAACTTCACACACACATACACACATACAAACTGGAATGGGGCACTTTCTTTCTTTCTTTCTTTCTCAGCTACACTCACCTATCCCCCACGCTAACTTCTTTACCGCTTTTCTCTTGGCCTTGCTATGCATACTTTTCCTCTTAAGACACCCATTGTCTGGCCTACCCCTTCCCTACATTGCCTTGCCTTTCCTTTCCTATCCAACCTTGCATTTCTTTGTCATTCCTGGCCATTGTTTTCCTCTTCCTTCCTGACCCATCCATGTCTTTCCCTTGCCCTTCCTACCAGTCCAGGGCCTTGCACCACCCATCCCCCTTGCCACTTTGTCCAGTTTCCCTTCCCCTTTGTCCAGCTCCAATCTTTCATTTCCTTCTCCTTCTAGGACTCTCATTGCCTTGCTTGCCTCTCCTTTGTCTTGCCTGGCAAAGCCACCACTTTTCTTGGCGTTACCTTTGAACCTCTCCTCTCCCTTGCCTTGCATTCCCTTGCTCACTCGTCCCCCACCTGGAATTCAATACCCCTCTTTTTGCGGAATTTCTTCATCTTGCCTTGCCCTGCCTGCTTCTCCTAGGACTCTCAAGGCTTTCACGTACCTCCAGCGTTTCAGGAGCATGTGAGAGGAAGCCCAAAAGAGGTCACGTGCAAGCACACCCATCTGTCCTGGCAGCTTGCTTCTGGCACCTATCCTTACATGTCTTGAATTTTGGACATAAAATTCACATTTCACCTTTGCGCTTCAGGACCAGAATGACAGTTCTTTTGTATACCAAGGAAAGCAGGTAATCCAAGTGTTTTAGGTGCAGATTAGAGATGGCCCATGTGAGATCAAGGCCAGCCAGAGAAGTCTGTCCTAGCCCCTTTTGTGTACCAGCAGTCTTTGAATGTACCTCTCATTTGTCTTGCCTTGGTGACCCCAAAGTTTCCTTGCCTTGCCCTGCCTTGCCTCCCTAGCCTTGCACTCCCTCCAGTGCCTACGCCCACACTTGACCTGCCCACACTTGACTGCTTTCCTCCAGGGAAACCTAGCCTTGCCTAGGCCTTCCTGTTTCTGCCTGGCCTTCCTATGCCCATCCTTGCCTAGAAGTTCTGGGCCTTCTCTCACCTACCACTCCATTTGCTTGCCCCTCATGGCTCCAGCCTTGTCAGCTTCTCCCTTGACTTGCCTACAATTGCTCCTACACTTGGATTGCATTGCAAAGAGCGGTAGGCAAGGCAAAGCAAAGCAAGGAAGGTCTTTCTAGGTCTTGCCAGGCAAGGCACACATAAGCAAGCAAGCAAAACAAGAGTAGACTAGCCACAGCATCAAAGGCAAGGCAAGGCCAAGTGACTCTGAGTGCCTTTCCTTGGCAAGTAAAAGATATAGTGACAATGTAATAGGGCAGGCGTTAAAGGTACCATGAGGAGGTATAGTCCAGAGAGATATTTATGTCGTAGACCCTTCTGTGCAGGAGCCATTGTTGGACATAGTACAGGACATGGCATACAGTTTGGCTTGGTAAGTTCCTGAAGGAGAATGGCAATGCTTTCTCATGGGGAGGAAAGCACATAGCCCCAGATTTGGAGGTGCAGATAAGAAGCTGTGTCGCGCAGCTCAAGGACGACAGCAGCTTCTTGTGCCGGCATATTTGGAAGCACTCCCTCAATTTGTACAGTCATTGAGTCAGTATCCATCTTTGGAAGGCTGTCTGCCTCTAGTAAGAGTGTTCTGACACCATTGTATGGGATCAGTCACTGGATGTTTTGGATTTTGGAGGAGGGGATGCCATTTCTCTTGAAATGAGCTTCTTGTTCTTCTCTTTGGCAAAGAAATTAAGTTTGGATGGGCACTTTGGGTGGTCTCAGTGAATTTAAAGGTTTTTCCCAAGAGGTTTCCCTGTGGGTTAGAGCTGTTGAACTGACAGTGGGAATCTAGACACCAAGTTGTTGAGCTTTTTGTCCTTGTAGCTTTAGTGTGTGAGTAGTCCCTGTTGCCATGCTGCTTGGATCTTGACTCTGAGACTGAAAGCTTAGGAGCGTAGAGCTGAAAAGAAAAGTGCCAATAGCAGGGTGTGTGTTCATTGTTTGATGGGTGAAGCTGAAATTGTAGGCAGCAAAGAACTTTCTCTCTCCGCTGGCACATTTGTTGAGCGGATGTCTTTGAGTTTGTTACCAGACCCTGCGAGAGTGAAAATGTTTGTTAGGGCAGAGGATTTCGTGTTGCCCTTTGAGTGTGGTGCAAAAGTGTTTGCACACTTGGAGGGGGAAGATCAGCAAAGTCTTTTTTTCCTGGCACAGTTAATTTGAGAGCAGGGACGTTTCCACCTCGGCTCTGTCCTTTGGAGCTGGCCTCGGTGCGTTTCCTTCTTTTGTTAGTCGACAGCGCCATCGTGTGGTTATTTTGATGAGCGCTGGCAGACGGTGCCAGGGAAAAAGCCAAGCTGTTTGCGGCTCCGGCCTCATTGGTGTAGGAGCAGCGCAGGGAAGAGCTCCGCTGGGGGTCCTGGCTCTTAGAGACTGAGAGAATGTGATCCTGTATGTAGCACAGAAGGAAGTGGAATTGTTTCATTGTGGGCTGTGCAGTTTATAAGCTGCAAATGAAAAGGCAATTGCAGCGCAGCCTCTTCTTTTCTGTGTGATCAGCTGCTCAACATGTAACTCGCACACACTGAACTGCATCCACCTCCCTGGAGATATAAAATGTGTATATCACTTTCCTCAAGCTCTATGTATTACCTTGCACTCTAGCAGATCCCAAACCGCTTCAAAACGTCCAGCAGCTACTCAAAAAGAAAAAGTCCAACAAAAAGCTAGTGCTGGCCTTTATAGTGCCCTTGCAGTCCGTAAAATAGACGAAATGCACTAGGGCTTTGAATGCTTCTTCCCAACTATATAAATTCTCTCCAGGTGGCAAAGTCCATCATTACAGCAAAATTTTTCAGCTGGAGTTCTGACTGAGAGATGTGCCAGGACAGAAGGCATTTGCTGACCTACCCTTTTTCCCTGTGTAACTTGGTATTTGCAGTACAATTATTTTCAGTGTCGCTGTGTCCCAGCAGCTAGAGATTACACAGATAGAAGTGTCAAGAGAGATGCTGCTAAAGTACGCCCTTCTTATAGCAGCATTTAAATGGCACACGACGCCTTGCTGCTTGTTCTTTCCTAGAGAGACCCGCTGTCAATTTTTTCACTCTGGCTTCTTGATCAAAAATGTCCACCTGAAATGTCTTACAGAAATAGGCTCCAGGTGTAAAAACCAGTACGGGGCTACATTTTCTGCGTGCTCCACATAAGTCACATCAAACTCACTCATCAAACTTCACTCTCTCCTTCCATTCTCCACTGCCTCTACCATTGTGTTCTCTGGATCTCAGAGTCTAAAGGCAGGCGCAATAGTTTCCACTGAGGGGTTGGAAGAGGTGTACAAGCAGCACAAATAGCTTCTGCGCTGCGCAGGCCATTTCTCTGCATTTTAGAGTCTAAGGGAAAGCGCTAGTGTTCCTGTGGAGAGCTGCAACAGCTGCAGAATATGTGTTGTCTTGGCACATGTTTGCAATCCACCATGATGGATCCTTAGTGAAACCAAACTGTGGTTCTGCTTCAAACATCTCACCCTGCTTGGCCACAAAGCTTTCGCTGACATGTCCCATTGCCTTTTTATTGCTGCGTTTCATTTTCAGAGTTTGTACGGAATCATTGCACTTTGCTTCTAAGCTGAACGTCGATACTGCTGGAGTCTCATATGTCCATTTTCTTCTCACACAAAAAAACTGCTTCCTTTAAAACATGCTGATGCGACCTGCTTTCTTGCTCAGCTGTAGTTTTAGGGGTGTTCTCTGTCCCGCTTACTGTCTGAATCTAAACTAAGAAGTTTATGGGACACAGATGTGCCAAGACAAATAGTTTGCTTGGACCTTGCCACGTGTATTCAAAAGCATCCTTTCACTCCACCATCAAGTCTCTGCTTTACATCCTGCAAACTTCACACACACATACATACATACAAACTGGAATGAGGCACTTTCTTTCTTTCTTTCTTTCTCAGCTACACTCACCTATCCCCCACGCTAACTTCTTTACCGCTTTTCTCTTGGCCTTGCTATGCATACTTTTCCTCTTAAGACACCCATTGTCTGGCCTACCCCTTCCCTACATTGCCTTGCCTTTCCTTTCCTATCCAACCTTGCATTTCTTTGTCATTCCTGGCCATTGTTTTCCTCTTCCTTCCTGACCCATCCATGTCTTTCCCTTGCCCTTCCTACCAGTCCAGTGCCTTGCACCACCCATCCCCCTTGCCACTTTGTCCAGTTTCCCTTCCCCTTTGTCCAGCTCCAATCTTTCATTTCCTTCTCCTTCTAGGACTCTCATTGCCTTGCTTGCCTCTCCTTTGTCTTGCCTGGCAAAGCCACCACTTTTCTTGGCGTTACCTTTGAACCTCTCCTCTCCCTTGCCTTGCATTCCCTTGCTCACTCGTCCCCCACCTGGAATTCAATACCCCTCTTTTTGCGGCATTTCTTCATCTTGCCTTGCCCTGCCTGCTTCTCCTAGGACTCTCAAGGCTTTCACGTACCTCCAGCGTTTCAGGAGCATGTGAGAGGAAGCCCAAAAGAGGTCACGTGCAAGCACACCCATCTGTCCTGGCAGCTTGCTTCTGGCACCTATCCTTACATGTCTTGAATTTTGGACATAAAATTCACATTTCACCTTTGCGCTTCAGGACCAGAATGACAGTTCTTTTGTATACCAAGGAAAGCAGGTAATGCAAGTGTTTTAGGTGCAGATTAGAGATGGCCCATGTGAGATCAAGGCCAGCCAGAGAAGTCTGTCCTAGCCCCTTTTGTGTACCAGCAGTCTTTGAATGTACCTCTCATTTGTCTTGCCTTGGTGACCCAAAAGTTTCCTTGCCTTGCCCTGCCTTGCCTCCCTAGCCTTGCACTCCCTCCAGTGCCTACGCCCACACTTGACCTGCCCACACTTGACTGCTTTCCTCCAGGGAAACCTAGCCTTGCCTAGGCCTTCCTGTTTCTGCCTGGCCTTCCTATGTCCATCCTTGCCTAGAAGTTCTGGGCCTTCTCTCACCTACCACTCCATTTGCTTGCCCCTCATGGCTCCAGCCTTGTCAGCTTCTCCCTTGACTTGCCTACAATTGCACCTACACTTGGTTTGCATTGCAAAGAGCGGTAGGCAAGGCAAAGCAAAGCAAGGAAGGTCTTTCTAGGTCTTGCCAGGCAAGGCACACATAAGCAAGCAAGCAAAACAAGAGTAGACTAGCCACAGCATCAAAGGCAAGGCAAGGCCAAGTGACTCTGAGTGCCTTTCCTTGGCAAGTAAAAGATATAGTGACAATGTAATAGGGCAGGCGTTAAAGGTACCATGAGGAGGTATAGTCCAGAGAGATATTTATGTCGTAGACCCTTCTGTGCAGGAGCCATTGTTGGACATAGTACAGGACATGGCATACAGTTTGGCTTGGTAAGTTCCTGAAGGAGAATGGCAATGCTTTCTCATGGGAAGGAAAGCACGTAGCCCCAGAGTTGGAGGTGCAGATAAGAAGCTGTGTCGCGCAGCTCAAGGACGACAGCAGCTTCTTGTGCCGGCATATTTGGAAGCACTCCCTCAATTTGTACAGTCATTGAGTCAGTATCCATCTTTGGAAGGCTGTCTGCCTCTAGTAAGAGTGTTCTGACACCATTGTATGGGATCAGTCACTGGATGTTTTGGATTTTGGAGGAGGGGATGCCCTTTCTCTTGAAATGAGCTTCTTGTTCTTCTCTTTGGCAAAGAAATTAAGTTTGGATGGGCACTTTGGGTGGTCTCAGTGAATTTAAAGGTTTTTCCCAAGAGGTTTCCCTGTGGGTTAGAGCTGTTGAACTGACAGTGGGAATCTAGACACCAAGTTGTTGAGCTTTTTGTCCTTGTAGCTTTAGTGTGTGAGTAGTCCCTGTTGCCATGCTGCTTGGATCTTGACTCTGAGACTGAAAGCTTAGGAGCGTAGAGCTGAAAAGAAAAGTGCCAATAGCAGGGTGTGTGTTCATTGTTTGATGGGTGAAGCTGAAATTGCAGGCAGCAAAGAACTTTCTCTCTCCGCTGGCACATTTGTTGAGCGGATGTCTTTGAGTTTGTTACCGGACTCTGCGAGAGTGAAAATGTTTGTTAGGGCAGAGGATTTCGTGTTGCCCTTTGAGTGTGGTGCAAAAGTGTTTGCACACTTGGAGGGGGAAGATCAGCAAAGTCTTTTTTTCCTGGCACAGTTAATTTGAGAGCAGGGACGTTTCCAACTCGGCTCTGTCCTTTGGAGCTGGCCTCGGTGCGTTTCCTTCTTTTGTTAGTCGACAGCGCCATCGTGTGGTTATTTTGATGAGCGCTGGCAGACGGTGCCAGGGAAAAAGCCAAGCTGTTTGCGGCTCCGGCCTCATTGGTGTAGGAGCAGCGCAGGGAAGAGCTCCGCTGGGGGTCCTGGCTCTTAGAGACTGAGAGAATGTGATCCTGTATGTAGCACAGAAGGAAGTGGAATTGTTTCATTGTGGGCTGTGCAGTTTATAAGCTGCAAATGAAAAGGCAATTGCAGCGCAGCCTCTTCTTTTCTGTGTGATCAGCTGCTCAACATGTAACTCGCACACACTGAACTGCATCCACCTCCCTGGAGATATAAAATGTGTATATCACTTTCCTCAAGCTCTATGTATTACCTTGCACTCTAGCAGATCCCAAACCGCTTCAAAACGTCCAGCAGCTACTCAAAAAGAAAAAGTCCAACAAAAAGCTAGTGCTGGCCTTTATAGTGCCCTTGCAGTCCGTAAAATAGACGAAATGCACTAGGGCTTTGAATGCTTCTTCCCAACTATATAAATTCTCTCCAGGTGGCAAAGTCCATCATTACAGCAAAATTTTTCAGCTGGAGTTCTGACTGAGAGATGTGCCAGGACAGAAGGCATTTGCTGACCTACCCTTTTTCCCTGTGTAACTTGGTATTTGCAGTACAATTATTTTCAGTGTCGCTGTGTCCAAGCAGCTAGAGATTACACAGATAGAAGTGTCAAGAGAGATGCTGCTAAAGTACGCCCTTCTTATAGCAGCATTTAAATGGCACACGACGCCTTGCTGCTTTTTCTTTCCCAGAGAGACCCGCTGTCAATTTTTTCACTCTGGCTTCTTGATCAAAAATGTCCACCTGAAATGTCTTACAGAAATAGGCTCCAGGTGTAAAAACCAGTACGGGGCTACATTTTCAGCGTGCTCCACATAAGTCACATCAAACTCACTCATCAAACTTCACTCTCTCCTTCCATTCTCCACTGCCTCTACCATTGTGTTCTCTGGATCTCAGAGTCTAAAGGCAGGCGCAATAGTTTCCACTGAGGGGTTGGAAGAGGTGTACAAGCAGCACAAATAGCTTCTGCGCTGCGCAGGCCATTTCTCTGCATTTTAGAGTCTAAGGGAAAGCGCTAGTGTTCCTGCGGAGAGCTGCAACAGCTGCAGAATATGTGTTGTCTTGGCACATGTTTGCAATCCACCATGATGGATCCTTAGTGAAACCAAACTGTGGTTCTGCTTCAAACATCTCACCCTGCTTGGCCACAAAGCTTTCGCTGACATGTCCCATTGCCTTTTTATTGCTGCGTTTCATTTTCAAAGTTTGTACGGAATCATTGCACTTTGCTTCTAAGCTGAACGTCGATACTGCTGGAGTCTCATATGTCCATTTTCTTCTCACACAAAAAAACTGCTTCCTTTAAAACATGCTGATGCGACCTGCTTTCTTGCTCAGCTGTAATTTTAGGGGTGTTCTCTGTCCCGCTTACAGTTTGAATCTAAACTAAGAAGTTTATGGGACACAGATGTGCCAAGACAAATAGTTTGCTTGGACCTTGCCACGTGTATTCAAAAGTATCCTTTCACTCCACCATCAAGTCTCTGCTTTACATCCTGCAAACTTCACACACACATACATACATACAAACTGGAATGAGGCACTTTCTTTCTTTCTTTCTCAGCTACACTCACCTATCCCCCACGCTAACTTCTTTACCGCTTTTCTCTTGGCCTTGCTATGCATACTTTTCCTCTTAAGACACCCATTGTCTGGCCTACCCCTTCCCTACATTGCCTTGCCTTTCCTTTCCTATCCAACCTTGCATTTCTTTGTCTTTCCTGGCCATTGTTTTCCTTCCTGACCCATCCATGTCTTTCCCTTGCCCTTCCTACCAGTCCAGTGCCTTGCACCACCCATCCCCCTTGCCACTTTGTCCAGTTTCCCTTCCCCTTTGTCCAGCTCCAATCTTTCATTTCCTTCTCCTTCTAGGACTCTCATTGCCTTGCTTGCCTCTCCTTTGTCTTGCCTGGCAAAGCCACCACTTTTCTTGGCGTTACCTTTGAACCTCTCCTCTCCTTTGCCTTGCATTCCCTTGCTCACTCGTCCCCCACCTGGAATTCAATACCCCTCTTTTTGCGGAATTTCTTCATCTTGCCTTGCCCTGCCTGCTTCTCCTAGGACTCTCAAGGCTTTCACGTACCTCCAGCGTTTCAGGAGCATGTGAGAGGAAGCCCAAAAGAGGTCACGTGCAAGCACACCCATCTGTCCTGGCAGCTTGCTTCTGGCACCTATCCTTACATGTCTTGAATTTTGGACATAAAATTCACATTTCACCTTTGCGCTTCAGGACCAGAATGACAGTTCTTTTGTATACCAAGGAAAGCAGGTAATCCAAGTGTTTTAGGTGCAGATTAGAGATGGCCCATGTGAGATCAAGGCCAGCCAGAGAAGTGTGTCCTAGCCCCTTTTGTGTACCAGCAGTCTTTGAATGTACCTCTCATTTGTCTTGCCTTGGCGACCCAAAAGTTTCCTTGCCTTGCCCTGCCTTGCCTCCCTAGCCTTGCACTCCCTCCAGTGCCTACGCCCACACTTGACCTGCCCACACTTGACTGCTTTCCTCCAGGGAAACCTAGCCTTGCCTAGGCCTTCCTGTTTCTGCCTGGCCTTCCTATGCCCATCCTTGCCTAGAAGTTCTGGGCCTTCTCTCACCTACCACTCCATTTGCTTGCCCCTCATGGCTCCAGCCTTGTCAGCTTCTCCCTTGACTTGCCTACAATTGCACCTACACTTGGTTTGCATTGCAAAGAGCGGTAGGCAAGGCAAAGCAAAGCAAGGAAGGTCTTTCTAGGTCTTGCCAGGCAAGGCACACATAAGCAAGCAAGCAAAACAAGAGTAGACTAGCCACAGCATCAAAGGCAAGGCAAGGCCAAGTGACTCTGAGTGCCTTTCCTTGGCAAGTAAAAGATATAGTGACAATGTAATAGGGCAGGCGTTAAAGGTACCATGAGGAGGTATAGTCCAGAGAGATATTTATGTCGTAGACCCTTCTGTGCAGGAGCCATTGTTGGACATAGTACAGGACATGGCATACAGTTTGGCTTGGTAAGTTCCTGAAGGAGAATGGCAATGCTTTCTCATGGGAAGGAAAGCACGTAGCCCCAGAGTTGGAGGTGCAGATAAGAAGCTGTGTCGCGCAGCTCAAGGACGACAGCAGCTTCTTGTGCCGGCATATTTGGAAGCACTCCCTCAATTTGTACAGTCATTGAGTCAGTATCCATCTTTGGAAGGCTGTCTGCCTCTAGTAAGAGTGTTCTGACACCATTGTATGGGATCAGTCACTGGATGTTTTGGATTTTGGAGGAGGGGATGCCCTTTCTCTTGAAATGAGCTTCTTGTTCTTCTCTTTGGCAAAGAAATTAAGTTTGGATGGGCACTTTGGGTGGTCTCAGTGAATTTAAAGGTTTTTCCCAAGAGGTTTCCCTGTGGGTTAGAGCTGTTGAACTGACAGTGGGAATCTAGACACCAAGTTGTTGAGCTTTTTGTCCTTGTAGCTTTAGTGTGTGAGTAGTCCCTGTTGCCATGCTGCTTGGATCTTGACTCTGAGACTGAAAGCTTAGGAGCGTAGAGCTGAAAAGAAAAGTGCCAATAGCAGGGTGTGTGTTCATTGTTTGATGGGTGAAGCTGAAATTGCAGGCAGCAAAGAACTTTCTCTCTCCGCTGGCACATTTGTTGAGCGGATGTCTTTGAGTTTGTTACCGGACTCTGCGAGAGTGAAAATGTTTGTTAGGGCAGAGGATTTCGTGTTGCCCTTTGAGTGTGGTGCAAAAGTGTTTGCACACTTGGAGGGGGAAGATCAGCAAAGTCTTTTTTTCCTGGCACAGTTAATTTGAGAGCAGGGACGTTTCCAACTGGGCTCTGTCCTTTGGAGCTGGCCTCGGTGCGTTTCCTTCTTTTGTTAGTCGACAGCGCCATCGTGTGGTTATTTTGATGAGCGCTGGCAGACGGTGCCAGGGAAAAAGCCAAGCTGTTTGCGGCTCCGGCCTCATTGGTGTAGGAGCAGCGCAGGGAAGAGCTCCGCTGGGGGTCCTGGCTCTTAGAGACTGAGAGAATGTGATCCTGTATGTAGCACAGAAGGAAGTGGAATTGTTTCATTGTGGGCTGTGCAGTTTATAAGCTGCAAATGAAAAGGCAATTGCAGCGCAGCCTCTTCTTTTCTGTGTGATCAGCTGCTCAACATGTAACTCGCACACACTGAACTGCATCCACCTCCCTGGAGATATAAAATGTGTATATCACTTTCCTCAAGCTCTATGTATTACCTTGCACTCTAGCAGATCCCAAACCGCTTCAAAACGTCCAGCAGCTACTCAAAAAGAAAAAGTCCAACAAAAAGCTAGTGCTGGCCTTTATAGTGCCCTTGCAGTCCGTAAAATAGACGAAATGCACTAGGGCTTTGAATGCTTCTTCCCAACTATATAAATTCTCTCCAGGTGGCAAAGTCCATCATTACAGCAAAATTTTTCAGCTGGAGTTCTGACTGAGAGATGTGCCAGGACAGAAGGCATTTGCTGACCTACCCTTTTTCCCTGTGTAACTTGGTATTTGCAGTACAATTATTTTCAGTGTCGCTGTGTCCAAGCAGCTAGAGATTACACAGATAGAAGTGTCAAGAGAGATGCTGCTAAAGTACGCCCTTCTTATAGCAGCATTTAAATGGCACACGACGCCTTGCTGCTTTTTCTTTCCCAGAGAGACCCGCTGTCAATTTTTTCACTCTGGCTTCTTGATCAAAAATGTCCACCTGAAATGTCTTACAGAAATAGGCTCCAGGTGTAAAAACCAGTACGGGGCTACATTTTCTGCGTGCTCCACATAAGTCACATCAAACTCACTCATCAAACTTCACTCTCTCCTTCCATTCTCCACTGCCTCTACCATTGTGTTCTCTGGATCTCAGAGTCTAAAGGCAGGCGCAATAGTTTCCACTGAGGGGTTGGAAGAGGTGTACAAGCAGCACAAATAGCTTCTGCGCTGCGCAGGCCATTTCTCTGCATTTTAGAGTCTAAGGGAAAGCGCTAGTGTTCCTGCGGAGAGCTGCAACAGCTGCAGAATATGTGTTGTCTTGGCACATGTTTGCAATCCACCATGATGGATCCTTAGTGAAACCAAACTGTGGTTCTGCTTCAAACATCTCACCCTGCTTGGCCACAAAGCTTTCGCTGACATGTCCCATTGCCTTTTTATTGCTGCGTTTCATTTTCAAAGTTTGTACGGAATCATTGCACTTTGCTTCTAAGCTGAACGTCGATACTGCTGGAGTCTCATATGTCCATTTTCTTCTCACACAAAAAAACTGCTTCCTTTAAAACATGCTGATGCGACCTGCTTTCTTGCTCAGCTGTAATTTTAGGGGTGTTCTCTGTCCCGCTTACAGTTTGAATCTAAACTAAGAAGTTTATGGGACACAGATGTGCCAAGACAAATAGTTTGCTTGGACCTTGCCACGTGTATTCAAAAGTATCCTTTCACTCCACCATCAAGTCTCTGCTTTACATCCTGCAAACTTCACACACACATACATACATACAAACTGGAATGAGGCACTTTCTTTCTTTCTTTCTCAGCTACACTCACCTATCCCCCACGCTAACTTCTTTACCGCTTTTCTCTTTGCCTTGCTATGCATACTTTTCCTCTTAAGACACCCATTGTCTGGCCTACCCCTTCCCTACATTGCCTTGCCTTTCCTTTCCTATCCAACCTTGCATTTCTTTGTCTTTCCTGGCCATTGTTTTCCTTCCTGACCCATCCATGTCTTTCCCTTGCCCTTCCTACCAGTCCAGTGCCTTGCACCACCCATCCCCCTTGCCACTTTGTCCAGTTTCCCTTCCCCTTTGTCCAGCTCCAATCTTTCATTTCCTTCTCCTTCTAGGACTCTCATTGCCTTGCTTGCCTCTCCTTTGTCTTGCCTGGCAAAGCCACCACATTTCTTGGCGTTACCTTTGAACCTCTCCTCTCCTTTGCCTTGCATTCCCTTGCTCACTCGTCCCCCACCTGGAATTCAATACCCCTCTTTTTGCGGAATTTCTTCATCTTGCCTTGCCCTGCCTGCTTCTCCTAGGACTCTCAAGGCTTTCACGTACCTCCAGCGTTTCAGGAGCATGTGAGAGGAAGCCCAAAAGAGGTCACGTGCAAGCACACCCATCTGTCCTGGCAGCTTGCTTCTGGCACCTATCCTTACATGTCTTGAATTTTGGACATAAAATTCACATTTCACCTTTGCGCTTCAGGACCAGAATGACAGTTCTTTTGTATACCAAGGAAAGCAGGTAATCCAAGTGTTTTAGGTGCAGATTAGAGATGGCCCATGTGAGATCAAGGCCAGCCAGAGAAGTGTGTCCTAGCCCCTTTTGTGTACCAGCAGTCTTTGAATGTACCTCTCATTTGTCTTGCCTTGGCGACCCAAAAGTTTCCTTGCCTTGCCCTGCCTTGCCTCCCTAGCCTTGCACTCCCTCCAGTGCCTACGCCCACACTTGACCTGCCCACACTTGACTGCTTTCCTCCAGGGAAACCTAGCCTTGCCTAGGCCTTCCTGTTTCTGCCTGGCCTTCCTATGCCCATCCTTGCCTAGAAGTTCTGGGCCTTCTCTCACCTACCACTCCATTTGCTTGCCCCTCATGGCTCCAGCCTTGTCAGCTTCTCCCTTGACTTGCCTACAATTGCGCCTACACTTGGTTTGCATTGCAAAGAGCGGTAGGCAAGGCAAAGCAAAGCAAGGAAGGTCTTCCTAGGTCTTGCCAGGCAAGGCACACATAAGCAAGCAAGCAAAACAAGAGTAGACTAGCCACAGCATCAAAGGCAAGGCAAGGCCAAGTGACTCTGAGTGCCTTTCCTTGGCAAGTAAAAGATATAGTGACAATGTAATAGGGCAGGCGTTAAAGGTACCATGAGGAGGTATAGTCCAGAGAGATATTTATGTCGTAGACCCTTCTGTGCAGGAGCCATTGTTGGACATAGTACAGGACATGGCATACAGTTTGGCTTGGTAAGTTCCTGAAGGAGAATGGCAATGCTTTCTCATGGGAAGGAAAGCACGTAGCCCCAGAGTTGGAGGTGCAGATAAGAAGCTGTGTCGCGCAGCTCAAGGACGACAGCAGCTTCTTGTGCCGGCATATTTGGAAGCACTCCCTCAATTTGTACAGTCATTGAGTCAGTATCCATCTTTGGAAGGCTGTCTGCCTCTAGTAAGAGTGTTCTGTCACCATTGTATGGGATCAGTCACTGGATGTTTTGGATTTTGGAGGAGGGGATGCCATTTCTCTTGAAATAAGCTTCTTGTTCTTCTCTTTGGCAAAGAAATTAAGTTTGGATGGGCACTTTGGGTGGTCTCAGTGAATTTAAAGGTTTTTCCCAAGAGGTTTCCCTGTGGGTTAGAGCTGTTGAACTGACAGTGGGAATCTAGACACCAAGTTGTTGAGCTTTTTGTCCTTGTAGCTTTAGTGTGTGAGTAGTCCCTGTTGCCATGCTGCTTGGATCTTGACACTGAGACTGAAAGCTTAGGAGAGTAGAGCTGAAAAGAAAAGTGCCAATAGCAGGGTGTGTGTTCATTGTTTGATGGGTGAAGTTGAAATTGTAGGCAGCAAAGAACTTTCTCTCTCCGCTGGCACATTTGTTGAGCGGATGTCTTTGAGTTTGTTACCGGACTCTGCGAGAGTGAAAATGTTTGTTAGGGCAGAGGATTTCGTGTTGCCCTTTGAGTGTGGTGCAAAAGTGTTTGCACACTTGGAGGGGGAAGATCAGCAAAGTCTTTTTTTCCTGGCACAGTTAATTTGAGAGCAGGGACGTTTCCAACTCGGCTCTGTCCTTTGGAGCTGGCCTCAATGTGTTTCCTTCTTTTGTTAGTCGACAGCGCCATCGTGTGGTTATTTTGATGAGCGCTGGCAGACGGTGCCAGGGAAAAAGCCAAGCTGTTTGCGGCTCCGGCCTCATTGGTGTAGGAGCAGCGCAGGGAAGAGCTCCGCTGGGGGTCCTGGCTCTTAGAGACTGAGAGAATGTGATCCTGTATGTAGCACAGAAGGAAGTGGAATTGTTTCATTGTGGGCTGTGCAGTTTATAAGCTGCAAATGAAAAGGCAATTGCAGCGCAGCCTCTTCTTTTCTGTGTGATCAGCTGCTCAACATGTAACTCGCACACACTGAACTGCATCCACCTCCCTGGAGATATAAAATGTGTATATCACTTTCCTCAAGCTCTATGTATTACCTTGCACTCTAGCAGATCCCAAACCGCTTCAAAACGTCCAGCAGCTACTCAAAAAGTCCAACAAAAAGCTAGTGCTGGCCTTTATAGTGCCCTTGCAGTCCGTAAAATAGACGAAATGCACTAGGGCTTTGAATGCT
Source organism: Poecile atricapillus (assembly GCF_030490865.1). Lineage (NCBI taxonomy): Eukaryota > Metazoa > Chordata > Aves > Passeriformes > Paridae > Poecile > Poecile atricapillus. Next base: position 70,211,036 of record NC_081288.1, read on the forward strand.
TCTTCCCAACTATATAAATTCTCTCCAGGTGGCAAAGTCCATCATTACAGCAAAATTTTTCAGCTGGAGTTCTGACTGAGAGATGTGCCAGGACAGAAGGCATTTGCTGACCTAGCCTTTTTCCCTGTGTAACTTGGTATTTGCAGTACAATTATTTTCAGTGTCGCTGTGTCCAAGCAGCTAGAGATTACACAGATAGAAGTGTCAAGAGAGATGCTGCTAAAGTATGCCCTTCTTATAGCAGCATTTAAATGGCACACGACTCCTTGCTGCTTTTACTTTCCTAGAGAGACCCGCTGTCAATTTTTTCACTCTGGCTTCTTGATCAAAAATGTCCACCTGAAATGTCTTACAGAAATAGGCTCCAGGTGTAAAAACCAGTACGGGGCTACATTTTCTGCGTGCTCCACATAAGTCACATCAAACTCACTCATCAAACTTCACTCTCTCCTTCCATTCTCCACTGCCTCTACCATTGTGTTCTCTGGATCTCAGAGTCTAAAGGCAGGCGCAATAGTTTCCACTGAGGGGTTGGAAGAGGTGTACAAGCAGCACAAATAGCTTCTGCGCTGCGCAGGCCATTTCTCTGCATTTTAGAGTCTAAGGGAAAGCGCTAGTGTTCCTGCGGAGAGCTGCAACAGCTGCAGAATATGTGTTGTCTTGGCACATGTTTGCAATCCACCATGATGGATCCTTAGTGAAACCAAACTGTTGTTCTGCTTTAAACATCTCACCCTGCTTGGCCACAAAGCTTTCGCTGACATGTCCCATTGCCTTTTTATTGCTGCGTTTCATTTTCAGAGTTTGTACGGAATCATTGCACTTTGCTTCTAAGCTGAACGTCGATACTGCTGGAGTCTCATATGTCCATTTTCTTCTCACACAAAAAAACTGCTTCCTTTAAAACATGCTGATGCGACCTGCTTTCTTGCTCAGCTGTAATTTTAGGGGTGTTCTCTGTCCCGCTTACAGTCTGAATCTAAACTAAGAAGTTTATGGGACACAGATGTGCCAAGACAAATAGTTTGCTTGGACCTTGCCACGTGTATTCAAAAGCATCCTTTCACTCCACCATCAAGTCTCTGCTTTACATCCTGCAAACTTCACACACACATACATACATACAAACTGGAATGAGGCACTTTCTTTCTTTCTTTCTTTCTTTCTCAGCTACACTCACCTATCCCCCACGCTAACTTCTTTACCGCTTTTCTCTTGGCCTTGCTATGCATACTTTTCCTTTTAAGACACCCATTGTCTGGCCTACCCCTTCCCTACATTGCCTTGCCTTTCCTTTCCTATCCAACCTTGCATTTCTTTGTCATTCCTGGCCATTGTTTTCCTCTTCCTTCCTGACCCATCCATGTCTTTCCCTTGCCCTTCCTACCAGTCCAGTGCCTTGCACCACCCATCCCCCTTGCCACTTTGTCCAGTTTCCCTTCCCCTTTGTCCAGCTCCAATCTTTCATTTCCTTCTCCTTCTAGGACTCTCATTGCCTTGCTTGCCTCTCCTTTGTCTTGCCTGGCAAAGCCACCACTTTTCTTGGCGTTACCTTTGAACCTCTCCTCTCCCTTGCCTTGCATTCCCTTGCTCACTCGTCCCCCACCTGGAATTCAATACCCCTCTTTTTGCGGAATTTCTTCATCTTGCCTTGCCCTGCCTGCTTCTCCTAGGACTCTCAAGGCTTTCACGTACCTCCAGCGTTTCAGGAGCATGTGAGAGGAAGCCCAAAAGAGGTCACGTGCAAGCACACCCATCTGTCCTGGCAGCTTGCTTCTGGCACCTATCCTTACATGTCTTGAATTTTGGACATAAAATTCACATTTCACCTTTGCGCTTCAGGACCAGAATGACAGTTCTTTTGTATACCAAGGAAAGCAGGCAATCCAAGTGTTTTAGGTGCAGATTAGAGATGGCCCATGTGAGATCAAGGCCAGCCAGAGAAGTCTGTCCTAGCCCCTTTTGTGTAGCAGCAGTCTTTGAATGTACCTCTCATTTGTCTTGCCTTGGTGACCCAAAAGTTTCCTTGCCTTGCCCTGCCTTGCCTCCCTAGCCTTGCACTCCCTCCAGTGCCTACGTCCACACTTGACCTGCCCACACTTGACTGCTTTCCTCCAGGGAAACCTAGCCTTGCCTAGGCCTTCCTGTTTCTGCCTGGCCTTCCTATGCCCATCCTTGCCTAGAAGTTCTGGGCCTTCTCTCACCTACCACTCCATTTGCTTGCCCCTCATGGCTCCAGCCTTGTCAGCTTCTCCCTTGACTTGCCTACAATTGCGCCTACACTTGGTTTGCATTGCAAAGAGCGGTAGGCAAGGCAAAGCAAAGCAAGGAAGGTCTTTCTAGGTCTTGCCAGGCAAGGCACACATAAGCAAGCAAGCAAAACAAGAGTAGACTAGCCACAGCATCAAAGGCAAGGCAAGGCCAAGTGACTCTGAGTGCCTTTCCTTGGCAAGTAAAAGATATAGTGACAATGTAATAGGGCAGGCGTTAAAGGTACCATGAGGAGGTATAGTCCAGAGAGATATTTATGTCATAGACCCTTCTGTGCAGGAGCCATTGTTGGACATAGTACAGGACATGGCATACAGTTTGGCTTGGTAAGTTCCTGAAGGAGAATGGCAATGCTTTCTCATGGGAAGGAAAGCACGTAGCCCCAGAGTTGGAGGTGCAGATAAGAAGCTGTGTCGCGCAGCTCAAGGACGACAGCAGCTTCTTGTGCCGGCATATTTGGAAGCACTCCCTCAATTTGTACAGTCATTGAGTCAGTATCCATCTTTGGAAGGCTGTCTGCCTCTAGTAAGAGTGTTCTGACACCATTGTATGGGATCAGTCACTGGATGTTTTGGATTTTGGAGGAGGGGATGCCCTTTCTCTTGAAATGAGCTTCTTGTTCTTCTCTTTGGCAAAGAAATTAAGTTTGGATGGGCACTTTGGGTGGTCTCAGTGAATTTAAAGGTTTTTCCCAAGAGGTTTCCCTGTGGGTTAGAGCTGTTGAACTGACAGTGGGAATCTAGACACCAAGTTGTTGAGCTTTTTGTCCTTGTAGCTTTAGTGTGTGAGTAGTCCCTGTTGCCATGCTGCTTGGATCTTGACTCTGAGACTGAAAGCTTAGGAGCGTAGAGCTGAAAAGTGCCAATAGCAGAGTGTGTGTTCATTGTTTGATGGGTGAAGCTGAAATTGCTGGCAGCAAAGAACTTTCTCTCTCCGCTGGCACATTTGTTGAGCGGATGTCTTTGAGTTTGTTACCGGACTCTGCGAGAGTGAAAATGTTTGTTAGGGCAGAGGATTTCGTGTTGCCCTTTGAGTGTGGTGCAAAAGTGTTTGCACACTTGGAGGGGGAAGATCAGCAAAGTCTTTTTTTCCTGGCACAGTTAATTTGAGAGCAGGGACGTTTCCAACTGGGCTCTGTCCTTTGGAGCTGGCCTCGGTGCGTTTCCTTCTTTTGTTAGTCGACAGCGCCATCGTGTGGTTATTTTGATGAGCGCTGGCAGACGGTGCCAGGGAAAAAGCCAAGCTGTTTGCGGCTCCGGCCTCATTGGTGTAGGAGCAGCGCAGGGAAGAGCTCCGCTGGGGGTCCTGGCTCTTAGAGACTGAGAGAATGTGATCCTGTATGTAGCACAGAAGGAAGTGGAATTGTTTCATTGTGGGCTGTGCAGTTTATAAGCTGCAAATGAAAAGGCAATTGCAGCGCAGCCTCTTCTTTTCTGTGTGATCAGCTGCTCAACATGTAACTCGCACACACTGAACTGCATCCACCTCCCTGGAGATATAAAATGTGTATATCACTTTCCTCAAGCTCTATGTATTACCTTGCACTCTAGCAGATCCCAAACCGCTTCAAAACGTCCAGCAGCTACTCAAAAAGAAAAAGTCCAACAAAAAGCTAGTGCTGGCCTTTATAGTGCCCTTGCAGTCCGTAAAATAGACGAAATGCACTAGGGCTTTGAATGCTTCTTCCCAACTATATAAATTCTCTCCAGGTGGCAAAGTCCATCATTACAGCAAAATTTTTCAGCTGGAGTTCTGACTGAGAGATGTGCCAGGACAGAAGGCATTTGCTGACCTACCCTTTTTCCCTGTGTAACTTGGTATTTGCAGTACAATTATTTTCAGTGTCGCTGTGTCCAAGCAGCTAGAGATTACACAGATAGAAGTGTCAAGAGAGATGCTGCTAAAGTACGCCCTTCTTATAGCAGCATTTAAATGGCACACGACGCCTTGCTGGTTTTTCTTTCCTAGAGAGACCCGCTGTCAATTTTTTCACTCTGGCTTCTTGATCAAAAATGTCCGCCTGAAATGTCTTACAGAAATAGGCTCCAGGTGTAAAAACCAGTACGGGGCTACATTTTCTGCGTGCTCCACATAAGTCACATCAAACTCACTCATCAAACTTCACTCTCTCCTTCCATTCTCCACTGCCTCTACCATTGTGTTCTCTGGATCTCAGAGTCTAAAGGCAGGCGCAATAGTTTCCACTGAGGGGTTGGAAGAGGTGTACAAGCAGCACAAATAGCTTCTGCGCTGCGCAGGCCATTTCTCTGCATTTTAGAGTCTAAGGGAAAGCGCTAGTGTTCCTGCGGAGAGCTGCAACAGCTGCAGAATATGTGTTGTCTTGGCACATGTTTGCAATCCACCATGATGGATCCTTAGTGAAACCAAACTGTGGTTCTGCTTCAAACATCTCACCCTGCTTGGCCACAAAGCTTTCGCTGACATGTCCCATTGCCTTTTTATTGCTGCGTTTCATTTTCAGAGTTTGTACGGAATCATTGCACTTTGCTTCTAAGCTGAACGTCGATACTGCTGGAGTCTCATATGTCCATTTTCTTCTCACACAAATAAACTGCTTCCTTTAAAACATGCTGATGCGACCTGCTTTCTTGCTCAGCTGTAATTTTAGGAGTGTTCTCTGTCCCGCTTACAGTCTGAATCTAAACTAAGAAGTTTATGGGACACAGATGTGCCAAGACAAATAGTTTGCTTGGACCTTGCCACGTGTATTCAAAAGCATCCTTTCACTCCACCATCAAGTCTCTGCTTTACATCCTGCAAACTTCACACACACATACATACATACAAACTGGAATGAGGCACTTTCTTTCTTTCTTTCTTTCTCAGCTACACTCACCTATCCCCCACGCTAACTTCTTTACCGCTTTTCTCTTGGCCTTGCTATGCATACTTTTCCTCTTAAGACACCCATTGTCTGGCCTACCCCTTCCCTACATTGCCTTGCCTTTCCTTTCCTATCCAACCTTGCATTTCTTTGTCATTCCTGGCCATTGTTTTCCTCTTCCTTCCTGACCCATCCATGTCTTTCCCTTGCCCTTCCTACCAGTCCAGGGCCTTGCACCACCCATCCCCCTTGCCACTTTGTCCAGTTTCCCTTCCCCTTTGTCCAGCTCCAATCTTTCATTTCCTTCTCCTTCTAGGACTCTCATTGCCTTGCTTGCCTCTCCTTTGTCTTGCCTGGCAAAGCCACCACTTTTCTTGGCGTTACCTTTGAACCTCTCCTCTCCCTTGCCTTGCATTCCCTTGCTCACTCGTCCCCCACCTGGAATTCAATACCCCTCTTTTTGCGGAATTTCTTCATCTTGCCTTGCCCTGCCTGCTTCTCCTAGGACTCTCAAGGCTTTCACGTACCTCCAGCGTTTCAGGAGCATGTGAGAGGAAGCCCAAAAGAGGTCACATGCAAGCACACCCATCTGTCCTGGCAGCTTGCTTCTGGCACCTATCCTTACATGTCTTGAATTTTGGACATAAAATTCACATTTCACCTTTGCGCTTCAGGACCAGAATGACAGTTCTTTTGTATACCAAGGAAAGCAGGTAATCCAAGTGTTTTAGGTGCAGATTAGAGATGGCCCATGTGAGATCAAGGCCAGCCAGAGAAGTCTGTCCTAGCCCCTTTTGTGTACCAGCAGTCTTTGAATGTACCTCTCATTTGTCTTGCCTTGGTGACCCAAAAGTTTCCTTGCCTTGCCCTGCCTTGCCTCCCTAGCCTTGCACTCCCTCCAGTGCCTACGCCCACACTTGACCTGCCCACACTTGACTGCTTTCCTCCAGGGAAACCTAGCCTTGCCTAGGCCTTCCTGTTTCTGCCTGGCCTTCCTATGCCCATCCTTGCCTAGAAGTTCTGGGCCTTCTCTCACCTACCACTCCATTTGCTTGCCCCTCATGGCTCCAGCCTTGTCAGCTTCTCCCTTGACTTGCCTACAATTTCGCCTACACTTGGTTTGCATTGCAAAGAGCAGTAGGCAAGGCAAAGCAAAGCAAGGAAGGTCTTTCTAGGTCTTGCCAGGCAAGGCACACATAAGCAAGCAAGCAAAACAAGAGTAGACTAGCCACAGCATCAAAGGCAAGGCAAGGCCAAGTGACTCTGAGTGCCTTTCCTTGGCAAGTAAAAGATATAGTGACAATGTAATAGGGCAGGCGTTAAAGGTACCATGAGGAGGTATAGTCCAGCAAGATATTTATGTCGTAGACCCTTCTGTGCAGGAGCCATTGTTGGACATAGTACAGGGCATGGCATACAGCTTGGCTTGGTAAGTTCCTGAAGGAGAATGGCAATGCTTTCTCATGGGAAGGAAAGCACGTAGCCCCAGAGTTGGAGGTGCAGATAAGAAGCTGTGTCGCGCAGCTCAAGGACGACAGCAGCTTCTTGTGCCGGCATATTTGGAAGCACTCCCTCAATTTGTACAGTCATTGAGTCAGTATCCATCTTTGGAAGGCTGTCTGCCTCTAGTAAGAGTGTTCTGACACCATTGAATGGGATCAGTCACTGGATGTTTTGGATTTTGGAGGAGGGGATGCCATTTCTCTTGAAATGAGCTTCTTGTTCTTCTCTTTGGCAAAGAAATTAAGTTTGGATGGGCACTTTGGGTGGTCTCAGTGAATTTAAAGGTTTTTCCCAAGAGGTTTCCCTGTGGGTTAGAGCTGTTGAACTGACAGTGGGAATCTAGACACCAAGTTGTTGAGCTTTTTGTCCTTGTAGCTTTAGTGTGTGAGTAGTCCCTGTTGCCATGCTGCTTGGATCTTGACTCTGAGACTGAAAGCTTAGGAGCGTAGAGCTGAAAAGAAAAGTGCCAATAGCAGGGTGTGTGTTCATTGTTTGATGGGTGAAGCTGAAATTGCAGGCAGCAAAGAACTTTCTCTCTCCGCTGGCACATTTGTTGAGCGGATGTCTTTGAGTTTGTTACCGGACTCTGCGAGAGTGAAAATGTTTGTTAGGGCAGAGGATTTCGTGTTGCCCTTTGAGTGTGGTGCAAAAGTGTTTGCACACTTGGAGGGGGAAGATCAGCAAAGTCTTTTTTTCCTGGCACAGTTAATTTGAGAGCAGGGACGTTTCCAACTGGGCTCTGTCCTTTGGAGCTGGCCTCGGTGCGTTTCCTTCTTTTGTTAGTCGACAGCGCCATCGTGTGGTTATTTTGATGAGCGCTGGCAGACGGTGCCAGGGAAAAAGCCAAGCTGTTTGCGGCTCCGGCCTCATTGGTGTAGGAGCAGCGCAGGGAAGAGCTCCGCTGGGGGTCCTGGCTCTTAGAGACTGAGAGAATGTGATCCTGTATGTAGCACAGAAGGAAGTGGAATTGTTTCATTGTGGGCTGTGCAGTTTATAAGCTGCAAATGAAAAGGCAATTGCAGCGCAGCCTCTTCTTTTCTGTGTGATCAGCTGCTCAACATGTAACTCGCACACACTGAACTGCATCCACCTCCCTGGAGATATAAAATGTGTATATCACTTTCCTCAAGCTCTATGTATTACCTTGCACTCTAGCAGATCCCAAACCGCTTCAAAACGTCCAGCAGCTACTCAAAAAGAAAAAGTCCAACAAAAAGCTAGTGCTGGCCTTTATAGTGCCCTTGCAGTCCGTAAAATAGACGAAATGCACTAGGGCTTTGAATGCTTCTTCCCAACTATATAAATTCTCTCCAGGTGGCAAAGTCCATCATTACAGCAAAATTTTTCAGCTGGAGTTCTGACTGAGAGATGTGCCAGGACAGAAGGCATTTGCTGACCTACCCTTTTTCCCTGTGTAACTTGGTATTTGCAGTACAATTATTTTCAGTGTCGCTGTGTCCAAGCAGCTAGAGATTACACAGATAGAAGTGTCAAGAGAGATGCTGCTAAAGTACGCCCTTCTTATAGCAGCATTTAAATGGCACACGACGCCTTGCTGGTTTTTCTTTCCTAGAGAGACCCGCTGTCAATTTTTTCACTCTGGCTTCTTGATCAAAAATGTCCGCCTGAAATGTCTTACAGAAATAGGCTCCAGGTGTAAAAACCAGTACGGGGCTACATTTTCTGCGTGCTCCACATAAGTCACATCAAACTCACTCATCAAACTTCACTCTCTCCTTCCATTCTCCACTGCCTCTACCATTGTGTTCTCTGGATCTCAGAGTCTAAAGGCAGGCGCAATAGTTTCCACTGAGGGGTTGGAAGAGGTGTACAAGCAGCACAAATAGCTTCTGCGCTGCGCAGGCCATTTCTCTGCATTTTAGAGTCTAAGGGAAAGCGCTAGTGTTCCTGCGGAGAGCTGCAACAGCTGCAGAATATGTGTTGTCTTGGCACATGTTTGCAATCCACCATGATGGATCCTTAGTGAAACCAAACTGTGGTTCTGCTTCAAACATCTCACCCTGCTTGGCCACAAAGCTTTCGCTGACATGTCCCATTGCCTTTTTATTGCTGCGTTTCATTTTCAGAGTTTGTACGGAATCATTGCACTTTGCTTCTAAGCTGAACGTCGATACTGCTGGAGTCTCATATGTCCATTTTCTTCTCACACAAATAAACTGCTTCCTTTAAAACATGCTGATGCGACCTGCTTTCTTGCTCAGCTGTAATTTTAGGAGTGTTCTCTGTCCCGCTTACAGTCTGAATCTAAACTAAGAAGTTTATGGGACACAGATGTGCCAAGACAAATAGTTTGCTTGGACCTTGCCACGTGTATTCAAAAGCATCCTTTCACTCCACCATCAAGTCTCTGCTTTACATCCTGCAAACTTCACACACACATACATACATACAAACTGGAATGAGGCACTTTCTTTCTTTCTTTCTTTCTCAGCTACACTCACCTATCCCCCACGCTAACTTCTTTACCGCTTTTCTCTTGGCCTTGCTATGCATACTTTTCCTCTTAAGACACCCATTGTCTGGCCTACCCCTTCCCTACATTGCCTTGCCTTTCCTTTCCTATCCAACCTTGCATTTCTTTGTCATTCCTGGCCATTGTTTTCCTCTTCCTTCCTGACCCATCCATGTCTTTCCCTTGCCCTTCCTACCAGTCCAGGGCCTTGCACCACCCATCCCCCTTGCCACTTTGTCCAGTTTCCCTTCCCCTTTGTCCAGCTCCAATCTTTCATTTCCTTCTCCTTCTAGGACTCTCATTGCCTTGCTTGCCTCTCCTTTGTCTTGCCTGGCAAAGCCACCACTTTTCTTGGCGTTACCTTTGAACCTCTCCTCTCCCTTGCCTTGCATTCCCTTGCTCACTCGTCCCCCACCTGGAATTCAATACCCCTCTTTTTGCGGAATTTCTTCATCTTGCCTTGCCCTGCCTGCTTCTCCTAGGACTCTCAAGGCTTTCACGTACCTCCAGCGTTTCAGGAGCATGTGAGAGGAAGCCCAAAAGAGGTCACATGCAAGCACACCCATCTGTCCTGGCAGCTTGCTTCTGGCACCTATCCTTACATGTCTTGAATTTTGGACATAAAATTCACATTTCACCTTTGCGCTTCAGGACCAGAATGACAGTTCTTTTGTATACCAAGGAAAGCAGGTAATCCAAGTGTTTTAGGTGCAGATTAGAGATGGCCCATGTGAGATCAAGGCCAGCCAGAGAAGTCTGTCCTAGCCCCTTTTGTGTACCAGCAGTCTTTGAATGTACCTCTCATTTGTCTTGCCTTGGTGACCCAAAAGTTTCCTTGCCTTGCCCTGCCTTGCCTCCCTAGCCTTGCACTCCCTCCAGTGCCTACGCCCACACTTGACCTGCCCACACTTGACTGCTTTCCTCCAGGGAAACCTAGCCTTGCCTAGGCCTTCCTGTTTCTGCCTGGCCTTCCTATGCCCATCCTTGCCTAGAAGTTCTGGGCCTTCTCTCACCTACCACTCCATTTGCTTGCCCCTCATGGCTCCAGCCTTGTCAGCTTCTCCCTTGACTTGCCTACAATTTCGCCTACACTTGGTTTGCATTGCAAAGAGCAGTAGGCAAGGCAAAGCAAAGCAAGGAAGGTCTTTCTAGGTCTTGCCAGGCAAGGCACACATAAGCAAGCAAGCAAAACAAGAGTAGACTAGCCACAGCATCAAAGGCAAGGCAAGGCCAAGTGACTCTGAGTGCCTTTCCTTGGCAAGTAAAAGATATAGTGACAATGTAATAGGGCAGGCGTTAAAGGTACCATGAGGAGGTATAGTCCAGCAAGATATTTATGTCGTAGACCCTTCTGTGCAGGAGCCATTGTTGGACATAGTACAGGGCATGGCATACAGCTTGGCTTGGTAAGTTCCTGAAGGAGAATGGCAATGCTTTCTCATGGGAAGGAAAGCACGTAGCCCCAGAGTTGGAGGTGCAGATAAGAAGCTGTGTCGCGCAGCTCAAGGACGACAGCAGCTTCTTGTGCCGGCATATTTGGAAGCACTCCCTCAATTTGTACAGTCATTGAGTCAGTATCCATCTTTGGAAGGCTGTCTGCCTCTAGTAAGAGTGTTCTGACACCATTGAATGGGATCAGTCACTGGATGTTTTGGATTTTGGAGGAGGGGATGCCATTTCTCTTGAAATGAGCTTCTTGTTCTCTTTGGCAAAGAAATTAAGTTTGGATGGGCACTTTGGGTGGTCTCAGTGAATTTAAAGGTTTTTCCCAAGAGGTTTCCCTGTGGGTTAGAGCTGTTGAACTGACAGTGGGAATCTAGACACCAAGTTGTTGAGCTTTTTGTCCTTGTAGCTTTAGTGTGTGAGTAGTCCCTGTTGCCATGCTGCTTGGATCTTGACTCTGAGACTGAAAGCTTAGGAGCGTAGAGCTGAAAAGAAAAGTGCCAATAGCAGGGTGTGTGTTCATTGTTTGATGGGTGAAGCTGAAATTGCAGGCAGCAAAGAACTTTCTCTCTCCGCTGGCACATTTGTTGAGCGGATGTCTTTGAGTTTGTTACCGGACTCTGCGAGAGTGAAAATGTTTGTTAGGGCAGAGGATTTCGTGTTGCCCTTTGAGTGTGGTGCAAAAGTGTTTGCACACTTGGAGGGGGAAGATCAGCAAAGTCTTTTTTTCCTGGCACAGTTAATTTGAGAGCAGGGACGTTTCCAACTCGGCTCTGTCCTTTGGAGCTGGCCTCGGTGCGTTTCCTTCTTTTGTTAGTCGACAGCGCCATCGTGTGGTTATTTTGATGAGCGCTGGCAGACGGTGCCAGGGAAAAAGCCAAGCTGTTTGCGGCTCCGGCCTCATTGGTGTAGGAGCAGCGCAGGGAAGAGCTCCGCTGGGGGTCCTGGCTCTTAGAGACTGAGAGAATGTGATCCTGTATGTAGCACAGAAGGAAGTGGAATTGTTTCATTGTGGGCTGTGCAGTTTATAAGCTGCAAATGAAAAGGCAATTGCAGCGCAGCCTCTTCTTTTCTGTGTGATCAGCTGCTCAACATGTAACTCGCACACACTGAACTGCATCCACCTCCCTGGAGATATAAAATGTGTATATCACTTTCCTCAAGCTCTATGTATTACCTTGCACTCTAGCAGATCCCAAACCGCTTCAAAACGTCCAGCAGCTACTCAAAAAGAAAAAGTCCAACAAAAAGCTAGTGCTGGCCTTTATAGTGCCCTTGCAGTCCGTAAAATAGACGAAATGCACTAGGGCTTTGAATGCTTCTTCCCAACTATATAAATTCTCTCCAGGTGGCAAAGTCCATCATTACAGCAAAATTTTTCAGCTGGAGTTCTGACTGAGAGATGTGCCAGGACAGAAGGCATTTGCTGACCTACCCTTTTTCCCTGTGTAACTTGGTATTTGCAGTACAATTATTTTCAGTGTCGCTGTGTCCAAGCAGCTAGAGATTACACAGATAGAAGTGTCAAGAGAGATGCTGCTAAAGTATGCCCTTCTTATAGCAGCATTTAAATGGCACACGACTCCTTGCTGCTTTTACTTTCCTAGAGAGACCCGCTGTCAATTTTTTCACTCTGGCTTCTTGATCAAAAATGTCCACCTGAAATGTCTTACAGAAATAGGCTCCAGGTGTAAAAACCAGTACGGGGCTACATTTTCTGCGTGCTCCACATAAGTCACATCAAACTCACTCATCAAACTTCACTCTCTCCTTCCATTCTCCACTGCCTCTACCATTGTGTTCTCTGGATCTCAGAGTCTAAAGGCAGGCGCAATAGTTTCCACTGAGGGGTTGGAAGAGGTGTACAAGCAGCACAAATAGCTTCTGCGCTGCGCAGGCCATTTCTCTGCATTTTAGAGTCTAAGGGAAAGCGCTAGTGTTCCTGCGGAGAGCTGCAACAGCTGCAGAATATGTGTTGTCTTGGCACATGTTTGCAATCCACCATGATGGATCCTTAGTGAAACCAAACTGTTGTTCTGCTTTAAACATCTCACCCTGCTTGGCCACAAAGCTTTCGCTGACATGTCCCATTGCCTTTTTATTGCTGCGTTTCATTTTCAGAGTTTGTACGGAATCATTGCACTTTGCTTCTAAGCTGAACGTCGATACTGCTGGAGTCTCATATGTCCATTTTCTTCTCACACAAAAAAACTGCTTCCTTTAAAACATGCTGATGCGACCTGCTTTCTTGCTCAGCTGTAATTTTAGGGGTGTTCTCTGTCCCGCTTACAGTCTGAATCTAAACTAAGAAGTTTATGGGACACAGATGTGCCAAGACAAATAGTTTGCTTGGACCTTGCCACGTGTATTCAAAAGCATCCTTTCACTCCACCATCAAGTCTCTGCTTTACATCCTGCAAACTTCACACACACATACATACATACAAACTGGAATGAGGCACTTTCTTTCTTTCTTTCTTTCTTTCTCAGCTACACTCACCTATCCCCCACGCTAACTTCTTTACCGCTTTTCTCTTGGCCTTGCTATGCATACTTTTCCTTTTAAGACACCCATTGTCTGGCCTACCCCTTCCCTACATTGCCTTGCCTTTCCTTTCCTATCCAACCTTGCATTTCTTTGTCATTCCTGGCCATTGTTTTCCTCTTCCTTCCTGACCCATCCATGTCTTTCCCTTGCCCTTCCTACCAGTCCAGTGCCTTGCACCACCCATCCCCCTTGCCACTTTGTCCAGTTTCCCTTCCCCTTTGTCCAGCTCCAATCTTTCATTTCCTTCTCCTTCTAGGACTCTCATTGCCTTGCTTGCCTCTCCTTTGTCTTGCCTGGCAAAGCCACCACTTTTCTTGGCGTTACCTTTGAACCTCTCCTCTCCCTTGCCTTGCATTCCCTTGCTCACTCGTCCCCCACCTGGAATTCAATACCCCTCTTTTTGCGGAATTTCTTCATCTTGCCTTGCCCTGCCTGCTTCTCCTAGGACTCTCAAGGCTTTCACGTACCTCCAGCGTTTCAGGAGCATGTGAGAGGAAGCCCAAAAGAGGTCACATGCAAGCACACCCATCTGTCCTGGCAGCTTGCTTCTGGCACCTATCCTTACATGTCTTGCATTTTGGACATAAAATTCACATTTCACCTTTGCGCTTCAGGACCAGAATGACAGTTCTTTTGTATACCAAGGAAAGCAGGTAATCCAAGTGTTTTAGGTGCAGATTAGAGATGGCCCATGTGAGATCAAGGCCAGACAGAGAAGTCTGTCCTAGCCCCTTTTGTGTACCAGCAGTCTTTGAATGTACCTCTCATTTGTCTTGCCTTGGTGACCCAAAAGTTTCCTTGCCTTGCCCTGCCTTGCCTCCCTAGCCTTGCACTCCCTCCAGTGCCTACGTCCACACTTGACCTGCCCACACTTGACTGCTTTCCTCCAGGGAAACCTAGCCTTGCCTAGGCCTTCCTGTTTCTGCCTGGCCTTCCTATGCCCATCCTTGCCTAGAAGTTCTGGGCCTTCTCTCACCTACCACTCCATTTGCTTGCCCCTCATGGCTCCAGCCTTGTCAGCTTCTCCCTTGACTTGCCTACAATTTCGCCTACACTTGGTTTGCATTGCAAAGAGCGGTAGTCAAGGCAAAGCAAAGCAAGGAAGGTCTTTCTAGGTCTTGCCAGGCAAGGCACACATAAGCAAGCAAGCAAAACAAGAGTAGACTAGCCACAGCATCAAAGGCAAGGCAAGGCCAAGTGACTCTGAGTGCCTTTCCTTGGCAAGTAAAAGATATAGTGACAATGTAATAGGGCAGGCGTTAAAGGTACCATGAGGAGGTATAGTCCAGCAAGATATTTATGTCGTAGACCCTTCTGTGCAGGAGCCATTGTTGGACATAGTACAGGGCATGGCATACAGCTTGGCTTGGTAAGTTCCTGAAGGAGAATGGCAATGCTTTCTCATGGGAAGGAAAGCACGTAGCCCCAGAGTTGGAGGTGCAGATAAGAAGCTGTGTCGCGCAGCTCAAGGACGACAGCAGCTTCTTGTGCCGGCATATTTGGAAGCACTCCCTCAATTTGTACAGTCATTGAGTCAGTATCCATCTTTGGAAGGCTGTCTGCCTCTAGTAAGAGTGTTCTGACACCATTGTATGGGATCAGTCACTGGATGTTTTGGATTTTGGAGGAGGGGATGCCCTTTCTCTTGAAATGAGCTTCTTGTTCTTCTCTTTGGCAAAGAAATTAAGTTTGGATGGGCACTTTGGGTGGTCTCAGTGAATTTAAAGGTTTTTCCCAAGAGGTTTCCCTGTGGGTTAGAGCTGTTGAACTGACAGTGGGAATCTAGACACCAAGTTGTTGAGCTTTTTGTCCTTGTAGCTTTAGTGTGTGAGTAGTCCCTGTTGCCATGCTGCTTGGATCTTGACTCTGAGACTGAAAGCTTAGGAGCGTAGAGCTGAAAAGAAAAGTGCCAATAGCAGGGTGTGTGTTCATTGTTTGATGGGTGAAGCTGAAATTGTAGGCAGCAAAGAACTTTCTCTCTCCGCTGGCACATTTGTTGAGCGGATGTCTTTGAGTTTGTTACCGGACTCTGCGAGAGTGAAAATGTTTGTTAGGGCAGAGGATTTCGTGTTGCCCTTTGAGTGTGGTGCAAAAGTGTTTGCACACTTGGAGGGGGAAGATCAGCAAAGTCTTTTTTTCCTGGCACAGTTAATTTGAGAGCAGGGACGTTTCCAACTGGGCTCTGTCCTTTGGAGCTGGCCTCGGTGCGTTTCCTTCTTTTGTTAGTCGACACCGCCATCGTGTGGTTATTTTGATGAGCGCTGGCAGACGGTGCCAGGGAAAAAGCCAAGCTGTTTGCGGCTCCGGCCTCATTGGTGTAGGAGCAGCGCAGAGAAGAGCTCCGCTGGGGGTCCTGGCTCTTAGAGACTGAGAGAATGTGATCCTGTATGTAGCACAGAAGGAAGTGGAATTGTTTCATTGTGGGCTGTGCAGTTTATAAGCTGCAAATGAAAAGGCAATTGCAGCGCAGCCTCTTCTTTTCTGTGTGATCAGCTGCTCAACATGTAACTCGCACACACTGAACTGCATCCACCTCCCTGGAGATATAAAATGTGTATATCACTTTCCTCAAGCTCTATGTATTACCTTGCACTCTAGCAGATCCCAAACCGCTTCAAAACGTCCAGCAGCTACTCAAAAAGAAAAAGTCCAACAAAAAGCTAGTGCTGGCCTTTATAGTGCCCTTGCAGTCCGTAAAATAGACGAAATGCACTAGGGCTTTGAATGCTTCTTCCCAACTATATAAATTCTCTCCAAGTGGCAAAGTCCATCATTACGGCAAAATTTTTCAGCTGGAGTTCTGACTGAGAGATGTGCCAGGACAGAAGGCATTTGCTGACCTACCCTTTTTCCCTGTGTAACTTGGTATTTGCAGTACAATTATTTTCAGTGTCGCTGTGTCCAAGCAGCTAGAGATTACACAGATAGAAGTGTCAAGAGAGATGCTGCTAAAGTACGCCCTTCTTATAGCAGCATTTAAATGGCACACGACGCCTTGCCGCTTTTTCTTTCCTAGAGAGACCCGCTGTCAATTTTTTCACTCTGGCTTCTTGATCAAAAATGTCCACCTGAAATGTCTTACAGAAATAGGCTCCAGGTGTAAAAACCAGTACGGGGCTACATTTTCTGCGTGCTCCACATAAGTCACATCAAACTCACTCATCAAACTTCACTCTCTCCTTCCATTCTCCACTGCCTCTACCATTGTGTTCTCTGGATCTCAGAGTCTAAAGGCAGGCGCAATAGTTTCCACTGAGGGGTTGGAAGAGGTGTACAAGCAGCACAAATAGCTTCTGCGCTGCGCAGGCCATTTCTCTGCATTTTAGAGCCTAAGGGAAAGCGCTAGTGTTCCTGCGGAGAGCTGCAACAGCTGCAGAATATGTGTTGTCTTGGCACATGTTTGCAATCCACCATGATGGATCCTTAGTGAAACCAAACTGTGGTTCTGCTTCAAACATCTCACCCTGCTTGGCCACAAAGCTTTCGCTGACATGTCCCATTGCCTTTTTATTGCTGCGTTTCATTTTCAGAGTTTGTACGGAATCATTGCACTTTGCTTCTAAGCTGAACGTCGATACTGCTGGAGTCTCATATGTCCATTTTCTTCTCACACAAAAAAACTGCTTCCTTTAAAACATGCTGATGCGACCTGCTTTCTTGCTCAGCTGTAATTTTAGGGGTGTTCTCTGTCCCGCTTACAGTCTGAATCTAAACTAAGAAGTTTATGGGACACAGATGTGCCAAGACAAATAGTTTGCTTGGACCTTGCCACGTGTATTCAAAAGCATCCTTTCACTCCACCATCAAGTCTCTGCTTTACATCCTGCAAACTTCACACACACATACATACATACATACTGGAATGAGGCACTTTCTTTCTTTCTTTCTTTCTCAGCTACACTCACCTATGCCCCACGCTAACTTCTTTACCGCTTTTCTCTTGGCCTTGCTATGCATACTTTTCCTCTTAAGACACCCATTGTCTGGCCTACCCCTTCCCTACATTGCCTTGCCTTTCCTTTCCTATCCAACCTTGCATTTCTTTGTCATTCCTGGCCATTGTTTTCCTCTTCCTCCCTGACCCATCCATGTCTTTCCCTTGCCCTTCCTACCAGTCCAGTGCCTTGCACCACCCATCCCCCTTGCCACTTTGTCCAGTTTCCCTTCCCCTTTGTCCAGCTCCAATCTTTCATTTCCTTCTCCTTCTAGGACTCTCATTGCCTTGCTTGCCTCTCCTTTGTCTTGCCTGGCAAAGCCACCACTTTTCTTGGCGTTACCTTTGAACCTCTCCTCTCCCTTGCCTTGCATTCCCTTGCTCACTCGTCCCCCACCTGGAATTCAATACCCCTCTTTTTGCGGAATTTCTTCATCTTGCCTTGCCCTGCCTGCTTCTCCTAGGACTCTCAAGGCTTTCACGTACCTCCAGCGTTTCAGGAGCATGTGAGAGGAAGCCCAAAAGAGGTCACGTGCAAGCACACCCATCTGTCCTGGCAGCTTGCTTCTGGCACCTATCCTTACATGTCTTGCATTTTGGACATAAAATTCACATTTCACCTTTGCGCTTCAGGACCAGAATGACAGTTCTTTTGTATACCAAGGAAAGCAGGTAATCCAAGCGTTTTAGGTGCAGATTAGAGATGGCCCATGTGAGATCAAGGCCAGACAGAGAAGTCTGTCCTAGCCCCTTTTGTGTACCAGCAGTCTTTGAATGTACCTCTCATTTGTCTTGCCTTGGTGACCCAAAAGTTTCCTTGCCTTGCCCTGCCTTGCCTCCCTAGCCTTGCACTCCCTCCAGTGCCTACGTCCACACTTGACCTGCCCACACTTGACTGCTTTCCTCCAGGGAAACCTAGCCTTGCCTAGGCCTTCCTTTTTCTGCCTGGCCTTCCTATGCCCATCCTTGCCTAGAAGTTCTGGGCCTTCTCTCACCTACCACTCCATTTGCTTGCCCCTCATGGCTCCAGCCTTGTCAGCTTCTCCCTTGACTTGCCTACAATTGCTCCTACACTTGGTTTGCATTGCAAAGAGCGGTAGGCAAGGCAAAGCAAAGCAAGGAAGGTCTTTCTAGGTCTTGCCAGGCAAGGCACACATAAGCAAGCAAGCAAAACAAGAGTAGACTAGCCACAGCATCAAAGGCAAGGCAAGGCCAAGTGACTCTGAGTGCCTTTCCTTGGCAAGTAAAAGATATAGTGACAATGTAATAGGGCAGGCGTTAAAGGTACCATGAGGAGGTATAGTCCAGAGAGATATTTATGTCGTAGACCCTTCTGTGCAGGAGCCATTGTTGGACATAGTACAGGACATGGCATACAGTTTGGCTTGGTAAGTTCCTGAAGGAGAATGGCAATGCTTTCTCATGGGAAGGAAAGCACGTAGCCCCAGAGTTGGAGGTGCAGATAAGAAGCTGTGTCGCGCAGCTCAAGGACGACAGCAGCTTCTTGTGCCGGCATATTTGGAAGCACTCCCTCAATTTGTACAGTCATTGAGTCAGTATCCATCTTTGGAAGGCTGTCTGCCTCTAGTAAGAGTGTTCTGACACCATTGTATGGGATCAGTCACTGGATGTTTTGGATTTTGGAGGAGGGGATGCCATTTCTCTTGAAATGAGCTTCTTGTTCTTCTCTTTGGCAAAGAAATTAAGTTTGGATGGGCACTTTGGGTGGTCTCAGTGAATTTAAAGGTTTTTCCCAAGAGGTTTCCCTGTGGGTTAGAGCTGTTGAACTGACAGTGGGAATCTAGACACCAAGTTGTTGAGCTTTTTGTCCTTGTAGCTTTAGTGTGTGAGTAGTCCCTGTTGCCATGCTGCTTGGATCTTGACTCTGAGACTGAAAGCTTAGGAGCGTAGAGCTGAAAAGAAAAGTGCCAATAGCAGGGTGTGTGTTCATTGTTTGATGGGTGAAGTTGAAATTGTAGGCAGCAAAGAACTTTCTCTCTCCGCTGGCACATTTGTTGAGCGGATGTCTTTGAGTTTGTTACCGGACTCTGCGAGAGTGAAAATGTTTGTTAGGGCAGAGGATTTCGTGTTGCCCTTTGAGTGTGGTGCAAAAGTGTTTGCACACTTGGAGGGGGAAGATCAGCAAAGTCTTTTTTTCCTGGCACAGTTAATTTGAGAGCAGGGACGTTTCCAACTGGGCTCTGTCCTTTGGAGCTGGCCTCGGTGCGTTTCCTTCTTTTGTTAGTCGACATCGCCATCGTGTGGTTATTTTGATGAGCGCTGGCAGACGGTGCCAGGGAAAAAGCCAAGCTGTTTGCGGCTCCGGCCTCATTGGTGTAGGAGCAGCGCAGGGAAGAGCTCCGCTGGGGGTCCTGGCTCTTAGAGACTGAGAGAATGTGATCCTGTATGTAGCACAGAAGGAAGTGGAATTGTTTCATTGTGGGCTGTGCAGTTTATAAGCTGCAAATGAAAAGGCAATTGCAGCGCAGCCTCTTCTTTTCTGTGTGATCAGCTGCTCAACATGTAACTCGCACACACTGAACTGCATCCACCTCCCTGGAGATATAAAATGTGTATATCACTTTCCTCAAGCTCTATGTATTACCTTGCACTCTAGCAGATCCCAAACCGCTTCAAAACGTCCAGCAGCTACTCAAAGAGAAAAAGTCCAACAAAAAGCTAGTGCTGGCCTTTATAGTGCCCTTGCAGTCCGTAAAATAGACGAAATGCACTAGGGCTTTGAATGCTTCTTCCCAACTATATAAATTCTCTCCAAGTGGCAAAGTCCATCATTACGGCAAAATTTTTCAGCTGGAGTTCTGACTGAGAGATGTGCCAGGACAGAAGGCATTTGCTGACCTACCCTTTTTCCCTGTGTCACTTGGTATTTGCAGTACAATTATTTTCAGTGTCGCTGTGTCCAAGCAGCTAGAGATTACACAGATAGAAGTGTCAAGAGAGATGCTGCTAAAGTACGCCCTTCTTATAGCAGCATTTAAATGGCACACGACGCCTTGCCGCTTTTTCTTTCCTAGAGAGACCCGCTGTCAATTTTTTCACTCTGGCTTCTTGATCAAAAATGTCCACCTGAAATGTCTTACAGAAATAGGCTCCAGGTGTAAAAACCAGTACGGGGCTACATTTTCTGCGTGCTCCACATAAGTCACATCAAACTCACTCATCAAACTTCACTCTCTCCTTCCATTCTCCACTGCCTCTACCATTGTGTTCTCTGGATCTCAGAGTCTAAAGGCAGGCGCAATAGTTTCCACTGAGGGGTTGGAAGAGGTGTACAAGCAGCACAAATAGCTTCTGCGCTGCGCAGGTCATTTCTCTGCATTTTAGAGTCTAAGGGAAAGCGCTAGTGTTCCTGCGGAGAGCTGCAACAGCTGCAGAATATGTGTTGTCTTGGCACATGTTTGCAATCCACCATGATGGATCCTTAGTGAAACCAAACTGTGGTTCTGCTTCAAACATCTCACCCTGCTTGGCCACAAAGCTTTCGCTGACATGTCCCATTGCCTTTTTATTGCTGCGTTTCATTTTCAGAGTTTGTACGGAATCATTGCACTTTGCTTCTAAGCTGAACGTCGATACTGCTGGAGTCTCATATGTCCATTTTCTTCTCACACAAAAAAACTGCTTCCTTTAAAACATGCTGATGCGACCTGCTTTCTTGCTCAGCTGTAATTTTAGGGGTGTTCTCTGTCCCGCTTACAGTCTGAATCTAAACTAAGAAGTTTATGGGACACAGATGTGCCAAGACAAATAGTTTGCTTGGACCTTGCCACGTGTATTCAAGAGCATCCTTTCACTCCACCATCAAGTCTCTGCTTTACATCCTGCAAACTTCACACACACATACATACATACAAACTGGAATGAGGCACTTTCTTTCTTTCTTTCTTTCTCAGCTACACTCACCTATCCCCCACGCTAACTTCTTTACCGCTTTTCTCTTGGTCTTGCTATGCATACTTTTCCTCTTAAGACACCCATTGTCTGGCCTACCCCTTCCCTACATTGCCTTGCCTTTCCTTTCCTATCCAACCTTGCATTTCTTTGTCATTCCTGGCCATTGTTTTCCTCTTCCTCCCTGACCCATCCATGTCTTTCCCTTGCCCTTCCTACCAGTCCAGTGCCTTGCACCACCCATCCCCCTTGCCACTTTGTCCAGTTTCCCTTCCCCTTTGTCCAGCTCCAATCTTTCATTTCCTTCTCCTTCTAGGACTCTCATTGCCTTGCTTGCCTCTCCTTTGTCTTGCCTGGCAAAGCCACCACTTTTCTTGGCGTTACCTTTGAACCTCTCCTCTCCCTTGCCTTGCATTCCCTTGCTCACTCGTCCCCCACCTGGAATTCAATACCCCTCTTTTTGCGGAATTTCTTCATCTTGCCTTGCCCTGCCTGCTTCTCCTAGGACTCTCAAGGCTTTCACGTACCTCCAGCGTTTCAGGAGCATGTGAGAGGAAGCCCAAAAGAGGTCACGTGCAAGCACACCCATCTGTCCTGGCAGCTTGCTTCTGGCACCTATCCTTACATGTCTTGCATTTTGGACATAAAATTCACATTTCACCTTTGCGCTTCAGGACCAGAATGACAGTTCTTTTGTATACCAAGGAAAGCAGGTAATCCAAGCGTTTTAGGTGCAGATTAGAGATGGCCCATGTGAGATCAAGGCCAGACAGAGAAGTCTGTCCTAGCCCCTTTTGTGTACCAGCAGTCTTTGAATGTACCTCTCATTTGTCTTGCCTTGGTGACCCAAAAGTTTCCTTGCCTTGCCCTGCCTTGCCTCCCTAGCCTTGCACTCCCTCCAGTGCCTACGTCCACACTTGACCTGCCCACACTTGACTGCTTTCCTCCAGGGAAACCTAGCCTTGCCTAGGCCTTCCTTTTTCTGCCTGGCCTTCCTATGCCCATCCTTGCCTAGAAGTTCTGGGCCTTCTCTCACCTACCACTCCATTTGCTTGCCCCTCATGGCTCCAGCCTTGTCAGCTTCTCCCTTGACTTGCCTACAATTGCTCCTACACTTGGTTTGCATTGCAAAGAGCGGTAGGCAAGGCAAAGCAAAGCAAGGAAGGTCTTTCTAGGTCTTGCCAGGCAAGGCACACATAAGCAAGCAAGCAAAACAAGAGTAGACTAGCCACAGCATCAAAGGCAAGGCAAGGCCAAGTGACTCTGAGTGCCTTTCCTTGGCAAGTAAAAGATATAGTGACAATGTAATAGGGCAGGCGTTAAAGGTACCATGAGGAGGTATAGTCCAGAGAGATATTTATGTCGTAGACCCTTCTGTGCAGGAGCCATTGTTGGACATAGTACAGGACATGGCATACAGTTTGGCTTGGTAAGTTCCTGAAGGAGAATGGCAATGCTTTCTCATGGGAAGGAAAGCACGTAGCCCCAGAGTTGGAGGTGCAGATAAGAAGCTGTGTCGCGCAGCTCAAGGACGACAGCAGCTTCTTGTGCCGGCATATTTGGAAGCACTCCCTCAATTTGTACAGTCATTGAGTCAGTATCCATCTTTGGAAGGCTGTCTGCCTCTAGTAAGAGTGTTCTGACACCATTGTATGGGATCAGTCACTGGATGTTTTGGATTTTGGAGGAGGGGATGCCATTTCTCTTGAAATGAGCTTCTTGTTCTTCTCTTTGGCAAAGACATTAAGTTTGGATGGGCACTTTGGGTGGTCTCAGTGAATTTAAAGGTTTTTCCCAAGAGGTTTCCCTGTGGGTTAGAGCTGTTGAACTGACAGTGGGAATCTAGACACCAAGTTGTTGAGCTTTTTGTCCTTGTAGCTTTAGTGTGTGAGTAGTCCCTGTTGCCATGCTGCTTGGATCTTGACTCTGAGACTGAAAGCTTAGGAGCGTAGAGCTGAAAAGAAAAGTGCCAATAGCAGGGTGTGTGTTCATTGTTTGATGGGTGAAGTTGAAATTGTAGGCAGCAAAGAACTTTCTCTCTCCGCTGGCACATTTGTTGAGCGGATGTCTTTGAGTTTGTTACCGGACTCTGCGAGAGTGAAAATGTTTGTTAGGGCAGAGGATTTCGTGTTGCCCTTTGAGTGTGGTGCAAAAGTGTTTGCACACTTGGAGGGGGAAGATCAGCAAAGTCTTTTTTTCCTGGCACAGTTAATTTGAGAGCAGGGACGTTTCCAACTGGGCTCTGTCCTTTGGAGCTGGCCTCGGTGCGTTTCCTTCTTTTGTTAGTCGACATCGCCATCGTGTGGTTATTTTGATGAGCGCTGGCAGACGGTGCCAGGGAAAAAGCCAAGCTGTTTGCGGCTCCGGCCTCATTGGTGTAGGAGCAGCGCAGGGAAGAGCTCCGCTGGGGGTCCTGGCTCTTAGAGACTGAGAGAATGTGATCCTGTATGTAGCACAGAAGGAAGTGGAATTGTTTCATTGTGGGCTGTGCAGTTTATAAGCTGCAAATGAAAAGGCAATTGCAGCGCAGCCTCTTCTTTTCTGTGTGATCAGCTGCTCAACATGTAACTCGCACACACTGAACTGCATCCACCTCCCTGGAGATATAAAATGTGTATATCACTTTCCTCAAGCTCTATGTATTACCTTGCACTCTAGCAGATCCCAAACCGCTTCAAAACGTCCAGCAGCTACTCAAAGAGAAAAAGTCCAACAAAAAGCTAGTGCTGGCCTTTATAGTGCCCTTGCAGTCCGTAAAATAGACGAAATGCACTAGGGCTTTGAATGCTTCTTCCCAACTATATAAATTCTCTCCAAGTGGCAAAGTCCATCATTACGGCAAAATTTTTCAGCTGGAGTTCTGACTGAGAGATGTGCCAGGACAGAAGGCATTTGCTGACCTACCCTTTTTCCCTGTGTCACTTGGTATTTGCAGTACAATTATTTTCAGTGTCGCTGTGTCCAAGCAGCTAGAGATTACACAGATAGAAGTGTCAAGAGAGATGCTGCTAAAGTACGCCCTTCTTATAGCAGCATTTAAATGGCACACGACGCCTTGCTGTTTTTTCTTTCCCACAGACACTTGCTGTCAATTTTTTCACTCTGGCTTCTTGATCAAAAATGTCCACCTGAAATGTCTTACAGAAATAGGCTCCAGGTGTAAAAACCAGTACGGGGCTACATTTTCTGCGTGCTCCACATAAGTCACATCAAACTCACTCATCAAACTTCACTCTCTCCTTCCATTCTCCACTGCCTCTACCATTGTGTTCTCTGGATCTCAGAGTCTAAAGGCAGGCGCAATAGTTTCCACTGAGGGGTTGGAAGAGGTGTACAAGCAGCACAAATAGCTTCTGCGCTGCGCAGGTCATTTCTCTGCATTTTAGAGTCTAAGGGAAAGCGCTAGTGTTCCTGCGGAGAGCTGCAACAGCTGCAGAATATGTGTTGTCTTGGCACATGTTTGCAATCCACCATGATGGATCCTTAGTGAAACCAAACTGTGGTTCTGCTTCAAACATCTCACCCTGCTTGGCCACAAAGCTTTCGCTGACATGTCCCATTGCCTTTTTATTGCTGCGTTTCATTTTCAGAGTTTGTACGGAATCATTGCACTTTGCTTCTAAGCTGAACGTCGATACTGCTGGAGTCTCATATGTCCATTTTCTTCTCACACAAAAAAACTGCTTCCTTTAAAACATGCTGATGCGACCTGCTTTCTTGCTCAGCTGTAATTTTAGGGGTGTTCTCTGTCCCGCTTACAGTCTGAATCTAAACTAAGAAGTTTATGGGACACAGATGTGCCAAGACAAATAGTTTGCTTGGACCTTGCCACGTGTATTCAAGAGCATCCTTTCACTCCACCATCAAGTCTCTGCTTTACATCCTGCAAACTTCACACACACATACATACATACAAACTGGAATGAGGCACTTTCTTTCTTTCTTTCTTTCTCAGCTACACTCACCTATCCCCCACGCTAACTTCTTTACCGCTTTTCTCTTGGTCTTGCTATGCATACTTTTCCTCTTAAGACACCCATTGTCTGGCCTACCCCTTCCCTACATTGCCTTGCCTTTCCTTTCCTATCCAACCTTGCATTTCTTTGTCATTCCTGGCCATTGTTTTCCTCTTCCTCCCTGACCCATCCATGTCTTTCCCTTGCCCTTCCTACCAGTCCAGTGCCTTGCACCACCCATCCCCCTTGCCACTTTGTCCAGTTTCCCTTCCCCTTTGTCCAGCTCCAATCTTTCATTTCCTTCTCCTTCTAGGACTCTCATTGCCTTGCTTGCCTCTCCTTTGTCTTGCCTGGCAAAGCCACCACTTTTCTTGGCGTTACCTTTGAACCTCTCCTCTCCCTTGCCTTGCATTCCCTTGCTCACTCGTCCCCCACCTGGAATTCAATACCCCTCTTTTTGCGGAATTTCTTCATCTTGCCTTGCCCTGCCTGCTTCTCCTAGGACTCTCAAGGCTTTCACGTACCTCCAGCGTTTCAGGAGCATGTGAGAGGAAGCCCAAAAGAGGTCACGTGCAAGCACACCCATCTGTCCTGGCAGCTTGCTTCTGGCACCTATCCTTACATGTCTTGCATTTTGGACATAAAATTCACATTTCACCTTTGCGCTTCAGGACCAGAATGACAGTTCTTTTGTATACCAAGGAAAGCAGGTAATCCAAGTGTTTTAGGTGCAGATTAGAGATGGCCCATGTGAGATCAAGGCCAGACAGAGAAGTCTGTCCTAGCCCCTTTTGTGTACCAGCAGTCTTTGAATGTACCTCTCATTTGTCTTGCCTTGGTGACCCAAAAGTTTCCTTGCCTTGCCCTGCCTTGCCTCCCTAGCCTTGCACTCCCTCCAGTGCCTACGCCCACACTTGACCTGCCCACACTTGACTGCTTTCCTCCAGGGAAACCTAGCCTTGCCTAGGCCTTCCTGTTTCTGCCTGGCCTTCGTATGCCCATCCTTGCCTAGAAGTTCTGGGCCTTCTCTCACCTACCACTCCATTTGCTTGCCCCTCATGGCTCCAGCCTTGTCAACTTCTCCCTTGACTTGCCTACAATTGCGCCTACACTTGGTTTGCATTGCAAAGAGCGGTAGGCAAGGCAAAGCAAAGCAAGGAAGGTCTTTCTAGGTCTTGCCAGGCAAGGCACACATAAGCAAGCAAGCAAAACAAGAGTAGACTAGCCACAGCATCAAAGGCAAGGCAAGGCCAAGTGACTCTGAGTGCCTTTCCTTGGCAAGTAAAAGATATAGTGACAATGTAATAGGGCAGGCGTTAAAGGTACCATGAGGAGGTATAGTCCAGAGAGATATTTATGTCGTAGACCCTTCTGTGCAGGAGCCATTGTTGGACATAGTACAGGACATGGCATACAGTTTGGCTTGGTAAGTTCCTGAAGGAGAATGGCAATGCTTTCTCATGGGAAGGAAAGCACGTAGCCCCAGAGTTGGAGGTGCAGATAAGAAGCTGTGTCGCGCAGCTCAAGGACGACAGCAGCTTCTTGTGCCGGCATATTTGGAAGCACTCCCTCAATTTGTACAGTCATTGAGTCAGTATCCATCTTTGGAAGGCTGTCTGCCTCTAGTAAGAGTGTTCTGACACCATTGTATGGGATCAGTCACTGGATGTTTTGGATTTTGGAGGAGGGGATGCCCTTTCTCTTGAAATGAGCTTCTTGTTCTTCTCTTTGGCAAAGAAATTAAGTTTGGATGGGCACTTTGGGTGGTCTCAGTGAATTTAAAGGTTTTTCCCAAGAGGTTTCCCTGTGGGTTAGAGCTGTTGAACTGACAGTGGGAATCTAGACACCAAGTTGTTGAGCTTTTTGTCCTTGTAGCTTTAGTGTGTGAGTAGTCCCTGTTGCCATGCTGCTTGGATCTTGACTCTGAGACTGAAAGCTTAGGAGCGTAGAGCTGAAAAGAAAAGTGCCAATAGCAGGGTGTGTGTTCATTGTTTGATGGATGAAGCTGAAATTGTAGGCAGCAAAGAACTTTCTCTCTCCGCTGGCACATTTGTTGAGCGGATGTCTTTGAGTTTGTTACCGGACTCTGCGAGAGTGAAAATGTTTGTTAGGGCAGAGGATTTCGTGTTGCCCTTTGAGTGTGGTGCAAAAGTGTTTGCACACTTGGAGGGGGAAGATCAGCAAAGTCTTTTTTTCCTGGCACAGTTAATTTGAGAGCAGGGACGTTTCCAACTCGGCTCTGTCCTTTGGAGCTGGCCTCGGTGCGTTTCCTTCTTTTGTTAGTCGACAGCGCCATCGTGTGGTTATTTTGATGAGCGCTGGCAGACGGTGCCAGGGAAAAAGCCAAGCTGTTTGCGGCTCCGGCCTCATTGGTGTAGGAGCAGCGCAGGGAAGAGCTCCGCTGGGGGTCCTGGCTCTTAGAGACTGAGAGAATGTGATCCTGTATGTAGCACAGAAGGAAGTGGAATTGTTTCATTGTGGGCTGTGCAGTTTATAAGCTGCAAATGAAAAGGCAATTGCAGCGCAGCCTCTTCTTTTCTGTGTGATCAGCTGCTCAACATGTAACTCGCACACACTGAACTGCATCCACCTCCCTGGAGATATAAAATGTGTATATCACTTTCCTCAAGCTCTATGTATTACCTTGCACTCTAGCAGATCCCAAACCGCTTCAAAACGTCCAGCAGCTACTCAAAAAGAAAAAGTCCAACAAAAAGCTAGTGCTGGCCTTTATAGTGCCCTTGCAGTCCGTAAAATAGACGAAATGCACTAGGGCTTTGAATGCTTCTTCCCAACTATATAAATTCTCTCCAGGTGGCAAAGTCCATCATTACAGCAAAATTTTTCAGCTGGAGTTCTGACTGAGAGATGTGCCAGGACAGAAGGCATTTGCTGACCTACCCTTTTTCCCTGTGTAACTTGGTATTTGCAGTACAATTATTTTCAGTGTCGCTGTGTCCAAGCAGCTAGAGATTACACAGATAGAAGTGTCAAGAGAGATGCTGCTAAAGTACGCCCTTCTTATAGCAGCATTTAAATGGCACACGACGCCTTGCCGCTTTTTCTTTCCTAGAGAGACCCGCTGTCAATTTTTTCACTCTGGCTTCTTGATCAAAAATGTCCACCTGAAATGTCTTACAGAAATAGGCTCCAGGTGTAAAAACCAGTACGGGGCTACATTTTCTGCGTGCTCCACATAAGTCACATCAAACTCACTCATCAAACTTCACTCTCTCCTTCCATTCTCCACTGCCTCTACCATTGTGTTCTCTGGATCTCAGAGTCTAAAGGCAGGCGCAATAGTTTCCACTGAGGGGTTGGAAGAGGTGTACAAGCAGCACAAATAGCTTCTGCGCTGCGCAGGCCATTTCTCTGCATTTTAGAGCCTAAGGGAAAGCGCTAGTGTTCCTGCGGAGAGCTGCAACAGCTGCAGAATATGTGTTGTCTTGGCACATGTTTGCAATCCACCATGATGGATCCTTAGTGAAACCAAACTGTGGTTCTGCTTCAAACATCTCACCCTGCTTGGCCACAAAGCTTTCGCTGACATGTCCCATTGCCTTTTTATTGCTGCGTTTCATTTTCAGAGTTTGTACGGAATCATTGCACTTTGCTTCTAAGCTGAACGTCGATACTGCTGGAGTCTCATATGTCCATTTTCTTCTCACACAAAAAAACTGCTTCCTTTAAAACATGCTGATGCGACCTGCTTTCTTGCTCAGCTGTAATTTTAGGGGTGTTCTCTGTCCCGCTTACAGTCTGAATCTAAACTAAGAAGTTTATGGGACACAGATGTGCCAAGACAAATAGTTTGCTTGGACCTTGCCACGTGTATTCAAAAGCATCCTTTCACTCCACCATCAAGTCTCTGCTTTACATCCTGCAAACTTCACACACACATACATACATACAAACTGGAATGAGGCACTTTCTTTCTTTCTTTCTTTCTCA
The DNA here is from genome assembly GCF_030490865.1 of Poecile atricapillus. NCBI lineage: Eukaryota > Metazoa > Chordata > Aves > Passeriformes > Paridae > Poecile > Poecile atricapillus. The sequence goes on from NC_081288.1 coordinate 70,239,872, forward strand.
GCTACACTCACCTATCCCCCACGCTAACTTCTTTACCGCTTTTCTCTTGGTCTTGCTATGCATACTTTTCCTCTTAAGACACCCATTGTCTGGCCTACCCCTTCCCTACATTGCCTTGCCTTTCCTTTCCTATCCAACCTTGCATTTCTTTGTCATTCCTGGCCATTGTTTTCCTCTTCCTCCCTGACCCATCCATGTCTTTCCCTTGCCCTTCCTACCAGTCCAGTGCCTTGCACCACCCATCCCCCTTGCCACTTTGTCCAGTTTCCCTTCCCCTTTGTCCAGCTCCAATCTTTCATTTCCTTCTCCTTCTAGGACTCTCATTGCCTTGCTTGCCTCTCCTTTGTCTTGCCTGGCAAAGCCACCACTTTTCTTGGCGTTACCTTTGAACCTCTCCTCTCCCTTGCCTTGCATTCCCTTGCTCACTCGTCCCCCACCTGGAATTCAATACCCCTCTTTTTGCGGAATTTCTTCATCTTGCCTTGCCCTGCCTGCTTCTCCTAGGACTCTCAAGGCTTTCACGTACCTCCAGCGTTTCAGGAGCATGTGAGAGGAAGCCCAAAAGAGGTCACGTGCAAGCACACCCATCTGTCCTGGCAGCTTGCTTCTGGCACCTATCCTTACATGTCTTGAATTTTGGACATAAAATTCACATTTCACCTTTGCGCTTCAGGACCAGAATGACAGTTCTTTTGTATACCAAGGAAAGCAGGTAATCCAAGTGTTTTAGGTGCAGATTAGAGATGGCCCATGTGAGATCAAGGCCAGCCAGAGAAGTCTGTCCTAGCCCCTTTTGTGTACCAGCAGTCTTTGAATGTACCTCTCATTTGTCTTGCCTTGGTGACCCCAAAGTTTCCTTGCCTTGCCCTGCCTTGCCTCCCTAGCCTTGCACTCCCTCCAGTGCCTACGCCCACACTTGACCTGCCCACACTTGACTGCTTTCCTCCAGGGAAACCTAGCCTTGCCTAGGCCTTCCTGTTTCTGCCTGGCCTTCCTATGCCCATCCTTGCCTAGAAGTTCTGGGCCTTCTCTCACCTACCACTCCATTTGCTTGCCCCTCATGGCTCCAGCCTTGTCAGCTTCTCCCTTGACTTGCCTACAATTGCTCCTACACTTGGTTTGCATTGCAAAGAGCGGTAGGCAAGGCAAAGCAAAGCAAGGAAGGTCTTTCTAGGTCTTGCCAGGCAAGGCACACATAAGCAAGCAAGCAAAACAAGAGTAGACTAGCCACAGCATCAAAGGCAAGGCAAGGCCAAGTGACTCTGAGTGCCTTTCCTTGGCAAGTAAAAGATACAGTGACAATGTAATAGGGCAGGCGTTAAAGGTACCATGAGGAGGTATAGTCCAGAGAGATATTTATGTCGTAGACCCTTCTGTGCAGGAGCCATTGTTGGACATAGTACAGGACATGGCATACAGTTTGGCTTGGTAAGTTCCTGAAGGAGAATGGCAATGCTTTCTCATGGGAAGGAAAGCACGTAGCCCCAGAGTTGGAGGTGCAGATAAGAAGCTGTGTCGCGCAGCTCAAGGACGACAGCAGCTTCTTGTGCCGGCATATTTGGAAGCACTCCCTCAATTTGTACAGTCATTGAGTCAGTATCCATCTTTGGAAGGCTGTCTGCCTCTAGTAAGAGTGTTCTGACACCATTGTATGGGATCAGTCACTGGATGTTTTGGATTTTGGAGGAGGGGATGCCCTTTCTCTTGAAATGAGCTTCTTGTTCTTCTCTTTGGCAAAGAAATTAAGTTTGGATGGGCCCTTTGGGTGGTCTCAGCGAATTTAAAGGTTTTTCCCAAGAGGTTTCCCTGTGGGTTAGAGCTGTTGAACTGACAGTGGGAATCTAGACACCAAGTTGTTGAGCTTTTTGTCCTTGTAGCTTTAGTGTGTGAGTAGTCCCTGTTGCCATGCTGCTTGGATCTTGACTCTGAGACTGAAAGCTTAGGAGCGTAGAGCTGAAAAGAAAAGTGCCAATAGCAGGGTGTGTGTTCATTGTTTGATGGGTGAAGCTGAAATTGTAGGCAGCAAAGAACTTTCTCTCTCCGCTGGCACATTTGTTGAGCGGATGTCTTTGAGTTTGTTACCGGACTCTGCGAGAGTGAAAATGTTTGTTAGGGCAGAGGATTTCGTGTTGCCCTTTGAGTGTGGTGCAAAAGTGTTTGCACACTTGGAGGGGGAAGATCAGCAAAGTCTTTTTTTCCTGGCACAGTTAATTTGAGAGCAGGGACGTTTCCAACTCGGCTCTGTCCTTTGGAGCTGGCCTCGGTGCGTTTCCTTCTTTTGTTAGTCGACATCGCCATCGTGTGGTTTTTTTGATGAGCGCTGGCAGACGGTGCCAGGGAAAAAGCCAAGCTGTTTGCGGCTCCGGCCTCATTGGTGTAGGAGCAGCGCAGGGAAGAGCTCCGCTGGGGGTCCTGGCTCTTAGAGACTGAGAGGATGTGATCCTGTATGTAGCACAGAAGGAAGTGGAATTGTTTCATTGTGGGCTGTGCAGTTTATAAGCTGCAAATGAAAAGGCAATTGCAGCGCAGCCTCTTCTTTTCTGTGTGATCAGCTGCTCAACATGTAACTCGCACACACTGAACTGCATCCACCTCCCTGGAGATATAAAATGTGTATATCACTTTCCTCAAGCTCTATGTATTACCTTGCACTCTAGCAGATCCCAAACCGCTTCAAAACGTCCAGCAGCTACTCAAAAAGAAAAAGTCCAACAAAAAGCTAGTGCTGGCCTTTATAGTGCCCTTGCAGTCCGTAAAATAGACGAAATGCACTAGGGCTTTGAATGCTTCTTCCCAACTATATAAATTCTCTCCAGGTGGCAAAGTCCATCATTACAGCAAAATTTTTCAGCTGGAGTTCTGACTGAGAGATGTGCCAGGACAGAAGGCATTTGCTGACCTACCCTTTTTCCCTGTGTAACTTGGTATTTGCAGTACAATTATTTTCAGTGTCGCTGTGTCCAAGCAGCTAGAGATTACACAGATAGAAGTGTCAAGAGAGATGCTGCTAAAGTACGCCCTTCTTATAGCAGCATTTAAATGGCACACGACGCCTTGCTGCTTTTTCTTTCCCAGAGAGACCCGCTGTCAATTTTTTCACTCTGGCTTCTTGATCAAAAATGTCCACCTGAAATGTCTTACAGAAATAGGCTCCAGGTGTAAAAACCAGTACGGGGCTACATTTTCTGCGTGCTCCACATAAGTCACATCAAACTCACTCATCAAACTTCACTCTCTCCTTCCATTCTCCACTGCCTCTACCATTGTGTTCTCTGGATCTCAGAGTCTAAAGGCAAGCGCAATAGTTTCCACTGAGGGGTTGGAAGAGGTGTACAAGCAGCACAAATAGCTTCTGCGCTGCGCAGGCCATTTCTCTGCATTTTAGAGTCTAAGGGAAAGCGCTAGTGTTTCTGCGGAGAGCTGCAACAGCTGCAGAATATGTGTTGTCTTGGCACATGTTTGCAATCCACCATGATGGATCCTTAGTGAAACCAAACTGTGGTTCTGCTTCAAACATCTCACCCTGCTTGGCCACAAAGCTTTCGCTGACATGTCCCATTGCCTTTTTATTGCTGCGTTTCATTTTCAGAGTTTGTATGGAATCATTGCACTTTGCTTCTAAGCTGAACGTCGATACTGCTGGAGTCTCATATGTCCATTTTCTTCTCACACAAAAAAACTGCTTCCTTTAAAACATGCTGATGCGACCTGCTTTCTTGCTCAGCTGTAATTTTAGGGGTGTTCTCTGTCCCGCTTACAGTCTGAATCTAAACTAAGAAGTTTATGGGACACAGATGTGCCAAGACAAATAGTTTGCTTGGACCTTGCCACGTGTATTCAAAAGCATCCTTTCACTCCACCATCAAGTCTCTGCTTTACATCCTGCAAACTTCACACACACATACATACATACAAACTGGAATGAGGCACTTTCTTTCTTTCTTTCTTTCTCAGCTACACTCACCTATCCCCCACGCTAACTTCTTTACCGCTTTTCTCTTGGTCTTGCTATGCATACTTTTCCTCTTAAGACACCCATTGTCTGGCCTACCCCTTCCCTACATTGCCTTGCCTTTCCTTTCCTATCCAACCTTGCATTTCTTTGTCATTCCTGGCCATTGTTTTCCTCTTCCTCCCTGACCCATCCATGTCTTTCCCTTGCCCTTCCTACCAGTCCAGTGCCTTGCACCACCCATCCCCCTTGCCACTTTGTCCAGTTTCCCTTCCCCTTTGTCCAGCTCCAATCTTTCATTTCCTTCTCCTTCTAGGACTCTCATTGCCTTGCTTGCCTCTCCTTTGTCTTGCCTGGCAAAGCCACCACTTTTCTTGGCGTTACCTTTGAACCTCTCCTCTCCCTTGCCTTGCATTCCCTTGCTCACTCGTCCCCCACCTGGAATTCAATACCCCTCTTTTTGCGGAATTTCTTCATCTTGCCTTGCCCTGCCTGCTTCTCCTAGGACTCTCAAGGCTTTCACGTACCTCCAGCGTTTCAGGAGCATGTGAGAGGAAGCCCAAAAGAGGTCACGTGCAAGCACACCCATCTGTCCTGGCAGCTTGCTTCTGGCACCTATCCTTACATGTCTTGCATTTTGGACATAAAATTCACATTTCACCTTTGCGCTTCAGGACCAGAATGACAGTTCTTTTGTATACCAAGGAAAGCAGGTAATCCAAGTGTTTTAGGTGCAGATTAGAGATGGCCCATGTGAGATCAAGGCCAGACAGAGAAGTCTGTCCTAGCCCCTTTTGTGTACCAGCAGTCTTTGAATGTACCTCTCATTTGTCTTGCCTTGGTGACCCCAAAGTTTCCTTGCCTTGCCCTGCCTTGCCTCCCTAGCCTTGCACTCCCTCCAGTGCCTACGCCCACACTTGACCTGCCCACACTTGACTGCTTTCCTCCAGGGAAACCTAGCCTTGCCTAGGCCTTCCTGTTTCTGCCTGGCCTTCGTATGCCCATCCTTGCCTAGAAGTTCTGGGCCTTCTCTCACCTACCACTCCATTTGCTTGCCCCTCATGGCTCCAGCCTTGTCAACTTCTCCCTTGACTTGCCTACAATTGCGCCTACACTTGGTTTGCATTGCAAAGAGCGGTAGGCAAGGCAAAGCAAAGCAAGGAAGGTCTTTCTAGGTCTTGCCAGGCAAGGCACACATAAGCAAGCAAGCAAAACAAGAGTAGACTAGCCACAGCATCAAAGGCAAGGCAAGGCCAAGTGACTCTGAGTGCCTTTCCTTGGCAAGTAAAAGATATAGTGACAATGTAATAGGGCAGGCGTTAAAGGTACCATGAGGAGGTATAGTCCAGAGAGATATTTATGTCGTAGACCCTTCTGTGCAGGAGCCATTGTTGGACATAGTACAGGACATGGCATACAGTTTGGCTTGGTAAGTTCCTGAAGGAGAATGGCAATGCTTTCTCATGGGAAGGAAAGCACGTAGCCCCAGAGTTGGAGGTGCAGATAAGAAGCTGTGTCGCGCAGCTCAAGGACGACAGCAGCTTCTTGTGCCGGCATATTTGGAAGCACTCCCTCAATTTGTACAGTCATTGAGTCAGTATCCATCTTTGGAAGGCTGTCTGCCTCTAGTAAGAGTGTTCTGACACCATTGTATGGGATCAGTCACTGGATGTTTTGGATTTTGGAGGAGGGGATGCCCTTTCTCTTGAAATGAGCTTCTCGTTCTTCTCTTTGGCAAAGAAATTAAGTTTGGATGGGCACTTTGGGTGGTCTCAGTGAATTTAAAGGTTTTTCCCAAGAGGTTTCCCTGTGGGTTAGAGCTGTTGAACTGACAGTGGGAATCTAGACACCAAGTTGTTGAGCTTTTTGTCCTTGTAGCTTTAGTGTGTGAGTAGTCCCTGTTGCCATGCTGCTTGGATCTTGACTCTGAGACTGAAAGCTTAGGAGCGTAGAGCTGAAAAGAAAAGTGCCAATAGCAGGGTGTGTGTTCATTGTTTGATGGGTGAAGTTGAAATTGTAGGCAGCAAAGAACTTTCTCTCTCCGCTGGCACATTTGTTGAGCGGATGTCTTTGAGTTTGTTACCGGACTCTGCGAGAGTGAAAATGTTTGTTAGGGCAGAAGATTTCGTGTTGCCCTTTGAGTGTGGTGCAAAAGTGTTTGCACACTTGGAGGGGGAAGATCAGCAAAGTCTTTTTTTCCTGGCACAGTTAATTTGAGAGCAGGGACGTTTCCAACTCGGCTCTGTCCTTTGGAGCTGGCCTCGGTGCGTTTCCTTCTTTTGTTAGTCGACAGCGCCATCGTGTGGTTATTTTGATGAGCGCTGGCAGACGGTGCCAGGGAAAAAGCCAAGCTGTTTGCGGCTCCGGCCTCATTGGTGTAGGAGCAGCGCAGGGAAGAGCTCCGCTGGGGGTCCTGGCTCTTAGAGACTGAGAGAATGTGATCCTGTATGTAGCACAGAAGGAAGTGGAATTGTTTCATTGTGGGCTGTGCAGTTTATAAGCTGCAAATGAAAAGGCAATTGCAGCGCAGCCTCTTCTTTTCTGTGTGATCAGCTGCTCAACATGTAACTCGCACACACTGAACTGCATCCACCTCCCTGGAGATATAAAATGTGTATATCACTTTCCTCAAGCTCTATGTATTACCTTGCACTCTAGCAGATCCCAAACCGCTTCAAAACGTCCAGCAGCTACTCAAAAAGAAAAAGTCCAACAAAAAGCTAGTGCTGGCCTTTATAGTGCCCTTGCAGTCCGTAAAATAGACGAAATGCACTAGGGCTTTGAATGCTTCTTCCCAACTATATAAATTCTCTCCAGGTGGCAAAGTCCATCATTACAGCAAAATTTTTCAGCTGGAGTTCTGACTGAGAGATGTGCCAGGACAGAAGGCATTTGCTGACCTACCCTTTTTCCCTGTGTAACTTGGTATTTGCAGTACAATTATTTTCAGTGTCGCTGTGTCCAAGCAGCTAGAGATTACACAGATAGAAGTGTCAAGAGAGATGCTGCTAAAGTACGCCCTTCTTATAGCAGCATTTAAATGGCACACGACGCCTTGCTGCTTTTTCTTTCCCAGAGAGACCCGCTGTCAATTTTTTCACTCTGGCTTCTTGATCAAAAATGTCCACCTGAAATGTCTTACAGAAATAGGCTCCAGGTGTAAAAACCAGTACGGGGCTACATTTTCTGCGTGCTCCACATAAGTCACATCAAACTCACTCATCAAACTTCACTCTCTCCTTCCATTCTCCACTGCCTCTACCATTGTGTTCTCTGGATCTCAGAGTCTAAAGGCAAGCGCAATAGTTTCCACTGAGGGGTTGGAAGAGGTGTACAAGCAGCACAAATAGCTTCTGCGCTGCGCAGGCCATTTCTCTGCATTTTAGAGTCTAAGGGAAAGCGCTAGTGTTTCTGCGGAGAGCTGCAACAGCTGCAGAATATGTGTTGTCTTGGCACATGTTTGCAATCCACCATGATGGATCCTTAGTGAAACCAAACTGTGGTTCTGCTTCAAACATCTCACCCTGCTTGGCCACAAAGCTTTCGCTGACATGTCCCATTGCCTTTTTATTGCTGCGTTTCATTTTCAGAGTTTGTACGGAATCATTGCACTTTGCTTCTAAGCTGAACGTCGATACTGCTGGAGTCTCATATGTCCATTTTCTTCTCACACAAAAAAACTGCTTCCTTTAAAACATGCTGATGCGACCTGCTTTCTTGCTCAGCTGTAATTTTAGGGGTGTTCTCTGTCCCGCTTACAGTCTGAATCTAAACTAAGAAGTTTATGGGACACAGATGTGCCAAGACAAATAGTTTGCTTGGACCTTGCCACGTGTATTCAAAAGCATCCTTTCACTCCACCATCAAGTCTCTGCTTTACATCCTGCAAACTTCACACACACATACATACATACAAACTGGAATGAGGCACTTTCTTTCTTTCTTTCTTTCTTTCTCAGCTACACTCACCTATCCCCCACGCTAACTTCTTTACCGCTTTTCTCTTGGTCTTGCTATGCATACTTTTCCTCTTAAGACACCCATTGTCTGGCCTACCCCTTCCCTACATTGCCTTGCCTTTCCTTTCCTATCCAACCTTGCATTTCTTTGTCATTCCTGGCCATTGTTTTCCTCTTCCTCCCTGACCCATCCATGTCTTTCCCTTGCCCTTCCTACCAGTCCAGTGCCTTGCACCACCCATCCCCCTTGCCACTTTGTCCAGTTTCCCTTCCCCTTTGTCCAGCTCCAATCTTTCATTTCCTTCTCCTTCTAGGACTCTCATTGCCTTGCTTGCCTCTCCTTTGTCTTGCCTGGCAAAGCCACCACTTTTCTTGGCGTTACCTTTGAACCTCTCCTCTCCCTTGCCTTGCATTCCCTTGCTCACTCGTCCCCCACCTGGAATTCAATACCCCTCTTTTTGCGGAATTTCTTCATCTTGCCTTGCCCTGCCTGCTTCTCCTAGGACTCTCAAGGCTTTCACGTACCTCCAGCGTTTCAGGAGCATGTGAGAGGAAGCCCAAAAGAGGTCACGTGCAAGCACACCCATCTGTCCTGGCAGCTTGCTTCTGGCACCTATCCTTACATGTCTTGCATTTTGGACATAAAATTCACATTTCACCTTTGCGCTTCAGGACCAGAATGACAGTTCTTTTGTATACCAAGGAAAGCAGGTAATCCAAGTGTTTTAGGTGCAGATTAGAGATGGCCCATGTGAGATCAAGGCCAGACAGAGAAGTCTGTCCTAGCCCCTTTTGTGTACCAGCAGTCTTTGAATGTACCTCTCATTTGTCTTGCCTTGGTGACCCCAAAGTTTCCTTGCCTTGCCCTGCCTTGCCTCCCTAGCCTTGCACTCCCTCCAGTGCCTACGCCCACACTTGACCTGCCCACACTTGACTGCTTTCCTCCAGGGAAACCTAGCCTTGCCTAGGCCTTCCTGTTTCTGCCTGGCCTTCCTATGCCCATCCTTGCCTAGAAGTTCTGGGCCTTCTCTCACCTACCACTCCATTTGCTTGCCCCTCATGGCTCCAGCCTTGTCAACTTCTCCCTTGACTTGCCTACAATTGCGCCTACACTTGGTTTGCATTGCAAAGAGCGGTAGGCAAGGCAAAGCAAAGCAAGGAAGGTCTTTCTAGGTCTTGCCAGGCAAGGCACACATAAGCAAGCAAGCAAAACAAGAGTAGACTAGCCACAGCATCAAAGGCAAGGCAAGGCCAAGTGACTCTGAGTGCCTTTCCTTGGCAAGTAAAAGATACAGCGACAATGTAATAGGGCAGGCGTTAAAGGTACCATGAGGAGGTATAGTCCAGAGAGATATTTATGTCGTAGACCCTTCTGTGCAGGAGCCATTGTTGGACATAGTACAGGACATGGCATACAGTTTGGCTTGGTAAGTTCCTGAAGGAGAATGGCAATGCTTTCTCATGGGAAGGAAAGCACGTAGCCCCAGAGTTGGAGGTGCAGATAAGAAGCTGTGTCGCGCAGCTCAAGGACGACAGCAGCTTCTTGTGCCGGCATATTTGGAAGCACTCCCTCAATTTGTACAGTCATTGAGTCAGTATCCATCTTTGGAAGGCTGTCTGCCTCTAGTAAGAGTGTTCTGACACCATTGTATGGGATCAGTCACTGGATGTTTTGGATTTTGGAGGAGGGGATGCCCTTTCTCTTGAAATGAGCTTCTCGTTCTTCTCTTTGGCAAAGAAATTAAGTTTGGATGGGCACTTTGGGTGGTCTCAGTGAATTTAAAGGTTTTTCCCAAGAGGTTTCCCTGTGGGTTAGAGCTGTTGAACTGACAGTGGGAATCTAGACACCAAGTTGTTGAGCTTTTTGTCCTTGTAGCTTTAGTGTGTGAGTAGTCCCTGTTGCCATGCTGCTTGGATCTTGACTCTGAGACTGAAAGCTTAGGAGCGTAGAGCTGAAAAGAAAAGTGCCAATAGCAGGGTGTGTGTTCATTGTTTGATGGGTGAAGTTGAAATTGTAGGCAGCAAAGAACTTTCTCTCTCCGCTGGCACATTTGTTGAGCGGATGTCTTTGAGTTTGTTACCGGACTCTGCGAGAGTGAAAATGTTTGTTAGGGCAGAAGATTTCGTGTTGCCCTTTGAGTGTGGTGCAAAAGTGTTTGCACACTTGGAGGGGGAAGATCAGCAAAGTCTTTTTTTCCTGGCACAGTTAATTTGAGAGCAGGGACGTTTCCAACTCGGCTCTGTCCTTTGGAGCTGGCCTCGGTGCGTTTCCTTCTTTTGTTAGTCGACAGCGCCATCGTGTGGTTATTTTGATGAGCGCTGGCAGACGGTGCCAGGGAAAAAGCCAAGCTGTTTGCGGCTCCGGCCTCATTGGTGTAGGAGCAGCGCAGGGAAGAGCTCCGCTGGGGGTCCTGGCTCTTAGAGACTGAGAGAATGTGATCCTGTATGTAGCACAGAAGGAAGTGGAATTGTTTCATTGTGGGCTGTGCAGTTTATAAGCTGCAAATGAAAAGGCAATTGCAGCGCAGCCTCTTCTTTTCTGTGTGATCAGCTGCTCAACATGTAACTCGCACACACTGAACTGCATCCACCTCCCTGGAGATATAAAATGTGTATATCACTTTCCTCAAGCTCTATGTATTACCTTGCACTCTAGCAGATCCCAAACCGCTTCAAAACGTCCAGCAGCTACTCAAAAAGAAAAAGTCCAACAAAAAGCTAGTGCTGGCCTTTATAGTGCCCTTGCAGTCCGTAAAATAGACGAAATGCACTAGGGCTTTGAATGCTTCTTCCCAACTATATAAATTCTCTCCAGGTGGCAAAGTCCATCATTACAGCAAAATTTTTCAGCTGGAGTTCTGACTGAGAGATGTGCCAGGACAGAAGGCATTTGCTGACCTACCCTTTTTCCCTGTGTAACTTGGTATTTGCAGTACAATTATTTTCAGTGTCGCTGTGTCCAAGCAGCTAGAGATTACACAGATAGAAGTGTCAAGAGAGATGCTGCTAAAGTACGCCCTTCTTATAGCAGCATTTAAATGGCACACGACGCCTTGCTGCTTTTTCTTTCCCAGAGAGACCCGCTGTCAATTTTTTCACTCTGGCTTCTTGATCAAAAATGTCCACCTGAAATGTCTTACAGAAATAGGCTCCAGGTGTAAAAACCAGTACGGGGCTACATTTTCTGCGTGCTCCACATAAGTCACATCAAACTCACTCATCAAACTTCACTCTCTCCTTCCATTCTCCACTGCCTCTACCATTGTGTTCTCTGGATCTCAGAGTCTAAAGGCAGGCGCAATAGTTTCCACTGAGGGGTTGGAAGAGGTGTACAAGCAGCACAAATAGCTTCTGCGCTGCGCAGGCCATTTCTCTGCATTTTAGAGCCTAAGGGAAAGCGCTAGTGTTCCTGCGGAGAGCTGCAACAGCTGCAGAATATGTGTTGTCTTGGCACATGTTTGCAATCCACCATGATGGATCCTTAGTGAAACCAAACTGTGGTTCTGCTTCAAACATCTCACCCTGCTTGGCCACAAAGCTTTCGCTGACATGTCCCATTGCCTTTTTATTGCTGCGTTTCATTTTCAGAGTTTGTACGGAATCATTGCACTTTGCTTCTAAGCTGAACGTCGATACTGCTGGAGTCTCATATGTCCATTTTCTTCTCACACAAAAAAACTGCTTCCTTTAAAACATGCTGATGCGACCTGCTTTCTTGCTCAGCTGTAATTTTAGGGGTGTTCTCTGTCCCGCTTACAGTCTGAATCTAAACTAAGAAGTTTATGGGACACAGATGTGCCAAGACAAATAGTTTGCTTGGACCTTGCCACGTGTATTCAAAAGCATCCTTTCACTCCACCATCAAGTCTCTGCTTTACATCCTGCAAACTTCACACACACATACATACATACAAACTGGAATGAGGCACTTTCTTTCTTTCTTTCTTTCTCAGCTACACTCACCTATGCCCCACGCTAACTTCTTTACCGCTTTTCTCTTGGTCTTGCTATGCATACTTTTCCTCTTAAGACACCCATTGTCTGGCCTACCCCTTCCCTACATTGCCTTGCCTTTCCTTTCCTATCCAACCTTGCATTTCTTTGTCATTCCTGGCCATTGTTTTCCTCTTCCTCCCTGACCCATCCATGTCTTTCCCTTGCCCTTCCTACCAGTCCAGTGCCTTGCACCACCCATCCCCCTTGCCACTTTGTCCAGTTTCCCTTCCCCTTTGTCCAGCTCCAATCTTTCATTTCCTTCTCCTTCTAGGACTCTCATTGCCTTGCTTGCCTCTCCTTTGTCTTGCCTGGCAAAGCCACCACTTTTCTTGGCGTTACCTTTGAACCTCTCCTCTCCCTTGCCTTGCATTCCCTTGCTCACTCGTCCCCCACCTGGAATTCAATACCCCTCTTTTTGCGGAATTTCTTCATCTTGCCTTGCCCTGCCTGCTTCTCCTAGGACTCTCAAGGTATTCACGTACCTCCAGCGTTTCAGGAGCATGTGAGAGGAAGCCCAAAAGAGGTCACGTGCAAGCACACCCATCTGTCCTGGCAGCTTGCTTCTGGCACCTATCCTTACATGTCTTGAATTTTGGACATAAAATTCACATTTCACCTTTGCGCTTCAGGACCAGAATGACAGTTCTTTTGTATACCAAGGAAAGCAGGTAATCCAAGTGTTTTAGGTGCAGATTAGAGATGGCCCATGTGAGATCAAGGCCAGCCAGAGAAGTCTGTCCTAGCCCCTTTTGTGTACCAGCAGTCTTTGAATGTACCTCTCATTTGTCTTGCCTTGGTGACCCCAAAGTTTCCTTGCCTTGCCCTGCCTTGCCTCCCTAGCCTTGCACTCCCTCCAGTGCCTACGTCCACACTTGACCTGCCCACACTTGACTGCTTTCCTCCAGGGAAACCTAGCCTTGCCTAGGCCTTCCTGTTTCTGCCTGGCCTTCCTATGCCCATCCTTGCCTAGAAGTTCTGGGCCTTCTCTCACCTACCACTCCATTTGCTTGCCCCTCATGGCTCCAGCCTTGTCAACTTCTCCCTTGACTTGCCTACAATTGCGCCTACACTTGGTTTGCATTGCAAAGAGCGGTAGGCAAGGCAAAGCAAAGCAAGGAAGGTCTTTCTAGGTCTTGCCAGGCAAGGCACACATAAGCAAGCAAGCAAAACAAGAGTAGACTAGCCACAGCATCAAAGGCAAGGCAAGGCCAAGTGACTCTGAGTGCCTTTCCTTGGCAAGTAAAAGATATAGTGACAATGTAATAGGGCAGGCGTTAAAGGTACCATGAGGAGGTATAGTCCAGAGAGATATTTATGTCGTAGACCCTTCTGTGCAGGAGCCATTGTTGGACATAGTACAGGACATGGCATACAGTTTGGCTTGGTAAGTTCCTGAAGGAGAATGGCAATGCTTTCTCATGGGAAGGAAAGCACGTAGCCCCAGAGTTGGAGGTGCAGATAAGAAGCTGTGTCGCGCAGCTCAAGGACGACAGCAGCTTCTTGTGCCGGCATATTTGGAAGCACTCCCTCAATTTGTACAGTCATTGAGTCAGTATCCATCTTTGGAAGGCTGTCTGCCTCTAGTAAGAGTGTTCTGACACCATTGTATGGGATCAGTCACTGGATGTTTTGGATTTTGGAGGAGGGGATGCCCTTTCTCTTGAAATGAGCTTCTTGTTCTTCTCTTTGGCAAAGAAATTAAGTTTGGATGGGCCCTTTGGGTGGTCTCAGCGAATTTAAAGGTTTTTCCCAAGAGGTTTCCCTGTGGGTTAGAGCTGTTGAACTGACAGTGGGAATCTAGACACCAAGTTGTTGAGCTTTTTGTCCTTGTAGCTTTAGTGTGTGAGTAGTCCCTGTTGCCATGCTGCTTGGATCTTGACTCTGAGACTGAAAGCTTAGGAGCGTAGAGCTGAAAAGAAAAGTGCCAATAGCAGGGTGTGTGTTCATTGTTTGATGGGTGAAGCTGAAATTGTAGGCAGCAAAGAACTTTCTCTCTCCGCTGGCACATTTGTTGAGCGGATGTCTTTGAGTTTGTTACCGGACTCTGCGAGAGTGAAAATGTTTGTTAGGGCAGAGGATTTCGTGTTGCCCTTTGAGTGTGGTGCAAAAGTGTTTGCACACTTGGAGGGGGAAGATCAGCAAAGTCTTTTTTTCCTGGCACAGTTAATTTGAGAGCAGGGACGTTTCCAACTCGGCTCTGTCCTTTGGAGCTGGCCTCGGTGCGTTTCCTTCTTTTGTTAGTCGACAGCGCCATCGTGTGGTTATTTTGATGAGCGCTGGCAGACGGTGCCAGGGAAAAAGCCAAGCTGTTTGCGGCTCCGGCCTCATTGGTGTAGGAGCAGCGCAGGGAAGAGCTCCGCTGGGGGTCCTGGCTCTTAGAGACTGAGAGAATGTGATCCTGTATGTAGCACAGAAGGAAGTGGAATTGTTTCATTGTGGGCTGTGCAGTTTATAAGCTGCAAATGAAAAGGCAATTGCAGCGCAGCCTCTTCTTTTCTGTGTGATCAGCTGCTCAACATGTAACTCGCACACACTGAACTGCATCCACCTCCCTGGAGATATAAAATGTGTATATCACTTTCCTCAAGCTCTATGTATTACCTTGCACTCTAGCAGATCCCAAACCGCTTCAAAACGTCCAGCAGCTACTCAAAAAGAAAAAGTCCAACAAAAAGCTAGTGCTGGCCTTTATAGTGCCCTTGCAGTCCGTAAAATAGACGAAATGCACTAGGGCTTTGAATGCTTCTTCCCAACTATATAAATTCTCTCCAGGTGGCAAAGTCCATCATTACAGCAAAATTTTTCAGCTGGAGTTCTGACTGAGAGATGTGCCAGGACAGAAGGCATTTGCTGACCTACCCTTTTTCCCTGTGTAACTTGGTATTTGCAGTACAATTATTTTCAGTGTCGCTGTGTCCAAGCAGCTAGAGATTACACAGATAGAAGTGTCAAGAGAGATGCTGCTAAAGTACGCCCTTCTTATAGCAGCATTTAAATGGCACACGACGCCTTGCTGCTTTTTCTTTCCCACAGACACTTGCTGTCAATTTTTTCACTCTGGCTTCTTGATCAAAAATGTCCACCTGAAATGTCTTACAGAAATAGGCTCCAGGTGTAAAAACCAGTACGGGGCTACATTTTCTGCGTGCTCCACATAAGTCACATCAAACTCACTCATCAAACTTCACTCTCTCCTTCCATTCTCCACTGCCTCTACCATTGTGTTCTCTGGATCTCAGAGTCTAAAGGCAGGCGCAATAGTTTCCACTGAGGGGTTGGAAGAGGTGTACAAGCAGCACAAATAGCTTCTGCGCTGCGCAGGCCATTTCTCTGCATTTTAGAGTCTAAGGGAAAGCGCTAGTGTTCCTGCGGAGAGCTGCAACAGCTGCAGAATATGTGTTGTCTTGGCACATGTTTGCAATCCACCATGATGGATCCTTAGTGAAACCAAACTGTGGTTCTGCTTCAAACATCTCACCCTGCTTGGCCACAAAGCTTTCGCTGACATGTCCCATTGCCTTTTTATTGCTGCGTTTCATTTTCAGAGTTTGTACGGAATCATTGCACTTTGCTTCTAAGCTGAACGTCGATACTGCTGGAGTCTCATATGTCCATTTTCTTCTCACACAAAAAAACTGCTTCCTTTAAAACATGCTGATGCGACCTGCTTTCTTGCTCAGCTGTAATTTTAGGGGTGTTCTCTGTCCCGCTTACAGTCTGAATCTAAACTAAGAAGTTTATGGGACACAGATGTGCCAAGACAAATAGTTTGCTTGGACCTTGCCACGTGTATTCAAAAGCATCCTTTCACTCCACCATCAAGTCTCTGCTTTACAACCTGCAAACTTCACACACACATACATACATACATACATACTGGAATGAGGCACTTTCTTTCTTTCTTTCTTTCTTTCTCAGCTACACTCACCTATCCCCCACGCTAACTTCTTTACCGCTTTTCTCTTGGCCTTGCTATGCATACTTTTCCTCTTAAGACACCCATTGTCTGGCCTACCCCTTCCCTACATTGCCTTTCCTTTCCTATCCAACCTTGCATTTCTTTGTCATTCCTGGCCATTGTTTTCCTCTTCCTTCCTGACCCATCCATGTCTTTCCCTTGCCCTTCCTACCAGTCCAGTGCCTTGCACCACCCAACCCCCTTGCCACTTTGTCCAGCTCCAATCTTTCATTTCCTTCTCCTTCTAGGACTCTCATTGCCTTGCTTGCCTCTCCTTTGTCTTGCCTGGCAAAGCCACCACTTTTCTTGGCGTTACCTTTGAACCTCTCCTCTCCCTTGCCTTGCATTCCCTTGCTCACTCGTCCCCCACCTGGAATTCAATACCCCTCTTTTTGCGGAATTTCTTCATCTTGCCTTGCCCTGCCTGCTTCTCCTAGGACTCTCAAGGCTTTCACGTACCTCCAGCATTTCAGGAGCATGTGAGAGGAAGCCCAAAAGAGGTCACGTGCAAGCACACCCATCTGTCCTGGCAGCTTGCTTCTGGCACCTATCCTTACATGTCTTGAATTTTGGACATAAAATTCACATTTCACCTTTGCGCTTCAGGACCAGAATGACAGTTCTTTTGTATACCAAGGAAAGCAGGTAATCCAAGTGTATTAGGTGCAGATTAGAGATGGCCCATGTGAGATCAAGGCCAGCCAGAGAAGTCTGTCCTAGCCCCTTTTGTGTACCAGCAGTCTTTGAATGTACCTCTCATTTGTCTTGCCTTGGTGACCCAAAAGTTTCCTTGCCTTGCCCTGCCTTGCCTCCCTAGCCTTGCACTCCCTCCAGTGCCTACGCCCACACTTGACCTGCCCACACTTGACTGCTTTCCTCCAGGGAAACCTAGCCTTGCCTGGCCCCTGCTGTTTCTGCCTGGCCTTCCTATGCCCATCCTTGCCTAGAAGTTCTGGGCCTTCTCTCACCTACCACTCCATTTGCTTGCCCCTCATGGCTCCAGCCTTGTCAGCTTCTCCCTTGACTTGCCTACAATTGCGCCTACACTTGGTTTGCATTGCAAAGAGCGGTAGGCAAGGCAAAGCAAAGCAAGGAAGGTCTTTCTAGGTCTTGCCAGGCAAGGCACACATAAGCAAGCAAGCAAAACAAGAGTAGACTAGCCACAGCATCAAAGGCAAGGCAAGGCCAAGTGACTCTGAGTGCCTTTCCTTGGCAAGTAAAAGATATAGTGACAATGTAATAGGGCAGGCGTTAAAGGTACCATGAGGAGGTATAGTCCAGCAAGATATTTATGTCGTAGACCCTTCTGTGCAGGAGCCATTGTTGGATATAGTACAGGACATGGCATACAGTTTGGCTTGGTAAGTTCCTGAAGAAGAATGGCAATTCTTTCTCATGGGAAGGAAAGCACGTAGCCCCAGAGTTGGAGGTGCAGATAAGAAGCTGTGTCGCGCAGCTCAAGGACGACAGCAGCTTCTTGTGCCGGCATATTTGGAAGCACTCCCTCAATTTGTACAGTCATTGAGTCAGTGTCCATCTTTGGAAGGCTGTCTGCCTCTAGTAAGAGTGTTCTGACACCATTGTATGGGATCAGTCACTGGATGTTTTGGATTTTGGAGGAGGGGATGCCATTTCTCTTGAAATGAGCTTCTTGTTCTTCTCTTTGGCAAAGACATTAAGTTTGGATGGGCCCTTTGGGTGGTCTCAGTGAATGTAAAGGTTTTTCCCAAGAGGTTTCCCTGTGGGTTAGAGCTGTTGAAATGACAGTGGGAATCTAGACACCAAGTTGTTGAGCTTTTTGTCCTTGTAGCTTTAGTGTGTGAGTAGTCCCTGTTGCAGTGCTGCTTGGATCTTGACTCTGAGACTGAAAGCTTAGGAGCGTAGAGCTGAAAAGAAAAGTGCCAATAGCAGGGTGTGTGTTCATTGTTTGATGGGTGAAGCTGAAATTGTAGGCAGCAAAGAACTTTCTCTCTCCGCTGGCACATTTGTTGAGCGGATGTCTTTGAGTTTGTTACCGGACTCTGCGAGAGTGAAAATGTTTGTTAGGGCAGAGGATTTCGTGTTGCCCTTTGAGTGTGGTGCAAAAGTGTTTGCACACTTGGAGGGGGAAGATCAGCAAAGTCTTTTTTTCCTGGCACAGTTAATTTGAGAGCAGGGACGTTTCCAACTCGGCTCTGTCCTTTGGAGCTGGCCTCGGTGCGTTTCCTTCTTTTGTTAGTCGACAGCGCCATCGTGTGGTTATTTTGATGAGCGCTGGCAGACGGTGCCAGGGAAAAAGCCAAGCTGTTTGCGGCTCCGGCCTCATTGGTGTAGGAGCAGCGCAGGGAAGAGCTCCGCTGGGGGTCCTGGCTCTTAGAGACTCAGAGAATGTGATCCTGTATGTAGCACAGAAGGAAGTGGAATTGTTTTATTGTGGGCTGTGCAGTTTATAAGCTGCAAATGAAAAGGCAATTGCAGCGCAGCCTCTTCTTTTCTGTGTGATCAGCTGCTCAACATGTAACTCGCACACACTGAACTGCATCCACCTCCCTGGAGATATAAAATGTGTATATCACTTTCCTCAAACTCTATGTATTACCTTGCACTCTAGCAGATCCCAAACCACTTCAAAACGTCCAGCAGCTACTCAAAAAGAAAAAGTCCAACAAAAAGCTAGTGCTGGCCTTTAGAGTGCCTTTGCAGTCCATAAAATAGACGAAATGCACTAGGGCTTTGAATGCTTCTTCCCAACTATATAAATTCTCTCCAAGTGGCAAAGTCCATCATTACAGCAAAATTTTTCAGCTGGAGTTCTGACTGAGAGATGTGCCAGGACAGAAGGCATTTGCTGACCTACCCTTTTTCCCTGTGTAACTTGGTATTTGCAGTACAATTATTTTCAGTGTCGCTGTGTCCAAGCAGCTAGAGATTACACAGATAGAAGTGTCAAGAGAGATGCTGCTAAAGTACGCCCTTCTTATAGCAGCATTTAAATGGCACACGACGCCTTGCTGTTTTTTCTTTCCCACAGACACTTGCTGTCAATTTTTTCACTCTGGCTTCTTGATCAAAAATGTCCACCTGAAATGTCTTACAGAAATAGGCTCCAGGTGTAAAAACCAGTACGGGGCTACATTTTCTGCGTGCTCCACATAAGTCACATCAAACTCACTCATCAAACTTCACTCTCTCCTTCCATTCTCCACTGCCTCTACCCTTGTGTTCTCTGGATCTCAGAGTCTAAAGGCAGGCGCAATAGTTTCCACTGAGGGGTTGGAAGAGGTGTACAAGCAGCACAAATAGCTTCTGCGCTGCGCAGGCCATTTCTCTGCATTTTAGAGTCTAAGGGAAAGCGCTAGTGTTCCTGCGGAGAGCTGCAACAGCTGCAGAATATGTGTTGTCTTGGCACATGTTTGCAATCCACCATGATGGATCCTTAGTGAAACCAAACTGTGGTTCTGCTTCAAACATCTCACCCTGCTTGGCCACAAAGCTTTCGCTGACATGTCCCATTGCCTTTTTATTGCTGCGTTTCATTTTCAGAGTTTGTACGGAATCATTGCACTTTGCTTCTAAGCTGAACGTCGATACTGCTGGAGTCTCATATGTCCATTTTCTTCTCACACAAAAAAACTGCTTCCTTTAAAACATGCTGATGCGACCTGCTTTCTTGCTCAGCTGTAATTTTAGGGGTGTTCTCTGTCCCGCTTACAGTCTGAATCTAAACTAAGAAGTTTATGGGACACAGATGTGCCAAGACAAATAGTTTGCTTGGACCTTGCCACGTGTATTCAAAAGCATCCTTTCACTCCACCATCAAGTCTCTGCTTTACATCCTGCAAACTTCACACACACATACATACATACATACTGGAATGAGGCACTTTCTTTCTTTCTTTCTTTCTCAGCTACACTCACCTATGCCCCACGCTAACTTCTTTACCGCTTTTCTCTTGGCCTTGCTATGCATACTTTTCCTCTTAAGACACCCATTGTCTGGCCTACCCCTTCCCTACATTGCCTTGCCTTTCCTTTCCTATCCAACCTTGCATTTCTTTGTCATTCCTGGCCATTGTTTTCCTCTTCCTCCCTGACCCATCCATGTCTTTCCCTTGCCCTTCCTACCAGTCCAGTGCCTTGCACCACCCATCCCCCTTGCCACTTTGTCCAGTTTCCCTTCCCCTTTGTCCAGCTCCAATCTTTCATTTCCTTCTCCTTCTAGGACTCTCATTGCCTTGCTTGCCTCTCCTTTGTCTTGCCTGGCAAAGCCACCACTTTTCTTGGCGTTACCTTTGAACCTCTCCTCTCCCTTGCCTTGCATTCCCTTGCTCACTCGTCCCCCACCTGGAATTCAATACCCCTCTTTTTGCGGAATTTCTTCATCTTGCCTTGCCCTGCCTGCTTCTCCTAGGACTCTCAAGGCTTTCACGTACCTCCAGCGTTTCAGGAGCATGTTAAAGGAAGCCCAAAAGAGGTCACGTGCAAGCACACCCATCTGTCCTGGCAGCTTGCTTCTGGCACCTATCCTTACATGTCTTGAATTTTGGACATAAAATTCACATTTCACCTTTGCGCTTCAGGACCAGAATGACAGTTCTTTTGTATACCAAGGAAAGCAGGTAATCCAAGTGTTTTAGGTGCAGATTAGAGATGGCCCATGTGAGATCAAGGCCAGCCAGAGAAGTCTGTCCTAGCCCCTTTTGTGTACCAGCAGTCTTTGAATGTACCTCTCATTTGTCTTGCCTTGGTGACCCAAAAGTTTCCTTGCCTTGCCCTGCCTTGCCTCCCTAGCCTTGCACTCCCTCCAGTGCCTATGCTTACACTTGACCTGCCTACTGCTTTCCTCCAGGGAAACCTAGCCTTGCCTAGCCCCTCCTGTTTCTGCCTGGCCTTCCTATGCCCATCCTTGCCTAGAAGTTCTGGGCCTTCTCTCACCTACGCCTCCATTTGCTTGCCCCTCATGGCTCCAGCCTTGTCAGCTTCTCCCTTGACTTGCCTACAATTGCGCCTACACTTGGTTTGCATTGCAAAGAGCGGTAGGCAAGGCAAAGCAAAGCAAGGAAGGTCTTTCTAGGTCTTGCCAGGCAAGGCACACATAAGCAAGCAAGCAAAACAAGAGTAGACTAGCCACAGCATCAAAGGCAAGGCAAGGCCAAGTGACTCTGAGTGCCTTTCCTTGGCAAGTAAAAGATATAGTGACAATGTAATAGGGCAGGCGTTAAAGGTACCATGAGGAGGTATAGTCCAGCAAGATATTTATGTCGTAGACCCTTCTGTGCAGGAGCCATTGTTGGACATAGTACAGGACATGGCATACAGCTTGGCTTGGTAAGTTCCTGAAGGAGAATGGCAATGCTTTCTCATGGGAAGGAAAGCACGTAGCCCCAGAGTTGGAGGTGCAGATAAGAAGCTGTGTCGCGCAGCTCAAGGACGACAGCAGCTTCTTGTGCTGGTATATTTGGAAGCACTCCCTCAATTTGTACAGTCATTGAGTCAGTATCCATCTTTGGAAGGCTGTCTGCCTCTAGTAAGAGTGTTCTGACACCATTGTATGGGACCAGTCACTGGATGTTTTGGATTTTGGAGGAGGGGATGCCATTTCTCTTGAAATGAGCTTCTTGTTCTTCTCTTTGGCAAAGACATTAAGTTTGGATGGGCCCTTTGGGTGGTCTCAGCGAATTTAAAGGTTTTTCCCAAGAGGTTTCCCTGTGGGTTAGAGCTGTTGAAATGACAGTGGGAATCTAGACACCAAGTTGTTGAGCTTTTTGTCCTTGTAGCTTTAGTGTGTGAGTAGTCCCTGTTGCAGTGCTGCTTGGATCTTGACTCTGAGACTGAAAGCTTAGGAGCGTAGAGCTGAAAAGAAAAGTGCCAATAGCAGGGTGTGTGTTCATTGTTTGATGGGTGAAGCTGAAATTGTAGGCAGCAAAGAACTTTCTCTCTCCGCTGGCACATTTGTTGAGCGGATGTCTTTGAGTTTGTTACCGGACTCTGCGAGAGTGAAAATGTTTGTTAGGGCAGAGGATTTCGTGTTGCCCTTTGAGTGTGGTGCAAAAGTGTTTGCACACTTGGAGGGGGAAGATCAGCAAAGTCTTTTTTTCCTGGCACAGTTAATTTGAGAGCAGGGACGTTTCCAACTCGGCTCTGTCCTTTGGAGCTGGCCTCGGTGCGTTTCCTTCTTTTGTTAGTCGACATCGCCATCGTGTGGTTATTTTGATGAGCGCTGGCAGACGGTGCCAGGGAAAAAGCCAAGCTGTTTGCGGCTCCGGCCTCATTGGTGTAGGAGCAGCGCAGGGAAGAGCTCCGCTGGGGGTCCTGGCTCTTAGAGACTCAGAGAATGTGATCCTGTATGTAGCACAGAAGGAAGTGGAATTGTTTTATTGTGGGCTGTGCAGTTTATAAGCTGCAAATGAAAAGGCAATTGCAGCGCAGCCTCTTCTTTTCTGTGTGATCAGCTGCTCAACATGTAACTCGCACACACTGAACTGCATCCACCTCCCTGGAGATATAAAATGTGTATATCACTTTCCTCAAACTCTATGTATTACCTTGCACTCTAGCAGATCCCAAACCACTTCAAAACGTCCAGCAGCTACTCAAAAAGAAAAAGTCCAACAAAAAGCTAGTGCTGGCCTTTAGAGTGCCTTTGCAGTCCATAAAATAGACGAAATGCACTAGGGCTTTGAATGCTTCTTCCCAACTATATAAATTCTCTCCAAGTGGCAAAGTCCATCATTACAGCAAAATTTTTCAGCTGGAGTTCTGACTGAGAGATGTGCCAGGACAGAAGGCATTTGCTGACCTACCCTTTTTCCCTGTGTAACTTGGTATTTGCAGTACAATTATTTTCAGTGTCGCTGTGTCCAAGCAGCTAGAGATTACACAGATAGAAGTGTCAAGAGAGATGCTGCTAAAGTACGCCCTTCTTATAGCAGCATTTAAATGGCACACGACGCCTTGCTGTTTTTTCTTTCCCACAGACACTTGCTGTCAATTTTTTCACTCTGGCTTCTTGATCAAAAATGTCCACCTGAAATGTCTTACAGAAATAGGCTCCAGGTGTAAAAACCAGTACGGGGCTACATTTTCTGCGTGCTCCACATAAGTCACATCAAACTCACTCATCAAACTTCACTCTCTCCTTCCATTCTCCACTGCCTCTACCCTTGTGTTCTCTGGATCTCAGAGTCTAAAGGCAGGCGCAATAGTTTCCACTGAGGGGTTGGAAGAGGTGTACAAGCAGCACAAATAGCTTCTGCGCTGCGCAGGCCATTTCTCTGCATTTTAGAGTCTAAGGGAAAGCGCTAGTGTTCCTGCGGAGAGCTGCAACAGCTGCAGAATATGTGTTGTCTTGGCACATGTTTGCAATCCACCATGATGGATCCTTAATGAAACCAAACTGTGGTTCTGCTTCAAACACCTCACCCTGCTTGGCCACAAAGCTTTCGCTGACATGTCCCATTGCCTTTTTATTGCTGCGTTTCATTTTCAGAGTTTGTACGGAATCATTGCACTTTGCTTCTAAGCTGAACGTCGATACTGCTGGAGTCTCATATGTCCATTTTCTTCTCACACAAAAAAACTGCTTCCTTTAAAACATGCTGATGCGACCTGCTTTCTTGCTCAGCTGTAATTTTAGGGGTGTTCTCTGTCCCGCTTACAGTCTGAATCTAAACTAAGAAGTTTATGGGACACAGATGTGCCAAGACAAATAGTTTGCTTGGACCTTGCCACGTGTATTCAAAAGCATCCTTTCACTCCACCATCAAGTCTCTGCTTTACATCCTGCAAACTTCACACACACATACATACATACATACATACTGGAATGAGGCACTTTCTTTCTTTCTTTCTTTCTTTCTCAGCTACACTCACCTATCCCCCACGCTAACTTCTTTACCGCTTTTCTCTTGGCCTTGCTATGCATACTTTTCCTCTTAAGACACCCATTGTCTGGCCTACCCCTTCCCTACATTGCCTTGCCTTTCCTTTCCTATCCAACCTTGCATTTCTTTGTCATTCCTGGCCATTGTTTTCCTCTTCCTCCCTGACCCATCCATGTCTTTCCCTTGCCCTTCCTACCAGTCCAGTGCCTTGCACCACCCATCCCCCTTGCCACTTTGTCCAGTTTCCCTTCCCCTTTGTCCAGCTCCAATCTTTCATTTCCTTCTCCTTCTAGGACTCTCATTGCCTTGCTTACCTCTTTTTTGTCTTGCCTGGCAAAGCCACCACTTTTCTTGGCATTACCTTTGAACCTCTCCTCTCCCTTGCCTTGCATTCCCTTGCTCACTCGTCCCCCACCTGGAATTCAATACCCCTCTTTTTGCGGAATTTCTTCATCTTGCCTTGCCCTGCCTGCTTCTCCTAGGACTCTCAAGGCTTTCACGTACCTCCAGCGTTTCAGGAGCATGTGAGAGGAAGCCCAAAAGAGGTCACGTGCAAGCACACCCATCTGTCCTGGCAGCTTGCTTCTGGCACCTATCCTTACATGTCTTGAATTTTGGACATAAAATTCACATTTCACCTTTGCGCTTCAGGACCAGAATGACAGTTCTTTTGTATACCAAGGAAAGCAGGTAATCCAAGTGTTTTAGGTGCAGATTAGAGATGGCCCATGTGAGATCAAGGCCAGCCAGAGAAGTCTGTCCTAGCCCCTTTTGTGTACCAGCAGTCTTTGAATGTACCTCTCATTTGTCTTGCCTTGGTGACCCAAAAGTTTCCTTGCCTTGCCCTGCCTTGCCTCCCTAGCCTTGCACTCCCTCCAGTGCCTACGCCCACACTTGACCTGCCCACACTTGACTGCTTTCCTCCAGGGAAACCTAGCCTTGCCTGGCCCCTGCTGTTTCTGCCTGGCCTTCCTATGCCCATCCTTGCCTAGAAGTTCTGGGCCTTCTCTCACCTACGCCTCCATTTGCTTGCCCCTCATGGCTCCAGCCTTGTCAGCTTCTCCCTTGACTTGCCTACAATTGCGCCTACACTTGGTTTGCATTGCAAAGAGCGGTAGGCAAGGCAAAGCAAAGCAAGGAAGGTCTTTCTAGGTCTTGCCAGGCAAGGCACACATAAGCAAGCAAGCAAAACAAGAGTAGACTAGCCACAGCATCAAAGGCAAGGCAAGGCCAAGTGACTCTGAGTGCCTTTCCTTGGCAAGTAAAAGATATAGTGACAATGTAATAGGGCAGGCGTTAAAGGTACCATGAGGAGGTATAGTCCAGCAAGATATTTATGTCGTAGACCCTTCTGTGCAGGAGCCATTGTTGGACATAGTACAGGACATGGCATACAGCTTGGCTTGGTAAGTTCCTGAAGGAGAATGGCAATGCTTTCTCATGGGAAGGAAAGCACGTAGCCCCAGAGTTGGAGGTGCAGATAAGAAGCTGTGTCGCGCAGCTCAAGGACGACAGCAGCTTCTTGTGCTGGTATATTTGGAAGCACTCCCTCAATTTGTACAGTCATTGAGTCAGTATCCATCTTTGGAAGGCTGTCTGCCTCTAGTAAGAGTGTTCTGACACCATTGTATGGGACCAGTCACTGGATGTTTTGGATTTTGGAGGAGGGGATGCCATTTCTCTTGAAATGAGCTTCTTGTTCTTCTCTTTGGCAAAGAAATTAAGTTTGGATGGGCACTTTGGGTGGTCTCAGTGAATGTAAAGGTTTTTCCCAAGAGGTTTCCCTGTGGGTTAGAGCTGTTGAAATGACAGTGGGAATCTAGACACCAAGTTGTTGAGCTTTTTGTCCTTGTAGCTTTAGTGTGTGAGTAGTCCCTGTTGCCGTGCTGCTTGGATCTTGACTCTGAGACTGAAAGCTTAGGAGCGTAGAGCTGAAAAGAAAAGTGCCAATAGCAGGGTGTGTGTTCATTGTTTGATGGGTGAAGCTGAAATTGTAGGCAGCAAAGAACTTTCTCTCTCCGCTGGCACATTTGTTGAGCGGATGTCTTTGAGTTTGTTACCGGACTCTGCGAGAGTGAAAATGTTTGTTAGGGCAGAGGATTTCGTGTTGCCCTTTGAGTGTGGTGCAAAAGTGTTTGCACACTTGGAGGGGGAAGATCAGCAAAGTCTTTTTTTCCTGGCACAGTTAATTTGAGAGCAGGGACGTTTCCAACTCGGCTCTGTCCTTTGGAGCTGGCCTCGGTGCGTTTCCTTCTTTTGTTAGTCGACATCGCCATCGTGTGGTTATTTTGATGAGCGCTGGCAGACGGTGCCAGGGAAAAAGCCAAGCTGTTTGCGGCTCCGGCCTCATTGGTGTAGGAGCAGCGCAGGGAAGAGCTCCGCTGGGGGTCCTGGCTCTTAGAGACTGAGAGAATGTGATCCTGTATGTAGCACAGAAGGAAGTGGAATTGTTTTATTGTGGGCTGTGCAGTTTATAAGCTGCAAATGAAAAGGCAATTGCAGCGCAGCCTCTTCTTTTCTGTGTGATCAGCTGCTCAACATGTAACTCGCACACACTGAACTGCATCCACCTCCCTGGAGATATAAAATGTGTATATCACTTTCCTCAAACTCTATGTATTACCTTGCACTCTAGCAGATCCCAAACCACTTCAAAACGTCCAGCAGCTACTCAAAAAGAAAAAGTCCAACAAAAAGCTAGTGCTGGCCTTTAGAGTGCCTTTGCAGTCCATAAAATAGACGAAATGCACTAGGGCTTTGAATGCTTCTTCCCAACTATATAAATTCTCTCCAAGTGGCAAAGTCCATCATTACAGCAAAATTTTTCAGCTGGAGTTCTGACTGAGAGATGTGCCAGGACAGAAGGCATTTGCTGACCTACCCTTTTTCCCTGTGTAACTTGGTATTTGCAGTACAATTATTTTCAGTGTCGCTGTGTCCAAGCAGCTAGAGATTACACAGATAGAAGTGTCAAGAGAGATGCTGCTAAAGTACGCCCTTCTTATAGCAGCATTTAAATGGCACACGACGCCTTGCTGTTTTTTCTTTCCCACAGACACTTGCTGTCAATTTTTTCACTCTGGCTTCTTGATCAAAAATGTCCACCTGAAATGTCTTACAGAAATAGGCTCCAGGTGTAAAAACCAGTACGGGGCTACATTTTCTGCGTGCTCCACATAAGTCACATCAAACTCACTCATCAAACTTCACTCTCTCCTTCCATTCTCCACTGCCTCTACCCTTGTGTTCTCTGGATCTCAGAGTCTAAAGGCAGGCGCAATAGTTTCCACTGAGGGGTTGGAAGAGGTGTACAAGCAGCACAAATAGCTTCTGCGCTGCGCAGGCCATTTCTCTGCATTTTAGAGTCTAAGGGAAAGCGCTAGTGTTCCTGCGGAGAGCTGCAACAGCTGCAGAATATGTGTTGTCTTGGCACATGTTTGCAATCCACCATGATGGATCCTTAATGAAACCAAACTGTGGTTCTGCTTCAAACACCTCACCCTGCTTGGCCACAAAGCTTTCGCTGACATGTCCCATTGCCTTTTTATTGCTGCGTTTCATTTTCAGAGTTTGTACGGAATCATTGCACTTTGCTTCTAAGCTGAACGTCGATACTGCTGGAGTCTCATATGTCCATTTTCTTCTCACACAAAAAAACTGCTTCCTTTAAAACATGCTGATGCGACCTGCTTTCTTGCTCAGCTGTAATTTTAGGGGTGTTCTCTGTCCCGCTTACAGTCTGAATCTAAACTAAGAAGTTTATGGGACACAGATGTGCCAAGACAAATAGTTTGCTTGGACCTTGCCACGTGTATTCAAAAGCATCCTTTCACTCCACCATCAAGTCTCTGCTTTACATCCTGCAAACTTCACACACACATACATACATACATACATACTGGAATGAGGCACTTTCTTTCTTTCTTTCTTTCTTTCTCAGCTACACTCACCTATCCCCCACGCTAACTTCTTTACCGCTTTTCTCTTGGCCTTGCTATGCATACTTTTCCTCTTAAGACACCCATTGTCTGGCCTACCCCTTCCCTACATTGCCTTGCCTTTCCTTTCCTATCCAACCTTGCATTTCTTTGTCATTCCTGGCCATTGTTTTCCTCTTCCTCCCTGACCCATCCATGTCTTTCCCTTGCCCTTCCTACCAGTCCAGTGCCTTGCACCACCCATCCCCCTTGCCACTTTGTCCAGTTTCCCTTCCCCTTTGTCCAGCTCCAATCTTTCATTTCCTTCTCCTTCTAGGACTCTCATTGCCTTGCTTACCTCTTTTTTGTCTTGCCTGGCAAAGCCACCACTTTTCTTGGCATTACCTTTGAACCTCTCCTCTCCCTTGCCTTGCATTCCCTTGCTCACTCGTCCCCCACCTGGAATTCAATACCCCTCTTTTTGCGGAATTTCTTCATCTTGCCTTGCCCTGCCTGCTTCTCCTAGGACTCTCAAGGCTTTCACGTACCTCCAGCGTTTCAGGAGCATGTGAGAGGAAGCCCAAAAGAGGTCACGTGCAAGCACACCCATCTGTCCTGGCAGCTTGCTTCTGGCACCTATCCTTACATGTCTTGAATTTTGGACATAAAATTCACATTTCACCTTTGCGCTTCAGGACCAGAATGACAGTTCTTTTGTATACCAAGGAAAGCAGGTAATCCAAGTGTTTTAGGTGCAGATTAGAGATGGCCCATGTGAGATCAAGGCCAGCCAGAGAAGTCTGTCCTAGCCCCTTTTGTGTACCAGCAGTCTTTGAATGTACCTCTCATTTGTCTTGCCTTGGTGACCCAAAAGTTTCCTTGCCTTGCCCTGCCTTGCCTCCCTAGCCTTGCACTCCCTCCAGTGCCTACGCCCACACTTGACCTGCCCACACTTGACTGCTTTCCTCCAGGGAAACCTAGCCTTGCCTGGCCCCTGCTGTTTCTGCCTGGCCTTCCTATGCCCATCCTTGCCTAGAAGTTCTGGGCCTTCTCTCACCTACGCCTCCATTTGCTTGCCCCTCATGGCTCCAGCCTTGTCAGCTTCTCCCTTGACTTGCCTACAATTGCGCCTACACTTGGTTTGCATTGCAAAGAGCGGTAGGCAAGGCAAAGCAAAGCAAGGAAGGTCTTTCTAGGTCTTGCCAGGCAAGGCACACATAAGCAAGCAAGCAAAACAAGAGTAGACTAGCCACAGCATCAAAGGCAAGGCAAGGCCAAGTGACTCTGAGTGCCTTTCCTTGGCAAGTAAAAGATATAGTGACAATGTAATAGGGCAGGCGTTAAAGGTACCATGAGGAGGTATAGTCCAGCAAGATATTTATGTCGTAGACCCTTCTGTGCAGGAGCCATTGTTGGACATAGTACAGGACATGGCATACAGCTTGGCTTGGTAAGTTCCTGAAGGAGAATGGCAATGCTTTCTCATGGGAAGGAAAGCACGTAGCCCCAGAGTTGGAGGTGCAGATAAGAAGCTGTGTCGCGCAGCTCAAGGACGACAGCAGCTTCTTGTGCTGGTATATTTGGAAGCACTCCCTCAATTTGTACAGTCATTGAGTCAGTATCCATCTTTGGAAGGCTGTCTGCCTCTAGTAAGAGTGTTCTGACACCATTGTATGGGACCAGTCACTGGATGTTTTGGATTTTGGAGGAGGGGATGCCATTTCTCTTGAAATGAGCTTCTTGTTCTTCTCTTTGGCAAAGACATTAAGTTTGGATGGGCCCTTTGGGTGGTCTCAGCGAATTTAAAGGTTTTTCCCAAGAGGTTTCCCTGTGGGTTAGAGCTGTTGAAATGACAGTGGGAATCTAGACACCAAGTTGTTGAGCTTTTTGTCCTTGTAGCTTTAGTGTGTGAGTAGTCCCTGTTGCAGTGCTGCTTGGATCTTGACTCTGAGACTGAAAGCTTAGGAGCGTAGAGCTGAAAAGAAAAGTGCCAATAGCAGGGTGTGTGTTCATTGTTTGATGGGTGAAGCTGAAATTGTAGGCAGCAAAGAACTTTCTCTCTCCGCTGGCACATTTGTTGAGCGGATGTCTTTGAGTTTGTTACCGGACTCTGCGAGAGTGAAAATGTTTGTTAGGGCAGAGGATTTCGTGTTGCCCTTTGAGTGTGGTGCAAAAGTGTTTGCACACTTGGAGGGGGAAGATCAGCAAAGTCTTTTTTTCCTGGCACAGTTAATTTGAGAGCAGGGACGTTTCCAACTCGGCTCTGTCCTTTGGAGCTGGCCTCGGTGCGTTTCCTTCTTTTGTTAGTCGACATCGCCATCGTGTGGTTATTTTGATGAGCGCTGGCAGACGGTGCCAGGGAAAAAGCCAAGCTGTTTGCGGCTCCGGCCTCATTGGTGTAGGAGCAGCGCAGGGAAGAGCTCCGCTGGGGGTCCTGGCTCTTAGAGACTGAGAGAATGTGATCCTGTATGTAGCACAGAAGGAAGTGGAATTGTTTTATTGTGGGCTGTGCAGTTTATAAGCTGCAAATGAAAAGGCAATTGCAGCGCAGCCTCTTCTTTTCTGTGTGATCAGCTGCTCAACATGTAACTCGCACACACTGAACTGCATCCACCTCCCTGGAGATATAAAATGTGTATATCACTTTCCTCAAACTCTATGTATTACCTTGCACTCTAGCAGATCCCAAACCACTTCAAAACGTCCAGCAGCTACTCAAAAAGAAAAAGTCCAACAAAAAGCTAGTGCTGGCCTTTAGAGTGCCTTTGCAGTCCATAAAATAGACGAAATGCACTAGGGCTTTGAATGCTTCTTCCCAACTATATAAATTCTCTCCAAGTGGCAAAGTCCATCATTACAGCAAAATTTTTCAGCTGGAGTTCTGACTGAGAGATGTGCCAGGACAGAAGGCATTTGCTGACCTACCCTTTTTCCCTGTGTAACTTGGTATTTGCAGTACAATTATTTTCAGTGTCGCTGTGTCCAAGCAGCTAGAGATTACACAGATAGAAGTGTCAAGAGAGATGCTGCTAAAGTACGCCCTTCTTATAGCAGCATTTAAATGGCACACGACGCCTTGCTGTTTTTTCTTTCCCACAGACACTTGCTGTCAATTTTTTCACTCTGGCTTCTTGATCAAAAATGTCCACCTGAAATGTCTTACAGAAATAGGCTCCAGGTGTAAAAACCAGTACGGGGCTACATTTTCTGCGTGCTCCACATAAGTCACATCAAACTCACTCATCAAACTTCACTCTCTCCTTCCATTCTCCACTGCCTCTACCCTTGTGTTCTCTGGATCTCAGAGTCTAAAGGCAGGCGCAATAGTTTCCACTGAGGGGTTGGAAGAGGTGTACAAGCAGCACAAATAGCTTCTGCGCTGCGCAGGCCATTTCTCTGCATTTTAGAGTCTAAGGGAAAGCGCTAGTGTTCCTGCGGAGAGCTGCAACAGCTGCAGAATATGTGTTGTCTTGGCACATGTTTGCAATCCACCATGATGGATCCTTAATGAAACCAAACTGTGGTTCTGCTTCAAACACCTCACCCTGCTTGGCCACAAAGCTTTCGCTGACATGTCCCATTGCCTTTTTATTGCTGCGTTTCATTTTCAGAGTTTGTACGGAATCATTGCACTTTGCTTCTAAGCTGAACGTCGATACTGCTGGAGTCTCATATGTCCATTTTCTTCTCACACAAAAAAACTGCTTCCTTTAAAACATGCTGATGCGACCTGCTTTCTTGCTCAGCTGTAATTTTAGGGGTGTTCTCTGTCCCGCTTACAGTCTGAATCTAAACTAAGAAGTTTATGGGACACAGATGTGCCAAGACAAATAGTTTGCTTGGACCTTGCCACGTGTATTCAAAAGCATCCTTTCACTCCACCATCAAGTCTCTGCTTTACATCCTGCAAACTTCACACACACATACATACATACATACATACTGGAATGAGGCACTTTCTTTCTTTCTTTCTTTCTTTCTCAGCTACACTCACCTATCCCCCACGCTAACTTCTTTACCGCTTTTCTCTTGGCCTTGCTATGCATACTTTTCCTCTTAAGACACCCATTGTCTGGCCTACCCCTTCCCTACATTGCCTTGCCTTTCCTTTCCTATCCAACCTTGCATTTCTTTGTCATTCCTGGCCATTGTTTTCCTCTTCCTCCCTGACCCATCCATGTCTTTCCCTTGCCCTTCCTACCAGTCCAGTGCCTTGCACCACCCATCCCCCTTGCCACTTTGTCCAGTTTCCCTTCCCCTTTGTCCAGCTCCAATCTTTCATTTCCTTCTCCTTCTAGGACTCTCATTGCCTTGCTTACCTCTTTTTTGTCTTGCCTGGCAAAGCCACCACTTTTCTTGGCATTACCTTTGAACCTCTCCTCTCCCTTGCCTTGCATTCCCTTGCTCACTCGTCCCCCACCTGGAATTCAATACCCCTCTTTTTGCGGAATTTCTTCATCTTGCCTTGCCCTGCCTGCTTCTCCTAGGACTCTCAAGGCTTTCACGTACCTCCAGCGTTTCAGGAGCATGTGAGAGGAAGCCCAAAAGAGGTCACGTGCAAGCACACCCATCTGTCCTGGCAGCTTGCTTCTGGCACCTATCCTTACATGTCTTGAATTTTGGACATAAAATTCACATTTCACCTTTGCGCTTCAGGACCAGAATGACAGTTCTTTTGTATACCAAGGAAAGCAGGTAATCCAAGTGTTTTAGGTGCAGATTAGAGATGGCCCATGTGAGATCAAGGCCAGCCAGAGAAGTCTGTCCTAGCCCCTTTTGTGTACCAGCAGTCTTTGAATGTACCTCTCATTTGTCTTGCCTTGGTGACCCAAAAGTTTCCTTGCCTTGCCCTGCCTTGCCTCCCTAGCCTTGCACTCCCTCCAGTGCCTACGCCCACACTTGACCTGCCCACACTTGACTGCTTTCCTCCAGGGAAACCTAGCCTTGCCTGGCCCCTGCTGTTTCTGCCTGGCCTTCCTATGCCCATCCTTGCCTAGAAGTTCTGGGCCTTCTCTCACCTACCACTCCATTTGCTTGCCCCTCATGGCTCCAGCCTTGTCAGCTTCTCCCTTGACTTGCCTACAATTGCGCCTACACTTGGTTTGCATTGCAAAGAGCGGTAGGCAAGGCAAAGCAAAGCAAGGAAGGTCTTTCTAGGTCTTGCCAGGCAAGGCACACATAAGCAAGCAAGCAAAACAAGAGTAGACTAGCCACAGCATCAAAGGCAAGGCAAGGCCAAGTGACTCTGAGTGCCTTTCCTTGGCAAGTAAAAGATATAGTGACAATGTAATAGGGCAGGCGTTAAAGGTACCATGAGGAGGTATAGTCCAGCAAGATATTTATGTCGTAGACCCTTCTGTGCAGGAGCCATTGTTGGACATAGTACAGGACATGGCATACAGCTTGGCTTGGTAAGTTCCTGAAGGAGAATGGCAATGCTTTCTCATGGGAAGGAAAGCACGTAGCCCCAGAGTTGGAGGTGCAGATAAGAAGCTGTGTCGCGCAGCTCAAGGACGACAGCAGCTTCTTGTGCTGGTATATTTGGAAGCACTCCCTCAATTTGTACAGTCATTGAGTCAGTATCCATCTTTGGAAGGCTGTCTGCCTCTAGTAAGAGTGTTCTGACACCATTGTATGGGATCAGTCACTGGATGTTTTGGATTTTGGAGGAGGGGATGCCATTTCTCTTGAAATGAGCTTCTTGTTCTTCTCTTTGGCAAAGACATTAAGTTTGGATGGGCCCTTTGGGTGGTCTCAGCGAATTTAAAGGTTTTTCCCAAGAGGTTTCCCTGTGGGTTAGAGCTGTTGAAATGACAGTGGGAATCTAGACACCAAGTTGTTGAGCTTTTTGTCCTTGTAGCTTTAGTGTGTGAGTAGTCCCTGTTGCAGTGCTGCTTGGATCTTGACTCTGAGACTGAAAGCTTAGGAGCGTAGAGCTGAAAAGAAAAGTGCCAATAGCAGGGTGTGTGTTCATTGTTTGATGGGTGAAGCTGAAATTGTAGGCAGCAAAGAACTTTCTCTCTCCGCTGGCACATTTGTTGAGCGGATGTCTTTGAGTTTGTTACCGGACTCTGCGAGAGTGAAAATGTTTATTAGGGCAGAGGATTTCGTGTTGCCCTTTGAGTGTGGTGCAAAAGTGTTTGCACACTTGGAGGGGGAAGATCAGCAAAGTCTTTTTTTCCTGGCACAGTTAATTTGAGAGCAGGGACGTTTCCAACTCGGCTCTGTCCTTTGGAGCTGGCCTCGGTGCATTTCCTTCTTTTGTTAGTCGACAGCGCCATCGTGTGGTTATTTTGATGAGCGCTGGCAGACGGTGCCAGGGAAAAAGCCAAGCTGTTTGCGGCTCCGGCCTCATTGGTGTAGGAGCAGCGCAGGGAAGAGCTCCGCTGGGGGTCCTGGCTCTTAGAGACTGAGAGAATGTGATCCTGTATGTAGCACAGAAGGAAGTGGAATTGTTTCATTGTGGGCTGTGCAGTTTATAAGCTGCAAATGAAAAGGCAATTGCAGCGCAGCCTCTTCTTTTCTGTGTGATCAGCTGCTCAACATGTAACTCGCACACACTGAACTGCATCCACCTCCCTGGAGATATAAAATGTGTATATCACTTTCCTCAAGCTCTATGTATTACCTTGCACTCTAGCAGATCCCAAACCGCTTCAAAACGTCCAGCAGCTACTCAAAAAGAAAAAGTCCAACAAAAAGCTAGTGCTGGCCTTTATAGTGCCCTTGCAGTCCGTAAAATAGACGAAATGCACTAGGGCTTTGAATGCTTCTTCCCAACTATATAAATTCTCTCCAGGTGGCAAAGTCCATCATTACAGCAAAATTTTTCAGCTGGAGTTCTGACTGAGAGATGTGCCAGGACAGAAGGCATTTGCTGACCTACCCTTTTTCCCTGTGTAACTTGGTATTTGCAGTACAATTATTTTCAGTGTCGCTGTGTCCAAGCAGCTAGAGATTACACAGATAGAAGTGTCAAGAGAGATGCTGCTAAAGTACGCCCTTCTTATAGCAGCATTTAAATGGCACACGACGCCTTGCTGCTTTTTCTTTCCCACAGACACTTGCTGTCAATTTTTTCACTCTGGCTTCTTGATCAAAAATGTCCACCTGAAATGTCTTACAGAAATAGGCTCCAGGTGTAAAAACCAGTACGGGGCTACATTTTCTGCGTGCTCCACATAAGTCACATCAAACTCACTCATCAAACTTCACTCTCTCCTTCCATTCTCCACTGCCTCTACCATTGTGTTCTCTGGATCTCAGAGTCTAAAGGCAGGCGCAATAGTTTCCACTGAGGGGTTGGAAGAGGTGTACAAGCAGCACAAATAGCTTCTGCGCTGCGCAGGCCATTTCTCTGCATTTTAGAGTCTAAGGGAAAGCGCTAGTGTTCCTGCGGAGAGCTGCAACAGCTGCAGAATATGTGTTGTCTTGGCACATGTTTGCAATCCACCATGATGGATCCTTAGTGAAACCAAACTGTGGTTCTGCTTCAAACATCTCACCCTGCTTGGCCACAAAGCTTTCGCTGACATGTCCCATTGCCTTTTTATTGCTGCGTTTCATTTTCAGAGTTTGTACGGAATCATTGCACTTTGCTTCTAAGCTGAACGTCGATACTGCTGGAGTCTCATATGTCCATTTTCTTCTCACACAAAAAAACTGCTTCCTTTAAAACATGCTGATGCGACCTGCTTTCTTGCTCAGCTGTAATTTTAGGGGTGTTCTCTGTCCCGCTTACAGTCTGAATCTAAACTAAGAAGTTTATGGGACACAGATGTGCCAAGACAAATAGTTTGCTTGGACCTTGCCACGTGTATTCAAAAGCATCCTTTCACTCCACCATCAAGTCTCTGCTTTACAACCTGCAAACTTCACACACACATACATACATACATACATACTGGAATGAGGCACTTTCTTTCTTTCTTTCTTTCTTTCTCAGCTACACTCACCTATCCCCCACGCTAACTTCTTTACCGCTTTTCTCTTGGCCTTGCTATGCATACTTTTCCTCTTAAGACACCCATTGTCTGGCCTACCCCTTCCCTACATTGCCTTTCCTTTCCTTTCCTATCCAACCTTGCATTTCTTTGTCATTCCTGGCCATTGTTTTCCTCTTCCTTCCTGACCCATCCATGTCTTTCCCTTGCCCTTCCTACCAGTCCAGTGCCTTGCACCACCCAACCCCCTTGCCACTTTGTCCAGCTCCAATCTTTCATTTCCTTCTCCTTCTAGGACTCTCATTGCCTTGCTTGCCTCTTTTTTGTCTTGCCTGGCAAAGCCACCACTTTTCTTGGCGTTACCTTTGAACCTCTCCTCTCCCTTGCCTTGCATTCCCTTGCTCACTCGTCCCCCACCTGGAATTCAATACCCCTCTTTTTGCAGAATTTCTTCATCTTGCCTTGCCCTGCCTGCTTCTCCTAGGACTCTCAAGGCTTTCACGTACCTCCAGCATTTCAGGAGCATGTGAGAAGAAGCCCAAAAGAGGTCACGTGCAAGCACACCCATCTGTCCTGGCAGCTTGCTTCTGGCACCTATCCTTACATGTCTTGAATTTTGGACATAAAATTCACATTTCACCTTTGCGCTTCAGGACCAGAATGACAGTTCTTTTGTATACCAAGGAAAGCAGGTAATCCAAGTGTTTTAGGTGCAGATTAGAGATGGCCCATGTGAGATCAAGGCCAGCCAGAGAAGTCTGTCCTAGCCCCTTTTGTGTACCAGCAGTCTTTGAATGTACCTCTCATTTGTCTTGCCTTGGTGACCCAAAAGTTTCCTTGCCTTGCCCTGCCTTGCCTCCCTAGCCTTGCACTCCCTCCAGTGCCTATGCTTACACTTGACCTGCCTACTGCTTTCCTCCAGGGAAACCTAGCCTTGCCTAGCCCCTCCTGTTTCTGCCTGGCCTTCCTATGCCCATCCTTGCCTAGAAGTTCTGGGCCTTCTCTCACCTACCACTCCATTTGCTTGCCCCTCATGGCTCCAGCCTTGTCAGCTTCTCCCTTGACTTGCCTACAATTGCTCCTACACTTGGTTTGCATTGCAAAGAGCGGTAGGCAAGGCAAAGCAAAGCAAGGAAGGTCTTTCTAGGTCTTGCCAGGCAAGGCACACATAAGCAAGCAAGCAAAACAAGAGTAGACTAGCCACAGCATCAAAGGCAAGGCAAGGCCAAGTGACTCTGAGTGCCTTTCCTTGGCAAGTAAAAGATATAGTGACAATGTAATAGGGCAGGCGTTAAAGGTACCATGAGGAGGTATAGTCCAGCAAGATATTTATGTCGTAGACCCTTCTGTGCAGGAGCCATTGTTGGACATAGTACAGGACATGGCATACAGCTTGGCTTGGTAAGTTCCTGAAGGAGAATGGCAATGCTTTCTCATGGGAAGGAAAGCACGTAGCCCCAGAGTTGGAGGTGCAGATAAGAAGCTGTGTCGCGCAGCTCAAGGACGACAGCAGCTTCTTGTGCCGGCATATTTGGAAGCACTCCCTCAATTTGTACAGTCATTGAGTCAGTATCCATCTTTGGAAGGCTGTCTGACTCTAGTAAGAGTGTTCTGACACCATTGTATGGGACCAGTCACTGGATGTTTTGGATTTTGGAGGAGGGGATGCCATTTCTCTTGAAATGAGCTTCTTGTTCTTCTCTTTGGCAAAGAAATTAAGTTTGGATGGGCACTTTGGGTGGTCTCAGTGAATGTAAAGGTTTTTCCCAAGAGGTTTCCCTGTGGGTTAGAGCTGTTGAAATGACAGTGGGAATCTAGACACCAAGTTGTTGAGCTTTTTGTCCTTGTAGCTTTAGTGTGTGAGTAGTCCCTGTTGCCATGCTGCTTGGATCTTGACTCTGAGACTGAAAGCTTAGGAGCGTAGAGCTGAAAAGAAAAGTGCCAATAGCAGGGTGTGTGTTCATTGTTTGATGGATGAAGCTGAAATTGTAGGCAGCAAAGAACTTTCTCTCTCCGCTGGCACATTTGTTGAGCGGATGTCTTTGAGTTTGTTACCGGACTCTGCGAGAGTGAAAATGTTTGTTAGGGCAGAGGATTTCGTGTTGCCCTTTGAGTGTGGTGCAAAAGTGTTTGCACACTTGGAGGGGGAAGATCAGCAAAGTCTTTTTTTCCTGGCACAGTTAATTTGAGAGCAGGGACGTTTCCAACTCGGCTCTGTCCTTTGGAGCTGGCCTCGGTGCGTTTCCTTCTTTTGTTAGTCGACAGCGCCATCGTGTGGTTATTTTGATGAGCGCTGGCAGACGGTGCCAGGGAAAAAGCCAAGCTGTTTGCGGCTCCGGCCTCATTGGTGTAGGAGCAGCGCAGGGAAGAGCTCCGCTGGGGGTCCTGGCTCTTAGAGACTCAGAGAATGTGATCCTGTATGTAGCACAGAAGGAAGTGGAATTGTTTTATTGTGGGCTGTGCAGTTTATAAGCTGCAAATGAAAAGGCAATTGCAGCGCAGCCTCTTCTTTTCTGTGTGATCAGCTGCTCAACATGTAACTCGCACACACTGAACTGCATCCACCTCCCTGGAGATATAAAATGTGTATATCACTTTCCTCAAACTCTATGTATTACCTTGCACTCTAGCAGATCCCAAACCACTTCAAAACGTCCAGCAGCTACTCAAAAAGAAAAAGTCCAACAAAAAGCTAGTGCTGGCCTTTAGAGTGCCTTTGCAGTCCATAAAATAGACGAAATGCACTAGGGCTTTGAATGCTTCTTCCCAACTATATAAATTCTCTCCAGGTGGCAAAGTCCATCATTACAGCAAAATTTTTCAGCTGGAGTTCTGACTGAGAGATGTGCCAGGACAGAAGGCATTTGCTGACCTACCCTTTTTCCCTGTGTAACTTGGTATTTGCAGTACAATTATTTTCAGTGTCGCTGTGTCCAAGCAGCTAGAGATTACACAGATAGAAGTGTCAAGAGAGATGCTGCTAAAGTACGCCCTTCTTATAGCAGCATTTAAATGGCACACGACGCCTTGCTGTTTTTTCTTTCCCACAGACACTTGCTGTCAATTTTTTCACTCTGGCTTCTTGATCAAAAATGTCCACCTGAAATGTCTTACAGAAATAGGCTCCAGGTGTAAAA
This sequence comes from Poecile atricapillus, assembly GCF_030490865.1. Lineage (NCBI taxonomy): Eukaryota > Metazoa > Chordata > Aves > Passeriformes > Paridae > Poecile > Poecile atricapillus. The sequence goes on from NC_081288.1 coordinate 70,278,596, forward strand.
ACCAGTACGGGGCTACATTTTCTGCGTGCTCCACATAAGTCACATCAAACTCACTCATCAAACTTCACTCTCTCCTTCCATTCTCCACTGCCTCTACCATTGTGTTCTCTGGATCTCAGAGTCTAAAGGCAGGCGCAATAGTTTCCACTGAGGGGTTGGAAGAGGTGTACAAGCAGCACAAATAGCTTCTGCGCTGCGCAGGCCATTTCTCTGCATTTTAGAGTCTAAGGGAAAGCGCTAGTGTTCCTGCGGAGAGCTGCAACAGCTGCAGAATATGTGTTGTCTTGGCACATGTTTGCAATCCACCATGATGGATCCTTAGTGAAACCAAACTGTGGTTCTGCTTCAAACCTCTCACCCTGCTTGGCCACAAAGCTTTCGCTGACATGTCCCATTGCCTTTTTATTGCTGCGTTTCATTTTCAGAGTTTGTACGGAATCATTGCACTTTGCTTCTAAGCTGAACGTCAATACTGCTGGAGTCTCATATGTCCATTTTCTTCTCACACAAAAAAACTGCTTCCTTTAAAACATGCTGATGCGACCTGCTTTCTTGCTCAGCTGTAATTTTAGGGGTGTTCTCTGTCCCGCTTACAGTCTGAATCTAAACTAAGAAGTTTATGGGACACAGATGTGCCAAGACAAATAGTTTGCTTGGACCTTGCCACGTGTATTCAAAAGCATCCTTTCACTCCACCATCAAGTCTCTGCTTTACATCCTGCAAACTTCACACACACATACATACATACATACATACTGGAATGAGGCACTTTCTTTCTTTCTTTCTTTCTTTCTCAGCTACACTCACCTATCCCCCACGCTAACTTCTTTACCCCTTTTCTCTTGGCCTTGCTATGCATACTTTTCCTCTTAAGACACCCATTGTCTGGCCTACCCCTTCCCTACATTGCCTTGCCTTTCCTTTCCTATCCAACCTTGCATTTCTTTGTCATTCCTGGCCATTGTTTTCCTCTTCCTCCCTGACCCATCCATGTCTTTCCCTTGCCCTTCCTACCAGTCCAGTGCCTTGCACCACCCATCCCCCTTGCCACTTTGTCCAGTTTCCCTTCCCCTTTGTCCAGCTCCAATCTTTCATTTCCTTCTCCTTCTAGGACTCTCATTGCCTTGCTTGCCTCTCCTTTGTCTTGCCTGGCAAAGCCACCACTTTTCTTGGCGTTACCTTTGAACCTCTCCTCTCCCTTGCCTTGCATTCCCTTGCTCACTCGTCCCCCACCTGGAAATCAATACCCCTCTTTTTGCGGAATTTCTTCATCTTGCCTTGCCCTGCCTGCTTCTCCTAGGACTCTCAAGGCTTTCACGTACCTCCAGCATTTCAGGAGCATGTGAGAGGAAGCCCAAAAGAGGTCACGTGCAAGCACACCCATCTGTCCTGGCAGCTTGCTTCTGGCACCTATCCTTACATGTCTTGAATTTTGGACATAAAATTCACATTTCACCTTTGCGCTTCAGGACCAGAATGACAGTTCTTTTGTATACCAAGGAAAGCAGGTAATCCAAGTGTTTTAGGTGCAGATTAGAGATGGCCCATGTGAGATCAAGGCCAGCCAGAGAAGTCTGTCCTAGCCCCTTTTGTGTACCAGCAGTCTTTGAATGTACCTCTCATTTGTCTTGCCTTGGTGACCCAAAAGTTTCCTTGCCTTGCCCTGCCTTGCCTCCCTAGCCTTGCACTCCCTCCAGTGCCTATGCTTACACTTGACCTGCCTACTGCTTTCCTCCAGGGAAACCTAGCCTTGCCTAGCCCCTCCTGTTTCTGCCTGGCCTTCCTATGCCCATCCTTGCCTAGAAGTTCTGGGCCTTCTCTCACCTACCACTCCATTTGCTTGCCCCTCATGGCTCCAGCCTTGTCAGCTTCTCCCTTGACTTGCCTACAATTGCGCCTACACTTGGTTTGCATTGCAAAGAGCGGTAGGCAAGGCAAAGCAAAGCAAGGAAGGTCTTTCTAGGTCTTGCCAGGCAAGGCACACATAAGCAAGCAAGCAAAACAAGAGTAGACTAGCCACAGCATCAAAGGCAAGGCAAGGCCAAGTGACTCTGAGTGCCTTTCCTTGGCAAGTAAAAGATATAGTGACAATGTAATAGGGCAGGCGTTAAAGGTACCATGAGGAGGTATAGTCCAGCAAGATATTTATGTCGTAGACCCTTCTGTGCAGGAGCCATTGTTGGACATAGTACAGGACATGGCATACAGCTTGGCTTGGTAAGTTCCTGAAGGAGAATGGCAATGCTTTCTCATGGGAAGGAAAGCACGTAGCCCCAGAGTTGGAGGTGCAGATAAGAAGCTGTGTCGCGCAGCTCAAGGACGACAGCAGCTTCTTGTGCTGGTATATTTGGAAGCACTCCCTCAATTTGTACAGTCATTGAGTCAGTATCCATCTTTGGAAGGCTGTCTGACTCTAGTAAGAGTGTTCTGACACCATTGTATGGGACCAGTCACTGGATGTTTTGGATTTTGGAGGAGGGGATGCCATTTCTCTTGAAATGAGCTTCTTGTTCTTCTCTTTGGCAAAGAAATTAAGTTTGGATGGGCACTTTGGGTGGTCTCAGTGAATGTAAAGGTTTTTCCCAAGAGGTTTCCCTGTGGGTTAGAGCTGTTGAAATGACAGTGGGAATCTAGACACCAAGTTGTTGAGCTTTTTGTCCTTGTAGCTTTAGTGTGTGAGTAGTCCCTGTTGCCATGCTGCTTGGATCTTGACTCTGAGACTGAAAGCTTAGGAGCGTAGAGCTGAAAAGAAAAGTGCCAATAGCAGGGTGTGTGTTCATTGTTTGATGGGTGAAGCTGAAATTGTAGGCAGCAAAGAACTTTCTCTCTCCGCTGGCACATTTGTTGAGCGGATGTCTTTGAGTTTGTTACCGGACTCTGCGAGAGTGAAAATGTTTGTTAGGGCAGAGGATTTCGTGTTGCCCTTTGAGTGTGGTGCAAAAGTGTTTGCACACTTGGAGGGGGAAGATCAGCAAAGTCTTTTTTTCCTGGCACAGTTAATTTGAGAGCAGGGACGTTTCCAACTCGGCTCTGTCCTTTGGAGCTGGCCTCGGTGCGTTTCCTTCTTTTGTTAGTCGACAGCGCCATCGTGTGGTTATTTTGATGAGCGCTGGCAGACGGTGCCAGGGAAAAAGCCAAGCTGTTTGCGGCTCCGGCCTCATTGGTGTAGGAGCAGCGCAGGGAAGAGCTCCGCTGGGGGTCCTGGCTCTTAGAGACTCAGAGAATGTGATCCTGTATGTAGCACAGAAGGAAGTGGAATTGTTTTATTGTGGGCTGTGCAGTTTATAAGCTGCAAATGAAAAGGCAATTGCAGCGCAGCCTCTTCTTTTCTGTGTGATCAGCTGCTCAACATGTAACTCGCACACACTGAACTGCATCCACCTCCCTGGAGATATAAAATGTGTATATCACTTTCCTCAAACTCTATGTATTACCTTGCACTCTAGCAGATCCCAAACCACTTCAAAACGTCCAGCAGCTACTCAAAAAGAAAAAGTCCAACAAAAAGCTAGTGCTGGCCTTTAGAGTGCCTTTGCAGTCCATAAAATAGACGAAATGCACTAGGGCTTTGAATGCTTCTTCCCAACTATATAAATTCTCTCCAGGTGGCAAAGTCCATCATTACAGCAAAATTTTTCAGCTGGAGTTCTGACTGAGAGATGTGCCAGGACAGAAGGCATTTGCTGACCTACCCTTTTTCCCTGTGTAACTTGGTATTTGCAGTACAATTATTTTCAGTGTCGCTGTGTCCAAGCAGCTAGAGATTACACAGATAGAAGTGTCAAGAGAGATGCTGCTAAAGTACGCCCTTCTTATAGCAGCATTTAAATGGCACACGACGCCTTGCTGTTTTTTCTTTCCCACAGACACTTGCTGTCAATTTTTTCACTCTGGCTTCTTGATCAAAAATGTCCACCTGAAATGTCTTACAGAAATAGGCTCCAGGTGTAAAAACCAGTACGGGGCTACATTTTCTGCGTGCTCCACATAAGTCACATCAAACTCACTCATCAAACTTCACTCTCTCCTTCCATTCTCCACTGCCTCTACCATTGTGTTCTCTGGATCTCAGAGTCTAAAGGCAGGCGCAATAGTTTCCACTGAGGGGTTGGAAGAGGTGTACAAGCAGCACAAATAGCTTCTGCGCTGCGCAGGCCATTTCTCTGCATTTTAGAGTCTAAGGGAAAGCGCTAGTGTTCCTGCGGAGAGCTGCAACAGCTGCAGAATATGTGTTGTCTTGGCACATGTTTGCAATCCACCATGATGGATCCTTAGTGAAACCAAACTGTGGTTCTGCTTCAAACCTCTCACCCTGCTTGGCCACAAAGCTTTCGCTGACATGTCCCATTGCCTTTTTATTGCTGCGTTTCATTTTCAGAGTTTGTACGGAATCATTGCACTTTGCTTCTAAGCTGAACGTCAATACTGCTGGAGTCTCATATGTCCATTTTCTTCTCACACAAAAAAACTGCTTCCTTTAAAACATGCTGATGCGACCTGCTTTCTTGCTCAGCTGTAATTTTAGGGGTGTTCTCTGTCCCGCTTACAGTCTGAATCTAAACTAAGAAGTTTATGGGACACAGATGTGCCAAGACAAATAGTTTGCTTGGACCTTGCCACGTGTATTCAAAAGCATCCTTTCACTCCACCATCAAGTCTCTGCTTTACATCCTGCAAACTTCACACACACATACATACATACATACATACTGGAATGAGGCACTTTCTTTCTTTCTTTCTTTCTTTCTCAGCTACACTCACCTATGCCCCACGCTAACTTCTTTACCGCTTTTCTCTTGGCCTTGCTATGCATACTTTTCCTCTTAAGACACCCATTGTCTGGCCTACCCCTTCCCTACATTGCCTTGCCTTTCCTTTCCTATCCAACCTTGCATTTCTTTGTCATTCCTGGCCATTGTTTTCCTCTTCCTCCCTGACCCATCCATGTCTTTCCCTTGCCCTTCCTACCAGTCCAGTGCCTTGCACCACCCATCCCCCTTGCCACTTTGTCCAGTTTCCCTTCCCCTTTGTCCAGCTCCAATCTTTCATTTCCTTCTCCTTCTAGGACTCTCATTGCCTTGCTTGCCTCTCCTTTGTCTTGCCTGGCAAAGCCACCACTTTTCTTGGCGTTACCTTTGAACCTCTCCTCTCCCTTGCCTTGCATTCCCTTGCTCACTCGTCCCCCACCTGGAAATCAATACCCCTCTTTTTGCGGAATTTCTTCATCTTGCCTTGCCCTGCCTGCTTCTCCTAGGACTCTCAAGGCTTTCACGTACCTCCAGCATTTCAGGAGCATGTGAGAGGAAGCCCAAAAGAGGTCACGTGCAAGCACACCCATCTGTCCTGGCAGCTTGCTTCTGGCACCTATCCTTACATGTCTTGAATTTTGGACATAAAATTCACATTTCACCTTTGCGCTTCAGGACCAGAATGACAGTTCTTTTGTATACCAAGGAAAGCAGGTAATCCAAGTGTTTTAGGTGCAGATTAGAGATGGCCCATGTGAGATCAAGGCCAGCCAGAGAAGTCTGTCCTAGCCCCTTTTGTGTACCAGCAGTCTTTGAATGTACCTCTCATTTGTCTTGCCTTGGTGACCCAAAAGTTTCCTTGCCTTGCCCTGCCTTGCCTCCCTAGCCTTGCACTCCCTCCAGTGCCTATGCTTACACTTGACCTGCCTACTGCTTTCCTCCAGGGAAACCTAGCCTTGCCTAGCCCCTCCTGTTTCTGCCTGGCCTTCCTATGCCCATCCTTGCCTAGAAGTTCTGGGCCTTCTCTCACCTACCACTCCATTTGCTTGCCCCTCATGGCTCCAGCCTTGTCAGCTTCTCCCTTGACTTGCCTACAATTGCGCCTACACTTGGTTTGCATTGCAAAGAGCGGTAGGCAAGGCAAAGCAAAGCAAGGAAGGTCTTTCTAGGTCTTGCCAGGCAAGGCACACATAAGCAAGCAAGCAAAACAAGAGTAGACTAGCCACAGCATCAAAGGCAAGGCAAGGCCAAGTGACTCTGAGTGCCTTTCCTTGGCAAGTAAAAGATATAGTGACAATGTAATAGGGCAGGCGTTAAAGGTACCATGAGGAGGTATAGTCCAGCAAGATATTTATGTCGTAGACCCTTCTGTGCAGGAGCCATTGTTGGACATAGTACAGGACATGGCATACAGCTTGGCTTGGTAAGTTCCTGAAGGAGAATGGCAATGCTTTCTCATGGGAAGGAAAGCACGTAGCCCCAGAGTTGGAGGTGCAGATAAGAAGCTGTGTCGCGCAGCTCAAGGACGACAGCAGCTTCTTGTGCTGGTATATTTGGAAGCACTCCCTCAATTTGTACAGTCATTGAGTCAGTATCCATCTTTGGAAGGCTGTCTGACTCTAGTAAGAGTGTTCTGACACCATTGTATGGGACCAGTCACTGGATGTTTTGGATTTTGGAGGAGGGGATGCCATTTCTCTTGAAATGAGCTTCTTGTTCTTCTCTTTGGCAAAGAAATTAAGTTTGGATGGGCACTTTGGGTGGTCTCAGTGAATGTAAAGGTTTTTCCCAAGAGGTTTCCCTGTGGGTTAGAGCTGTTGAAATGACAGTGGGAATCTAGACACCAAGTTGTTGAGCTTTTTGTCCTTGTAGCTTTAGTGTGTGAGTAGTCCCTGTTGCCATGCTGCTTGGATCTTGACTCTGAGACTGAAAGCTTAGGAGCGTAGAGCTGAAAAGAAAAGTGCCAATAGCAGGGTGTGTGTTCATTGTTTGATGGGTGAAGCTGAAATTGTAGGCAGCAAAGAACTTTCTCTCTCCGCTGGCACATTTGTTGAGCGGATGTCTTTGAGTTTGTTACCGGACTCTGCGAGAGTGAAAATGTTTGTTAGGGCAGAGGATTTCGTGTTGCCCTTTGAGTGTGGTGCAAAAGTGTTTGCACACTTGGAGGGGGAAGATCAGCAAAGTCTTTTTTTCCTGGCACAGTTAATTTGAGAGCAGGGACGTTTCCAACTCGGCTCTGTCCTTTGGAGCTGGCCTCGGTGCGTTTCCTTCTTTTGTTATTCGACAGCGCCATCGTGTGGTTATTTTGATGAGCGCTGGCAGACGGTGCCAGGGAAAAAGCCAAGCTGTTTGCGGCTCCGGCCTCATTGGTGTAGGAGCAGCGCAGGGAAGAGCTCCGCTGGGGGTCCTGGCTCTTAGAGACTCAGAGAATGTGATCCTGTATGTAGCACAGAAGGAAGTGGAATTGTTTTATTGTGGGCTGTGCAGTTTATAAGCTGCAAATGAAAAGGCAATTGCAGCGCAGCCTCTTCTTTTCTGTGTGATCAGCTGCTCAACATGTAACTCGCACACACTGAACTGCATCCACCTCCCTGGAGATATAAAATGTGTATATCACTTTCCTCAAACTCTATGTATTACCTTGCACTCTAGCAGATCCCAAACCACTTCAAAACGTCCAGCAGCTACTCAAAAAGAAAAAGTCCAACAAAAAGCTAGTGCTGGCCTTTAGAGTGCCTTTGCAGTCCATAAAATAGACGAAATGCACTAGGGCTTTGAATGCTTCTTCCCAACTATATAAATTCTCTCCAAGTGGCAAAGTCCATCATTACAGCAAAATTTTTCAGCTGGAGTTCTGACTGAGAGATGTGCCAGGACAGAAGGCATTTGCTGACCTACCCTTTTTCCCTGTGTAACTTGGTATTTGCAGTACAATTATTTTCAGTGTCGCTGTGTCCAAGCAGCTAGAGATTACACAGATAGAAGTGTCAAGAGAGATGCTGCTAAAGTACGCCCTTCTTATAGCAGCATTTAAATGGCACACGACGCCTTGCTGTTTTTTCTTTCCCACAGACACTTGCTGTCAATTTTTTCACTCTGGCTTCTTGATCAAAAATGTCCACCTGAAATGTCTTACAGAAATAGGCTCCAGGTGTAAAAACCAGTACGGGGCTACATTTTCTGCGTGCTCCACATAAGTCACATCAAACTCACTCATCAAACTTCACTCTCTCCTTCCATTCTCCACTGCCTCTACCATTGTGTTCTCTGGATCTCAGAGTCTAAAGGCAGGCGCAATAGTTTCCACTGAGGGGTTGGAAGAGGTGTACAAGCAGCACAAATAGCTTCTGCGCTGCGCAGGCCATTTCTCTGCATTTTAGAGTCTAAGGGAAAGCGCTAGTGTTCCTGCGGAGAGCTGCAACAGCTGCAGAATATGTGTTGTCTTGGCACATGTTTGCAATCCACCATGATGGATCCTTAGTGAAACCAAACTGTGGTTCTGCTTCAAACCTCTCACCCTGCTTGGCCACAAAGCTTTCGCTGACATGTCCCATTGCCTTTTTATTGCTGCGTTTCATTTTCAGAGTTTGTACGGAATCATTGCACTTTGCTTCTAAGCTGAACGTCGATACTGCTGGAGTCTCATATGTCCATTTTCTTCTCACACAAAAAAACTGCTTCCTTTAAAACATGCTGATGCGACCTGCTTTCTTGCTCAGCTGTAATTTTAGGGGTGTTCTCTGTCCCGCTTACAGTCTGAATCTAAACTAAGAAGTTTATGGGACACAGATGTGCCAAGACAAATAGTTTGCTTGGACCTTGCCACGTGTATTCAAAAGCATCCTTTCACTCCACCATCAAGTCTCTGCTTTACATCCTGCAAACTTCACACACACATACATACATACATACATACTGGAATGAGGCACTTTCTTTCTTTCTTTCTCAGCTACACTCACCTATCCCCCACGCTAACTTCTTTACCCCTTTTCTCTTGGCCTTGCTATGCATACTTTTCCTCTTAAGACACCCATTGTCTGGCCTACCCCTTCCCTACATTGCCTTGCCTTTCCTTTCCTATCCAACCTTGCATTTCTTTGTCATTCCTGGCCATTGTTTTCCTCTTCCTCCCTGACCCATCCATGTCTTTCCCTTGCCCTTCCTACCAGTCCAGTGCCTTGCACCACCCATCCCCCTTGCCACTTTGTCCAGTTTCCCTTCCCCTTTGTCCAGCTCCAATCTTTCATTTCCTTCTCCTTCTAGGACTCTCATTGCCTTGCTTACCTCTTTTTTGTCTTGCCTGGCAAAGCCACCACTTTTCTTGGCATTACCTTTGAACCTCTCCTCTCCCTTGCCTTGCATTCCCTTGCTCACTCGTCCCCCACCTGGAATTCAATACCCCTCTTTTTGCGGAATTTCTTCATCTTGCCTTGCCCTGCCTGCTTCTCCTAGGACTCTCAAGGCTTTCACGTACCTCCAGCATTTCAGGAGCATGTGAGAGGAAGCCCAAAAGAGGTCACGTGCAAGCACACCCATCTGTCCTGGCAGCTTGCTTCTGGCACCTATCCTTACATGTCTTGAATTTTGGACATAAAATTCACATTTCACCTTTGCGCTTCAGGACCAGAATGACAGTTCTTTTGTATACCAAGGAAAGCAGGTAATCCAAGTGTTTTAGGTGCAGATTAGAGATGGCCCATGTGAGATCAAGGCCAGCCAGAGAAGTCTGTCCTAGCCCCTTTTGTGTACCAGCAGTCTTTGAATGTACCTCTCATTTGTCTTGCCTTGGTGACCCAAAAGTTTCCTTGCCTTGCCCTGCCTTGCCTCCCTAGCCTTGCACTCCCTCCAGTGCCTATGCTTACACTTGACCTGCCTACTGCTTTCCTCCAGGGAAACCTAGCCTTGCCTAGCCCCTCCTGTTTCTGCCTGGCCTTCCTATGCCCATCCTTGCCTAGAAGTTCTGGGCCTTCTCTCACCTACGCCTCCATTTGCTTGCCCCTCATGGCTCCAGCCTTGTCAGCTTCTCCCTTGACTTGCCTACAATTGCGCCTACACTTGGTTTGCATTGCAAAGAGCGGTAGGCAAGGCAAAGCAAAGCAAGGAAGGTCTTTCTAGGTCTTGCCAGGCAAGGCACACATAAGCAAGCAAGCAAAACAAGAGTAGACTAGCCACAGCATCAAAGGCAAGGCAAGGCCAAGTGACTCTGAGTGCCTTTCCTTGGCAAGTAAAAGATATAGTGACAATGTAATAGGGCAGGCGTTAAAGGTACCATGAGGAGGTATAGTCCAGCAAGATATTTATGTCGTAGACCCTTCTGTGCAGGAGCCATTGTTGGACATAGTACAGGACATGGCATACAGCTTGGCTTGGTAAGTTCCTGAAGGAGAATGGCAATGCTTTCTCATGGGAAGGAAAGCACGTAGCCCCAGAGTTGGAGGTGCAGATAAGAAGCTGTGTCGCGCAGCTCAAGGACGACAGCAGCTTCTTGTGCTGGTATATTTGGAAGCACTCCCTCAATTTGTACAGTCATTGAGTCAGTATCCATCTTTGGAAGGCTGTCTGACTCTAGTAAGAGTGTTCTGACACCATTGTATGGGACCAGTCACTGGATGTTTTGGATTTTGGAGGAGGGGATGCCATTTCTCTTGAAATGAGCTTCTTGTTCTTCTCTTTGGCAAAGAAATTAAGTTTGGATGGGCACTTTGGGTGGTCTCAGTGAATGTAAAGGTTTTTCCCAAGAGGTTTCCCTGTGGGTTAGAGCTGTTGAAATGACAGTGGGAATCTAGACACCAAGTTGTTGAGCTTTTTGTCCTTGTAGCTTTAGTGTGTGAGTAGTCCCTGTTGCCATGCTGCTTGGATCTTGACTCTGAGACTGAAAGCTTAGGAGCGTAGAGCTGAAAAGAAAAGTGCCAATAGCAGGGTGTGTGTTCATTGTTTGATGGATGAAGCTGAAATTGTAGGCAGCAAAGAACTTTCTCTCTCCGCTGGCACATTTGTTGAGCGGATGTCTTTGAGTTTGTTACCGGACTCTGCGAGAGTGAAAATGTTTGTTAGGGCAGAGGATTTCGTGTTGCCCTTTGAGTGTGGTGCAAAAGTGTTTGCACACTTGGAGGGGGAAGATCAGCAAAGTCTTTTTTTCCTGGCACAGTTAATTTGAGAGCAGGGACGTTTCCAACTCGGCTCTGTCCTTTGGAGCTGGCCTCGGTGCGTTTCCTTCTTTTGTTAGTCGACAGCGCCATCGTGTGGTTATTTTGATGAGCGCTGGCAGACGGTGCCAGGGAAAAAGCCAAGCTGTTTGCGGCTCCGGCCTCATTGGTGTAGGAGCAGCGCAGGGAAGAGCTCCGCTGGGGGTCCTGGCTCTTAGAGACTCAGAGAATGTGATCCTGTATGTAGCACAGAAGGAAGTGGAATTGTTTTATTGTGGGCTGTGCAGTTTATAAGCTGCAAATGAAAAGGCAATTGCAGCGCAGCCTCTTCTTTTCTGTGTGATCAGCTGCTCAACATGTAACTCGCACACACTGAACTGCATCCACCTCCCTGGAGATATAAAATGTGTATATCACTTTCCTCAAACTCTATGTATTACCTTGCACTCTAGCAGATCCCAAACCACTTCAAAACGTCCAGCAGCTACTCAAAAAGAAAAAGTCCAACAAAAAGCTAGTGCTGGCCTTTAGAGTGCCTTTGCAGTCCATAAAATAGACGAAATGCACTAGGGCTTTGAATGCTTCTTCCCAACTTTATAAATTCTCTCCAAGTGGCAAAGTCCATCATTACAGCAAAATTTTTCAGCTGGAGTTCTGACTGAGAGATGTGCCAGGACAGAAGGCATTTGCTGACCTACCCTTTTTCCCTGTGTAACTTGGTATTTGCAGTACAATTATTTTCAGTGTCGCTGTGTCCAAGCAGCTAGAGATTACACAGATAGAAGTGTCAAGAGAGATGCTGCTAAAGTACGCCCTTCTTATAGCAGCATTTAAATGGCACACGACGCCTTGCTGCTTTTTCTTTCCCACAGACACTTGCTGTCAATTTTTTCACTCTGGCTTCTTGATCAAAAATGTCCACCTGAAATGTCTTACAGAAATAGGCTCCAGGTGTAAAAACCAGTACGGGGCTACATTTTCTGCGTGCTCCACATAAGTCACATCAAACTCACTCATCAAACTTCACTCTCTCCTTCCATTCTCCACTGCCTCTACCATTGTGTTCTCTGGATCTCAGAGTCTAAAGGCAGGCGCAATAGTTTCCACTGAGGGGTTGGAAGAGGTGTACAAGCAGCACAAATAGCTTCTGCGCTGCGCAGGCCATTTCTCTGCATTTTAGAGTCTAAGGGAAAGCGCTAGTGTTCCTGCGGAGAGCTGCAACAGCTGCAGAATATGTGTTGTCTTGGCACATGTTTGCAATCCACCATGATGGATCCTTAGTGAAACCAAACTGTGGTTCTGCTTCAAACATCTCACCCTGCTTGGCCACAAAGCTTTCGCTGACATGTCCCATTGCCTTTTTATTGCTGCGTTTCATTTTCAGAGTTTGTACGGAATCATTGCACTTTGCTTCTAAGCTGAACGTCGATACTGCTGGAGTCTCATATGTCCATTTTCTTCTCACACAAAAAAACTGCTTCCTTTAAAACATGCTGATGCGACCTGCTTTCTTGCTCAGCTGTAATTTTAGGGGTGTTCTCTGTCCCGCTTACAGTCTGAATCTAAACTAAGAAGTTTATGGGACACAGATGTGCCAAGACAAATAGTTTGCTTGGACCTTGCCACGTGTATTCAAAAGCATCCTTTCACTCCACCATCAAGTCTCTGCTTTACAACCTGCAAACTTCACACACACATACATACATACAAACTGGAATGAGGCACTTTCTTTCTTTCTTTCTTTCTCAGCTACACTCACCTATGCCCCACGCTAACTTCTTTACCCCTTTTCTCTTGGCCTTGCTATGCATACTTTTCCTCTTAAGACACCCATTGTCTGGCCTACCCCTTCCCTACATTGCCTTGCCTTTCCTTTCCTATCCAACCTTGCATTTCTTTGTCATTCCTGGCCATTGTTTTCCTCTTCCTCCCTGACCCATCCATGTCTTTCCCTTGCCCTTCCTACCAGTCCAGTGCCTTGCACCACCCATCCCCCTTGCCACTTTGTCCAGTTTCCCTTCCCCTTTGTCCAGCTCCAATCTTTCATTTCCTTCTCCTTCTAGGACTCTCATTGCCTTGCTTACCTCTTTTTTGTCTTGCCTGGCAAAGCCACCACTTTTCTTGGCATTACCTTTGAACCTCTCCTCTCCCTTGCCTTGCATTCCCTTGCTCACTCGTCCCCCACCTGGAATTCAATACCCCTCTTTTTGCGGAATTTCTTCATCTTGCCTTGCCCTGCCTGCTTCTCCTAGGACTCTCAAGGCTTTCACGTACCTCCAGCATTTCAGGAGCATGTGAGAGGAAGCCCAAAAGAGGTCACGTGCAAGCACACCCATCTGTCCTGGCAGCTTGCTTCTGGCACCTATCCTTACATGTCTTGAATTTTGGACATAAAATTCACATTTCACCTTTGCGCTTCAGGACCAGAATGACAGTTCTTTTGTATACCAAGGAAAGCAGGTAATCCAAGTGTTTTAGGTGCAGATTAGAGATGGCCCATGTGAGATCAAGGCCAGCCAGAGAAGTCTGTCCTAGCCCCTTTTGTGTACCAGCAGTCTTTGAATGTACCTCTCATTTGTCTTGCCTTGGTGACCCAAAAGTTTCCTTGCCTTGCCCTGCCTTGCCTCCCTAGCCTTGCACTCCCTCCAGTGCCTATGCTTACACTTGACCTGCCTACTGCTTTCCTCCAGGGAAACCTAGCCTTGCCTAGCCCCTCCTGTTTCTGCCTGGCCTTCCTATGCCCATCCTTGCCTAGAAGTTCTGGGCCTTCTCTCACCTACGCCTCCATTTGCTTGCCCCTCATGGCTCCAGCCTTGTCAGCTTCTCCCTTGACTTGCCTACAATTGCGCCTACACTTGGTTTGCATTGCAAAGAGCGGTAGGCAAGGCAAAGCAAAGCAAGGAAGGTCTTTCTAGGTCTTGCCAGGCAAGGCACACATAAGCAAGCAAGCAAAACAAGAGTAGACTAGCCACAGCATCAAAGGCAAGGCAAGGCCAAGTGACTCTGAGTGCCTTTCCTTGGCAAGTAAAAGATATAGTGACAATGTAATAGGGCAGGCGTTAAAGGTACCATGAGGAGGTATAGTCCAGCAAGATATTTATGTCGTAGACCCTTCTGTGCAGGAGCCATTGTTGGACATAGTACAGGACATGGCATACAGCTTGGCTTGGTAAGTTCCTGAAGGAGAATGGCAATGCTTTCTCATGGGAAGGAAAGCACGTAGCCCCAGAGTTGGAGGTGCAGATAAGAAGCTGTGTCGCGCAGCTCAAGGACGACAGCAGCTTCTTGTGCTGGTATATTTGGAAGCACTCCCTCAATTTGTACAGTCATTGAGTCAGTATCCATCTTTGGAAGGCTGTCTGACTCTAGTAAGAGTGTTCTGACACCATTGTATGGGACCAGTCACTGGATGTTTTGGATTTTGGAGGAGGGGATGCCATTTCTCTTGAAATGAGCTTCTTGTTCTTCTCTTTGGCAAAGAAATTAAGTTTGGATGGGCACTTTGGGTGGTCTCAGTGAATGTAAAGGTTTTTCCCAAGAGGTTTCCCTGTGGGTTAGAGCTGTTGAAATGACAGTGGGAATCTAGACACCAAGTTGTTGAGCTTTTTGTCCTTGTAGCTTTAGTGTGTGAGTAGTCCCTGTTGCCATGCTGCTTGGATCTTGACTCTGAGACTGAAAGCTTAGGAGCGTAGAGCTGAAAAGAAAAGTGCCAATAGCAGGGTGTGTGTTCATTGTTTGATGGATGAAGCTGAAATTGTAGGCAGCAAAGAACTTTCTCTCTCCGCTGGCACATTTGTTGAGCGGATGTCTTTGAGTTTGTTACCGGACTCTGCGAGAGTGAAAATGTTTGTTAGGGCAGAGGATTTCGTGTTGCCCTTTGAGTGTGGTGCAAAAGTGTTTGCACACTTGGAGGGGGAAGATCAGCAAAGTCTTTTTTTCCTGGCACAGTTAATTTGAGAGCAGGGACGTTTCCAACTCGGCTCTGTCCTTTGGAGCTGGCCTCGGTGCGTTTCCTTCTTTTGTTAGTCGACAGCGCCATCGTGTGGTTATTTTGATGAGCGCTGGCAGACGGTGCCAGGGAAAAAGCCAAGCTGTTTGCGGCTCCGGCCTCATTGGTGTAGGAGCAGCGCAGGGAAGAGCTCCGCTGGGGGTCCTGGCTCTTAGAGACTCAGAGAATGTGATCCTGTATGTAGCACAGAAGGAAGTGGAATTGTTTTATTGTGGGCTGTGCAGTTTATAAGCTGCAAATGAAAAGGCAATTGCAGCGCAGCCTCTTCTTTTCTGTGTGATCAGCTGCTCAACATGTAACTCGCACACACTGAACTGCATCCACCTCCCTGGAGATATAAAATGTGTATATCACTTTCCTCAAACTCTATGTATTACCTTGCACTCTAGCAGATCCCAAACCACTTCAAAACGTCCAGCAGCTACTCAAAAAGAAAAAGTCCAACAAAAAGCTAGTGCTGGCCTTTAGAGTGCCTTTGCAGTCCATAAAATAGACGAAATGCACTAGGGCTTTGAATGCTTCTTCCCAACTTTATAAATTCTCTCCAAGTGGCAAAGTCCATCATTACAGCAAAATTTTTCAGCTGGAGTTCTGACTGAGAGATGTGCCAGGACAGAAGGCATTTGCTGACCTACCCTTTTTCCCTGTGTAACTTGGTATTTGCAGTACAATTATTTTCAGTGTCGCTGTGTCCAAGCAGCTAGAGATTACACAGATAGAAGTGTCAAGAGAGATGCTGCTAAAGTACGCCCTTCTTATAGCAGCATTTAAATGGCACACGACGCCTTGCTGCTTTTTCTTTCCCACAGACACTTGCTGTCAATTTTTTCACTCTGGCTTCTTGATCAAAAATGTCCACCTGAAATGTCTTACAGAAATAGGCTCCAGGTGTAAAAACCAGTACGGGGCTACATTTTCTGCGTGCTCCACATAAGTCACATCAAACTCACTCATCAAACTTCACTCTCTCCTTCCATTCTCCACTGCCTCTACCATTGTGTTCTCTGGATCTCAGAGTCTAAAGGCAGGCGCAATAGTTTCCACTGAGGGGTTGGAAGAGGTGTACAAGCAGCACAAATAGCTTCTGCGCTGCGCAGGCCATTTCTCTGCATTTTAGAGTCTAAGGGAAAGCGCTAGTGTTCCTGCGGAGAGCTGCAACAGCTGCAGAATATGTGTTGTCTTGGCACATGTTTGCAATCCACCATGATGGATCCTTAGTGAAACCAAACTGTGGTTCTGCTTCAAACATCTCACCCTGCTTGGCCACAAAGCTTTCGCTGACATGTCCCATTGCCTTTTTATTGCTGCGTTTCATTTTCAGAGTTTGTACGGAATCATTGCACTTTGCTTCTAAGCTGAACGTCGATACTGCTGGAGTCTCATATGTCCATTTTCTTCTCACACAAAAAAACTGCTTCCTTTAAAACATGCTGATGCGACCTGCTTTCTTGCTCAGCTGTAATTTTAGGGGTGTTCTCTGTCCCGCTTACAGTCTGAATCTAAACTAAGAAGTTTATGGGACACAGATGTGCCAAGACAAATAGTTTGCTTGGACCTTGCCACGTGTATTCAAAAGCATCCTTTCACTCCACCATCAAGTCTCTGCTTTACAACCTGCAAACTTCACACACACATACATACATACAAACTGGAATGAGGCACTTTCTTTCTTTCTTTCTTTCTCAGCTACACTCACCTATGCCCCACGCTAACTTCTTTACCGCTTTTCTCTTGGCCTTGCTATGCATACTTTTCCTCTTAAGACACCCATTGTCTGGCCTACCCCTTCCCTACATTGCCTTGCCTTTCCTTTCCTATCCAACCTTGCATTTCTTTGTCATTCCTGGCCATTGTTTTCCTCTTCCTCCCTGACCCATCCATGTCTTTCCCTTGCCCTTCCTACCAGTCCAGTGCCTTGCACCACCCATCCCCCTTGCCACTTTGTCCAGTTTCCCTTCCCCTTTGTCCAGCTCTAATCTTTCATTTCCTTCTCCTTCTAGGACTCTCATTGCCTTGCTTGCCTCTCCTTTGTCTTGCCTGGCAAAGCCACCACTTTTCTTGGCGTTACCTTTGAACCTCTCCTCTCCCTTGCCTTGCATTCCCTTGCTCACTCGTCCCCCACCTGGAATTCAATACCCCTCTTTTTGCGGAATTTCTTCATCTTGCCTTGCCCTGCCTGCTTCTCCTAGGACTCTCAAGGCTTTCACGTACCTCCAGCGTTTCAGGAGCATGTGAGAGGAAGCCCAAAAGAGGTCACGTGCAAGCACACCCATCTGTCCTGGCAGCTTGCTTCTGGCACCTATCCTTACATGTCTTGAATTTTGGACATAAAATTCACATTTCACCTTTGCGCTTCAGGACCAGAATGACAGTTCTTTTGTATACCAAGGAAAGCAGGTAATCCAAGTGTTTTAGGTGCAGATTAGAGATGGCCCATGTGAGATCAAGGCCAGCCAGAGAAGTCTGTCCTAGCCCCTTTTGTGTACCAGCAGTCTTTGAATGTACCTCTCATTTGTCTTGCCTTGGTGACCCAAAAGTTTCCTTGCCTTGCCCTGCCTTGCCTCCCTAGCCTTGCACTCCCTCCAGTGCCTATGCTTACACTTGACCTGCCTACTGCTTTCCTCCAGGGAAACCTAGCCTTGCCTAGCCCCTCCTGTTTCTGCCTGGCCTTCCTATGCCCATCCTTGCCTAGAAGTTCTGGGCCTTCTCTCACCTACGCCTCCATTTGCTTGCCCCTCATGGCTCCAGCCTTGTCAGCTTCTCCCTTGACTTGCCTACAATTGCGCCTACACTTGGTTTGCATTGCAAAGAGCGGTAGGCAAGGCAAAGCAAAGCAAGGAAGGTCTTTCTAGGTCTTGCCAGGCAAGGCACACATAAGCAAGCAAGCAAAACAAGAGTAGACTAGCCACAGCATCAAAGGCAAGGCAAGGCCAAGTGACTCTGAGTGCCTTTCCTTGGCAAGTAAAAGATATAGTGACAATGTAATAGGGCAGGCGTTAAAGGTACCATGAGGAGGTATAGTCCAGCAAGATATTTATGTCGTAGACCCTTCTGTGCAGGAGCCATTGTTGGACATAGTACAGGACATGGCATACAGCTTGGCTTGGTAAGTTCCTGAAGGAGAATGGCAATGCTTTCTCATGGGAAGGAAAGCACGTAGCCCCAGAGTTGGAGGTGCAGATAAGAAGCTGTGTCGCGCAGCTCAAGGACGACAGCAGCTTCTTGTGCTGGTATATTTGGAAGCATTCCCTCAATTTGTACAGTCATTGAGTCAGTATCCATCTTTGGAAGGCTGTCTGCCTCTAGTAAGAGTGTTCTGACACCATTGTATGGGACCAGTCACTGGATGTTTTGGATTTTGGAGGAGGGGATGCCATTTCTCTTGAAATGAGCTTCTTGTTCTTCTCTTTGGCAAAGAAATTAAGTTTGGATGGGCACTTTGGGTGGTCTCAGTGAATGTAAAGGTTTTTCCCAAGAGGTTTCCCTGTGGGTTAGAGCTGTTGAAATGACAGTGGGAATCTAGACACCAAGTTGTTGAGCTTTTTGTCCTTGTAGCTTTAGTGTGTGAGTAGTCCCTGTTGCCATGCTGCTTGGATCTTGACTCTGAGACTGAAAGCTTAGGAGCGTAGAGCTGAAAAGAAAAGTGCCAATAGCAGGGTGTGTGTTCATTGTTTGATGGGTGAAGCTGAAATTGTAGGCAGCAAAGAACTTTCTCTCTCCGCTGGCACATTTGTTGAGCGGATGTCTTTGAGTTTGTTACCGGACTCTGCGAGAGTGAAAATGTTTGTTAGGGCAGAGGATTTCGTGTTGCCCTTTGAGTGTGGTGCAAAAGTGTTTGCACACTTGGAGGGGGAAGATCAGCAAAGTCTTTTTTTCCTGGCACAGTTAATTTGAGAGCAGGGACGTTTCCAACTCGGCTCTGTCCTTTGGAGCTGGCCTCGGTGCGTTTCCTTCTTTTGTTAGTCGACAGCGCCATCGTGTGGTTATTTTGATGAGCGCTGGCAGCCGGTGCCAGGGAAAAAGCCAAGCTGTTTGCGGCTCCGGCCTCATTGGTGTAGGAGCAGCGCAGGGAAGAGCTCCGCTGGGGGTCCTGGCTCTTAGAGACTCAGAGAATGTGATCCTGTATGTAGCACAGAAGGAAGTGGAATTGTTTTATTGTGGGCTGTGCAGTTTATAAGCTGCAAATGAAAAGGCAATTGCAGCGCAGCCTCTTCTTTTCTGTGTGATCAGCTGCTCAACATGTAACTCGCACACACTGAACTGCATCCACCTCCCTGGAGATATAAAATGTGTATATCACTTTCCTCAAACTCTATGTATTACCTTGCACTCTAGCAGATCCCAAACCACTTCAAAACGTCCAGCAGCTACTCAAAAAGAAAAAGTCCAACAAAAAGCTAGTGCTGGCCTTTAGAGTGCCTTTGCAGTCCATAAAATAGACGAAATGCACTAGGGCTTTGAATGCTTCTTCCCAACTATATAAATTCTCTCCAAGTGGCAAAGTCCATCATTACAGCAAAATTTTTCAGCTGGAGTTCTGACTGAGAGATGTGCCAGGACAGAAGGCATTTGCTGACCTACCCTTTTTCCCTGTGTAACTTGGTATTTGCAGTACAATTATTTTCAGTGTCGCTGTGTCCAAGCAGCTAGAGATTACACAGATAGAAGTGTCAAGAGAGATGCTGCTAAAGTACGCCCTTCTTATAGCAGCATTTAAATGGCACACGACGCCTTGCTGTTTTTTCTTTCCCACAGACACTTGCTGTCAATTTTTTCACTCTGGCTTCTTGATCAAAAATGTCCACCTGAAATGTCTTACAGAAATAGGCTCCAGGTGTAAAAACCAGTACGGGGCTACATTTTCTGCGTGCTCCACATAAGTCACATCAAACTCACTCATCAAACTTCACTCTCTCCTTCCATTCTCCACTGCCTCTACCATTGTGTTCTCTGGATCTCAGAGTCTAAAGGCAGGCGCAATAGTTTCCACTGAGGGGTTGGAAGAGGTGTACAAGCAGCACAAATAGCTTCTGCGCTGCGCAGGCCATTTCTCTGCATTTTAGAGTCTAAGGGAAAGCGCTAGTGTTCCTGCGGAGAGCTGCAACAGCTGCAGAATATGTGTTGTCTTGGCACATGTTTGCAATCCACCATGATGGATCCTTAGTGAAACCAAACTGTGGTTCTGCTTCAAACATCTCACCCTGCTTGGCCACAAAGCTTTCGCTGACATGTCCCATTGCCTTTTTATTGCTGCGTTTCATTTTCAGAGTTTGTACGGAATCATTGCACTTTGCTTCTAAGCTGAACGTCGATACTGCTGGAGTCTCATATGTCCATTTTCTTCTCACACAAAAAAACTGCTTCCTTTAAAACATGCTGATGCGACCTGCTTTCTTGCTCAGCTGTAATTTTAGGGGTGTTCTCTGTCCCGCTTACAGTCTGAATCTAAACTAAGAAGTTTATGGGACACAGATGTGCCAAGACAAATAGTTTGCTTGGACCTTGCCACGTGTATTCAAAAGCATCCTTTCACTCCACCATCAAGTCTCTGCTTTACAACCTGCAAACTTCACACACACATACATACATACAAACTGGAATGAGGCACTTTCTTTCTTTCTTTCTTTCTCAGCTACACTCACCTATGCCCCACGCTAACTTCTTTACCGCTTTTCTCTTGGCCTTGCTATGCATACTTTTCCTCTTAAGACACCCATTGTCTGGCCTACCCCTTCCCTACATTGCCTTGCCTTTCCTTTCCTATCCAACCTTGCATTTCTTTGTCATTCCTGGCCATTGTTTTCCTCTTCCTCCCTGACCCATCCATGTCTTTCCCTTGCCCTTCCTACCAGTCCAGTGCCTTGCACCACCCATCCCCCTTGCCACTTTGTCCAGTTTCCCTTCCCCTTTGTCCAGCTCTAATCTTTCATTTCCTTCTCCTTCTAGGACTCTCATTGCCTTGCTTGCCTCTCCTTTGTCTTGCCTGGCAAAGCCACCACTTTTCTTGGCGTTACCTTTGAACCTCTCCTCTCCCTTGCCTTGCATTCCCTTGCTCACTCGTCCCCCACCTGGAATTCAATACCCCTCTTTTTGCGGAATTTCTTCATCTTGCCTTGCCCTGCCTGCTTCTCCTAGGACTCTCAAGGCTTTCACGTACCTCCAGCGTTTCAGGAGCATGTGAGAGGAAGCCCAAAAGAGGTCACGTGCAAGCACACCCATCTGTCCTGGCAGCTTGCTTCTGGCACCTATCCTTACATGTCTTGAATTTTGGACATAAAATTCACATTTCACCTTTGCGCTTCAGGACCAGAATGACAGTTCTTTTGTATACCAAGGAAAGCAGGTAATCCAAGTGTTTTAGGTGCAGATTAGAGATGGCCCATGTGAGATCAAGGCCAGCCAGAGAAGTCTGTCCTAGCCCCTTTTGTGTACCAGCAGTCTTTGAATGTACCTCTCATTTGTCTTGCCTTGGTGACCCAAAAGTTTCCTTGCCTTGCCCTGCCTTGCCTCCCTAGCCTTGCACTCCCTCCAGTGCCTATGCTTACACTTGACCTGCCTACTGCTTTCCTCCAGGGAAACCTAGCCTTGCCTAGCCCCTCCTGTTTCTGCCTGGCCTTCCTATGCCCATCCTTGCCTAGAAGTTCTGGGCCTTCTCTCACCTACGCCTCCATTTGCTTGCCCCTCATGGCTCCAGCCTTGTCAGCTTCTCCCTTGACTTGCCTACAATTGCGCCTACACTTGGTTTGCATTGCAAAGAGCGGTAGGCAAGGCAAAGCAAAGCAAGGAAGGTCTTTCTAGGTCTTGCCAGGCAAGGCACACATAAGCAAGCAAGCAAAACAAGAGTAGACTAGCCACAGCATCAAAGGCAAGGCAAGGCCAAGTGACTCTGAGTGCCTTTCCTTGGCAAGTAAAAGATATAGTGACAATGTAATAGGGCAGGCGTTAAAGGTACCATGAGGAGGTATAGTCCAGCAAGATATTTATGTCGTAGACCCTTCTGTGCAGGAGCCATTGTTGGACATAGTACAGGACATGGCATACAGCTTGGCTTGGTAAGTTCCTGAAGGAGAATGGCAATGCTTTCTCATGGGAAGGAAAGCACGTAGCCCCAGAGTTGGAGGTGCAGATAAGAAGCTGTGTCGCGCAGCTCAAGGACGACAGCAGCTTCTTGTGCTGGTATATTTGGAAGCATTCCCTCAATTTGTACAGTCATTGAGTCAGTATCCATCTTTGGAAGGCTGTCTGCCTCTAGTAAGAGTGTTCTGACACCATTGTATGGGACCAGTCACTGGATGTTTTGGATTTTGGAGGAGGGGATGCCATTTCTCTTGAAATGAGCTTCTTGTTCTTCTCTTTGGCAAAGAAATTAAGTTTGGATGGGCACTTTGGGTGGTCTCAGTGAATGTAAAGGTTTTTCCCAAGAGGTTTCCCTGTGGGTTAGAGCTGTTGAAATGACAGTGGGAATCTAGACACCAAGTTGTTGAGCTTTTTGTCCTTGTAGCTTTAGTGTGTGAGTAGTCCCTGTTGCCATGCTGCTTGGATCTTGACTCTGAGACTGAAAGCTTAGGAGCGTAGAGCTGAAAAGAAAAGTGCCAATAGCAGGGTGTGTGTTCATTGTTTGATGGGTGAAGCTGAAATTGTAGGCAGCAAAGAACTTTCTCTCTCCGCTGGCACATTTGTTGAGCGGATGTCTTTGAGTTTGTTACCGGACTCTGCGAGAGTGAAAATGTTTGTTAGGGCAGAGGATTTCGTGTTGCCCTTTGAGTGTGGTGCAAAAGTGTTTGCACACTTGGAGGGGGAAGATCAGCAAAGTCTTTTTTTCCTGGCACAGTTAATTTGAGAGCAGGGACGTTTCCAACTCGGCTCTGTCCTTTGGAGCTGGCCTCGGTGCGTTTCCTTCTTTTGTTAGTCGACAGCGCCATCGTGTGGTTATTTTGATGAGCGCTGGCAGCCGGTGCCAGGGAAAAAGCCAAGCTGTTTGCGGCTCCGGCCTCATTGGTGTAGGAGCAGCGCAGGGAAGAGCTCCGCTGGGGGTCCTGGCTCTTAGAGACTCAGAGAATGTGATCCTGTATGTAGCACAGAAGGAAGTGGAATTGTTTTATTGTGGGCTGTGCAGTTTATAAGCTGCAAATGAAAAGGCAATTGCAGCGCAGCCTCTTCTTTTCTGTGTGATCAGCTGCTCAACATGTAACTCGCACACACTGAACTGCATCCACCTCCCTGGAGATATAAAATGTGTATATCACTTTCCTCAAACTCTATGTATTACCTTGCACTCTAGCAGATCCCAAACCACTTCAAAACGTCCAGCAGCTACTCAAAAAGAAAAAGTCCAACAAAAAGCTAGTGCTGGCCTTTAGAGTGCCTTTGCAGTCCATAAAATAGACGAAATGCACTAGGGCTTTGAATGCTTCTTCCCAACTATATAAATTCTCTCCAAGTGGCAAAGTCCATCATTACAGCAAAATTTTTCAGCTGGAGTTCTGACTGAGAGATGTGCCAGGACAGAAGGCATTTGCTGACCTACCCTTTTTCCCTGTGTAACTTGGTATTTGCAGTACAATTATTTTCAGTGTCGCTGTGTCCAAGCAGCTAGAGATTACACAGATAGAAGTGTCAAGAGAGATGCTGCTAAAGTACGCCCTTCTTATAGCAGCATTTAAATGGCACACGACGCCTTGCTGTTTTTTCTTTCCCACAGACACTTGCTGTCAATTTTTTCACTCTGGCTTCTTGATCAAAAATGTCCACCTGAAATGTCTTACAGAAATAGGCTCCAGGTGTAAAAACCAGTACGGGGCTACATTTTCTGCGTGCTCCACATAAGTCACATCAAACTCACTCATCAAACTTCACTCTCTCCTTCCATTCTCCACTGCCTCTACCATTGTGTTCTCTGGATCTCAGAGTCTAAAGGCAGGCGCAATAGTTTCCACTGAGGGGTTGGAAGAGGTGTACAAGCAGCACAAATAGCTTCTGCGCTGCGCAGGCCATTTCTCTGCATTTTAGAGTCTAAGGGAAAGCGCTAGTGTTCCTGCGGAGAGCTGCAACAGCTGCAGAATATGTGTTGTCTTGGCACATGTTTGCAATCCACCATGATGGATCCTTAGTGAAACCAAACTGTGGTTCTGCTTCAAACCTCTCACCCTGCTTGGCCACAAAGCTTTCGCTGACATGTCCCATTGCCTTTTTATTGCTGCGTTTCATTTTCAGAGTTTGTACGGAATCATTGCACTTTGCTTCTAAGCTGAACGTCGATACTGCTGGAGTCTCATATGTCCATTTTCTTCTCACACAAAAAAACTGCTTCCTTTAAAACATGCTGATGCGACCTGCTTTCTTGCTCAGCTGTAATTTTAGGGGTGTTCTCTGTCCCGCTTACAGTCTGAATCTAAACTAAGAAGTTTATGGGACACAGATGTGCCAAGACAAATAGTTTGCTTGGACCTTGCCACGTGTATTCAAAAGCATCCTTTCACTCCACCATCAAGTCTCTGCTTTACATCCTGCAAACTTCACACACACATACATACATACATACAAACTGGAATGAGGCACTTTCTTTCTTTCTTTCTCAGCTACACTCACCTATGCCCCACGCTAACTTCTTTACCGCTTTTCTCTTGGCCTTGCTATGCATACTTTTCCTCTTAAGACACCCATTGTCTGGCCTACCCCTTCCCTACATTGCCTTGCCTTTCCTTTCCTATCCAACCTTGCATTTCTTTGTCATTCCTGGCCATTGTTTTCCTCTTCCTCCCTGACCCATCCATGTCTTTCCCTTGCCCTTCCTACCAGTCCAGTGCCTTGCACCACCCATCCCCCTTGCCACTTTGTCCAGTTTCCCTTCCCCTTTGTCCAGCTCTAATCTTTCATTTCCTTCTCCTTCTAGGACTCTCATTGCCTTGCTTACCTCTTTTTTGTCTTGCCTGGCAAAGCCACCACTTTTCTTGGCATTACCTTTGAACCTCTCCTCTCCCTTGCCTTGCATTCCCTTGGTCACTCGTCCCCCACCTGGAATTCAATACCCCTCTTTTTGCGGAATTTCTTCATCTTGCCTTGCCCTGCCTGCTTCTCCTAGGACTCTCAAGGCTTTCACGTACCTCCAGCATTTCAGGAGCATGTGAGAGGAAGCCCAAAAGAGGTCACGTGCAAGCACACCCATCTGTCCTGGCAGCTTGCTTCTGGCACCTATCCTTACATGTCTTGAATTTTGGACATAAAATTCACATTTCACCTTTGCGCTTCAGGACCAGAATGACAGTTCTTTTGTATACCAAGGAAAGCAGGTAATCCAAGTGTTTTAGGTGCAGATTAGAGATGGCCCATGTGAGATCAAGGCCAGCCAGAGAAGTCTGTCCTAGCCCCTTTTGTGTACCAGCAGTCTTTGAATGTACCTCTCATTTGTCTTGCCTTGGTGACCCAAAAGTTTCCTTGCCTTGCCCTGCCTTGCCTCCCTAGCCTTGCACTCCCTCCAGTGCCTACGCCCACACTTGACCTGCCCACACTTGACTGCTTTCCTCCAGGGAAACCTAGCCTTGCCTGGCCCCTGCTGTTTCTGCCTGGCCTTCCTATGCCCATCCTTGCCTAGAAGTTCTGGGCCTTCTCTCACCTACGCCTCCATTTGCTTGCCCCTCATGGCTCCAGCCTTGTCAGCTTCTCCCTTGACTTGCCTACAATTGCGCCTACACTTGGTTTGCATTGCAAAGAGCGGTAGGCAAGGCAAAGCAAAGCAAGGAAGGTCTTTCTAGGTCTTGCCAGGCAAGGCACACATAAGCAAGCAAGCAAAACAAGAGTAGACTAGCCACAGCATCAAAGGCAAGGCAAGGCCAAGTGACTCTGAGTGCCTTTCCTTGGCAAGTAAAAGATATAGTGTCAATGTAATAGGGCAGGCGTTAAAGGTACCATGAGGAGGTATAGT
Organism: Poecile atricapillus; assembly: GCF_030490865.1. Lineage (NCBI taxonomy): Eukaryota > Metazoa > Chordata > Aves > Passeriformes > Paridae > Poecile > Poecile atricapillus. The sequence continues at coordinate 70,304,421 of NC_081288.1, forward strand.
CCAGCAAGATATTTATGTCGTAGACCCTTCTGTGCAGGAGCCATTGTTGGACATAGTACAGGACATGGCATACAGTTTGGCTTGGTAAGTTCCTGAAGAAGAATGGCAATTCTTTCTCATGGGAAGGAAAGCACGTAGCCCCAGAGTTGGAGGTGCAGATAAGAAGCTGTGTCGCGCAGCTCAAGGACGACAGCAGCTTCTTGTGCTGGTATATTTGGAAGCACTCCCTCAATTTGTACAGTCATTGAGTCAGTATCCATCTTTGGAAGGCTGTCTGCCTCTAGTAAGAGTGTTCTGACACCATTGTATGGGACCAGTCACTGGATGTTTTGGATTTTGGAGGAGGGGATGCCATTTCTCTTGAAATGAGCTTCTTGTTCTTCTCTTTGGCAAAGACATTAAGTTTGGATGGGCCCTTTGGGTGGTCTCAGCGAATTTAAAGGTTTTTCCCAAGAGGTTTCCCTGTGGGTTAGAGCTGTTGAAATGACAGTGGGAATCTAGACACCAAGTTGTTGAGCTTTTTGTCCTTGTAGCTTTAGTGTGTGAGTAGTCCCTGTTGCAGTGCTGCTTGGATCTTGACTCTGAGACTGAAAGCTTAGGAGCGTAGAGCTGAAAAGAAAAGTGCCAATAGCAGGGTGTGTGTTCATTGTTTGATGGGTGAAGCTGAAATTGTAGGCAGCAAAGAACTTTCTCTCTCCGCTGGCACATTTGTTGAGCGGATGTCTTTGAGTTTGTTACCGGACTCTGCGAGAGTGAAAATGTTTGTTAGGGCAGAGGATTTCGTGTTGCCCTTTGAGTGTGGTGCAAAAGTGTTTGCACACTTGGAGGGGGAAGATCAGCAAAGTCTTTTTTTCCTGGCACAGTTAATTTGAGAGCAGGGACGTTTCCAACTCGGCTCTGTCCTTTGGAGCTGGCCTCGGTGCGTTTCCTTCTTTTGTTAGTCGACAGCGCCATCGTGTGGTTATTTTGATGAGCGCTGGCAGACGGTGCCAGGGAAAAAGCCAAGCTGTTTGCGGCTCCGGCCTCATTGGTGTAGGAGCAGCGCAGGGAAGAGCTCCGCTGGGGGTCCTGGCTCTTAGAGACTCAGAGAATGTGATCCTGTATGTAGCACAGAAGGAAGTGGAATTGTTTTATTGTGGGCTGTGCAGTTTATAAGCTGCAAATGAAAAGGCAATTGCAGCGCAGCCTCTTCTTTTCTGTGTGATCAGCTGCTCAACATGTAACTCGCACACACTGAACTGCATCCACCTCCCTGGAGATATAAAATGTGTATATCACTTTCCTCAAACTCTATGTATTACCTTGCACTCTAGCAGATCCCAAACCGCTTCAAAACGTCCAGCAGCTACTCAAAAAGAAAAAGTCCAACAAAAAGCTAGGGCTGGCCTTCATAGTGCCTTTGCAGTCCGTAAAATAGACGAAATGCACTAGGGCTTTGAATGTTTCTTCCCAACTATATAAATTCTCTCCAAGTGGCAAAGTCCATCATTACAGCAAAATTTTTCAGCTGGAGTTCTGACTGAGAGATGTGCCAGGACAGAAGGCATTTGCTGACCTAGCCTTTTTCCCTGTGTAACTTGGTATTTACAGTACAATTATTTTCAGTGTCGCTGTGTCCAAGCAGCTAGAGATTACACAGATAGAAGTGTCAAGAGAGATGCTGCTAAAGTATGCCCTTCTTATAGCAGCATTTAAATGGCACACGACGCCTTGCTGCTTTTTCTTTCCCAGAGAGACCTGCTGTCAATTTTTTCACTCTGGCTTCTTGATCAAAAATGTCCACCTGAAATGTCTTACAGAAATAGGCTCCAGGTGTAAAAACCAGTACGGGGCTACATTTTCTGCGTGCTCCACATAAGTCACATCAAACTCACTCATCAAACTTCACTCTCTCCTTCCATTCTCCACTGCCTCTACCATTGTGTTCTCTGGATCTCAGAGTCTAAAGGCAGGCGCAATAGTTTCCACTGAGGGGTTGGAAGAGGTGTACAAGCAGCACAAATAGCTTCTGCGCTGCGCAGGCCATTTCTCTGCATTTTAGAGTCTAAGGGAAAGCGCTAGTGTTCCTGCGGAGAGCTGCAACAGCTGCAGAATATGTGTTGTCTTGGCACATGTTTGCAATCCACCATGATGGATCCTTAGTGAAACCAAACTGTGGTTCTGCTTCAAACATCTCACCCTGCTTGGCCACAAAGCTTTCGCTGACATGTCCCATTGCCTTTTTATTGCTGCGTTTCATTTTCAGAGTTTGTACGGAATCATTGCACTTTGCTTCTAAGCTGAACGTCGATACTGCTGGAGTCTCATATGTCCATTTTCTTCTCACACAAAAAAACTGCTTCCTTTAAAACATGCTGATGCGACCTGCTTTCTTGCTCAGCTGTAATTTTAGGGGTGTTCTCTGTCCCGCTTACAGTCTGAATCTAAACTAAGAAGTTTATGGGACACAGATGTGCCAAGACAAATAGTTTGCTTGGACCTTGCCACGTGTATTCAAAAGCATCCTTTCACTCCACCATCAAGTCTCTGCTTTACATCCTGCAAACTTCACACACACATACATACATACATACTGGAATGAGGCACTTTCTTTCTTTCTTTCTTTCTCAGCTACACTCACCTATGCCCCACGCTAACTTCTTTACCGCTTTTCTCTTGGCCTTGCTATGCATACTTTTCCTCTTAAGACACCCATTGTCTGGCCTACCCCTTCCCTACATTGCCTTGCCTTTCCTTTCCTATCCAACCTTGCATTTCTTTGTCATTCCTGGCCATTGTTTTCCTCTTCCTCCCTGACCCATCCATGTCTTTCCCTTGCCCTTCCTACCAGTCCAGTGCCTTGCACCACCCATCCCCCTTGCCACTTTGTCCAGTTTCCCTTCCCCTTTGTCCAGCTCCAATCTTTCATTTCCTTCTCCTTCTAGGACTCTCATTGCCTTGCTTGCCTCTCCTTTGTCTTGCCTGGCAAAGCCACCACTTTTCTTGGCGTTACCTTTGAACCTCTCCTCTCCCTTGCCTTGCATTCCCTTGCTCACTCGTCCCCCACCTGGAATTCAATACCCCTCTTTTTGCGGAATTTCTTCATCTTGCCTTGCCCTGCCTGCTTCTCCTAGGACTCTCAAGGCTTTCACGTACCTCCAGCGTTTCAGGAGCATGTTAAAGGAAGCCCAAAAGAGGTCACGTGCAAGCACACCCATCTGTCCTGGCAGCTTGCTTCTGGCACCTATCCTTACATGTCTTGAATTTTGGACATAAAATTCACATTTCACCTTTGCGCTTCAGGACCAGAATGACAGTTCTTTTGTATACCAAGGAAAGCAGGTAATCCAAGTGTTTTAGGTGCAGATTAGAGATGGCCCATGTGAGATCAAGGCCAGCCAGAGAAGTCTGTCCTAGCCCCTTTTGTGTACCAGCAGTCTTTGAATGTACCTCTCATTTGTCTTGCCTTGGTGACCCAAAAGTTTCCTTGCCTTGCCCTGCCTTGCCTCCCTAGCCTTGCACTCCCTCCAGTGCCTATGCTTACACTTGACCTGCCTACTGCTTTCCTCCAGGGAAACCTAGCCTTGCCTAGCCCCTCCTGTTTCTGCCTGGCCTTCCTATGCCCATCCTTGCCTAGAAGTTCTGGGCCTTCTCTCACCTACGCCTCCATTTGCTTGCCCCTCATGGCTCCAGCCTTGTCAGCTTCTCCCTTGACTTGCCTACAATTGCGCCTACACTTGGTTTGCATTGCAAAGAGCGGTAGGCAAGGCAAAGCAAAGCAAGGAAGGTCTTTCTAGGTCTTGCCAGGCAAGGCACACATAAGCAAGCAAGCAAAACAAGAGTAGACTAGCCACAGCATCAAAGGCAAGGCAAGGCCAAGTGACTCTGAGTGCCTTTCCTTGGCAAGTAAAAGATATAGTGACAATGTAATAGGGCAGGCGTTAAAGGTACCATGAGGAGGTATAGTCCAGAGAGATATTTATGTCGTAGACCCTTCTGTGCAGGAGCCATTGTTGGACATAGTACAGGACATGGCATACAGCTTGGCTTGGTAAGTTCCTGAAGGAGAATGGCAATGCTTTCTCATGGGAAGGAAAGCACGTAGCCCCAGAGTTGGAGGTGCAGATAAGAAGCTGTGTCGCGCAGCTCAAGGACGACAGCAGCTTCTTGTGCTGGTATATTTGGAAGCACTCCCTCAATTTGTACAGTCATTGAGTCAGTATCCATCTTTGGAAGGCTGTCTGCCTCTAGTAAGAGTGTTCTGACACCATTGTATGGGACCAGTCACTGGATGTTTTGGATTTTGGAGGAGGGGATGCCATTTCTCTTGAAATGAGCTTCTTGTTCTTCTCTTTGGCAAAGACATTAAGTTTGGATGGGCCCTTTGGGTGGTCTCAGCGAATTTAAAGGTTTTTCCCAAGAGGTTTCCCTGTGGGTTAGAGCTGTTGAAATGACAGTGGGAATCTAGACACCAAGTTGTTGAGCTTTTTGTCCTTGTAGCTTTAGTGTGTGAGTAGTCCCTGTTGCAGTGCTGCTTGGATCTTGACTCTGAGACTGAAAGCTTAGGAGCGTAGAGCTGAAAAGAAAAGTGCCAATAGCAGGGTGTGTGTTCATTGTTTGATGGGTGAAGCTGAAATTGTAGGCAGCAAAGAACTTTCTCTCTCCGCTGGCACATTTGTTGAGCGGATGTCTTTGAGTTTGTTACCGGACTCTGCGAGAGTGAAAATGTTTGTTAGGGCAGAGGATTTCGTGTTGCCCTTTGAGTGTGGTGCAAAAGTGTTTGCACACTTGGAGGGGGAAGATCAGCAAAGTCTTTTTTTCCTGGCACAGTTAATTTGAGAGCAGGGACGTTTCCAACTCGGCTCTGTCCTTTGGAGCTGGCCTCGGTGCGTTTCCTTCTTTTGTTAGTCGACAGCGCCATCGTGTGGTTATTTTGATGAGCGCTGGCAGACGGTGCCAGGGAAAAAGCCAAGCTGTTTGCGGCTCCGGCCTCATTGGTGTAGGAGCAGCGCAGGGAAGAGCTCCGCTGGGGGTCCTGGCTCTTAGAGACTCAGAGAATGTGATCCTGTATGTAGCACAGAAGGAAGTGGAATTGTTTTATTGTGGGCTGTGCAGTTTATAAGCTGCAAATGAAAAGGCAATTGCAGCGCAGCCTCTTCTTTTCTGTGTGATCAGCTGCTCAACATGTAACTCGCACACACTGAACTGCATCCACCTCCCTGGAGATATAAAATGTGTATATCACTTTCCTCAAACTCTATGTATTACCTTGCACTCTAGCAGATCCCAAACCACTTCAAAACGTCCAGCAGCTACTCAAAAAGAAAAAGTCCAACAAAAAGCTAGTGCTGGCCTTTAGAGTGCCTTTGCAGTCCATAAAATAGACGAAATGCACTAGGGCTTTGAATGCTTCTTCCCAACTATATAAATTCTCTCCAAGTGGCAAAGTCCATCATTACAGCAAAATTTTTCAGCTGGAGTTCTGACTGAGAGATGTGCCAGGACAGAAGGCATTTGCTGACCTACCCTTTTTCCCTGTGTAACTTGGTATTTGCAGTACAATTATTTTCAGTGTCGCTGTGTCCAAGCAGCTAGAGATTACACAGATAGAAGTGTCAAGAGAGATGCTGCTAAAGTACGCCCTTCTTATAGCAGCATTTAAATGGCACACGACGCCTTGCTGTTTTTTCTTTCCCACAGACACTTGCTGTCAATTTTTTCACTCTGGCTTCTTGATCAAAAATGTCCACCTGAAATGTCTTACAGAAATAGGCTCCAGGTGTAAAAACCAGTACGGGGCTACATTTTCTGCGTGCTCCACATAAGTCACATCAAACTCACTCATCAAACTTCACTCTCTCCTTCCATTCTCCACTGCCTCTACCCTTGTGTTCTCTGGATCTCAGAGTCTAAAGGCAGGCGCAATAGTTTCCACTGAGGGGTTGGAAGAGGTGTACAAGCAGCACAAATAGCTTCTGCGCTGCGCAGGCCATTTCTCTGCATTTTAGAGTCTAAGGGAAAGCGCTAGTGTTCCTGCGGAGAGCTGCAACAGCTGCAGAATATGTGTTGTCTTGGCACATGTTTGCAATCCACCATGATGGATCCTTAATGAAACCAAACTGTGGTTCTGCTTCAAACACCTCACCCTGCTTGGCCACAAAGCTTTCGCTGACATGTCCCATTGCCTTTTTATTGCTGCGTTTCATTTTCAGAGTTTGTACGGAATCATTGCACTTTGCTTCTAAGCTGAACGTCGATACTGCTGGAGTCTCATATGTCCATTTTCTTCTCACACAAAAAAACTGCTTCCTTTAAAACATGCTGATGCGACCTGCTTTCTTGCTCAGCTGTAATTTTAGGGGTGTTCTCTGTCCCGCTTACAGTCTGAATCTAAACTAAGAAGTTTATGGGACACAGATGTGCCAAGACAAATAGTTTGCTTGGACCTTGCCACGTGTATTCAAAAGCATCCTTTCACTCCACCATCAAGTCTCTGCTTTACATCCTGCAAACTTCACACACACATACATACATACATACATACTGGAATGAGGCACTTTCTTTCTTTCTTTCTTTCTTTCTCAGCTACACTCACCTATGCCCCACGCTAACTTCTTTACCGCTTTTCTCTTGGCCTTGCTATGCATACTTTTCCTCTTAAGACACCCATTGTCTGGCCTACCCCTTCCCTACATTGCCTTGCCTTTCCTTTCCTATCCAACCTTGCATTTCTTTGTCATTCCTGGCCATTGTTTTCCTCTTCCTCCCTGACCCATCCATGTCTTTCCCTTGCCCTTCCTACCAGTCCAGTGCCTTGCACCACCCATCCCCCTTGCCACTTTGTCCAGTTTCCCTTCCCCTTTGTCCAGCTCCAATCTTTCATTTCCTTCTCCTTCTAGGACTCTCATTGCCTTGCTTACCTCTTTTTTGTCTTGCCTGGCAAAGCCACCACTTTTCTTGGCATTACCTTTGAACCTCTCCTCTCCCTTGCCTTGCATTCCCTTGCTCACTCGTCCCCCACCTGGAATTCAATACCCCTCTTTTTGCGGAATTTCTTCATCTTGCCTTGCCCTGCCTGCTTCTCCTAGGACTCTCAAGGCTTTCACGTACCTCCAGCGTTTCAGGAGCATGTGAGAGGAAGCCCAAAAGAGGTCACGTGCAAGCACACCCATCTGTCCTGGCAGCTTGCTTCTGGCACCTATCCTTACATGTCTTGAATTTTGGACATAAAATTCACATTTCACCTTTGCGCTTCAGGACCAGAATGACAGTTCTTTTGTATACCAAGGAAAGCAGGTAATCCAAGTGTTTTAGGTGCAGATTAGAGATGGCCCATGTGAGATCAAGGCCAGCCAGAGAAGTCTGTCCTAGCCCCTTTTGTGTACCAGCAGTCTTTGAATGTACCTCTCATTTGTCTTGCCTTGGTGACCCAAAAGTTTCCTTGCCTTGCCCTGCCTTGCCTCCCTAGCCTTGCACTCCCTCCAGTGCCTACGCCCACACTTGACCTGCCCACACTTGACTGCTTTCCTCCAGGGAAACCTAGCCTTGCCTGGCCCCTGCTGTTTCTGCCTGGCCTTCCTATGCCCATCCTTGCCTAGAAGTTCTGGGCCTTCTCTCACCTACGCCTCCATTTGCTTGCCCCTCATGGCTCCAGCCTTGTCAGCTTCTCCCTTGACTTGCCTACAATTGCGCCTACACTTGGTTTGCATTGCAAAGAGCGGTAGGCAAGGCAAAGCAAAGCAAGGAAGGTCTTTCTAGGTCTTGCCAGGCAAGGCACACATAAGCAAGCAAGCAAAACAAGAGTAGACTAGCCACAGCATCAAAGGCAAGGCAAGGCCAAGTGACTCTGAGTGCCTTTCCTTGGCAAGTAAAAGATATAGTGACAATGTAATAGGGCAGGCGTTAAAGGTACCATGAGGAGGTATAGTCCAGCAAGATATTTATGTCGTAGACCCTTCTGTGCAGGAGCCATTGTTGGACATAGTACAGGACATGGCATACAGCTTGGCTTGGTAAGTTCCTGAAGGAGAATGGCAATGCTTTCTCATGGGAAGGAAAGCACGTAGCCCCAGAGTTGGAGGTGCAGATAAGAAGCTGTGTCGCGCAGCTCAAGGACGACAGCAGCTTCTTGTGCTGGTATATTTGGAAGCACTCCCTCAATTTGTACAGTCATTGAGTCAGTATCCATCTTTGGAAGGCTGTCTGCCTCTAGTAAGAGTGTTCTGACACCATTGTATGGGATCAGTCACTGGATGTTTTGGATTTTGGAGGAGGGGATGCCATTTCTCTTGAAATGAGCTTCTTGTTCTTCTCTTTGGCAAAGACATTAAGTTTGGATGGGCCCTTTGGGTGGTCTCAGCGAATTTAAAGGTTTTTCCCAAGAGGTTTCCCTGTGGGTTAGAGCTGTTGAAATGACAGTGGGAATCTAGACACCAAGTTGTTGAGCTTTTTGTCCTTGTAGCTTTAGTGTGTGAGTAGTCCCTGTTGCAGTGCTGCTTGGATCTTGACTCTGAGACTGAAAGCTTAGGAGCGTAGAGCTGAAAAGAAAAGTGCCAATAGCAGGGTGTGTGTTCATTGTTTGATGGGTGAAGCTGAAATTGTAGGCAGCAAAGAACTTTCTCTCTCCGCTGGCACATTTGTTGAGCGGATGTCTTTGAGTTTGTTACCGGACTCTGCGAGAGTGAAAATGTTTATTAGGGCAGAGGATTTCGTGTTGCCCTTTGAGTGTGGTGCAAAAGTGTTTGCACACTTGGAGGGGGAAGATCAGCAAAGTCTTTTTTTCCTGGCACAGTTAATTTGAGAGCAGGGACGTTTCCAACTCGGCTCTGTCCTTTGGAGCTGGCCTCGGTGCATTTCCTTCTTTTGTTAGTCGACAGCGCCATCGTGTGGTTATTTTGATGAGCGCTGGCAGACGGTGCCAGGGAAAAAGCCAAGCTGTTTGCGGCTCCGGCCTCATTGGTGTAGGAGCAGCGCAGGGAAGAGCTCCGCTGGGGGTCCTGGCTCTTAGAGACTGAGAGAATGTGATCCTGTATGTAGCACAGAAGGAAGTGGAATTGTTTTATTGTGGGCTGTGCAGTTTATAAGCTGCAAATGAAAAGGCAATTGCAGCGCAGCCTCTTCTTTTCTGTGTGATCAGCTGCTCAACATGTAACTCGCACACACTGAACTGCATCCACCTCCCTGGAGATATAAAATGTGTATATCACTTTCCTCAAACTCTATGTATTACCTTGCACTCTAGCAGATCCCAAACCACTTCAAAACGTCCAGCAGCTACTCAAAAAGAAAAAGTCCAACAAAAAGCTAGTGCTGGCCTTTATAGTGCCTTTGCAGTCCGTAAAATAGACGAAATGCACTAGGGCTTTGAATGCTTCTTCCCAACTATATAAATTCTCTCCAAGTGGCAAAGTCCATCATTACAGCAAAATTTTTCAGCTGGAGTTCTGACTGAGAGATGTGCCAGGACAGAAGGCATTTGCTGACCTACCCTTTTTCCCTGTGTAACTTGGTATTTGCAGTACAATTATTTTCAGTGTGGCTGTGTCCAAGCAGCTAGAGATTACACAGATAGAAGTGTCAAGAGAGATGCTGCTAAAGTACGCCCTTCTTATAGCAGCATTTAAATGGCACACGACGCCTTGCTGCTTTTTCTTTCCCAGAGAGACCTGCTGTCAATTTTTTCACTCTGGCTTCTTGATCAAAAATGTCCACCTGAAATGTCTTACAGAAATAGGCTCCAGGTGTAAAAACCAGTACGGGGCTACATTTTCTGCGTGCTCCACATAAGTCACATCAAACTCACTCATCAAACTTCACTCTCTCCTTCCATTCTCCACTGCCTCTACCATTGTGTTCTCTGGATCTCAGAGTCTAAAGGCAGGCGCAATAGTTTCCACTGAGGGGTTGGAAGAGGTGTACAAGCAGCACAAATAGCTTCTGCGCTGCGCAGGCCATTTCTCTGCATTTTAGAGTCTAAGGGAAAGCGCTAGTGTTCCTGCGGAGAGCTGCAACAGCTGCAGAATATGTGTTGTCTTGGCACATGTTTGCAATCCACCATGATGGATCCTTAATGAAACCAAACTGTGGTTCTGCTTCAAACACCTCACCCTGCTTGGCCACAAAGCTTTCGCTGACATGTCCCATTGCCTTTTTATTGCTGCGTTTCATTTTCAGAGTTTGTACGGAATCATTGCACTTTGCTTCTAAGCTGAACGTCGATACTGCTGGAGTCTCATATGTCCATTTTCTTCTCACACAAAAAAACTGCTTCCTTTAAAACATGCTGATGCGACCTGCTTTCTTGCTCAGCTGTAATTTTAGGGGTGTTCTCTGTCCCGCTTACAGTCTGAATCTAAACTAAGAAGTTTATGGGACACAGATGTGCCAAGACAAATAGTTTGCTTGGACCTTGCCACGTGTATTCAAAAGCATCCTTTCACTCCACCATCAAGTCTCTGCTTTACATCCTGCAAACTTCACACACACATACATACATACATACATACTGGAATGAGGCACTTTCTTTCTTTCTTTCTTTCTTTCTCAGCTACACTCACCTATCCCCCACGCTAACTTCTTTACCGCTTTTCTCTTGGCCTTGCTATGCATACTTTTCCTCTTAAGACACCCATTGTCTGGCCTACCCCTTCCCTACATTGCCTTGCCTTTCCTTTCCTATCCAACCTTGCATTTCTTTGTCATTCCTGGCCATTGTTTTCCTCTTCCTCCCTGACCCATCCATGTCTTTCCCTTGCCCTTCCTACCAGTCCAGTGCCTTGCACCACCCATCCCCCTTGCCACTTTGTCCAGTTTCCCTTCCCCTTTGTCCAGCTCCAATCTTTCATTTCCTTCTCCTTCTAGGACTCTCATTGCCTTGCTTACCTCTTTTTTGTCTTGCCTGGCAAAGCCACCACTTTTCTTGGCATTACCTTTGAACCTCTCCTCTCCCTTGCCTTGCATTCCCTTGCTCACTCGTCCCCCACCTGGAATTCAATACCCCTCTTTTTGCGGAATTTCTTCATCTTGCCTTGCCCTGCCTGCTTCTCCTAGGACTCTCAAGGCTTTCACGTACCTCCAGCGTTTCAGGAGCATGTGAGAGGAAGCCCAAAAGAGGTCACGTGCAAGCACACCCATCTGTCCTGGCAGCTTGCTTCTGGCACCTATCCTTACATGTCTTGAATTTTGGACATAAAATTCACATTTCACCTTTGCGCTTCAGGACCAGAATGACAGTTCTTTTGTATACCAAGGAAAGCAGGTAATCCAAGTGTTTTAGGTGCAGATTAGAGATGGCCCATGTGAGATCAAGGCCAGCCAGAGAAGTCTGTCCTAGCCCCTTTTGTGTACCAGCAGTCTTTGAATGTACCTCTCATTTGTCTTGCCTTGGTGACCCAAAAGTTTCCTTGCCTTGCCCTGCCTTGCCTCCCTAGCCTTGCACTCCCTCCAGTGCCTACGCCCACACTTGACCTGCCCACACTTGACTGCTTTCCTCCAGGGAAACCTAGCCTTGCCTGGCCCCTGCTGTTTCTGCCTGGCCTTCCTATGCCCATCCTTGCCTAGAAGTTCTGGGCCTTCTCTCACCTACGCCTCCATTTGCTTGCCCCTCATGGCTCCAGCCTTGTCAGCTTCTCCCTTGACTTGCCTACAATTGCGCCTACACTTGGTTTGCATTGCAAAGAGCGGTAGGCAAGGCAAAGCAAAGCAAGGAAGGTCTTTCTAGGTCTTGCCAGGCAAGGCACACATAAGCAAGCAAGCAAAACAAGAGTAGACTAGCCACAGCATCAAAGGCAAGGCAAGGCCAAGTGACTCTGAGTGCCTTTCCTTGGCAAGTAAAAGATATAGTGACAATGTAATAGGGCAGGCGTTAAAGGTACCATGAGGAGGTATAGTCCAGCAAGATATTTATGTCGTAGACCCTTCTGTGCAGGAGCCATTGTTGGACATAGTACAGGACATGGCATACAGCTTGGCTTGGTAAGTTCCTGAAGGAGAATGGCAATGCTTTCTCATGGGAAGGAAAGCACGTAGCCCCAGAGTTGGAGGTGCAGATAAGAAGCTGTGTCGCGCAGCTCAAGGACGACAGCAGCTTCTTGTGCTGGTATATTTGGAAGCACTCCCTCAATTTGTACAGTCATTGAGTCAGTATCCATCTTTGGAAGGCTGTCTGCCTCTAGTAAGAGTGTTCTGACACCATTGTATGGGATCAGTCACTGGATGTTTTGGATTTTGGAGGAGGGGATGCCATTTCTCTTGAAATGAGCTTCTTGTTCTTCTCTTTGGCAAAGACATTAAGTTTGGATGGGCCCTTTGGGTGGTCTCAGCGAATTTAAAGGTTTTTCCCAAGAGGTTTCCCTGTGGGTTAGAGCTGTTGAAATGACAGTGGGAATCTAGACACCAAGTTGTTGAGCTTTTTGTCCTTGTAGCTTTAGTGTGTGAGTAGTCCCTGTTGCAGTGCTGCTTGGATCTTGACTCTGAGACTGAAAGCTTAGGAGCGTAGAGCTGAAAAGAAAAGTGCCAATAGCAGGGTGTGTGTTCATTGTTTGATGGGTGAAGCTGAAATTGTAGGCAGCAAAGAACTTTCTCTCTCCGCTGGCACATTTGTTGAGCGGATGTCTTTGAGTTTGTTACCGGACTCTGCGAGAGTGAAAATGTTTATTAGGGCAGAGGATTTCGTGTTGCCCTTTGAGTGTGGTGCAAAAGTGTTTGCACACTTGGAGGGGGAAGATCAGCAAAGTCTTTTTTTCCTGGCACAGTTAATTTGAGAGCAGGGACGTTTCCAACTCGGCTCTGTCCTTTGGAGCTGGCCTCGGTGCATTTCCTTCTTTTGTTAGTCGACAGCGCCATCGTGTGGTTATTTTGATGAGCGCTGGCAGACGGTGCCAGGGAAAAAGCCAAGCTGTTTGCGGCTCCGGCCTCATTGGTGTAGGAGCAGCGCAGGGAAGAGCTCCGCTGGGGGTCCTGGCTCTTAGAGACTGAGAGAATGTGATCCTGTATGTAGCACAGAAGGAAGTGGAATTGTTTTATTGTGGGCTGTGCAGTTTATAAGCTGCAAATGAAAAGGCAATTGCAGCGCAGCCTCTTCTTTTCTGTGTGATCAGCTGCTCAACATGTAACTCGCACACACTGAACTGCATCCACCTCCCTGGAGATATAAAATGTGTATATCACTTTCCTCAAACTCTATGTATTACCTTGCACTCTAGCAGATCCCAAACCACTTCAAAACGTCCAGCAGCTACTCAAAAAGAAAAAGTCCAACAAAAAGCTAGTGCTGGCCTTTATAGTGCCTTTGCAGTCCGTAAAATAGACGAAATGCACTAGGGCTTTGAATGCTTCTTCCCAACTATATAAATTCTCTCCAAGTGGCAAAGTCCATCATTACAGCAAAATTTTTCAGCTGGAGTTCTGACTGAGAGATGTGCCAGGACAGAAGGCATTTGCTGACCTACCCTTTTTCCCTGTGTAACTTGGTATTTGCAGTACAATTATTTTCAGTGTGGCTGTGTCCAAGCAGCTAGAGATTACACAGATAGAAGTGTCAAGAGAGATGCTGCTAAAGTACGCCCTTCTTATAGCAGCATTTAAATGGCACACGACGCCTTGCTGCTTTTTCTTTCCCAGAGAGACCTGCTGTCAATTTTTTCACTCTGGCTTCTTGATCAAAAATGTCCACCTGAAATGTCTTACAGAAATAGGCTCCAGGTGTAAAAACCAGTACGGGGCTACATTTTCTGCGTGCTCCACATAAGTCACATCAAACTCACTCATCAAACTTCACTCTCTCCTTCCATTCTCCACTGCCTCTACCATTGTGTTCTCTGGATCTCAGAGTCTAAAGGCAGGCGCAATAGTTTCCACTGAGGGGTTGGAAGAGGTGTACAAGCAGCACAAATAGCTTCTGCGCTGCGCAGGCCATTTCTCTGCATTTTAGAGTCTAAGGGAAAGCGCTAGTGTTCCTGCGGAGAGCTGCAACAGCTGCAGAATATGTGTTGTCTTGGCACATGTTTGCAATCCACCATGATGGATCCTTAGTGAAACCAAACTGTGGTTCTGCTTCAAACATCTCACCCTGCTTGGCCACAAAGCTTTCGCTGACATGTCCCATTGCCTTTTTATTGCTGCGTTTCATTTTCAGAGTTTGTACGGAATCATTGCACTTTGCTTCTAAGCTGAACGTCGATACTGCTGGAGTCTCATATGTCCATTTTCTTCTCACACAAAAAAACTGCTTCCTTTAAAACATGCTGATGCGACCTGCTTTCTTGCTCAGCTGTAATTTTAGGGGTGTTCTCTGTCCCGCTTACAGTCTGAATCTAAACTAAGAAGTTTATGGGACACAGATGTGCCAAGACAAATAGTTTGCTTGGACCTTGCCACGTGTATTCAAAAGCATCCTTTCACTCCACCATCAAGTCTCTGCTTTACATCCTGCAAACTTCACACACACATACATACATACATACTGGAATGAGGCACTTTCTTTCTTTCTTTCTTTCTCAGCTACACTCACCTATGCCCCACGCTAACTTCTTTACCGCTTTTCTCTTGGCCTTGCTATGCATACTTTTCCTCTTAAGACACCCATTGTCTGGCCTACCCCTTCCCTACATTGCCTTGCCTTTCCTTTCCTATCCAACCTTGCATTTCTTTGTCATTCCTGGCCATTGTTTTCCTCTTCCTCCCTGACCCATCCATGTCTTTCCCTTGCCCTTCCTACCAGTCCAGTGCCTTGCACCACCCATCCCCCTTGCCACTTTGTCCAGTTTCCCTTCCCCTTTGTCCAGCTCCAATCTTTCATTTCCTTCTCCTTCTAGGACTCTCATTGCCTTGCTTACCTCTTTTTTGTCTTGCCTGGCAAAGCCACCACTTTTCTTGGCATTACCTTTGAACCTCTCCTCTCCCTTGCCTTGCATTCCCTTGCTCACTCGTCCCCCACCTGGAATTCAATACCCCTCTTTTTGCGGAATTTCTTCATCTTGCCTTGCCCTGCCTGCTTCTCCTAGGACTCTCAAGGCTTTCACGTACCTCCAGCGTTTCAGGAGCATGTGAGAGGAAGCCCAAAAGAGGTCACGTGCAAGCACACCCATCTGTCCTGGCAGCTTGCTTCTGGCACCTATCCTTACATGTCTTGAATTTTGGACATAAAATTCACATTTCACCTTTGCGCTTCAGGACCAGAATGACAGTTCTTTTGTATACCAAGGAAAGCAGGTAATCCAAGTGTTTTAGGTGCAGATTAGAGATGGCCCATGTGAGATCAAGGCCAGCCAGAGAAGTCTGTCCTAGCCCCTTTTGTGTACCAGCAGTCTTTGAATGTACCTCTCATTTGTCTTGCCTTGGTGACCCAAAAGTTTCCTTGCCTTGCCCTGCCTTGCCTCCCTAGCCTTGCACTCCCTCCAGTGCCTACGCCCACACTTGACCTGCCCACACTTGACTGCTTTCCTCCAGGGAAACCTAGCCTTGCCTGGCCCCTGCTGTTTCTGCCTGGCCTTCCTATGCCCATCCTTGCCTAGAAGTTCTGGGCCTTCTCTCACCTACCACTCCATTTGCTTGCCCCTCATGGCTCCAGCCTTGTCAGCTTCTCCCTTGACTTGCCTACAATTGCGCCTACACTTGGTTTGCATTGCAAAGAGCGGTAGGCAAGGCAAAGCAAAGCAAGGAAGGTCTTTCTAGGTCTTGCCAGGCAAGGCACACATAAGCAAGCAAGCAAAACAAGAGTAGACTAGCCACAGCATCAAAGGCAAGGCAAG
Source organism: Poecile atricapillus (assembly GCF_030490865.1). NCBI lineage: Eukaryota > Metazoa > Chordata > Aves > Passeriformes > Paridae > Poecile > Poecile atricapillus. Next base: position 70,320,149 of record NC_081288.1, read on the forward strand.
GCCAAGTGACTCTGAGTGCCTTTCCTTGGCAAGTAAAAGATATAGTGACAATGTAATAGGGCAGGCGTTAAAGGTACCATGAGGAGGTATAGTCCAGCAAGATATTTATGTCGTAGACCCTTCTGTGCAGGTGCCATTGTTGGACATAGTACAGGACATGGCATACAGTTTGGCTTGGTAAGTTCCTGAAGAAGAATGGCAATTCTTTCTCATGGGAAGGAAAGCACGTAGCCCCAGAGTTGGAGGTGCAGATAAGAAGCTGTGTCGCGCAGCTCAAGGACGACAGCAGCTTCTTGTGCCGGCATATTTGGAAGCACTCCCTCAATTTGTACAGTCATTGAGTCAGTATCCATCTTTGGAAGGCTGTCTGCCTCTAGTAAGAGTGTTCTGACACCATTGTATGGGATCAGTCACTGGATGTTTTGGATTTTGGAGGAGGGGATGCCATTTCTCTTGAAATGAGCTTCTTGTTCTTCTCTTTGGCAAAGACATTAAGTTTGGATGGGCCCTTTGGGTGGTCTCAGCGAATTTAAAGGTTTTTCCCAAGAGGTTTCCCTGTGGGTTAGAGCTGTTGAAATGACAGTGGGAATCTAGACACCAAGTTGTTGAGCTTTTTGTCCTTGTAGCTTTAGTGTGTGAGTAGTCCCTGTTGCAGTGCTGCTTGGATCTTGACTCTGAGACTGAAAGCTTAGGAGCGTAGAGCTGAAAAGAAAAGTGCCAATAGCAGGGTGTGTGTTCATTGTTTGATGGGTGAAGCTGAAATTGTAGGCAGCAAAGAACTTTCTCTCTCCGCTGGCACATTTGTTGAGCGGATGTCTTTGAGTTTGTTACCGGACTCTGCGAGAGTGAAAATGTTTATTAGGGCAGAGGATTTCGTGTTGCCCTTTGAGTGTGGTGCAAAAGTGTTTGCACACTTGGAGGGGGAAGATCAGCAAAGTCTTTTTTTCCTGGCACAGTTAATTTGAGAGCAGGGACGTTTCCAACTCGGCTCTGTCCTTTGGAGCTGGCCTCGGTGCATTTCCTTCTTTTGTTAGTCGACAGCGCCATCGTGTGGTTATTTTGATGAGCGCTGGCAGACGGTGCCAGGGAAAAAGCCAAGCTGTTTGCGGCTCCGGCCTCATTGGTGTAGGAGCAGCGCAGGGAAGAGCTCCGCTGGGGGTCCTGGCTCTTAGAGACTGAGAGAATGTGATCCTGTATGTAGCACAGAAGGAAGTGGAATTGTTTCATTGTGGGCTGTGCAGTTTATAAGCTGCAAATGAAAAGGCAATTGCAGCGCAGCCTCTTCTTTTCTGTGTGATCAGCTGCTCAACATGTAACTCGCACAAACTGAACTGCATCCACCTCCCTGGAGATATAAAATGTGTATATCACTTTCCTCAAACTCTATGTATTACCTTGCACTCTAGCAGATCCCAAACCGCTTCAAAACGTCCAGCAGCTATACAAAAAGAAAAAGTCCAACAAAAAGCTAGTGCTGGCCTTTAGAGTGCCTTTGCAGTCCGTAAAATAGACGAAATGCACTAGGGCTTTGAATGCTTCTTCCCAACTATATAAATTCTCTCCAAGTGGCAAAGTCCATCATTACAGCAAAATTTTTCAGCTGGAGTTCTGACTGAGAGATGTGCCAGGACAGAAGGCATTTGCTGACCTACCCTTTTTCCCTGTGTAACTTGGTATTTGCAGTACAATTATTTTCAGTGTCGCTGTGTCCAAGCAGCTAGAGATTACACAGATAGAAGTGTCAAGAGAGATGCTGCTAAAGTACGCCCTTCTTATAGCAGCATTTAAATGGCACACGACGCCTTGCTGCTTTTTCTTTCCCAGAGAGACCTGCTGTCAATTTTTTCACTCTGGCTTCTTGATCAAAAATGTCCACCTGAAATGTCTTACAGAAATAGGCTCCAGGTGTAAAAACCAGTACGGGGCTACATTTTCTGCGTGCTCCACATAAGTCACATCAAACTCACTCATCAAACTTCACTCTCTCCTTCCATTCTCCACTGCCTCTACCATTGTGTTCTCTGGATCTCAGAGTCTAAAGGCAGGCGCAATAGTTTCCACTGAGGGGTTGGAAGAGGTGTACAAGCAGCACAAATAGCTTCTGCGCTGCGCAGGCCATTTCTCTGCATTTTAGAGTCTAAGGGAAAGCGCTAGTGTTCCTGCGGAGAGCTGCAACAGCTGCAGAATATGTGTTGTCTTGGCACATGTTTGCAATCCACCATGATGGATCCTTAGTGAAACCAAACTGTGGTTCTGCTTCAAACATCTCACCCTGCTTGGCCACAAAGCTTTCGCTGACATGTCCCATTGCCTTTTTATTGCTGCGTTTCATTTTCAGAGTTTGTACGGAATCATTGCACTTTGCTTCTAAGCTGAACGTCGATACTGCTGGAGTCTCATATGTCCATTTTCTTCTCACACAAAAAAACTGCTTCCTTTAAAACATGCTGATGCGACCTGCTTTCTTGCTCAGCTGTAATTTTAGGGGTGTTCTCTGTCCCGCTTACAGTCTGAATCTAAACTAAGAAGTTTATGGGACACAGATGTGCCAAGACAAATAGTTTGCTTGGACCTTGCCACGTGTATTCAAAAGCATCCTTTCACTCCACCATCAAGTCTCTGCTTTACATCCTGCAAACTTCACACACACATACATACATACATACTGGAATGAGGCACTTTCTTTCTTTCTTTCTTTCTCAGCTACACTCACCTATGCCCCACGCTAACTTCTTTACCGCTTTTCTCTTGGCCTTGCTATGCATACTTTTCCTCTTAAGACACCCATTGTCTGGCCTACCCCTTCCCTACATTGCCTTGCCTTTCCTTTCCTATCCAACCTTGCATTTCTTTGTCATTCCTGGCCATTGTTTTCCTCTTCCTCCCTGACCCATCCATGTCTTTCCCTTGCCCTTCCTACCAGTCCAGTGCCTTGCACCACCCATCCCCCTTGCCACTTTGTCCAGTTTCCCTTCCCCTTTGTCCAGCTCCAATCTTTCATTTCCTTCTCCTTCTAGGACTCTCATTGCCTTGCTTACCTCTTTTTTGTCTTGCCTGGCAAAGCCACCACTTTTCTTGGCATTACCTTTGAACCTCTCCTCTCCCTTGCCTTGCATTCCCTTGCTCACTCGTCCCCCACCTGGAATTCAATACCCCTCTTTTTGCGGAATTTCTTCATCTTGCCTTGCCCTGCCTGCTTCTCCTAGGACTCTCAAGGCTTTCACGTACCTCCAGCGTTTCAGGAGCATGTGAGAGGAAGCCCAAAAGAGGTCACGTGCAAGCACACCCATCTGTCCTGGCAGCTTGCTTCTGGCACCTATCCTTACATGTCTTGAATTTTGGACATAAAATTCACATTTCACCTTTGCGCTTCAGGACCAGAATGACAGTTCTTTTGTATACCAAGGAAAGCAGGTAATCCAAGTGTTTTAGGTGCAGATTAGAGATGGCCCATGTGAGATCAAGGCCAGCCAGAGAAGTCTGTCCTAGCCCCTTTTGTGTACCAGCAGTCTTTGAATGTACCTCTCATTTGTCTTGCCTTGGTGACCCAAAAGTTTCCTTGCCTTGCCCTGCCTTGCCTCCCTAGCCTTGCACTCCCTCCAGTGCCTACGCCCACACTTGACCTGCCCACACTTGACTGCTTTCCTCCAGGGAAACCTAGCCTTGCCTGGCCCCTGCTGTTTCTGCCTGGCCTTCCTATGCCCATCCTTGCCTAGAAGTTCTGGGCCTTCTCTCACCTACGCCTCCATTTGCTTGCCCCTCATGGCTCCAGCCTTGTCAGCTTCTCCCTTGACTTGCCTACAATTGCGCCTACACTTGGTTTGCATTGCAAAGAGCGGTAGGCAAGGCAAAGCAAAGCAAGGAAGGTCTTTCTAGGTCTTGCCAGGCAAGGCACACATAAGCAAGCAAGCAAAACAAGAGTAGACTAGCCACAGCATCAAAGGCAAGGCAAGGCCAAGTGACTCTGAGTGCCTTTCCTTGGCAAGTAAAAGATATAGTGACAATGTAATAGGGCAGGCGTTAAAGGTACCATGAGGAGGTATAGTCCAGCAAGATATTTATGTCGTAGACCCTTCTGTGCAGGTGCCATTGTTGGACATAGTACAGGACATGGCATACAGTTTGGCTTGGTAAGTTCCTGAAGAAGAATGGCAATTCTTTCTCATGGGAAGGAAAGCACGTAGCCCCAGAGTTGGAGGTGCAGATAAGAAGCTGTGTCGCGCAGCTCAAGGACGACAGCAGCTTCTTGTGCCGGCATATTTGGAAGCACTCCCTCAATTTGTACAGTCATTGAGTCAGTATCCATCTTTGGAAGGCTGTCTGCCTCTAGTAAGAGTGTTCTGACACCATTGTATGGGATCAGTCACTGGATGTTTTGGATTTTGGAGGAGGGGATGCCATTTCTCTTGAAATGAGCTTCTTGTTCTTCTCTTTGGCAAAGACATTAAGTTTGGATGGGCCCTTTGGGTGGTCTCAGCGAATTTAAAGGTTTTTCCCAAGAGGTTTCCCTGTGGGTTAGAGCTGTTGAAATGACAGTGGGAATCTAGACACCAAGTTGTTGAGCTTTTTGTCCTTGTAGCTTTAGTGTGTGAGTAGTCCCTGTTGCAGTGCTGCTTGGATCTTGACTCTGAGACTGAAAGCTTAGGAGCGTAGAGCTGAAAAGAAAAGTGCCAATAGCAGGGTGTGTGTTCATTGTTTGATGGGTGAAGCTGAAATTGTAGGCAGCAAAGAACTTTCTCTCTCCGCTGGCACATTTGTTGAGCGGATGTCTTTGAGTTTGTTACCGGACTCTGCGAGAGTGAAAATGTTTATTAGGGCAGAGGATTTCGTGTTGCCCTTTGAGTGTGGTGCAAAAGTGTTTGCACACTTGGAGGGGGAAGATCAGCATAGTCTTTTTTTCCTGGCACAGTTAATTTGAGAGCAGGGACGTTTCCAACTCGGCTCTGTCCTTTGGAGCTGGCCTCGGTGCATTTCCTTCTTTTGTTAGTCGACAGCGCCATCGTGTGGTTATTTTGATGAGCGCTGGCAGACGGTGCCAGGGAAAAAGCCAAGCTGTTTGCGGCTCCGGCCTCATTGGTGTAGGAGCAGCGCAGGGAAGAGCTCCGCTGGGGGTCCTGGCTCTTAGAGACTCAGAGAATGTGATCCTGTATGTAGCACAGAAGGAAGTGGAATTGTTTCATTGTGGGCTGTGCAGTTTATAAGCTGCAAATGAAAAGGCAATTGCAGCGCAGCCTCTTCTTTTCTGTGTGATCAGCTGCTCAACATGTAACTCGCACACACTGAACTGCATCCACCTCCCTGGAGATATAAAATGTGTATATCACTTTCCTCAAACTCTATGTATTACCTTGCACTCTAGCAGATCCCAAACCGCTTCAAAACGTCCAGCAGCTACTCAAAAAGAAAAAGTCCAACAAAAAGCTAGTGCTGGCCTTTATAGTGCCCTTGCAGTCCGTAAAATAGACGAAATGCACTAGGGCTTTGAATGCTTCTTCCCAACTATATAAATTCTCTCCAAGTGGCAAAGTCCATCATTACAGCAAAATTTTTCAGCTGGAGTTCTGACTGAGAGATGTGCCAGGACAGAAGGCATTTGCTGACCTACCCTTTTTCCCTGTGTAACTTGGTATTTGCAGTACAATTATTTTCAGTGTCGCTGTGTCCAAGCAGCTAGAGATTACACAGATAGAAGTGTCAAGAGAGATGCTGCTAAAGTACGCCCTTCTTATAGCAGCATTTAAATGGCACACGACGCCTTGCTGCTTTTTCTTTCCCAGAGAGACCTGCTGTCAATTTTTTCACTCTGGCTTCTTGATCAAAAATGTCCACCTGAAATGTCTTACAGAAATAGGCTCCAGGTGTAAAAACCAGTACGGGGCTACATTTTCTGCGTGCTCCACATAAGTCACATCAAACTCACTCATCAAACTTCACTCTCTCCTTCCATTCTCCACTGCCTCTACCATTGTGTTCTCTGGATCTCAGAGTCTAAAGGCAGGCGCAATAGTTTCCACTGAGGGGTTGGAAGAGGTGTACAAGCAGCACAAATAGCTTCTGCGCTGCGCAGGCCATTTCTCTGCATTTTAGAGTCTAAGGGAAAGCGCTAGTGTTCCTGCGGAGAGCTGCAACAGCTGCAGAATATGTGTTGTCTTGGCACATGTTTGCAATCCACCATGATGGATCCTTAGTGAAACCAAACTGTGGTTCTGCTTCAAACATCTCACCCTGCTTGGCCACAAAGCTTTCGCTGACATGTCCCATTGCCTTTTTATTGCTGCGTTTCATTTTCAGAGTTTGTACGGAATCATTGCACTTTGCTTCTAAGCTGAACGTCGATACTGCTGGAGTCTCATATGTCCATTTTCTTCTCACACAAAAAAACTGCTTCCTTTAAAACATGCTGATGCGACCTGCTTTCTTGCTCAGCTGTAATTTTAGGGGTGTTCTCTGTCCCGCTTACAGTCTGAATCTAAACTAAGAAGTTTATGGGACACAGATGTGCCAAGACAAATAGTTTGCTTGGACCTTGCCACGTGTATTCAAAAGCATCCTTTCACTCCACCATCAAGTCTCTGCTTTACATCCTGCAAACTTCACACACACATACATACATACATACTGGAATGAGGCACTTTCTTTCTTTCTTTCTTTCTCAGCTACACTCACCTATCCCCCACGCTAACTTCTTTACCGCTTTTCTCTTGGCCTTGCTATGCATACTTTTCCTCTTAAGACACCCATTGTCTGGCCTACCCCTTCCCTACATTGCCTTGCCTTTCCTTTCCTATCCAACCTTGCATTTCTTTGTCATTCCTGGCCATTGTTTTCCTCTTGCTTCCTGACCTATCCATGTCTTTCCCTTGCCCTTCCTACCAGTCCAGTGCCTTGCACCACCCATCCCCCTTGCCACTTTGTCCAGTTTCCCTTCCCCTTTGTCCAGCTCCAATCTTTCATTTCCTTCTCCTTCTAGGACTCTCATTGCCTTGCTTACCTCTTTTTTGTCTTGCCTGGCAAAGCCACCACTTTTCTTGGCATTACCTTTGAACCTCTCCTCTCCCTTGCCTTGCATTCCCTTGCTCACTCGTCCCCCACCTGGAATTCAATACCCCTCTTTTTGCGGAATTTCTTCATCTTGCCTTGCCCTGCCTGCTTCTCCTAGGACTCTCAAGGCTTTCACGTACCTCCAGCGTTTCAGGAGCATGTGAGAGGAAGCCCAAAAGAGGTCACGTGCAAGCACACCCATCTGTCCTGGCAGCTTGCTTCTGGCACCTATCCTTACATGTCTTGAATTTTGGACATAAAATTCACATTTCACCTTTGCGCTTCAGGACCAGAATGACAGTTCTTTTGTATACCAAGGAAAGCAGGTAATCCAAGTGTTTTAGGTGCAGATTAGAGATGGCCCATGTGAGATCAAGGCCAGCCAGAGAAGTCTGTCCTAGCCCCTTTTGTGTACCAGCAGTCTTTGAATGTACCTCTCATTTGTCTTGCCTTGGTGACCCAAAAGTTTCCTTGCCTTGCCCTGCCTTGCCTCCCTAGCCTTGCACTCCCTCCAGTGCCTACGCCCACACTTGACCTGCCCACACTTGACTGCTTTCCTCCAGGGAAACCTAGCCTTGCCTGGCCCCTGCTGTTTCTGCCTGGCCTTCCTATGCCCATCCTTGCCTAGAAGTTCTGGGCCTTCTCTCACCTACGCCTCCATTTGCTTGCCCCTCATGGCTCCAGCCTTGTCAGCTTCTCCCTTGACTTGCCTACAATTGCGCCTACACTTGGTTTGCATTGCAAAGAGCGGTAGGCAAGGCAAAGCAAAGCAAGGAAGGTCTTTCTAGGTCTTGCCAGGCAAGGCACACATAAGCAAGCAAGCAAAACAAGAGTAGACTAGCCACAGCATCAAAGGCAAGGCAAGGCCAAGTGACTCTGAGTGCCTTTCCTTGGCAAGTAAAAGATATAGTGACAATGTAATAGGGCAGGCGTTAAAGGTACCATGAGGAGGTATAGTCCAGCAAGATATTTATGTCGTAGACCCTTCTGTGCAGGTGCCATTGTTGGACATAGTACAGGACATGGCATACAGTTTGGCTTGGTAAGTTCCTGAAGAAGAATGGCAATTCTTTCTCATGGGAAGGAAAGCACGTAGCCCCAGAGTTGGAGGTGCAGATAAGAAGCTGTGTCGCGCAGCTCAAGGACGACAGCAGCTTCTTGTGCCGGCATATTTGGAAGCACTCCCTCAATTTGTACAGTCATTGAGTCAGTATCCATCTTTGGAAGGCTGTCTGCCTCTAGTAAGAGTGTTCTGACACCATTGTATGGGATCAGTCACTGGATGTTTTGGATTTTGGAGGAGGGGATGCCATTTCTCTTGAAATGAGCTTCTTGTTCTTCTCTTTGGCAAAGACATTAAGTTTGGATGGGCCCTTTGGGTGGTCTCAGCGAATTTAAAGGTTTTTCCCAAGAGGTTTCCCTGTGGGTTAGAGCTGTTGAAATGACAGTGGGAATCTAGACACCAAGTTGTTGAGCTTTTTGTCCTTGTAGCTTTAGTGTGTGAGTAGTCCCTGTTGCAGTGCTGCTTGGATCTTGACTCTGAGACTGAAAGCTTAGGAGCGTAGAGCTGAAAAGAAAAGTGCCAATAGCAGGGTGTGTGTTCATTGTTTGATGGGTGAAGCTGAAATTGTAGGCAGCAAAGAACTTTCTCTCTCCGCTGGCACATTTGTTGAGCGGATGTCTTTGAGTTTGTTACCGGACTCTGCGAGAGTGAAAATGTTTATTAGGGCAGAGGATTTCGTGTTGCCCTTTGAGTGTGGTGCAAAAGTGTTTGCACACTTGGAGGGGGAAGATCAGCATAGTCTTTTTTTCCTGGCACAGTTAATTTGAGAGCAGGGACGTTTCCAACTCGGCTCTGTCCTTTGGAGCTGGCCTCGGTGCATTTCCTTCTTTTGTTAGTCGACAGCGCCATCGTGTGGTTATTTTGATGAGCGCTGGCAGACGGTGCCAGGGAAAAAGCCAAGCTGTTTGCGGCTCCGGCCTCATTGGTGTAGGAGCAGCGCAGGGAAGAGCTCCGCTGGGGGTCCTGGCTCTTAGAGACTCAGAGAATGTGATCCTGTATGTAGCACAGAAGGAAGTGGAATTGTTTCATTGTGGGCTGTGCAGTTTATAAGCTGCAAATGAAAAGGCAATTGCAGCGCAGCCTCTTCTTTTCTGTGTGATCAGCTGCTCAACATGTAACTCGCACACACTGAACTGCATCCACCTCCCTGGAGATATAAAATGTGTATATCACTTTCCTCAAACTCTATGTATTACCTTGCACTCTAGCAGATCCCAAACCGCTTCAAAACGTCCAGCAGCTACTCAAAAAGAAAAAGTCCAACAAAAAGCTAGTGCTGGCCTTTATAGTGCCCTTGCAGTCCGTAAAATAGACGAAATGCACTAGGGCTTTGAATGCTTCTTCCCAACTATATAAATTCTCTCCAAGTGGCAAAGTCCATCATTACAGCAAAATTTTTCAGCTGGAGTTCTGACTGAGAGATGTGCCAGGACAGAAGGCATTTGCTGACCTACCCTTTTTCCCTGTGTAACTTGGTATTTGCAGTACAATTATTTTCAGTGTCGCTGTGTCCAAGCAGCTAGAGATTACACAGATAGAAGTGTCAAGAGAGATGCTGCTAAAGTACGCCCTTCTTATAGCAGCATTTAAATGGCACACGACGCCTTGCTGCTTTTTCTTTCCCAGAGAGACCTGCTGTCAATTTTTTCACTCTGGCTTCTTGATCAAAAATGTCCACCTGAAATGTCTTACAGAAATAGGCTCCAGGTGTAAAAACCAGTACGGGGCTACATTTTCTGCGTGCTCCACATAAGTCACATCAAACTCACTCATCAAACTTCACTCTCTCCTTCCATTCTCCACTGCCTCTACCATTGTGTTCTCTGGATCTCAGAGTCTAAAGGCAGGCGCAATAGTTTCCACTGAGGGGTTGGAAGAGGTGTACAAGCAGCACAAATAGCTTCTGCGCTGCGCAGGCCATTTCTCTGCATTTTAGAGTCTAAGGGAAAGCGCTAGTGTTCCTGCGGAGAGCTGCAACAGCTGCAGAATATGTGTTGTCTTGGCACATGTTTGCAATCCACCATGATGGATCCTTAGTGAAACCAAACTGTGGTTCTGCTTCAAACATCTCACCCTGCTTGGCCACAAAGCTTTCGCTGACATGTCCCATTGCCTTTTTATTGCTGCGTTTCATTTTCAGAGTTTGTACGGAATCATTGCACTTTGCTTCTAAGCTGAACGTCGATACTGCTGGAGTCTCATATGTCCATTTTCTTCTCACACAAAAAAACTGCTTCCTTTAAAACATGCTGATGCGACCTGCTTTCTTGCTCAGCTGTAATTTTAGGGGTGTTCTCTGTCCCGCTTACAGTCTGAATCTAAACTAAGAAGTTTATGGGACACAGATGTGCCAAGACAAATAGTTTGCTTGGACCTTGCCACGTGTATTCAAAAGCATCCTTTCACTCCACCATCAAGTCTCTGCTTTACATCCTGCAAACTTCACACACACATACATACATACATACTGGAATGAGGCACTTTCTTTCTTTCTTTCTTTCTCAGCTACACTCACCTATCCCCCACGCTAACTTCTTTACCGCTTTTCTCTTGGCCTTGCTATGCATACTTTTCCTCTTAAGACACCCATTGTCTGGCCTACCCCTTCCCTACATTGCCTTGCCTTTCCTTTCCTATCCAACCTTGCATTTCTTTGTCATTCCTGGCCATTGTTTTCCTCTTGCTTCCTGACCTATCCATGTCTTTCCCTTGCCCTTCCTACCAGTCCAGTGCCTTGCACCACCCATCCCCCTTGCCACTTTGTCCAGTTTCCCTTCCCCTTTGTCCAGCTCCAATCTTTCATTTCCTTCTCCTTCTAGGACTCTCATTGCCTTGCTTACCTCTTTTTTGTCTTGCCTGGCAAAGCCACCACTTTTCTTGGCATTACCTTTGAACCTCTCCTCTCCCTTGCCTTGCATTCCCTTGCTCACTCGTCCCCCACCTGGAATTCAATACCCCTCTTTTTGCGGAATTTCTTCATCTTGCCTTGCCCTGCCTGCTTCTCCTAGGACTCTCAAGGCTTTCACGTACCTCCAGCGTTTCAGGAGCATGTGAGAGGAAGCCCAAAAGAGGTCACGTGCAAGCACACCCATCTGTCCTGGCAGCTTGCTTCTGGCACCTATCCTTACATGTCTTGAATTTTGGACATAAAATTCACATTTCACCTTTGCGCTTCAGGACCAGAATGACAGTTCTTTTGTATACCAAGGAAAGCAGGTAATCCAAGTGTTTTAGGTGCAGATTAGAGATGGCCCATGTGAGATCAAGGCCAGCCAGAGAAGTCTGTCCTAGCCCCTTTTGTGTACCAGCAGTCTTTGAATGTACCTCTCATTTGTCTTGCCTTGGTGACCCCAAAGTTTCCTTGCCTTGCCCTGCCTTGCCTCCCTAGCCTTGCACTCCCTCCAGTGCCTACGCCCACACTTGACCTGCCCACACTTGACTGCTTTCCTCCAGGGAAACCTAGCCTTGCCTGGCCCCTGCTGTTTCTGCCTGGCCTTCCTATGCCCATCCTTGCCTAGAAGTTCTGGGCCTTCTCTCACCTACGCCTCCATTTGCTTGCCCCTCATGGCTCCAGCCTTGTCAGCTTCTCCCTTGACTTGCCTACAATTGCGCCTACACTTGGTTTGCATTGCAAAGAGCGGTAGGCAAGGCAAAGCAAAGCAAGGAAGGTCTTTCTAGGTCTTGCCAGGCAAGGCACACATAAGCAAGCAAGCAAAACAAGAGTAGACTAGCCACAGCATCAAAGGCAAGGCAAGGCCAAGTGACTCTGAGTGCCTTTCCTTGGCAAGTAAAAGATATAGTGACAATGTAATAGGGCAGGCGTTAAAGGTACCATGAGGAGGTATAGTCCAGCAAGATATTTATGTCGTAGACCCTTCTGTGCAGGTGCCATTGTTGGACATAGTACAGGACATGGCATACAGTTTGGCTTGGTAAGTTCCTGAAGAAGAATGGCAATTCTTTCTCATGGGAAGGAAAGCACGTAGCCCCAGAGTTGGAGGTGCAGATAAGAAGCTGTGTCGCGCAGCTCAAGGACGACAGCAGCTTCTTGTGCCGGCATATTTGGAAGCACTCCCTCAATTTGTACAGTCATTGAGTCAGTATCCATCTTTGGAAGGCTGTCTGCCTCTAGTAAGAGTGTTCTGACACCATTGTATGGGATCAGTCACTGGATGTTTTGGATTTTGGAGGAGGGGATGCCATTTCTCTTGAAATGAGCTTCTTGTTCTTCTCTTTGGCAAAGACATTAAGTTTGGATGGGCCCTTTGTGTGGTCTCAGCGAATTTAAAGGTTTTTCCCAAGAGGTTTCCCTGTGGGTTAGAGCTGTTGAAATGACAGTGGGAATCTAGACACCAAGTTGTTGAGCTTTTTGTCCTTGTAGCTTTAGTGTGTGAGTAGTCCCTGTTGCAGTGCTGCTTGGATCTTGACTCTGAGACTGAAAGCTTAGGAGCGTAGAGCTGAAAAGAAAAGTGCCAATAGCAGGGTGTGTGTTCATTGTTTGATGGGTGAAGCTGAAATTGTAGGCAGCAAAGAACTTTCTCTCTCCGCTGGCACATTTGTTGAGCGGATGTCTTTGAGTTTGTTACCGGACTCTGCGAGAGTGAAAATGTTTATTAGGGCAGAGGATTTCGTGTTGCCCTTTGAGTGTGGTGCAAAAGTGTTTGCACACTTGGAGGGGGAAGATCAGCAAAGTCTTTTTTTCCTGGCACAGTTAATTTGAGAGCAGGGACGTTTCCAACTCGGCTCTGTCCTTTGGAGCTGGCCTCGGTGCATTTCCTTCTTTTGTTAGTCGACAGCGCCATCGTGTGGTTATTTTGATGAGCGCTGGCAGACGGTGCCAGGGAAAAAGCCAAGCTGTTTGCGGCTCCGGCCTCATTGGTGTAGGAGCAGCGCAGGGAAGAGCTCCGCTGGGGGTCCTGGCTCTTAGAGACTGAGAGAATGTGATCCTGTATGTAGCACAGAAGGAAGTGGAATTGTTTCATTGTGGGCTGTGCAGTTTATAAGCTGCAAATGAAAAGGCAATTGCAGCGCAGCCTCTTCTTTTCTGTGTGATCAGCTGCTCAACATGTAACTCGCACAAACTGAACTGCATCCACCTCCCTGGAGATATAAAATGTGTATATCACTTTCCTCAAACTCTATGTATTACCTTGCACTCTAGCAGATCCCAAACCGCTTCAAAACGTCCAGCAGCTATACAAAAAGAAAAAGTCCAACAAAAAGCTAGTGCTGGCCTTTAGAGTGCCTTTGCAGTCCGTAAAATAGACGAAATGCACTAGGGCTTTGAATGCTTCTTCCCAACTATATAAATTCTCTCCAAGTGGCAAAGTCCATCATTACAGCAAAATTTTTCAGCTGGAGTTCTGACTGAGAGATGTGCCAGGACAGAAGGCATTTGCTGACCTACCCTTTTTCCCTGTGTAACTTGGTATTTGCAGTACAATTATTTTCAGTGTCGCTGTGTCCAAGCAGCTAGAGATTACACAGATAGAAGTGTCAAGAGAGATGCTGCTAAAGTACGCCCTTCTTATAGCAGCATTTAAATGGCACACGACGCCTTGCTGCTTTTTCTTTCCCAGAGAGACCTGCTGTCAATTTTTTCACTCTGGCTTCTTGATCAAAAATGTCCACCTGAAATGTCTTACAGAAATAGGCTCCAGGTGTAAAAACCAGTACGGGGCTACATTTTCTGCGTGCTCCACATAAGTCACATCAAACTCACTCATCAAACTTCACTCTCTCCTTCCATTCTCCACTGCCTCTACCATTGTGTTCTCTGGATCTCAGAGTCTAAAGGCAGGCGCAATAGTTTCCACTGAGGGGTTGGAAGAGGTGTACAAGCAGCACAAATAGCTTCTGCGCTGCGCAGGCCATTTCTCTGCATTTTAGAGTCTAAGGGAAAGCGCTAGTGTTCCTGCGGAGAGCTGCAACAGCTGCAGAATATGTGTTGTCTTGGCACATGTTTGCAATCCACCATGATGGATCCTTAGTGAAACCAAACTGTGGTTCTGCTTCAAACATCTCACCCTGCTTGGCCACAAAGCTTTCGCTGACATGTCCCATTGCCTTTTTATTGCTGCGTTTCATTTTCAGAGTTTGTACAGAATCATTGCACTTTGCTTCTAAGCTGAACGTCGATACTGCTGGAGTCTCATATGTCCATTTTCTTCTCACACAAAAAAACTGCTTCCTTTAAAACATGCTGATGCGACCTGCTTTCTTGCTCAGCTGTAATTTTAGGGGTGTTCTCTGTCCCGCTTACAGTCTGAATCTAAACTAAGAAGTTTATGGGACACAGATGTGCCAAGACAAATAGTTTGCTTGGACCTTGCCACGTGTATTCAAAAGCATCCTTTCACTCCACCATCAAGTCTCTGCTTTACATCCTGCAAACTTCACACACACATACATACATACATACTGGAATGAGGCACTTTCTTTCTTTCTTTCTCAGCTACACTCACCTATGCCCCACGCTAACTTCTTTACCGCTTTTCTCTTGGCCTTGCTATGCATACTTTTCCTCTTAAGACACCCATTGTCTGGCTTACCCCTTCCCTACATTGCCTTGCCTTTCCTTTCCTATCCAACCTTGCATTTCTTTGTCATTCCTGGCCATTGTTTTCCTCTTCCTTCCTGACCCATCCATGTCTTTCCCTTGCCCTTCCTACCAGTCCAGTGCCTTGCACCACCCATCCCCCTTGCCACTTTGTCCAGTTTCCCTTCCCCTTTGTCCAGCTCCAATCTTTCATTTCCTTCTCCTTCTAGGACTCTCATTGCCTTGCTTGCCTCTCCTTTGTCTTGCCTGGCAAAGCCACCACTTTTCTTGGCGTTACCTTTGAACCTCTCCTCTCCCTTGCCTTGCATTCCCTTGCTCACTCGTCCCCCACCTGGAATTCAATACCCCTCTTTTTGCGGAATTTCTTCATCTTGCCTTGCCCTGCCTGCTTCTCCTAGGACTCTCAAGGCTTTCACGTACCTCCAGCGTTTCAGGAGCATGTGAGAGGAAGCCCAAAAGAGGTCACGTGCAAGCACACCCATCTGTCCTGGCAGCTTGCTTCTGGCACCTATCCTTACATGTCTTGAATTTTGGACATAAAATTCACATTTCACCTTTGCGCTTCAGGACCAGAATGACAGTTCTTTTGTATACCAAGGAAAGCAGGTAATCCAAGTGTTTTAGGTGCAGATTAGAGATGGCCCATGTGAGATCAAGGCCAGCCAGAGAAGTCTGTCCTAGCCCCTTTTGTGTACCAGCAGTCTTTGAATGTACCTCTCATTTGTCTTGCCTTGGTGACCCCAAAGTTTCCTTGCCTTGCCCTGCCTTGCCTCCCTAGCCTTGCACTCCCTCCAGTGCCTATGCCCACACTTGACCTGCCTACTGCTTTCCTCCAGGGAAACCTAGCCTTGCCTAGGCCTTCCTGTTTCTGCCTGGCCTTCCTATGCCCATCCTTGCCTAGAAGTTCTGGGCCTTCTCTCACCTACCACTCCATTTGCTTGCCCCTCATGGCTCCAGCCTTGTCAGCTTCTCCCTTGACTTGCCTACAATTGCGCCTACACTTGGTTTGCATTGCAAAGAGCGGTAGGCAAGGCAAAGCAAAGCAAGGAAGGTCTTTCTAGGTCTTGCCAGGCAAGGCACACATAAGCAAGCAAGCAAAACAAGAGTAGACTAGCCACAGCATCAAAGGCAAGGCAAGGCCAAGTGACTCTGAGTGCCTTTCCTTGGCAAGTAAAAGATATAGTGACAATGTAATAGGGCAGGCGTTAAAGGTACCATGAGGAGGTATAGTCCAGCAAGATATTTATGTCATAGACCCTTCTGTGCAGGAGCCATTGTTGGACATAGTACAGGACATGGCATACAGTTTGGCTTGGTAAGTTCCTGAAGGAGAATGGCAATGCTTTCTCATGGGAAGGAAAGCACGTAGCCCCAGAGTTGGAGGTGCAGATAAGAAGCTGTGTCACGCAGCTCAAGGACGACAGCAGCTTCTTGTGCCGGCATATTTGGAAGCACTCCCTCAATTTGTACAGTCATTGAGTCAGTATCCATCTTTGGAAGGCTGTCTGCCTCTAGTAAGAGTGTTCTGACACCATTGTATGGGATCAGTCACTGGATGTTTTGGATTTTGGAGGAGGGGATGCCCTTTCTCTTGAAATGAGCTTCTTGTTCTTCTCTTTGGCAAAGAAATTAAGTTTGGATGGGCACTTTGGGTGGTCTCAATGAATTTAAAGGTTTTTCCCAAGAGGTTTCCCTGTGGGTTAGAGCTGTTGAACTGACAGTGGGAATCTAGACAGCAAGTTGTTGAGCTTTTTGTCCTTGTAGCTTTAGTGTGTGAGTAGTCCCTGTTGCCATGCTGCTTGGATCTTGACTCTGAGACTGAAAGCTTAGGAGCGTAGAGCTGAAAAGAAAAGTGCCAATAGCAGGGTGTGTGTTCATTGTTTGATGGGTGAAGTTGAAATTGTAGGCAGCAAAGAACTTTCTCTCTCAGCTGGCACATTTGTTGAGCGGATGTCTTTGAGTTTGTTACCGGACTCTGCGAGAGTGAAAATGTTTGTTAGGGCAGAGGATTTCGTGTTGCCCTTTGAGTGTGGTGCAAAAGTGTTTGCACACTTGGAGGGGGAAGATCAGCAAAGTCTTTTTTTCCTGGCACAGTTAATTTGAGAGCAGGGACGTTTCCAACTCGGCTCTGTCTTTTGGAGCTGGCCTCGGTGCGTTTCCTTCTTTTGTTAGTCGACAGCGCCATCGTGTGGTTATTTTGATGAGCGCTGGCAGACGGTGCCAGGGAAAAAGCCAAGCTGTTTGCGGCTCCGGCCTCATTGGTGTAGGAGCAGCGCAGGGAAAAGCTCCGCTGGGGGTCCTGGCTCTTAGAGACTGAGAGAATGTGATCCTGTATGTAGCACAGAAGGAAGTGGAATTGTTTCATTGTGGGCTGTGCAGTTTATAAGCTGCAAATGAAAAGGCAATTGCAGCGCAGCCTCTTCTTTTCTGTGTGATCCGCTGCTCAACATGTAACTCGCACACACTGAACTGCATCCACCTCCCTGGAGATATAAAATGTGTATATCACTTTCCTCAAACTCTATGTATTACCTTGCACTCTAGCAGATCCCAAACCGCTTCAAAACGTCCAGCAGCTACTCAAAAAGAAAAAGTCCAACAAAAAGCTAGTGCTGGTCTTTAGAGTGCCTTTGCAGTCCGTAAAATAGACGAAATGCACTAGGGCTTTGAATGCTTCTTCCCAACTATATAAATTCTCTCCAAGTGGCAAAGTCCATCATTACAGCAAAATTTTTCAGCTGGAGTTCTGACTGAGAGATGTGCCAGGACAGAAGGCATTTGCTGACCTACCCTTTTTCCCTGTGTAACTTGGTATTTGCAGTACAATTATTTTCAGTGTCGCTGTGTCCAAGCAGCTAGAGATTACACAGATAGAAGTGTCAAGAGAGATGCTGCTAAAGTACGCCCTTCTTATAGCAGCATTTAAATGGCACACGACGCCTTGCTGCTTTTTCTTTCCCACAGACACCTGCTGTCAATTTTTTCACTCTGGCTTCTTGATCAAAAATGTCCACCTGAAATGTCTTACAGAAATAGGCTCCAGGTGTAAAAACCAGTACGGGGCTACATTTTCTGCGTGCTCCACATAAGTCACATCAAACTCACTCATCAAACATCACTCTCTCCTTCCATTCTCCACCACTGCCTCTACCATTGTGTTCTCTGGATCTCAGAGTCTAAAGGCAGGCGCAATAGTTTCCACTGAGGGGTTGGAAGAGGTGTACAAGCAGCACAAATAGCTTCTGCGCTGCGCAGGCCATTTCTCTGCATTTTAGAGCCTAAGGGAAAGCGCTAGTGTTCCTGCGGAGAGCTGCAACAGCTGCAGAATATGTGTTGTCTTGGCACATGTTTGCAATCCACCATGATGGATCCTTAGTGAAACCAAACTGTGGTTCTGCTTCAAACATCTCACCCTGCTTGGCCACAAAGCTTTCGCTGACATGTCCCATTGCCTTTTTATTGCCGCGTTTCATTTTCAGAGTTTGTACGGAATCATTGCACTTTGCTTCTAAGCTGAACGTCGATACTGCTGGAGTCTCATATGTCCATTTTCTTCTCACACAAAAAAACTGCTTCCTTTAAAACATGCTGATGCGACCTGCTTTCTTGCTCAGCTGTAATTTTAGGGGTGTTCTCTGTCCCGCTTACAGTCTGAATCTAAACTAAGAAGTTTATGGGACACAGATGTGCCAAGACAAATAGTTTGCTTGGACCTTGCCACGTGTATTCAAAAGCATCCTTTCACTCCACCATCAAGTCTCTGCTTTACATCCTGCAAACTTCACACACACATACATACATACATACTGGAATGAGGCACTTTCTTTCTTTCATTCTTTCTTTCTCAGCTACACTCACCTATCCCCCACGCTAACTTCTTTACCGCTTTTCTCTTGGCCTTGCTATGCATACTTTTCCTCTTAAGACACCCATTGTCTGGCCTACCCCTTCCCTACATTGCCTTGCCTTTCCTTTCCTATCCAACCTTGCATTTCTTTGTCATTCCTGGCCATTGTTTTCCTCTTCCTTCCTGACCCATCCATGTCTTTCCCTTGCCCTTCCTACCAGTCCAGTGCCTTGCACCACCCATCCCCCTTGCCACTTTGTCCAGTTTCCCTTCCCCTTTGTCCAGCTCCAATCTTTCATTTCCTTCTCCTTCTAGGACTCTCATTGCCTTGCTTGCCTCTCCTTTGTCTTGCCTGGCAAAGCCACCACTTTTCTTGGCGTTACCTTTGAACCTCTCCTCTCCCTTGCCTTGCATTCCCTTGCTCACTCGTCCCCCACCTGGAATTCAATACCCCTCTTTTTGCGGAATTTCTTCATCTTGCCTTGCCCTGCCTGCTTCTCCTAGGACTCTCAAGGCTTTCACGTACCTCCAGCGTTTCAGGAGCATGTGAGAGGAAGCCCAAAAGAGGTCACGTGCAAGCACACCCATCTGTCCTGGCAGCTTGCTTCTGGCACCTATCCTTACATGTCTTGAATTTTGGACATAAAATTCACATTTCACCTTTGCGCTTCAGGACCAGAATGACAGTTCTTTTGTATACCAAGGAAAGCAGGTAATCCAAGTGTTTTAGGTGCAGATTAGAGATGGCCCATGTGAGATCAAGGCCAGCCAGAGAAGTCTGTCCTAGCCCCTTTTGTGTACCAGCAGTCTTTGAATGTACCTCTCATTTGTCTTGCCTTGGTGACCCCAAAGTTTCCTTGCCTTGCCCTGCCTTGCCTCCCTAGCCTTGCACTCCCTCCAGTGCCTACGCCCACACTTGACCTGCCTACTGCTTTCCTCCGGGGAAACCTAGCCTTGCCTAGGCCTTCCTGTTTCTGCCTGGCCTTCCTATGCCCATCCTTGCCTAGAAGTTCTGGGCCTTCTCTCACCTACCACTCCATTTGCTTGCCCCTCATGGCTCCAGCCTTGTCAGCTTCTCCCTTGACTTGCCTACAATTGCGCCTACACTTGGTTTGCATTGCAAAGAGCGGTAGGCAAGGCAAAGCAAAGCAAGGAAGGTCTTTCTAGGTCTTGCCAGGCAAGGCACACATAAGCAAGCAAGCAAAACAAGAGTAGACTAGCCACAGCATCAAAGGCAAGGCAAGGCCAAGTGACTCTGAGTGCCTTTCCTTGGCAAGTAAAAGATATAGTGACAATGTAATAGGGCAGGCGTTAAAGGTACCATGAGGAGGTATAGTCCAGCAAGATATTTATGTCATAGACCCTTCTGTGCAGGAGCCATTGTTGGACATAGTACAGGACATGGCATACAGTTTGGCTTGGTAAGTTCCTGAAGGAGAATGGCAATGCTTTCTCATGGGAAGGAAAGCACGTAGCCCCAGAGTTGGAGGTGCAGATAAGAAGCTGTGTCGCGCAGCTCAAGGACGACAGCAGCTTCTTGTGCCGGCATATTTGGAAGCACTCCCTCAATTTGTACAGTCATTGAGTCAGTATCCATCTTTGGAAGGCTGTCTGCCTCTAGTAAGAGTGTTCTGACACCATTGTATGGGATCAGTCACTGGATGTTTTGGATTTTGGAGGAGGGGATGCCATTTCTCTTGAAATGAGCTTCTTGTTCTTCTCTTTGGCAAAGAAATTAAGTTTGGATGGGCACTTTGGGTGGTCTCAGTGAATTTAAAGGTTTTTCCCAAGAGGTTTCCCTGTGGGTTAGAGCTGTTGAACTGACAGTGGGAATCTAGACAGCAAGTTGTTGAGCTTTTTGTCCTTGTAGCTTTAGTGTGTGAGTAGTCCCTGTTGCCATGCTGCTTGGATCTTGACTCTGAGACTGAAAGCTTAGGAGCGTAGAGCTGAAAAGAAAAGTGCCAATAGCAGGGTGTGTGTTCATTGTTTGATGGGTGAAGTTGAAATTGTAGGCAGCAAAGAACTTTCTCTCTCAGCTGGCACATTTGTTGAGCGGATGTCTTTGAGTTTGTTACCGGACTCTGCGAGAGTGAAAATGTTTGTTAGGGCAGAGGATTTCGTGTTGCCCTTTGAGTGTGGTGCAAAAGTGTTTGCACACTTGGAAGGGGAAGATCAGCAAAGTCTTTTTTTCCTGGCACAGTTAATTTGAGAGCAGGGACGTTTCCAACTCGGCTCTGTCCTTTGGAGCTGGCCTCGGTGCGTTTCCTTCTTTTGTTAGTCGACAGCGCCATCGTGTGGTTATTTTGATGAGCGCTGGCAGACGGTGCCAGGGAAAAAGCCAAGCTGTTTGCGGCTCCGGCCTCATTGGTGTAGGAGCAGCGCAGGGAAGAGCTCCGCTGGGGGTCCTGGCTCTTAGAGACTGAGAGAATGTGATCCTGTATGTAGCACAGAAGGAAGTGGAATTGTTTCATTGTGGGCTGTGCAGTTTATAAGCTGCAAATGAAAAGGCAATTGCAGCGCAGCCTCTTCTTTTCTGTGTGATCAGCTGCTCAACATGTAACTCGCACACACTGAACTGCATCCACCTCCCTGGAGATATAAAATGTGTATATCACTTTCCTCAAACTCTATGTATTACCTTGCACTCTAGCAGATCCCAAACGGCTTCAAAACGTCCAGCAGCTACTCAAAAAGAAAAAGTCCAACAAAAAGCTAGTGCTGGCCTTTAGAGTGCCTTTGCAGTCCGTAAAATAGACGAAATGCACTAGGGCTTTGAATGCTTCTTCCCAACTATATAAATTCTCTCCAAGTGGCAAAGTCCATCATTACAGCAAAATTTTTCAGCTGGAGTTCTGACTGAGAGATGTGCCAGGACAGAAGGCATTTGCTGACCTACCCTTTTTCCCTGTGTAACTTGGTATTTGCAGTACAATTATTTTCAGTGTCGCTGTGTCCAAGCAGCTAGAGATTACACAGATAGAAGTGTCAAGAGAGATGCTGCTAAAGTACGCCCTTCTTATAGCAGCATTTAAATGGCACACGACGCCTTGCTGCTTTTTCTTTCCCAGAGAGACCCGCTGTCAATTTTTTCACTCTGGCTTCTTGATCAAAAATGTCCACCTGAAATGTCTTACAGAAATAGGCTCCAGGTGTAAAAACCAGTACGGGGCTACATTTTCTGCGTGCTCCACATAAGTCACATCAAACTCACTCATCAAACTTCACTCTCTCCTTCCATTCTCCACCACTGCCTCTACCATTGTGTTCTCTGGATCTCAGAGTCTAAAGGCAGGCGCAATAGTTTCCACTGAGGGGTTGGAAGAGGTGTACAAGCAGCACAAATAGCTTCTGCGCTGCGCAGGCCATTTCTCTGCATTTTAGAGTCTAAGGGAAAGCGCTAGTGTTCCTGTGGAGAGCTGCAACAGCTGCAGAATATGTGTTGTCTTGGCACATGTTTGCAATCCACCATGATGGATCCTTAGTGAAACCAAACTGTGGTTCTGCTTCAAACATCTCACCCTGCTTGGCCACAAAGCTTTCGCTGACATGTCCCATTGCCTTTTTATTGCCGCGTTTCATTTTCAGAGTTTGTACGGAATCATTGCACTTTGCTTCTAAGCTGAACGTCGATACTGCTGGAGTCTCATATGTCCATTTTCTTCTCACACAAAAAAACTGCTTCCTTTAAAACATGCTGATGCGACCTGCTTTCTTGCTCAGCTGTAATTTTAGGGGTGTTCTCTGTCCCGCTTACAGTCTGAATCTAAACTAAGAAGTTTATGGGACACAGATGTGCCAAGACAAATAGTTTGCTTGGACCTTGCCACGTGTATTCAAAAGCATCCTTTCACTCCGCCATCAAGTCTCTGCTTTCTTCTGCTTTACATCCTGCAAACTTCACACACACATACATACATACATACTGGAATGAGGCACTTTCTTTCTTTCTTTCTTTCTCAGCTACACTCACCTATCCCCCACGCTAACTTCTTTACCGCTTTTCTCTTGGCCTTGCTATGCATACTTTTCCTCTTAAGACACCCATTGTCTGGCCTACCCCTTCCCTACATTGCCTTGCCTTTCCTTTCCTATCCAACCTTGCATTTCTTTGTCATTCCTGGCCATTGTTTTCCTCTTCCTTCCTGACCCATCCATGTCTTTCCCTTGCCCTTCCTACCAGTCCAGTGCCTTGCACCACCCATCCCCCTTGCCACTTTGTCCAGTTTCCCTTCCCCTTTGTCCAGCTCCAATCTTTCATTTCCTTCTCCTTCTAGGACTCTCATTGCCTTGCTTGCCTCTCCTTTGTCTTGCCTGGCAAAGCCACCACTTTTCTTGGCTGTTGGGTTTCGAGCAAGAAGAGCACCCCGATCAGCTACAGCACAGGCGGCTATCCCAGCCGCGCGGTCCACATCTCACGACATCAATGTGATGGATGAAGAATATGGCGGTTTATTGCAGGGAAACTTGACATTTTATAGCCTGGGTTCACTGTGTTACTTCCATCTGCTTACCTTACAGTTAGGTGCTATTGGCTAATTGCAGGGGGGCCTTGCTATCCTAATAGAGAGGGGTGGGTTTCTAACTTTCTCGTTACATCCCGAGTTCTTCCGCAGCGCAAGGCCTTAACTACAACATATCCCCTCTCTCTATGAATAACTAATTTGCTAAAACATAAGGTATATTAGTCTCAAAAATTCTAATGTTATTTGTTATATACGTATTTTTAACACTTCATCTAACTTATCTATATTATAAAAGTTTTTTTAAAAAATGAGTAATATAAAATTGAGTAAAATATAGGATACATTATACTTAGCTAAAAACTAAAAGCTTACAAAATAGATACTACAACTTCCATTGGTAAATATAAAACACATGCAATAACTAAATATGCTTTAAAGCATCTGTTGCCTTTCTATAAACAAGATGTTAACTTTTTCTAATCGGCTTTTAACAAAGGACACGAGCCTATTCAAAATACATGGCCCGAAGATTAACACAAGTAAAATCATCACAACTGGTCCAATCAGGGTAGACACCAGGGTGGTCAGCCACGGGGATTGGTCAAACCAGGACTGGAACCAGTTTTGCTGAGCTTCTCTCTCTGCTTTTCGTTGAGACAGCCTGTCTCGTAGTTCTGCCATCGTGTCTCTCACTATTCCGGTGTGGTCTGCGTAGGAGCAGCATTCTTCGTTCAGGGCGATGCAGAGGCGTCCTTGCTGCATGAATAGAAGGTCGAGACCTCGCCTGTTCTGTAAAACAACTTCAGAGAGTGAAGAGACTGATTTTTCTAGAAAGGATATGGATTTCTCAATTCTCTGTAGATCTTCATCTACAGTCATCTGTAGCTGAGAGAGACTCTGACTCTGAGTTACCAGAGCGGAGACACCCGTGGCTGCTCCAGTTGCTCCCAAGCCGAGCAGCATTGCTATTGACAGTCCTGTCAACAGCTCTCTTTTCTGAAGGCGGCCTGCTCGCTCAAGGTACTGGTTCACTTCTTCTTTGGAGTGGTATAGGACTCTGGGGATGATAATGGCTAACACACAAAAGTCAACAGAGGAATTAAAGCTTTGGGTGTAAATGCAAGGGCTTAGCCCACTGCGGTTGCAAACCCACGTGCCAGACAGAGGGGCAATTGCCCATCTCTTGGACCGGTCCACTCGCACGGTGGTCGCACAGACTTTTTTATCCACAACAGTGGCTTCGCCCACACAAAACCCTTGCCCTGTCATGTGGCTGATGGTGATTCTGCGAGAAGGTGACTCACTGCGGCACTGGACTGGGGCTTCTGCATTGACCCACAGTGGCCGGTTATTAAGGGCCACAGCCTCATAGTAAGGGGGCTGTGTGTCATAACACAGCCAGCAGGATTCTGTGGCATTAGGGTTGGATTGATTCAGGGGTAGGAAAGTGGCATCTAACATTCGATAGAGCGAATCGAAAGCAGCGGCTTCAGATCTTTGGGGAGAAGCTTCTTGCTTATGCAGCGGGTACAGACTACTAGATCGTGGGTTCTCAGCCTGTACTACAAGGTTGGGGCCAACTGCTTCAGGCATTATAACTGGGAGCCGGATAATTTGTACTACTTCACCGGGATTTTTACCAGGCTTGTGCAAGAATACTGACCACATTCTCCCGGTGGTCCAACCCACATCTGCTGGCTGCAGAACCTGCATGATCATTTGATGACAAACTTTAGATGGGTCATCATGAAAGCCATAGAACACTTGCCCTATAGAGTTGAAACTAGGACGCATACAGCCTGCCGGACCCCAGGTTACTTGCAGAAACTCATCTGCTTTAGGTGGTGCCCATCTGTTACTCAGGACTATTGTCTCGCAGCCCCAGTAGCCACAGAACCAATACCCTGGTTGGTGGCAGTAGTCTTTGCCTGGGTTGGTGGCTGGGCACCAGTATGACTGGTACAGCTCGAAGCGAGGGTGGATGTTATGAGTCACTATACCAGGGAAAATGTCTCGGATGAGCACAGAGAACCTTGGGGTACCTGCTGTGACTAACTCTTTGATCACTTCATTTGAGGCACGGCGTAAGATCCACCTGAATGGTTGATGGGGGTTATATTCTGCGCCGACCTGCTCGCTGTTAACAAGTGCTAAAAGCAAGATTACACACAAAAGTTGTTGTCGCTTGGGTTTCACAGGCTCAGGAGTTTTGGGCGCCTTCGGGTTGTCTGGTAGTTCATCGCCTCCTTCTGGCAGTGGAGCATATACATCACACGGGCGCCCAATGATCAGGTCCTGCAAACAAAACTTCAGAGTTCTTGTCAGTTTCATTTTTAAGATCTGGTTTTATTGACTTAAGTGGACACCACTTTACTTTACCATCTCTTTTCACTGCAGCGTACCCTCTCCCTGAGAGTACTAATCTCCAACCTTGCTCCCACTCCCCTAACTCATTTCTGATTATGACCTGTGGGCCCTCTTCTAGAGCTCGAGCGGCCCAGTGTTTTTGGGAGGGACTGTTTATTTCATCTCCCCTAGGGAATTGGTTCAGTGCTAACAATGCAGTTGCTAGCAAGCGTGCCTGGTCTGCCTGGGGAATGGAATTGGTAAAGCTTTCTGATTTTGCTAGCACTTCTAGCTTGGCTTTCAAGGTTTGGTTTGCTCGCTCAACGATGGCTTGTCCTGTGCTATTGTACGGGATGCCTTGCACTAGCGTGATACCCCATTTGGAGGCAAATTCCTGGCTCGGCTTTGAGATAAAATTTGTACCATTGTCCGTTTTGATTTGCTTGGGAATGCCAAGCCAAGCCATAGCTGTTAGCCAGTGTTGGATAGTTGCTTTGGAGTTGGTTTTCAGGTGTTGCGTGGCTACAATCATTCCGCTGTACGTGTCTACTGTTACTGCAAGCCATGCTCGGGGTTTCAACAGCTGGCACAGTGTAAAGTCTGTTTGCCATATCTCTGAGGCTTTTAGGCCTCTGGGGTTGATTCCACAGGACCACAGCGGTGCTTTTTGGCAGTGGGGGCAGGAAGCTACTACATGTTTTGCATCAGCAACTGAGATTTCACATCTCTTTGCTAGTGCTTTGGCTCCGATGTGCAGGGTTTCGTGTAGCTGACGAGCTTCTTGTAGAGTCCACAATCCTTTCGCGGCGGCATCTGCTTTATCGTTGCCAACTTGGAAGAACCCTTTGATCAGATTGTGGCTGTTAACATGGATGACTGATATGGTACCTTTTCGGGAGGAGAGCGCTTCTTCTAGCATCAGAGCTGCTGTAGATGTTGATATGCCGGGTCCTGACATAGCCAGGCAAAGCTTGGCTACAAACATTGAGTCAGTTACAATGTTAAGATGCTCTGTTTGGAACAGTCCACATGCCAGTACCACAGCTGCTACTTCCAGTTGCTGGACTGAGAGTGTACGATCAGTCGCTTTGACACAGTGCCACTCGTCCTCTGATTGCCACACTGCAGCCGCAGTGGAGGTTGTCGAGGATGCATCTGTGAAGACTGTCGGTCCTGGCTGAGGCCGATCCATGACCTTTTGTGGTAGGTCCATGTTGACAACAGCTAGCATCTGAGTCCAAGGGGGCTTTGCAGAATACTGAATCTCTCCGCCGAATCCGACCAGGGCTGTCGCCAGGTATTCTGACATCACTGTTGACTGTGTAGAGAGTTGCTTGCGAAAAGACAGAAATATTTTGGCTGGTTCAATGCCAAGATATTTCAGGGCGAGCTTTCTGCCTTTCATAATGAGGCTGCTGATATATTCAGCTCCTGGGGAAAATGCACGTGTCTGTCTTCCCAGGACTATCCACTGTATTGGGTGAGCTTTTTCTGGGGGGCCTTGAGCCAGTGCTCCTACCCCCCCTCCCTTTGTGAAGTGCACATACAGATCGAGTGGTACCTGGGGTTTCCACCTGGCGAGGGAACTTAAAGATACCTGCTGTTCGATAAAGTCAAGAGAGTCCCTTGCTTCTGCTGTCAGGGCTTTGTGTTCCCATGGATTTTTCCCTCTCAGGAGATCATACAGGGGGGTCATCTTCTCGGGTGGGATTAGGACGATGTTGCGGAGCCATTGCAGGGATCCCACCAGCTGCTGCACGTCATGGAGCGTTTTGATGTCCCGACGGATCTTTATCTGGGGAGGGGATATGTAAGAGTCTGTGATCCCCACCCCCAAAAAGGTTACACATGGCCCCTTTTTTATTTTAGCACTCGCGATTTCAAAGCCATTTGCTTTTAGAGTCTCTGTGATTGTTGACACTAACTGGTCTACCTGACCTCCCGAGGGTGCGGCAATCAGGATGTCGTCCATGTACTGGCTGATGGTCGCAGTCGAGTTGCTATGACGGATCGGTGCTAGCGCTCGATCGACTGTAATTTGGCAGATTGTAGGTGAGTTGACCATCCCCTGAGGCAGCACTTTCCACTGGAAGCGTAGGTTGGGGCGTTGGCTGTTTGGGAACACTACTGAAAAAGCAAACCGCTCCCTGTCTTCTTCATGTAAGGGTATAGAAAAGAAACAGTCTTTGATATCAAGAACAGCACAGGGTTGGCCCTCTGGCACCATAGAGTTCATAGGTAACAATGTTTGAACAGGTCCCATGGGTTGGATTTTCTTATTCACTTCACGTAAATCATGGAGGAGGCGAAACCCTTCTCTGGATCGCTTAGGGATTACGAAAACAGGAGTATTCCACGGGCTAGTAGATGGCTCTATGTGACCTTGTTGTAATTCACGGTTAACTAACTCAAGGAGGGCATCCAATCGAGGCTTGGACAAGGGCCACTGCTCGACCCACACCGGGTCTGATGATTTCCAAGAAAGCTTGATTGGTGGCAGTGGGTGCACAGCAGCGGCCCTTAGGGTAAATTTGTCACCCTGGCTTTTAGCAAGGCTAGGGCGTCCCTCCCCAGCAATGCTGGGATTCCTGTCATGACATACGGGAAGAGGGCAATAGTTTTCTCTGGCCCTTTTTCTGTTTGGAGTGTAATGGCTATTAGCTGTGCGCTTCTCCGAGCTCGTGACAGCCCTCCAACCCCGCCCACCATGGGGGCTTCCTCTAATTTCCAGAGAGGAGGCCAATTTGTTTCTGGTATGACTGTGACATCCGCCCCAGTATCAATTAGAAAAGGAACACTGATGGACCCGGAGGGGATACTTTGATCACCTGAGGTGTCATAAAGAGTGCAGATCCCCCATACGACCGGCGGGTTGTCACACCTTACTGCCAGGGCCACCCTGGGGTCCTGTCCCCCAGGTGTGATCCCTGCTGTCCCTGAGGCGGATACGGCTGGGCTGGCTGAGCAACAGGCTGAGTTATGAAAGTGGTTGCCTCTCGGGGGGGTAATGGATTCGGGAGCAGCTCGGTTCTTGCTGGACTGGCATAGCTGGGCCGCCTTGCATCCCAAGTGGGAGAGAACTGGATGCGGCCCTGCTGTCCTCTCCCCCTCCCGTTTCCCTGAACCTTGGTTCTGCATTCTCTAGCGAGGTGCCCCCTTCTTCCACAAGCCCAGCATGGTCCTTTAGACTGGTTCTGCTGTAAGGTGGGCCCTGCCAAGGCTCCCCCTTTTCTGCAATTTACAGCAACATGACCTGCCTGACCACACTTGAAACATGCCATCACATTAGCAACTGCTGTACAGATTGCAGTTTGAATCGGAACTGCCTGTTCCTCTCTTGCCACATGTTTAATCATCTCTGCAATATTTGCCCCTGCCGGTAGTGATCGAAGGATTTCCTTGGTTGTTGAATTGCATTGCTGACGCAAGCAGTCTGCCATGACTGGGCCTTTTGCCTCTGGGGGCAGGGAAGAGGAGTCAACAGCTGCCTGAAGGCGGTCTACAAATTGTGTAAAGCTCTCACTCTCTTTTTGCTTTATGGTAGCCCACGGTGATGGCTTGGCAATAACTCTAGAGGCCGTGCGAATAGCTTCTCTGGCCGCACGAGTGGTTATCATAACTTCATGGGCCCGCATACCCTGGGCTTGTGCCTGAGGGGTAGCCATGGCTGGGTCTGTGCCCATTAACCGTGGCAGGCTGGAACCGTGTAGTGGATGATCTGCCCCATTCACTTGGGCTAGGTATCTGGCACAATTGTCTTCCCATTCTTGTTTAAAAACAATCATTCCTGCTCCATCAAAAAACATTCTGCAAGTGTGCTTTATATCAAAAGGGAGCAGGTCATCACCTCCAAAAAGACCATCAATAAGGGAGGTGACCATGGCTGAATTAAGCCCTTTTTCTGAAACTGCTTTAACAAGCGTTTTAACTTCTTTAGGATTTATTGGTGAATAAACCCTTTGCCCCCCCTCAGACACCCTGACTGGGAATACTAATGCATCTGGGGCAACCCAGGTGGCACATTCTGCTCTTATTTGTCCCCAGTCTGTGAGAGGGGTGTCCTCTCTCAGTTCTTTTTTAATGTGGGGGGGGGGTGTTCTTGTTTATCTTTATTGTTTCCTCTTCAGAGGAGTCGGGTTCTGACTCTTTGTCACTCGTATCCCGATCAGAGCCGGAACTCGACTGGCTGGCTGCTTCCTCTTTGCCGTGCCTTTTTCTTAGGCTCCGGCCCCTCCTACCGCCCCTGTGGGCGGGCTGTTCCCTCCCCCTTGGCTCTCCACGCCTTTCGTTCCTCCCTCCACTCCGCCTTCCATCCTGCCCCCCACTCCGGACTTCGCTCTGCTCTCTGCTCCTGGCTTCTTCCCCTCCATTTGCATTCCATTCATTCTTCACCCATCCCCCGCTGTCCTTCACACATTTCTTATCTTTCCCATCCCCCCAGCCATGCTCATCCTCCAAGGCCAGCTTTTTTTCTTTGTTAGAGGCATACTTTTCCCGCTCTATAACTTTTTTCTCTGCGCCATCTTTAAGCCTCTCAGGGGATGTTTTCCCTCTCACTATCTTTGCTACATTTTTAGCTTCTTCTGTTAAATTTTTCCAAAAATCTCTTGCTTTCTGTTGTGCCTCGGAGGGCAGCTCAGGATTTGGGGTTTTTGGAGGCATGTCGCCCTCCTGTGTCCCCTTGTGCTCAGCCGAGTTGCTCTCTTTTGGAGGCTCTAAAGTTGGTGTTGTAGCACTCATTTGTAGTTTTGGGCTAACCAACAGACAGCTTTTTGCTGTCGTCCAGGCTTCTTGCTTTTGTCTAACTTTTTTCAAAGCCTTAAGAACTTTACCCCATGACTTAAAATATTTCATATTACCAGAATCTACAGTTTCATTAGCCAGGGCTCTGGTACATTTCTCCCACACCTCAGGGTAAAGAATATCCACTGGCTGCTCTATAACACCCATCTGTAAAAGCTGTGTGACAGCAAGCAAAAAATCCTTAGATTTACAATCTACTTCCCACTGCTTATATAATTCAGATACGACCTTTATACGTGAATCCATTTTCCTCTGGGCCCAGGATCCTCACGCCAAGAACAGTCCAGCTATCTTGGCCGCTGCCAGCCGATTCAGGATATTCTTGCTTTTTGAATTTCTTCCTCCCGGGTTTTCGGCACCAGATGTTGGGTTTCGAGCAAGAAGAGCACCCCGATCACCTACAGCACAGGCGGCTATCCCAGCCGCGCGGTCCACATCTCACGACATCAATGTGATGGATGAAGAATATGGCGGTTTATTGCAGGGAAACTTGACATTTTATAGCCTGGGTTCACTGTGTTACTCCCATCTGCTTACCTTACAGTTAGGTGCTATTGGCTAATTGCAGGGGGGCCCTGCTATCCTAATAGAGGGGGGTGGGTTTCTAACTTTCTCGTTACATCCCGAGTTCTTCCGCAGCGCAAGGCCTTAACTACAACACTTGGCGTTACCTTTGAACCTCTCCTCTCCCTTGCCTTGCATTCCCTTGCTTACTCATCCCCCACCTGGAATTCAATACCCCTCTTTTTGCGGAATTTTTTCATCTTGCCTTGCCCTGCCTGCTTCTCCTAGGACTCTCAAGGCTTTCACGTACCTCCAGCGTTTCAGGAGCATGTGAGAGGAAGCCCAAAAGAGGTCACGTGCAAGCACACCCATCTGTCCTGGCAGCTTGCTTCTGGCACCTATCCTTACATGTCTTGAATTTTGGACATAAAATTCACATTTCACCTTTGCGCTTCAGGACCAGAATGACAGTTCTTTTGTATACCAAGGAAAGCAGGTAATCCAAGTGTTTTAGGTGCAGATTAGAGATGGCCCATGTGAGATCAAGGCCAGCCAGAGAAGTCTGTCCTAGCCCCTTTTGTGTACCAGCAGTCTTTGAATGTACCTCTCATTTGTCTTGCCTTGGTGACCCCAAAGTTTCCTTGCCTTGCCCTGCCTTGCCTCCCTAGCCTTGCACTCCCTCCAGTGCCTACGCCCACACTTGACCTGCCTACTGCTTTCCTCCGGGGAAACCTAGCCTTGCCTAGGCCTTCCTGTTTCTGCCTGGCCTTCCTATGCCCATCCTTGCCTAGAAGTTCTGGGCCTTCTCTCACCTACCACTCCATTTGCTTGCCCCTCATGGCTCCAGCCTTGTCAGCTTCTCCCTTGACTTGCCTACAATTGCGCCTACACTTGGTTTGCATTGCAAAGAGCGGTAGGCAAGGCAAAGCAAAGCAAGGAAGGTCTTTCTAGGTCTTGCCAGGCAAGGCACACATAAGCAAGCAAGCAAAACAAGAGTAGACTAGCCACAGCATCAAAGGCAAGGCAAGGCCAAGTGACTCTGAGTGCCTTTCCTTGGCAAGTAAAAGATATAGTGACAATGTAATAGGGCAGGCGTTAAAGGTACCATGAGGAGGTATAGTCCAGCAAGATATTTATGTCATAGACCCTTCTGTGCAGGAGCCATTGTTGGACATAGTACAGGACATGGCATACAGTTTGGCTTGGTAAGTTCCTGAAGGAGAATGGCAATGCTTTCTCATGGGAAGGAAAGCACGTAGCCCCGGAGTTGGAGGTGCAGATAAGAAGCTGTGTCGCGCAGCTCAAGGACGACAGCAGCTTCTTGTGCCGGCATATTTGGAAGCACTCCCTCAATTTGTACAGTCATTGAGTCAGTATCCATCTTTGGAAGGCTGTCTGCCTCTAGTAAGAGTGTTCTGACACCATTGTATGGGATCAGTCACTGGATGTTTTGGATTTTGGAGGAGGGGATGCCATTTCTCTTGAAATGAGCTTCTTGTTCTTCTCTTTGGCAAAGAAATTAAGTTTGGATGGGCACTTTGGGTGGTCTCAGTGAATGTAAAGGTTTTTCCCAAGAGGTTTCCCTGTGGGTTAGAGCTGTTGAACTGACAGTGGGAATCTAGACAGCAAGTTGTTGAGCTTTTTGTCCTTGTAGCTTTAGTGTGTGAGTAGTCCCTGTTGCCATGCTGCTTGGATCTTGACTCTGAGACTGAAAGCTTAGGAGCGTAGAGCTGAAAAGTGTCAATAGCAGGGTGTGTGTTCATTGTTTGATGGGTGAAGTTGAAATTGTAGGCAGCAAAGAACTTTCTCTCTCCGCTGGCACATTTGTTGAGCGGATGTCTTTGAGTTTGTTACCGGACTCTGCGAGAGTGAAAATGTTTGTTAGGGCAGAGGATTTCGTGTTGCCCTTTGAGTGTGGTGCAAAAGTGTTTGCACACTTGGAAGGGGAAGATCAGCAAAGTCTTTTTTTCCTGGCACAGTTAATTTGAGAGCAGGGACGTTTCCAACTCGGCTCTGTCCTTTGGAGCTGGCCTCGGTGCGTTTCCTTCTTTTCTTAGTCGACAGCGCCATCGTGTGGTTCTTTTGATGAGCGCTGGCAGACGGTGCCAGGGAAAAAGCCAAGCTGTTTGCGGCTCCGGCCTCATTGGTGTAGGAGCAGTGCAGGGAAGAGCTCCGCTGGGGGTCCTGGCTCTTAGAGACTGAGAGAATGTGATCCTGTATGTAGCACAGAAGGAAGTGGAATTGTTTCATTGTGGGCTGTGCAGTTTATAAGCTGCAAATGAAAAGGCAATTGCAGCGCAGCCTCTTCTTTTCTGTGTGATCAGCTGCTCAACATGTAACTCGCACACACTGAACTGCATCCACCTCCCTGGAGATATAAAATGTGTATATCACTTTCCTCAAACTCTATGTATTACCTTGCACTCTAGCAGATCCCAAATGGCTTCAAAACGTCCAGCAGCTACTCAAAAAGAAAAAGTCCAACAAAAAGCTAGTGCTGGCTTTTAGAGTGCCTTTGCAGTCCGTAAAATAGACGAAATGCACTAGGGCTTTGAATGCTTCTTCCCAACTATATAAATTCTCTCCAAGTGGCAAAGTCCATCATTACAGCAAAATTTTTCAGCTGGAGTTCTGACTGAGAGATGTGCCAGGACAGAAGGCATTTGCTGACCTACCCTTTTTCCCTGTGTAACTTGGTATTTGCAGTACAATTATTTTCAGTGTCGCTGTGTCCAAGCAGCTAGAGATTACACAGATAGAAGTGTCAAGAGAGATGCTGCTAAAGTACGCCCTTCTTATAGCAGCATTTAAATGGCACACGACGCCTTGCTGCTTTTTCTTTCCCAGAGAGACCTGCTGTCAATTTTTTCACTCTGGCTTCTTGATCAAAAATGTCCACCTGAAATGTCTTACAGAAATAGGCTCCAGGTGTAAAAACCAGTACGGGGCTACATTTTCTGCGTGCTCCACATAAGTCACATCAAACTCACTCATCAAACTTCACTCTCTCCTTCCATTCTCCACCACTGCCTCTACCATTGTGTTCTCTGGATCTCAGAGTCTAAAGGCAGGCGCAATAGTTTCCACTGAGGGGTTGGAAGAGGTGTACAAGCAGCACAAATAGCTTCTGCGCTGCGCAGGCCATTTCTCTGCATTTTAGAGCCTAAGGGAAAGCGCTAGTGTTCCTGCGGAGAGCTGCAACAGCTGCAGAATATGTGTTGTCTTGGCACATGTTTGCAATCCACCATGATGGATCCTTAGTGAAACCAAACTGTGGTTCTGCTTCAAACATCTCACCCTGCTTGGCCACAAAGCTTTCGCTGACATGTCCCATTGCCTTTTTATTGCCGCGTTTCATTTTCAGAGTTTGTACGGAATCATTGCACTTTGCTTCTAAGCTGAACGTCGATACTGCTGGAGTCTCATATGTCCATTTTCTTCTCACACAAAAAAACTGCTTCCTTTAAAACATGCTGATGCGACCTGCTTTCTTGCTCAGCTGTAATTTTAGGGGTGTTCTCTGTCCCGCTTACAGTCTGAATCTAAACTAAGAAGTTTATGGGACACAGATGTGCCAAGACAAATAGTTTGCTTGGACCTTGCCACGTGTATTCAAGAGCATCCTTTCACTCCACCATCAAGTCTCTGCTCTACATCCTGCAAACATCACACACACATACATACATATATACTGGAATGAGGTTCTTTCTTTCTTTCTTTCTTTCTTTCTTTCTTTCTTTCT
The DNA here is from genome assembly GCF_030490865.1 of Poecile atricapillus. NCBI lineage: Eukaryota > Metazoa > Chordata > Aves > Passeriformes > Paridae > Poecile > Poecile atricapillus. The sequence continues at coordinate 70,354,517 of NC_081288.1, forward strand.
TTCTTTCTTTCTTTCTTTCTTTCTTTCTTTCTTTCTTTCTTTCTTTCTTTCTTTCTTTCTTTCTTTCTTTCTCTCTTTCTTTCTTTCTTTCTTTCTTTCTTTCTTTCTTTCTTTCTTTCTTTCTTTCTTTCTTTCTTTCTTTCTTTCTTTCTTTCTTTCTTTCTTTCTTTCTTTCTCAGCTACACTCACCTATCCCCCACGCTAACTTCTTTACCGCTTTTCTCTTGGCCTTGCTATGCATACTTTTCCTCTTAAGACACCCATTGTCTGGCCTACCCCTTCCCTACATTGCCTTGCCTTTCCTTTCCTATCCAACCTTGCATTTCTTTGTCATTCCTGGCCATTGTTTTCCTCTTCCTTCCTGACCCATCCATGTCTTTCCCTTGCCCTTCCTACCAGTCCAGTGCCTTGCACCACCCATCCCCCTTGCCACTTTGTCCAGTTTCCCTTCCCCTTTGTCCAACTCCAATCTTTCATTTCCTTCTCCTTCTAGGACTCTCATTGCCTTGCTTGCCTCTCCTTTGTCTTGCCTGGCAAAGCCACCACTTTTCTTGGCGTTACCTTTGAACCTCTCCTCTCCCTTGCCTTGCATTCCCTTGCTCACTCGTCCCCCACCTGGAATTCAATACCCCTCTTTTTGCGGCATTTCTTCATCTTGCCTTGCCCTGCCTGCTTCTCCTAGGACTCTCAAGGCTTTCACGTACCTCCAGCGTTTCAGGAGCATGTGAGAGGAAGCCCAAAAGAGGTCACGTGCAAGCACACCCATCTGTCCTGGCAGCTTGCTTCTGGCACCTATCCTTACATGTCTTGAATTTTGGACATAAAATTCACATTTCACCTTTGTGCTTCAGGACCAGAATGACAGTTCTTTTGTATACCAAGAAAAGCAGGTAATCCAAGTGTTTTAGGTGCAGATTAGAGATGGCCCATGTGAGATCAAGGCCAGCCAGAGAAGTCTGTCCTAGCCCCTTTTGTGTACCAGCAGTCTTTGAATGTACCTCTCATTTGTCTTGCCTTGGTGACCCAAAAGTTTCCTTGCCTTGCCCTGCCTTGCCTCCCTAGCCTTGCACTCCCTCCAGTGCCTACGCCCACACTTGACCTGCCTACTGCTTTCCTCCAGGGAAACCTAGCCTTGCCTAGCCCCTCCTGTTTCTGCCTGGCCTTCCTATGCCCATCCTTGCCTAGAAGTTCTGGGCCTTCTCTCACCTACCACTCCATTTGCTTGCCCCTCATGGCTCCAGCCTTGTCAGCTTCTCCCTTGACTTGCCTACAATTGCGCCTACACTTGGTTTGCATTGCAAAGAGCGGTAGGCAAGGCAAAGCAAAGCAAGGAAGGTCTTTCTAGGTCTTGCCAGGCAAGGCACACATAAGCAAGCAAGCAAAACAAGAGTAGACTAGCCACAGCATCAAAGGCAAGGCAAGGCCAAGTGACTCTGAGTGCTTTTCCTTGGCAAGTAAAAGATATAGTGTCAATGTAATAGGGCAGGCGTTAAAGGTACCATGAGGAGGTATAGTCCAGCAAGATATTTATGTCGTAGACCCTTCTGTGCAAGAGCCATTGTTGGACATAGTACAGGACATGGCATACAGTTTGGCTTGGTAAGTTCCTGAAGGAGAATGGCAATGCTTTCTCATGGGAAGGAAAGCACGTAGCCCCAGAGTTGGAGGTGCAGATAAGAAGCTGTGTCACGCAGCTCAAGGACGACAGCAGCTTCTTGTGCCGGCATATTTGGAAGCACTCCCTCAATTTGTACTGTCATTGAGTCAGTATCCATCTTTGGAAGGCTGTCCGCCTCTAGTAAGAGTGTTCTGACACCATTGTATGGGATCAGTCACTGGATGTTTTGGATTTTGGAGGAGGGGATGCCATTTCTCTTGAAATGAGCTTCTTGTTCTTCTCTTTGGCAAAGAAATTAAGTTTGGATGGGCACTTTGGGTGGTCTCAGTGAATGTAAAGGTTTTTCCCAAGAGGTTTCCCTGTGGGTTAGAGCTGTTGAACTGACAGTGGGAATCTAGACAGCAAGTTGTTGAGCTTTTTGTCCTTGTAGCTTTAGTGTGTGAGTAGTCCCTGTTGCCATGCTGCTTGGATCTTGACTCTGAGACTGAAAGCTTAGGAGCGTAGAGCTGAAAAGAAAAGTGCCAATAGCAGGGTGTGTGTTCATTGTTTGATGGGTGAAGTTGAAATTGTAGGCAGCAAAGAACTTTCTCTCTCCGCTGGCACATTTGTTGAGCGGATGTCTTTGAGTTTGTTAACGGACTCTGCGAGAGTGAAAATGTTTGTTAGGGCAGAGGATTTCGTGTTGCCCTTTGAGTGTGGTGCAAAAGTGTTTGCACACTTGGAGGGGGAAGATCAGCAAAGTCTTTTTTTCCTGGCACAGTTAATTTGAGAGCAGGGACGTTTCCAACTCGGCTCTGTCCTTTGGAGCTGGCCTCGGTGCGTTTCCTTCTTTTGTTAGTCGACAGCGCCATCGTGTGGTTATTTTGATGAGCGCTGGCAGACGGTGCCAGGGAAAAAGCCAAGCTGTTTGCGGCTCCGGCCTCATTGGTGTAGGAGCAGCGCAGGGAAGAGCTCCGCTGGGGGTCCTGTCTCTTAGAGACTGAGAGAATGTGATCCTGTATGTAGCACAGAAGGAAGTGGAATTGTTTCATTGTGGGCTGTGCAGTTTATAAGCTGCAAATGAAAAGGCAATTGCAGCGCAGCCTCTTCTTTTCTGTGTGATCAGCTGCTCAACATGTAACTCGCACACACTGAACTGCATCCACCTCCCTGGAGATATAAAATGTGTATATCACTTTCCTCAAACTCTATGTATTACCTTGCACTCTAGCAGATCCCAAACCGCTTCAAAACGTCCAGCAGCTACTCAAAAAGAAAAAGTCCAACAAAAAGCTAGTGCTGGCCTTTAGAGTGCCTTTGCAGTCCGTAAAATAGACAAAATGCACTAGGGCTTTGAATGCTTCTTCCCAACTATATAAATTCTCTCCAAGTGGCAAAGTCCATCATTACAGCAAAATTTTTCAGCTGGAGTTCTGACTGAGAGATGTGCCAGGACAGAAGGCATTTGCTGACCTACCCTTTTTCCCTGTGTAACTTGGTATTTGCAGTACAATTATTTTCAGTGTCGCTGTGTCCAAGCAGCTAGAGATTACACAGATAGAAGTGTCAAGAGAGATGCTGCTAAAGTACGCCCTTCTTATAGCAGCATTTAAATGGCACACGACGCCTTGCTGCTTTTTCTTTCCCAGAGAGACCTGCTGTCAATTTTTTCACTCTGGCTTCTTGATCAAAAATGTCCACCTGAAATGTCTTACAGAAATAGGCTCCAGGTGTAAAAACCAGTACGGGGCTACATTTTCTGCGTGCTCCACATAAGTCACATCAAACTCACTCATCAAACTTCACTCTCTCCTTCCATTCTCCACCACTGCCTCTACCATTGTGTTCTCTGGATCTCAGAGTCTAAAGGCAGGCGCAATAGTTTCCACTGAAGGGTTGGAAGAGGTGTACAAGCAGCACAAATAGCTTCTGCGCTGCGCAGGCCATTTCTCTGCATTTTAGAGCCTAAGGGAAAGCGCTAGTGTTCCTGCGGAGAGCTGCAACAGCTGCAGAATATGTGTTGTCTTGGCACATGTTTGCAATCCACCATGATGGATCCTTAGTGAAACCAAACTGTGGTTCTGCTTCAAACATCTCACCCTGCTTGGCCACAAAGCTTTCGCTGACATGTCCCATTGCCTTTTTATTGCTGCGCTTCATTTTCAGAGTTTGTACGGAATCATTGCACTTTGCTTCTAAGCAGAACGTCGATACTGCTGGAGTCTCATATGTCAGTTTTCTTCTCACACAAAAAAACTGCTTCCTTTAAAACATGCTGATGCGACCTGCTTTCTTGCTCAGCTGTAATTTTAGGGGTGTTCTCTGTCCCGCTTACAGTCTGAATCTAAACTAAGAAGTTTATGGGACACAGATGTGCCAAGACAAATAGTTTGCTTGGACCTTGCCACGTGTATTCAAGAGCATCCTTTCACTCCACCATCAAGTCTCTGCTTTACATCCTGCAAACTTCACACACACATACATACATACAAACTGGAATGAGGCAATTTCTTTCTTTCTTTCTCAGCTACACTCACCAATCCCCAACGCTAACTTCTTTACCGCTTTTCTCTTGGCCGTGCTATGCATACTTTTTCTCTTAAGACACCCATTGTCTGGCCTACCCCTTCCCTACATTGCCTTTCCTTTCCTTTCCTATCCAACCTTGCATTTCTTTGTCATTCCTGGCCATTGTTTTCCTCTTCCTTCCTGACCCATCCATGTCTTTACCTTGCCCTTCCTACCAGTCCAGTGCCTTGCACCACCCATCCCCCTTGCCACTTTGTCCAGTTTCCCTTCCCCTTTGTCCAACTCCAATCTTTCATTTCCTTCTCCTTCTAGGACTCTCATTGCCTTGCTTGCCTCTCCTTTGTCTTGCCTGGCAAAGCCACCACTTTTCTTGGCGTTACCTTTGAACCTCTCCTCTCCCTTGCCTTGCATTCCCTTGCTCACTCGTCCCCCACCTGGAATTCAATACCCCTCTTTTTGCGGCATTTCTTCATCTTGCCTTGCCCTGCCTGCTTCTCCTAGGACTCTCAAGGCTTTCACGTACCTCCAGCGTTTCAGGAGCATGTGAGAGGAAGCCCAAAAGAGGTCACGAGCAAACACACCCATCTGTCCTGGCAGCTTGCTTCTGGCACCTATCCTTACATGTCTTGAATTTTGGACATAAAATTCACATTTCACCTTTGCGCTTCAGGACCAGAATGACAGTTCTTTTGTATACCAAGGAAAGCAGGTAATCCAAGTGTTTTAGGTGCAGATTAGAGATGGCCCATGTGAGATCAAGGCCAGCCAGAGAAGTCTGTCCTAGCCCCTTTTGTGTACCAGCAGTCTTTGAATGTACCTCTCATTTGTCTTGCCTTGGTGACCCCAAAGTTTCCTTGCCTTGCCCTGCCTTGCCTCCCTAGCCTTGCACTCCCTCCAGTGCCTACACCCACACTTGACCTGCCTACTACTTTCCTCCAGGGAAACCTAGCCTTGCCTAGGCCTTCCTGTTTCTGCCTGGCCTTCCTATGCCCATCCTTGCCTAGAAGTTCTGGGCCTTCTCTCACCTACCACTCCATTTGCTTGCCCCTCATGGCTCCAGCCTTGTCAGCTTCTCCCTTGACTTGCCTACAATTGCGCCTACACTTGGTTTGCATTGCAAAGAGCGGTAGGCAAGGCAAAGCAAAGCAAGGAAGGTCTTTCTAGGTCTTGCCAGGCAAGGCACACATAAGCAAGCAAGCAAAACAAGAGTAGACTAGCCACAGCATCAAAGGCAAGGCAAGGCCAAGTGACTCTGAGTGCTTTTCCTTGGCAAGTAAAAGATATAGTGTCAATGTAATAGGGCAGGCGTTAAAGGTACCATGAGGAGGTGTAGTCCAGCAAGATATTTATGTCGTAGACCCTTCTGTGCAGGAGCCATTGTTGGACATAGTACAGGACATGGCATACAGTTTGGCTTGGTAAGTTCCTGAAGGAGAATGGCAATGCTTTCTCATGGGAAGGAAAGCACGTAGCCCCAGAGTTGGAGGTGCAGATAAGAAGCTGTGTCACGCAGCTCAAGGACGACAGCAGCTTCTTGTGCCGGCATATTTGGAAGCACTCCCTCAATTTGTACTGTCATTGAGTCAGTATCCATCTTTGGAAGGCTGTCCGCCTCTAGTAAGAGTGTTCTGACACCATTGTATGGGATCAGTCACTGGATGTTTTGGATTTTGGAGGAGGGGATGCCATTTCTCTTGAAATGAGCTTCTTGTTCTTCTCTTTGGCAAAGAAATTAAGTTTGGATGGGCACTTTGGGTGGTCTCAGTGAATGTAAAGGTTTTTCCCAAGAGGTTTCCCTGTGGGTTAGAGCTGTTGAACTGACAGTGGGAATCTAGACACCAAGTTGTTGAGCTTTTTGTCCTTGTAGCTTTAGTGTGTGAGTAGTCCCTGTTGCCATGCTGCTTGGATCTTGACTCTGAGACTGAAAGCTTAGGAGCGTAGAGCTGAAAAGAAAAGTGCCAATAGCAGGGTGTGTGTTCATTGTTTGATGGGTGAAGTTGAAATTGTAGGCAGCAAAGAACTTTCTCTCTCCGCTGGCACATTTGTTGAGCGGATGTCTTTGAGTTTGTTACTGGACTCTGCGAGAGTGAAAATGTTTGTTAGGGCAGAGGATTTCGTGTTGCCCTTTGAGTGTGGTGCAAAAGTGTTTGCACACTTGGAGGGGGAAGATCAGCAAAGTCTTTTTTTCCTGGCACAGTTAATTTGAGAGCAGGGACGTTTCCAACTGGGCTCTGTCCTTTGGAGCTGGCCTCGGTGCGTTTCCTTCTTTTGTTATTCGACAGCGCCATCGTGTGGTTATTTTGATGAGCGCTGGCAGACGGTGCCAGGGAAAAAGCCAAGCTGTTTGCGGCTCCGGCCTCATTGGTGTAGGAGCAGCGCAAGGAAGAGCTCCGCTGGGGGTCCTGTCTCTTAGAGACTGAGAGAATGTGATCCTGTATGTAGCACAGAAGGAAGTGGAATTGTTTCATTGTGGGCTGTGCAGTTTATAAGCTGCAAATGAAAAGGCAATTGCAGCGCAGCCTCTTCTTTTCTGTGTGATCAGCTGCTCAACATGTAACTCGCACACACTGAACTGCATCCACCTCCCTGGAGATATAAAATGTGTATATCACTTTCCTCAAACTCTATGTATTACCTTGCACTCTAGCAGATCCCAAACCGCTTCAAAACGTCCAGCAGCTACTCAAAAAGAAAAAGTCCAACAAAAAGCTAGTGCTGGCCTTTAGAGTGCCTTTGCAGTCCGTAAAATAGACAAAATGCACTAGGGCTTTGAATGCTTCTTCCCAACTATATAAATTCTCTCCAAGTGGCAAAGTCCATCATTACAGCAAAATTTTTCAGCTGGAGTTCTGACTGAGAGATGTGCCAGGACAGAAGGCATTTGCTGACCTACCCTTTTTCCCTGTGTAACTTGGTATTTGCAGTACAATTATTTTCAGTGTCGCTGTGTCCAAGCAGCTAGAGATTACACAGATAGAAGTGTCAAGAGAGATGCTGCTAAAGTACGCCCTTCTTATAGCAGCATTTAAATGGCACACGACGCCTTGCTGCTTTTTCTTTCCCAGAGAGACCTGCTGTCAATTTTTTCACTCTGGCTTCTTGATCAAAAATGTCCACCTGAAATGTCTTACAGAAATAGGCTCCAGGTGTAAAAACCAGTACAGGGCTACATTTTCTGCGTGCTCCACATAAGTCACATCAAACTCACTCATCAAACTTCACTCTCTCCTTCCATTCTCCACCACTGCCTCTACCATTGTGTTCTCTGGATCTCAGAGTCTAAAGGCAGGCGCAATAGTTTCCACTGAAGGGTTGGAAGAGGTGTACAAGCAGCACAAATAGCTTCTGCGCTGCGCAGGCCATTTCTCTGCATTTTAGAGTCTAAGGGAAAGCGCTAGTGTTCCTGCGGAGAGCTGCAACAGCTGCAGAATATGTGTTGTCTTGGCACATGTTTGCAATCCACCATGATGGATCCTTAGTGAAACCAAACTGTGGTTCTGCTTCAAACATCTCACCCTGCTTGGCCACAAAGCTTTCGCTGACATGTCCCATTGCCTTTTTATTGCTGCGCTTCATTTTCAGAGTTTGTACGGAATCATTGCACTTTGCTTCTAAGCAGAACGTCGATACTGCTGGAGTCTCATATGTCCATTTTCTTCTCACACAAAAAAACTGCTTCCTTTAAAACATGCTGATGCGACCTGCTTTCTTGCTCAGCTGTAATTTTAGGGGTGTTCTCTGTCCCGCTTACAGTCTGAATCTAAACTAAGAAGTTTATGGGACACAGATGTGCCAAGACAAATAGTTTGCTTGGACCTTGCCACGTGTATTCAAGAGCATCCTTTCACTCCACCATCAAGTCTCTGCTTTACATCCTGCAAACTTCACACACACATACATACATACATACTGGAATGAGGCAATTTCTTTCTTTCTTTCTCAGCTACACTCACCAATCCCCAACGCTAACTTCTTTACCGCTTTTCTCTTGGCCTTGCTATGCATACTTTTTCTCTTAAGACACCCATTGTCTGGCCTACCCCTTCCCTACATTGCCTTTCCTTTCCTTTCCTATCCAACCTTGCATTTCTTTGTCATTCCTGGCCATTGTTTTCCTCTTCCTTCCTGACCCATCCATGTCTTTACCTTGCCCTTCCTACCAGTCCAGTGCCTTGCACCACCCATCCCCCTTGCCACTTTGTCCAGTTTCCCTTCCCCTTTGTCCAACTCCAATCTTTCATTTCCTTCTCCTTCTAGGACTCTCATTGCCTTGCTTGCCTCTCCTTTGTCTTGCCTGGCAAAGCCACCACTTTTCTTGGCGTTACCTTTGAACCTCTCCTCTCCCTTGCCTTGCATTCCCTTGCTCACTCGTCCCCCACCTGGAATTCAATACCCCTCTTTTTGCGGCATTTCTTCATCTTGCCTTGCCCTGCCTGCTTCTCCTAGGACTCTCAAGGCTTTCACGTACCTCCAGCGTTTCAGGAGCATGTGAGAGGAAGCCCAAAAGAGGTCACGAGCAAACACACCCATCTGTCCTGGCAGCTTGCTTCTGGCACCTATCCTTACATGTCTTGAATTTTGGACATAAAATTCACATTTCACCTTTGCGCTTCAGGACCAGAATGACAGTTCTTTTGTATACCAAGGAAAGCAGGTAATCCAAGTGTTTTAGGTGCAGATTAGAGATGGCCCATGTGAGATCAAGGCCAGCCAGAGAAGTCTGTCCTAGCCCCTTTTGTGTACCAGCAGTCTTTGAATGTACCTCTCATTTGTCTTGCCTTGGTGACCCCAAAGTTTCCTTGCCTTGCCCTGCCTTGCCTCCCTAGCCTTGCACTCCCTCCAGTGCCTACACCCACACTTGACCTGCCTACTACTTTCCTCCAGGGAAACCTAGCCTTGCCTAGGCCTTCCTGTTTCTGCCTGGCCTTCCTATGCCCATCCTTGCCTAGAAGTTCTGGGCCTTCTCTCACCTACCAGTCCATTTGCTTGCCCCTCATGGCTCCAGCCTTGTCAGCTTCTCCCTTGACTTGCCTACAATTGCGCCTACACTTGGTTTGCATTGCAAAGAGCGGTAGGCAAGGCAAAGCAAAGCAAGGAAGGTCTTTCTAGGTCTTGCCAGGCAAGGCACACATAAGCAAGCAAGCAAAACAAGAGTAGACTAGCCACAGCATCAAAGGCAAGGCAAGGCCAAGTGACTCTGAGTGCTTTTCCTTGGCAAGTAAAAGATATAGTGTCAATGTAATAGGGCAGGCGTTAAAGGTACCATGAGGAGGTGTAGTCCAGCAAGATATTTATGTCGTAGACCCTTCTGTGCAGGAGCCATTGTTGGACATAGTACAGGACATGGCATACAGTTTGGCTTGGTAAGTTCCTGAAGGAGAATGGCAACGCTTTCTCATGGGAAGGAAAGCACGTAGCCCCAGAGTTGGAGGTGCAGATAAGAAGCTGTGTCACGCAGCTCAAGGACGACAGCAGCTTCTTGTGCCGGCATATTTGGAAGCACTCCCTCAATTTGTACTGTCATTGAGTCAGTATCCATCTTTGGAAGGCTGTCCGCCTCTAGTAAGAGTGTTCTGACACCATTGTATGGGATCAGTCACTGGATGTTTTGGATTTTGGAGGAGGGGATGCCATTTCTCTTGAAATGAGCTTCTTGTTCTTCTCTTTGGCAAAGAAATTAAGTTTGGATGGGCACTTTGGGTGGTCTCAGTGAATGTAAAGGTTTTTCCCAAGAGGTTTCCCTGTGGGTTAGAGCTGTTGAACTGACAGTGGGAATCTAGACAGCAAGTTGTTGAGCTTTTTGTCCTTGTAGCTTTAGTGTGTGAGTAGTCCCTGTTGCCATGCTGCTTGGATCTTGACTCTGAGACTGAAAGCTTAGGAGCGTAGAGCTGAAAAGAAAAGTGCCAATAGCAGGGTGTGTGTTCATTGTTTGATGGGTGAAGTTGAAATTGTAGGCAGCAAAGAACTTTCTCTCTCCGCTGGCACATTTGTTGAGCGGATGTCTTTGAGTTTGTTACCGGACTCTGCGAGAGTGAAAATGTTTGTTAGGGCAGAGGATTTCGTGTTGCCCTTTGAGTGTGGTGCAAAAGTGTTTGCACACTTGGAGGGGGAAGATCAGCAAAGTCTTTTTTTCCTGGCACAGTTAATTTGAGAGCAGGGACGTTTCCAACTGGGCTCTGTCCTTTGGAGCTGGCCTCGGTGCGTTTCCTTCTTTTGTTAGTCGACAGCGCCATCGTGTGGTTATTTTGATGAGCGCTGGCAGACGGTGCCAGGGAAAAAGCCAAGCTGTTTGCGGCTCCGACCTCATTGGTGTAGGAGCAGCGCAGGGAAGAGCTCCGCTGGGGGTCCTGGCTCTTAGAGACTGAGAGAATGTGATCCTGTATGTAGCACAGAAGGAAGTGGAATTGTTTCATTGTGGGCTGTGCAGTTTATAAGCTGCAAATGAAAAGGCAATTGCAGCGCAGCCTCTTCTTTTCTGTGTGATCAGCTGCTCAACATGTAACTCGCACACACTGAACTGCATCCACCTCCCTGGAGATATAAAATGTGTATATCACTTTCCTCAAACTCTATGTATTACCTTGCACTCTAGCAGATCCCAAACCGCTTCAAAACGTCCAGCAGCTACTCAAAAAGAAAAAGTCCAACAAAAAGCTAGTGCTGGCCTTTAGAGTGCCTTTGCAGTCCGTAAAATAGACAAAATGCACTAGGGCTTTGAATGCTTCTTCCCAACTATATAAATTCTCTCCAAGTGGCAAAGTCCATCATTACAGCAAAATTTTTCAGCTGGAGTTCTGACTGAGAGATGTGCCAGGACAGAAGGCATTTGCTGACCTACCCTTTTTCCCTGTGTAACTTGGTATTTGCAGTACAATTATTTTCAGTGTCGCTGTGTCCAAGCAGCTAGAGATTACACAGATAGAAGTGTCAAGAGAGATGCTGCTAAAGTACGCCCTTCTTATAGCAGCATTTAAATGGCACACGACGCCTTGCTGCTTTTTCTTTCCCAGAGAGACCTGCTGTCAATTTTTTCACTCTGGCTTCTTGATCAAAAATGTCCACCTGAAGTGTCTTACAGAAATAGGCTCCAGGTGTAAAAACCAGTACGGGGCTACATTTTCTGCGTGCTCCACATAAGTCACATCAAACTCACTCATCAAACTTCACTCTCTCCTTCCATTCTCCACCACTGCCTCTACCATTGTGTTCTCTGGATCTCAGAGTCTAAAGGCAGGCGCAATAGTTTCCACTGAAGGGTTGGAAGAGGTGTACAAGCAGCACAAATAGCTTCTGCGCTGCGCAGGCCATTTCTCTGCATTTTAGAGCCTAAGGGAAAGCGCTAGTGTTCCTGCGGAGAGCTGCAACAGCTGCAGAATATGTGTTGTCTTGGCACATGTTTGCAATCCACCATGATGGATCCTTAGTGAAACCAAACTGTGGTTCTGCTTCAAACATCTCACTTTGCTTGGCCACAAAGCTTTCGCTGACATGTCCCATTGCCTTTTTATTGCCGCGTTTCATTTTCAGAGTTTGTACGGAATCATTGCACTTTGCTTCTAAGCTGAACGTCGATACTGCTGGAGTCTCATATGTCCATTTTCTTCTCACACAAAAAAACTGCTTCCTTTAAAACATGCTGATGCGACCTGCTTTCTTGCTCAGCTGTAATTTTAGGGTGTTCTCTGTCCCGCTTACAGTCTGAATCTAAACTAAGAAGTTTATGGGACACAGATGTGCCAAGACAAATACTTTGCTTGGACCTTGCCACGTGTATTCAAGAGCATCCTTTCACTCCACCATCAAGTCTCTGCTTACATCCTGCAAACTTCACACACACATACATACATATATACTGGAATGAGGCTCATTCTTTCTTTCTTTCTTTCTTTCTTTCTTTCTTTCTTTCTTTCTTTCTTTCTTTCTTTCTTTCTTTCTTTCTTTCTTTCTTTCTTTCTTTCTTTCTTTCTTTCTTTCTTTCTTTCTTTCTTTCTTTCTTTCTTTCTTTCTTCTTTCTTTCTTCTTTCTTTCTTTCTTTCTTTCTTTCTTTCTTTCTTTCTTTCTTTCTTTCTTTCTTTCTTTCTTTCTTCTTTCTTTCTTTCTTTCTTTCTTTCTTTCTTTCTTTCTTTCTTTCTTTCTTCTTCTTTCTTTCTTTCTTTCTTTCTCAGCTACACTCACCTATCCCCCACGCTAACTTCTTTACCGCTTTTCTCTTGGCCTTGCTATGCATACTTTTCCTCTTAAGACACCCATTGTCTGGCTACCCCTTCCCTACATTGCCTTGCCTTTCCTTTCCTATCCAACCTTGCATTTCTTTGTCATTCCTGGCCATTGTTTTCCTCTTCCTTCCTGACCCATCCATGTCTTTCCCTTGCCCTTCCTACCAGTCCAGTGCCTTGCACCACCCATCCCCCTTGCCACTTTGTCCAGTTTCCCTTCCCCTTTGTCCAACTCCAATCTTTCATTTCCTTCTCCTTCTAGGACTCTCATTGCCTTGCTTGCCTCTCCTTTGTCTTGCCTGGCAAAGCCACCACTTTTCTTGGCGTTACCTTTGAACCTCTCCTCTCCCTTGCCTTGCATTCCTTGCTCACTCGTCTCCCACCTGGAATTCAATACCCCTCTTTTTGCGGAATTTCTTCATCTTGCCTTGCCCTGCCTGCTTCTCCTAGGACTCTCAAGGCTTTCACGTACCTCCAGCGTTTCAGGAGCATGTGAGAGGAAGCCCAAAAGAGGTCACGTGCAAGCACACCCATCTGTCCTGGCAGCTTGCTTCTGGCACCTATCCTTACATGTCTTGAATTTTGGACATAAAATTCACATTTCACCTTTGTGCTTCAGGACCAGAATGACAGTTCTTTTGTATACCAAGGAAAGCAGGTAATCCAAGTGTTTTAGGTGCAGATTAGAGATGGCCCATGTGAGATCAAGGCCAGCCAGAGAAGTCTGTCCTAGCCCCTTTTGTGTGCCAGCAGTCTTTGAATGTACCTCTCATTTGTCTTGCCTTGGTGACCCAAAAGTTTCCTTGCCTTGCCCTGCCTTGCCTCCCTAGCCTTGCACTCCCTCCAGTGCCTACGCCCACACTTGACCTGCCTACTGCTTTCCTCCAGGGAAACCTAGCCTTGCCTAGCCCCTCCTGTTTCTGCCTGGCCTTCCTATGCCCATCCTTGCCTAGAAGTTCTGGGCCTTCTCTCACCTACGCCTTTATTTGCTTGCCCCTCATGGCTCCAGCCTTGTCAGCTTCTCCCTTGACTTGCCTACAATTGCGCCTACACTTGGTTTGCATTGCAAAGAGCGGTAGGCAAGGCAAAGCAAAGCAAGGAAGGTCTTTCTAGGTCTTGCCAGGCAAGGCACACATAAGCAAGCAAGCAAAACAAGAGTAGACTAGCCACAGCATCAAAGGCAAGGCAAGGCCAAGTGACTCTGAGTGCCTTTCCTTGGCAAGTAAAAGATATAGTGACAATGTAATAGGGCAGGCGTTAAAGGTACCATGAGGAGGTATAGTCCAGCAAGATATTTATGTCGTAGACCCTTCTGTGCAGGAGCCATTGTTGGACATAGTACAGGACATGGCATACAGTTTGGCTTGGTAAGTTCCTGAAGGAGAATGGCAATGCTTTCTCATGGGAAGGAAAGCACGTAGCCCCAGAGTTGGAGGTGCAGATAAGAAGCTGTGTCGCGCAGCTCAAGGACGACAGCAGCTTCTTGTGCCGGCATATTTGGAAGCACTCCCTCAATTTGTACTGTCATTGAGTCAGTATCCATCTTTGGGAGGCTGTCCGCCTCTAGTAAGAGTGTTCTGACACCATTGTATGGGATCAGTCACTGGATGTTTTGGATTTTGGAGGAGGGGATGCCCTTTCTCTTGAAATGAGCTTCTTGTTCTTCTCTTTGGCAAAGAAATTAAGTTTGGATGGGCACTTTGGGTGGTCTCAGTGAATGTAAAGGTTTTTCCCAAGAGGTTTCCCTGTGGGTTAGAGCTGTTGAACTGACAGTGGGAATCTAGACACCAAGTTGTTGAGCTTTTTGTCCTTGTAGCTTTAGTGTGTGAGTAGTCCCTGTTGCAGTGCTGCTTGGATCTTGACTCTGAGACTGAAAGCTTAGGAGCGCAGAGCTGAAAAGAAAAGTGCCAATAGCAGGGTGTGTGTTCATTGTTTGATGGGTGAAGCTGAAATTGTAGGCAGCAAAGAACTTTCTCTCTCCGCTGGCACATTTGTTGAGCGGATGTCTTTGAGTTTGTTACCAGACTCTGCGAGAGTGAAAATGTTTGTTAGGGCAGAGGATTTTGTGTTGCCCTTTGAGTGTGGTGCAAAAGTGTTTGCACACTTGGAGGGGGAAGATCAGCAAAGTCTTTTTTTCCTGGCACAGTTAATTTGAGAGCAGGGACGTTTCCAACTCGGCTCTGTCCTTTGGAGCTGGCCTCGGTGCGTTTCCTTCTTTTGTTATTCGACAGCGCCATCGTGTGGTTATTTTGATGAGGTGCCAGGGAAAAAGCCAAGCTGTTTGCGGCTCCGGCCTCATTGGTGTAGGAGCAGCGCAGGGAAGAGCTCCGCTGGGGGTCCTGGCTCTTAGAGACTGAGAGAATGTGATCCTGTATGTAGCACAGAAGGAAGTGGAATTGTTTCATTGTGGGCTGTGCAGTTTATAAGCTGCAAATGAAAAGGCAATTGCAGCGCAGCCTCTTCTTTTCTGTGTGATCAGCTGCTCAACATGTAACTCGCACACACTGAACTGCATCCACCTCCCTGGAGATATAAAATGTGTATATCACTTTCCTCAAACTCTATGTATTACCTTGCACTCTAGCAGATCCCAAACCGCTTCAAAACGTCCAGCAGCTACTCAAAAAGAAAAAGTCCAACAAAAAGCTAGTGCTGGCCTTTAGAGTGCCTTTGCAGTCCGTAAAATAGACAAAATGCACTAGGGCTTCGAATGCTTCTTCCCAACTATATAAATTCTCTCCAAGTGGCAAAGTCTATCATTAGAGCAAAATTTTTCAGCTGGAGTTCTGACTGAGAGATGTGCCAGGACAGAAGGCATTTGCTGACCTACCCTTTTTCCCTGTGTAACTTGGTATTTGCAGTACAATTATTTTCAGTGTCGCTGTGTCCAAGCAGCTAGAGATTACACAGATAGAAGTGTCAAGAGAGATGCTGCTAAAGTACGCCCTTCTTATAGCAGCATTTAAATGGCACACGACGCCTTGCTGCTTTTTCTTTCCCAGAGAGACCTGCTGTCAATTTTTTCACTCTGGCTTCTTGATCAAAAATGTCCACCTGAAGTGTCTTACAGAAATAGGCTCCAGGTGTAAAAACCAGTACGGGGCTACATTTTCTGCGTGCTCCACATAAGTCACATCAAACTCACTCATCAAACTTCACTCTCTCCTTCCATTCTCCACCACTGCCTCTACCATTGTGTTCTCTGGATCTCAGAGTCTAAAGGCAGGCGCAATAGTTTCCACTGAGGGGTTGGAAGAGGTGTACAAGCAGCACAAATAGCTTCTGCGCTGCGCAGGCCATTTCTCTGCATTTTAGAGTCTAAGGGAAAGCGCTAGTGTTCCTGCGGAGAGCTGCAACAGCTGCAGAATATGTGTTGTCTTGGCACATGTTTGCAATCCACCATGATGGATCCTTAGTGAAACCAAACTGTGGTTCTGCTTCAAACATCTCACTTTGCTTGGCCACAAAGCTTTCGCTGACATGTCCCATTGCCTTTTTATTGCCGCGTTTCATTTTCAGAGTTTGTACGGAATCATTGCACTTTGCTTCTAAGCTGAACGTCGATACTGCTGGAGTCTCATATGTCCATTTTCTTCTCACACAAAAAAACTGCTTCCTTTAAAACATGCTGATGCGACCTGCTTTCTTGCTCAGCTGTAATTTTAGGGGTGTTCTCTGTCCCGCTTACAGTCTGAATCTAAACTAAGAAGTTTATGGGACACAGATGTGCCAAGACAAATACTTTGCTTGGACCTTGCCACGTGTATTCAAGAGCATCCTTTCACTCCACCATCAAGTCTCTGCTTTACATCCTGCAAACTTCACACACACATACATACATATATACTGGAATGAGGCTCATTCTTTCTTTCTTTCTTTCTTTCTTTCTTTCTTTCTTTCTTTCTTTCTTTCTTTCTTTCTTTCTTTCTTTCTTTCTTTCTTTCTTTCTTTCTTTCTTTCTTTCTTTCTTTCTTTCTTTCTTTCTTTCTTTCTTTCTTTCTTTCTTTCTTTCTTTCTTTCTTTCTTTCTTTCTTTCTTTCTTTCTTTCTTTCTTTCTTTCTTTCTTTCTTTCTTTCTTTCTTTCTTTCTTTCTTTCTTTCTTTCTTTCTTTCTTTCTTTCTTTCTTTCTTTCTTTCTTTCTTTCTTTCTTTCTTTCTCAGCTACACTCACCTATCCCCCACGCTAACTTCTTTACCGCTTTTCTCTTGGCCTTGCTATGCATACTTTTCCTCTTAAGACACCCATTGTCTGGCCAACCCCTTCCCTACATTGCCTTGCCTTTCCTTTCCTATCCAACCTTGCATTTCTTTGTCATTCCTGGCCATTGTTTTCCTCTTCCTTCCTGACCCATCCATGTCTTTCCCTTGCCCTTCCTACCAGTCCAGTGCCTTGCACCACCCATCCCCCTTGCCACTTTGTCCAGTTTCCCTTCCCCTTTGTCCAACTCCAATCTTTCATTTCCTTCTCCTTCTAGGACTCTCATTGCCTTGCTTGCCTCTCCTTTGTCTTGCCTGGCAAAGCCACCACTTTTCTTGGCGTTACCTTTGAACCTCTCCTCTCCCTTGCCTTGCATTCCCTTGCTCACTCGTCTCCCACCTGGAATTCAATACCCCTCTTTTTGCGGAATTTCTTCATCTTGCCTTGCCCTGCCTGCTTCTCCTAGGACTCTCAAGGCTTTCACGTACCTCCAGCGTTTCAGGAGCATGTGAGAGGAAGCCCAAAAGAGGTCACGTGCAAGCACACCCATCTGTCCTGGCAGCTTGCTTCTGGCACCTATCCTTACATGTCTTGAATTTTGGACATAAAATTCACATTTCACCTTTGTGCTTCAGGACCAGAATGACAGTTCTTTTGTATACCAAGGAAAGCAGGTAATCCAAGTGTTTTAGGTGCAGATTAGAGATGGCCCATGTGAGATCAAGGCCAGCCAGAGAAGTCTGTCCTAGCCCCTTTTGTGTACCAGCAGTCTTTGAATGTACCTCTCATTTGTCTTGCCTTGGTGACCCAAAAGTTTCCTTGCCTTGCCCTGCCTTGCCTCCCTAGCCTTGCACTCCCTCCAGTGCCTACGCCCACACTTGACCTGCCTACTGCTTTCCTCCAGGGAAACCTAGCCTTGCCTAGCCCCTCCTGTTTCTGCCTGGCCTTCCTATGCCCATCCTTGCCTAGAAGTTCTGGGCCTTCTCTCACCTACCACTCCATTTGCTTGCCCCTCATGGCTCCAGCCTTGTCAGCTTCTCCCTTGACTTGCCTACAATTGCGCCTACACTTGGTTTGCATTGCAAAGAGCGGTAGGCAAGGCAAAGCAAAGCAAGGAAGGTCTTTCTAGGTCTTGCCAGGCAAGGCACACATAAGCAAGCAAGCAAAACAAGAGTAGACTAGCCACAGCATCAAAGGCAAGGCAAGGCCAAGTGACTCTGAGTGCCTTTCCTTGGCAAGTAAAAGATATAGTGACAATGTAATAGGGCAGGCGTTAAAGGTACCATGAGGAGGTATAGTCCAGCAAGATATTTATGTCGTAGACCCTTCTGTGCAGGAGCCATTGTTGGACATAGTACAGGACATGGCATACAGTTTGGCTTGGTAAGTTCCTGAAGGAGAATGGCAATGCTTTCTCATGGGAAGGAAAGCACGTAGCCCCAGAGTTGGAGGTGCAGATAAGAAGCTGTGTCGCGCAGCTCAAGGACGACAGCAGCTTCTTGTGCCGGCATATTTGGAAGCACTCCCTCAATTTGTACTGTCATTGAGTCAGTATCCATCTTTGGAAGGCTGTCCGCCTCTAGTAAGAGTGTTCTGACACCATTGTATGGGATCAGTCACTGGATGTTTTGGATTTTGGAGGAGGGGATGCCCTTTCTCTTGAAATGAGCTTCTTGTTCTTCTCTTTGGCAAAGAAATTAAGTTTGGATGGGCACTTTGGGTGGTCTCAGTGAATGTAAAGGTTTTTCCCAAGAGGTTTCCCTGTGGGTTAGAGCTGTTGAACTGACAGTGGGAATCTAGACACCAAGTTGTTGAGCTTTTTGTCCTTGTAGCTTTAGTGTGTGAGTAGTCCCTGTTGCAGTGCTGCTTGGATCTTGACTCTGAGACTGAAAGCTTAGGAGCGCAGAGCTGAAAAGAAAAGTGCCAATAGCAGGGTGTGTGTTCATTGTTTGATGGGTGAAGCTGAAATTGTAGGCAGCAAAGAACTTTCTCTCTCCGCTGGCACATTTGTTGAGCGGATGTCTTTGAGTTTGTTACCGGACTCTGCGAGAGTGAAAATGTTTGTTAGGGCAGAGGATTTTGTGTTGCCCTTTGAGTGTGGTGCAAAAGTGTTTGCACACTTGGAGGGGGAAGATCAGCAAAGTCTTTTTTTCCTGGCACAGTTAATTTGAGAGCAGGGACGTTTCCAACTCGGCTCTGTCCTTTGGAGCTGGCCTCGGTGCGTTTCCTTCTTTTGTTATTCGACAGCGCCATCGTGTGCTTATTTTGATGAGGTGCCAGGGAAAAAGCCAAGCTGTTTGCGGCTCCGGCCTCATTGGTGTAGGAGCAGCGCAGGGAAGAGCTCCGCTGGGGGTCCTGGCTCTTAGAGACTGAGAGAATGTGATCCTGTATGTAGCACAGAAGGAAGTGGAATTGTTTCATTGTGGGCTGTGCAGTTTATAAGCTGCAAATGAAAAGGCAATTGCAGCGCAGCCTCTTCTTTTCTGTGTGATCAGCTGCTCAACATGTAACTCGCACACACTGAACTGCATCCACCTCCCTGGAGATATAAAATGTGTATATCACTTTCCTCAAACTCTATGTATTACCTTGCACTCTAGCAGATCCCAAACCGCTTCAAAACGTCCAGCAGCTACTCAAAAAGAAAAAGTCCAACAAAAAGCTAGTGCTGGCCTTTAGAGTGCCTTTGCAGTCCGTAAAATAGACAAAATGCACTAGGGCTTTGAATGCTTCTTCCCAACTATATAAATTCTCTCCAAGTGGCAAAGTCCATCATTACAGCAAAATTTTTCAGCTGGAGTTCTGACTGAGAGATGTGCCAGGACAGAAGGCATTTGCTGACCTACCCTTTTTCCCTGTGTAACTTGGTATTTGCAGTACAATTATTTTCAGTGTCGCTGTGTCCAAGCAGCTAGAGATTACACAGATAGAAGTGTCAAGAGAGATGCTGCTAAAGTACGCCCTTCTTATAGCAGCATTTAAATGGCACACGACGCCTTGCTGCTTTTTCTTTCCCAGAGAGACCTGCTGTCAATTTTTTCACTCTGGCTTCTTGATCAAAAATGTCCACCTGAAGTGTCTTACAGAAATAGGCTCCAGGTGTAAAAACCAGTACGGGGCTACATTTTCTGCGTGCTCCACATAAGTCACATCAAACTCACTCATCAAACTTCACTCTCTCCTTCCATTCTCCACTGCCTCTACCATTGTGTTCTCTGGATCTCAGAGTCTAAAGGCAGGCGCAATAGTTTCCACTGAGGGGTTGGAAGAGGTGTACAAGCAGCACAAATAGCTTCTGCGCTGCGCAGGCCATTTCTCTGCATTTTAGAGTCTAAGGGAAAGAGCTTGTGTTCCTGCGGAGAGCTGCAACAGCTGCAGAATATGTGTTGTCTTGGCACATGTTTGCAATCCACCATGATGGATCCTTAGTGAAACCAAACTGTGGTTCTGCTTCAAACATCTCACCCTGCTTGGCCACAAAGCTTTCGCTGACATGTCCCATTGCCTTTTTATTGCTGCGTTTCATTTTCAGAGTTTGTACGGAATCATTGCACTTTGCTTCTAAGCTGAACGTCGATACTGCTGGAGTCTCATATGTCCATTTTCTTCTCACACAAAAAAACTGCTTCCTTTAAAACATGCTGATGCGACCTGCTTTCTTGCTCAGCTGTAATTTTAGGGGTGTTCTCTGTCCCGCTTACAGTCTGAATCTAAACTAAGAAGTTTATGGGACACAGATGTGCCAAGACAAATAGTTTGCTTGGACCTTGCCACGTGTATTCAAAAGCATCCTTTTACTCCACCATCAAGTCTCTGCTTTACATCCTGCAAACTTCACACACACATACATACATACATACTGGAATCAGGCACTTTCTTTCTTTCTTTCTCAGCTACACTCACCTATCCCCCACGCTAACTTCTTTACCGCTTTTCTCTTGGCCTTGCTATGCATACTTTTCCTCTTAAGACACCCATTGTCTGGCCTACCCCTTCCCTACATTGCCTTGCCTTTCCTTTCCTATCCAACCTTGCATTTCTTTGTCATTCCTGGCCATTGTTTTCCTCTTCCTCCCTAACCAATCCATGTCTTTCCCTTGCCCTTCCTACCAGTCCAGTGCCTTGCACCACCCATCCCCCTTGCCACTTTGTCCAGTTTCCATTCCCTTTTGTCCAGCTCCAATCTTTCATTTCCTTCTCCTTCTAGGACTCTCATTGCCTTGCTTGCCTCTCCTTTGTCTTGCCTGGCAAAGCCACCACTTTTCTTGGCGTTACCTTTGAACCTCTCCTCTCCCTTGCCTTGCATTCCCTTGCTCACTCGTCCCCCACCTGGAATTCAATACCCCTCTTTTTGCGGAATTTCTTCATCTTGCCTTGCCCTGCCTGCTTCTCCTAGGACTCTCAAGGCTTTCACGTACCTCCAGCGTTTCAGGAGCATGTGAGAGGAAGCCCAAAAGAGGTCACGTGCAAACACACCCATCTGTCCTGGCAGCTTGCTTCTGGCACCTATCCTTACATGTCTTGAATTTTGGACATGAAATTCACATTTCACCTTTGCGCTTCAGGACCAGAATGACAGTTCTTTTGTATACCAAGGAAAGCAGGTAATCCAAGTGTTTTAGGTGCAGATTAGAGATGGCCCATGTGAGATCAAGGCCAGCCAGAGAAGTCTGTCCTAGCCCCTTTTGTGTACCAGCAGTCTTTGAATGTACCTCTCATTTGTCTTGCCTTGGTGACCCAAAAGTTTCCTTGCCTTGCCCTGCCTTGCCTCCCTAGCCTTGCACTCCCTCCAGTGCCTACGCCCACACTTGACCTGCCTACTGCTTTCCTCCAGGGAAACCTAGCCTTGCCTAGCCCCTCCTGTTTCTGCCTGGCCTTCCTATGCCCATCCTTGCCTAGAAGTTCTGGGCCTTCTCTCACCTACCACTCCATTTGCTTGCCCCTCATGGCTCCAGCCTTGTCAGCTTCTCCCTTGACTTGCCTACAATTGCGCCTACACTTGGTTTGCATTGCAAAGAGCGGTAGGCAAGGCAAAGCAAAGCAAGGACGGTCTTTCTAGGTCTTGCCAGGCAAGGCACACATAAGCAAGCAAGCAAAACAGGAGTAGACTAGCCACAGCATCAAAGGCAAGGCAAGGCCAAGTGACTCTGAGTGCCTTTCCTTGGCAAGTAAAAGATATAGTGACAATGTAATAGGGCAGGCGTTAAAGGTACCATGAGGAGGTATAGTCCAGCAAGATATTTATGTCGTAGACCCTTCTGTGCAGGAGCCATTGTTGGACATAGTACAGGACATGGCATACAGCTTGGCTTGGTAAGTTCCTGAAGGAGAATGGCAATGCTTTCTCATGGGAAGGAAAGCACGTAGCCCCAGAGTTGGAGGTGCAGATAAGAAGCTGTGTCGCGCAGCTCAAGGACGACAGCAGCTTCTTGTGCCGGCATATTTGGAAGCACTCCCTCAATTTGTACAGTCATTGAGTCAGTATCCATCTTTGGAAGGCTGTCTGCCTCTAGTAAGAGTGTTCTGACACCATTGTATGGGATCAGTCACTGGATGTTTTGGATTTTGAAGGAGGGGATGCCATTTCTCTTGAAATGAGCTTCTTGTTCTTCTCTTTGGCAAAGAAATTAAGTTTGGATGGGCACGTTGGGTGGTCTCAGTGAATTTAAAGCTTTTTCCCAAGAGGTTTCCCTGTGGGTTAGAGCTGTTGAACTGACAGTGGGAATCTAGACACCAAGTTGTTGAGCTTTTTGTCCTTGTAGCTTTAGTGTGTGAGTAGTCCCTGTTGCCATGCTGCTTGGATCTTGACTCTGAGACTGAAAGCATAGGAGCGCAGAGCTGAAAAGAAAAGTGCCAATAGCAGGGTGTGTGTTCATTGTTTGATGGGTGAAGCTGAAATTGTAAGCAGCAAAGAACTTTCTCTCTCCGCTGGCACATTTGTTGAGCGGATGTCTTTGAGTTTGTTACCGGACTCTGCGAGAGTGAAAATGTTTGTTAGGGCAGAGGATTTCGTGTTGCCCTTTGAGTGTGGTGCAAAAGTGTTTGCACACTTGGAGGGGGAAGATCAGCAAAGTCTTTTTTTCCTGGCACAGTTAATTTGAGAGCAGGGACGTTTCCAACTCGGCTCTGTCCTTTGGAGCTGGCCTCGGTGCGTTTCCTTCTTTTGTTAGTCGACAGCGCCATCGTGTGGTTATTTTGATGAGCGCTGGCAGCCGGTGCCAGGGAAAAAGCCAAGCTGTTTGCGGCTCCGGCCTCATTGGTGTAGGAGCAGCGCAGGGAAGAGCTCTGCTGGGGGTCCTGGCTCTTAGAGACGGAGAGAATGTGATCCTGTATGTAGCACAGAAGGAAGTGGAATTGTTTCATTGTGGGCTGTGCAGTTTATAAGCTGCAAATGAAAAGGCAATTGCAGCGCAGCCTCTTCTTTTCTGTGTGATCAGCTGCTCAACATGTAACTCGCACACACTGAACTGCATCCACCTCCCTGGAGATATAAAATGTGTATATCACTTTCCTCAAACTCTATGTATTACCTTGCACTCTAGCAGATCCCAAACCGCTTCAAAACGTCCAGCAGCTACTCAAAAAGAAAAAATCCAACAAAAAGCTAGTGCTGGTCTTTAGAGTGCCTTTGCAGTCCGTAAAATAGACGAAATGCACTAGGGCTTTGAATGCTTCTTCCCAACTATATAAATTCTCTCCAAGTGGCAAAGTCCATCATTACAGCAAAATTTTTCAGCTGCAGTTCTGACTGAGAGATGTGCCAGGACAGAAGGCATTTGCTGACCTACCCTTTTTCCCTGTGTCACTTGGTATTTGCAGTACAATTATTTTCAGTGTCGCTGTGTCCAAGCAGCTAGAGATTACACAGATAGAAGTGTCAAGAGAGATGCTGCTAAAGTACGCCCTTCTTATAGCAGCATTTAAATGGCACACGACGCCTTGCTGCTTTTTCTTTCCCAGAGAGACCCGCTGTCAATTTTTTCACTCTGGCTTCTTGATCAAAAATGTCCACCTGAAGTGTCTTACAGAAATAGGCTCCAGGTGTAAAAACCAGTACGGGGCTACATTTTCTGCGTGCTCCACATAAGTCACATCAAACTCACTCATCAAACTTCACTCTCTCCTTCCATTCTCCACTGCCTCTACCATTGTGTTCTCTGGATCTCAGAGTCTAAAGGCAGGCGCAATAGTTTCCACTGAGGGGTTGGAAGAGGTGTACAAGCAGCACAAATAGCTTCTGCACTGCGCAGGCCATTTCTCTGCATTTTAGAGTCTAAGGGAAAGCGCTAGTGTTCCTGCGGAGAGCTGCAACAGCTGCAGAATATGTGTTGTCTTGGCACATGTTTGCAATCCACCATGATGGATCCTTAGTGAAACCAAACTGTGGTTCTGCTTCAAACATCTCACCCTGCTTGGCCACAAAGCTTTCGCTGACATGTCCCATTGCCTTTTTATTGCTGCGTTTCATTTTCAGAGTTTGTACGGAATCATTGCACTTTGCTTCTAAGCTGAACGTCGATACTGCTGGAGTCTCATATGTCCATTTTCTTCTCACACAAAAAAACTGCTTCCTTTAAAACATGCTGATGCGACCTGCTTTCTTGCTCAGCTGTAATTTTAGGGGTGTTCTCTGTCCCGCTTACAGTCTGAATCTAAACTAAGAAGTTTATGGGACACAGATGTGCCAAGACAAATAGTTTGCTTGGACCTTGCCACGTGTATTCAAAAGCATCCTTTCACTCCACCATCAAGTCTCTGCTTTACATCCTGCAAACATCACACACACATACATACATACATACTGGAATCAGGCACTTTCTTTCTTTCTTTCTCAGCTACACTCTCCTATCCCCCACGCTAACTTCTTTATCGCTTTTCTCTTGGCCTTGCTATGCATACTTTTCCTCTTAAGACACCCATTGTCTGGCCTACCCCTTCCCTACATTGCCTTGCCTTTCCTTTCCTATCCAACCTTGCATTTCTTTGTCATTCCTGGCCATTGTTTTCCTCTTCCTTCCTGACCCATCCATGTCTTTCCCTTGCCCTTCTTACCAGTCCAGTGCTCTGCACCACCCATCCCCCTTGCCACTTTGTCCAGTTTCCCTTCCTCTTTGTCCATCTCCAATCTTTCATTTCCTTCTCCTTCTAGGACTCTCATTGCCTTGCTTGCCTCTCCTTTGTCTTGCCTGGCAAAGCCACCACTTTTCTTGGCGTTACCTTTGAACCTCTCCTCTCCCTTGCCTTGCATTCCCTTGCTCACTCGTCCCCCACCTGGAATTCAATACCCCTCTTTTTGCGGCATTTCTTCATCTTGCCTTGCCCTGCCTGCTTCTCCTAGGACTCTCAAGGCTTTCACGTACCTCCAGCGTTTCAGGAGCATGTGAGAGGAAGCCCAAAAGAGGTCACGTGCAAGCACACCCATCTGTCCTGGCAGCTTGCTTCTGGCACCTATCCTTACATGTCTTGAATTTTGGACATGAAATTCACATTTCACCTTTGCGCTTCAGGACCAGAATGACAGTTCTTTTGTATACCAAGGAAAGCAGGTAATCCAAGTGTTTTAGGTGCAGATTAGAGATGGCCCATGTGAGATCAAGGCCAGCCAGAGAAGTCTGTCCTAGCCCCTTTTGTGTACCAGCAGTCTTTGAATGTACCTCTCATTTGTCTTGCCTTGGTGACCCAAAAGTTTCCTCGCCTTGCCCTGCCTTGCCTCCCTAGCTTTGCACTCCCTCCAGTGCCTACGCCCACACTTGACCTGCCCACACTTGACTGCTTTCCTCCGAGGAAACCTAGCCTTGCCTAGGCCTTCCTGTTTCTGCCTGGCCTTCCTATGCCCATCCTTGCCTAGAAGTTCTGGGCCTTCTCTCACCTACCACTCCATTTGCTTGCCCCTCATGGCTCCAGCCTTGTCAGCTTCTCCCTTGACTTGCCTACAATTGCGCCTACACTTGGTTTGCATTGCAAAGAGCGGTAGGCAAGGCAAAGCAAAGCAAGGAAGGTCTTTCTAGGTCTTGCCAGGCAAGGCACACATAAGCAAGCAAGCAAAACAAGAGTAGACTAGCCACAGCATCAAAGGCAAGGCAAGGCCAAGTGACTCTGAGTGCCTTTCCTTGGCAAGTAAAAGATATAGTGACAATGTAATAGGGCAGGCGTTAAAGGTACCATGAGGAGGTATAGTCCAGAGAGATATTTATGTCGTAGACCCTTCTGTGCAGGAGCCATTGTTGGACATAGTACAGGACATGGCATACAGCTTGGCTTGGTAAGTTCCTGAAGGAGAATGGCAATGCTTTCTCATGGGAAGGAAAGCACGTAGCCCCAGAGTTGGAGGTGCAGATAAGAAGCTGTGTCGCGCAGCTCATGGACGACAGCAGCTTCTTGTGCTGGCATATTTGGAAGCACTCCCTCAATTTGTACAGTCATTGAGTCAGTATCCATCTTTGGAAGGCCGTCTGCCTCTAGTAAGAGTGTTCTGACACCATTGTATGGGATCAGTCACTGGATGTTTTGGATTTTGGAGGAGGGGATGCCATTTCTCTTGAAATGAGCTTCTTGTTCTTCTCTTTGGCAAAGAAATTAAGTTTGGATGGGCACTTTGGGTGGTCTCAGTGAATTTAAAGGTTTTTCCCAAGAGGTTTCCCTGTGGGTTAGAGCTGTTGAACTGACAGTGGGAATCTAGACAGCAAGTTGTTGAGCTTTTTGTCCTTGTGGCTTTAGTGTGTGAGTAGTCCCTGTTGCCATGCTGCTTGGATCTTGACTCTGAGACTGAAAGCTTAGGAGCGTAGAGCTGAAAAGAAAAGTGCCAATAGCAGGGTGTGTGTTCATTGTTTGATGGGTGAAGCTGAAATTGTAGGCAGCAAAGAACTTTCTCTCTCCGCTGGCACATTTGTTGAGCGGATGTCTTTGAGTTTGTTACCGGACTCTGCGAGAGTGAAAATGTTTGTTAGGGCAGAGGATTTTGTGTTGCCCTTTGAGTGTGGTGCAAAAGTGTTTGCACACTTGGAGGGGGAAGATCAGCAAAGTCTTTTTTTCCTGGCACAGTTAATTTGAGAGCAGGGACGTTTCCAACTCGGCTCTGTCCTTTGGAGCTGGCCTCGGTGCGTTTCCTTCTTTTGTTAGTCGACAGCGCCATCGTGTGGTTATTTTGATGAGCACTGGCAGACGGTGCCAGGGAAAAAGCCAAGCTGTTTGCGGCTCCGGCCTCATTGGTGTAGGAGCAGCGAAGGGAAGAGCTCCGCTGGGGGTCCTGGCTCTTAGAGACGGAGAGAATGTGATCCTGTATGTAGCACAGAAGGAAGTGGAATTGTTTCATTGTGGGCTGTGCAGTTTATAAGCTGCAAATGAAAAGGCAATTGCAGCGCAGCCTCTTCTTTTCTGTGTGATCAGCTGCTCAACATGTAACTCGCACACACTGAACTGCATCCCCCTCCCTGGAGATATAAAATGTGTATATCACTTTCCTCAAACTCTATGTATTACCTTGCACTCTAGCAGATCCCAAACCCCTTCAAAACGTCCAGCAGCTACTCAAAAAGAAAAAGTCCAACAAAAAGCTACTGCTGGCCTTTAGAGTGCCTTTGCAGTCCATAAAATAGACAAAATGCACTAGGGCTTTGAATGCTTCTTCCCAACTATATAAATTCTCTCCAAGTGGCAAAGTCCATCATTACAGCAAAATTTTTCAGCTGGAGTTCTGACTGAGAGATGTGCCAGGACAGAAGGCATTTGCTGACCTACCCTTTTTCCCTGTGTAACTTGGTATTTGCAGTACAATTATTTTCAGTGTCGCTGTGTCCAAGCAGCTAGAGATTACACAGATAGAAGTGTCAAGAGAGATGCTGCTAAAGTACGCCCTTCTTATAGCAGCATTTAAATGGCACACGACGCCTTGCTGTTTTTTCTTTCCCACAGACACTTGCTGTCAATTTTTTCACTCTGGCTTCTTGATCAAAAATGTCCACCTGAAATGTCTTACAGAAATAGGCTCCAGGTGTAAAAACCAGTACGGGGCTACATTTTCTGCGTGCTCCACATAAGTCACATCAAACTCACTCATCAAACTTCACTCTCTCCTTCCATTCTCCACTGCCTCTACCATTGTGTTCTCTGGATCTCAGAGTCTAAAGGCAGGCGCAATAGTTTCCACTGAGGGGTTGGAAGAGGTGTACAAGCAGCACAAATAGCTTCTGCGCTGCGCAGGCCATTTCTCTGCATTTTAGAGTCTAAGGGAAAGCGCTAGTGTTCCTGCGGAGAGCTGCAACAGCTGCAGAATATGTGTTGTCTTGGCACATGTTTGCAATCCACCATGATGGATCCTTAGTGAAACCAAACTGTGGTTCTGCTTCAAACATCTCACCCTGCTTGGCCACAAAGCTTTCGCTGACATGTCCCATTGCCTTTTTATTGCTGCGTTTCATTTTCAGAGTTTGTACGGAATCATTGCACTTTGCTTCTAAGCTGAACGTCGATACTGCTGGAGTCTCATATGTCCATTTTCTTCTCACACAAAAAAACTGCTTCCTTTAAAACATGCTGATGCGACCTGCTTTCTTGCTCAGCTGTAATTTTAGGGGTGTTCTCTGTCCCGCTTACAGTCTGAATCTAAACTAAGAAGTTTATGGGACACAGATGTGCCAAGACAAATAGTTTGCTTGGACCTTGCCACGTGTATTCAAAAGCATCCTTTCACTCCACCATCAAGTCTCTGCTTTACATCCTGCAAACTTCACACACACATACATACATACAAACTGGAATGAGGCACTTTCTTTCTTTCTTTCTCAGCTACACTCACCTATCCCCCACGCTAACTTCTTTACCGCTTTTCTCTTGGCCTTGCTATGCATACTTTTCCTCTTAAGACACCCATTGTCTGGCCTACCCCTTCCCTACATTGCCTTGCCTTTCCTTTCCTATCCAACCTTGCATTTCTTTGTCATTCCTGGCCATTGTTTTCCTCTTCCTTCCTGACCCATCCATGTCTTTCCCTTGCCCTTCCTACCAGTCCAGTGCCTTGCACCACCCATCCCCCTTGCCACTTTGTCCAGTTTCCCTTCCCCTTTGTCCAGCTCCAATCTTTCATTTCCTTCTCCTTCTAGGACTCTCATTGCCTTGCTTGCCTCTCCTTTGTCTTGCCTGGCAAAGCCACCACTTTTCTTGGCGTTACCTTTGAACCTCTCCTCTCCCTTGCCTTGCATTCCCTTGCTCACTCGTCCCCCACCTGGAATTCAATACCCCTCTTTTTGCGGCATTTCTTCATCTTGCCTTGCCCTGCCTGCTTCTCCTAGGACTCTCAAGGCTTTCACGTACCTCCAGCGTTTCAGGAGCATGTGAGAGGAAGCCCAAAAGAGGTCACGTGCAAGCACACCCATCTGTCCTGGCAGCTTGCTTCTGGCACCTATCCTTACATGTCTTGAATTTTGGACATGAAATTCACATTTCACCTTTGCGCTTCAGGACCAGAATGACAGTTCTTTTGTATACCAAGGAAAGCAGGTAATCCAAGTGTTTTAGGTGCAGATTAGAGATGGCCCATGTGAGATCAAGGCCAGCCAGAGAAGTCTGTCCTAGCCCCTTTTGTGTACCAGCAGTCTTTGAATGTACCTCTCATTTGTCTTGCCTTGGTGACCCAAAAGTTTCCTCGCCTTGCCCTGCCTTGCCTCCCTAGCTTTGCACTCCCTCCAGTGCCTACGCCCACACTTGACCTGCCCACACTTGACTGCTTTCCTCCGAGGAAACCTAGCCTTGCCTAGGCCTTCCTGTTTCTGCCTGGCCTTCCTATGCCCATCCTTGCCTAGAAGTTCTGGGCCTTCTCTCACCTACCACTCCATTTGCTTGCCCCTCATGGCTCCAGCCTTGTCAGCTTCTCCCTTGACTTGCCTACAATTGCGCCTACACTTGGTTTGCATTGCAAAGAGCGGTAGGCAAGGCAAAGCAAAGCAAGGAAGGTCTTTCTAGGTCTTGCCAGGCAAGGCACACATAAGCAAGCAAGCAAAACAAGAGTAGACTAGCCACAGCATCAAAGGCAAGGCAAGGCCAAGTGACTCTGAGTGCCTTTCCTTGGCAAGTAAAAGATATAGTGACAATGTAATAGGGCAGGCGTTAAAGGTACCATGAGGAGGTATAGTCCAGAGAGATATTTATGTCGTAGACCCTTCTGTGCAGGAGCCATTGTTGGACATAGTACAGGACATGGCATACAGCTTGGCTTGGTAAGTTCCTGAAGGAGAATGGCAATGCTTTCTCATGGGAAGGAAAGCACGTAGCCCCAGAGTTGGAGGTGCAGATAAGAAGCTGTGTCGCGCAGCTCATGGACGACAGCAGCTTCTTGTGCTGGCATATTTGGAAGCACTCCCTCAATTTGTACAGTCATTGAGTCAGTATCCATCTTTGGAAGGCCGTCTGCCTCTAGTAAGAGTGTTCTGACACCATTGTATGGGATCAGTCACTGGATGTTTTGGATTTTGGAGGAGGGGATGCCATTTCTCTTGAAATGAGCTTCTTGTTCTTCTCTTTGGCAAAGAAATTAAGTTTGGATGGGCACTTTGGGTGGTCTCAGTGAATTTAAAGGTTTTTCCCAAGAGGTTTCCCTGTGGGTTAGAGCTGTTGAACTGACAGTGGGAATCTAGACAGCAAGTTGTTGAGCTTTTTGTCCTTGTGGCTTTAGTGTGTGAGTAGTCCCTGTTGCCATGCTGCTTGGATCTTGACTCTGAGACTGAAAGCTTAGGAGCGTAGAGCTGAAAAGAAAAGTGCCAATAGCAGGGTGTGTGTTCATTGTTTGATGGGTGAAGCTGAAATTGTAGGCAGCAAAGAACTTTCTCTCTCCGCTGGCACATTTGTTGAGCGGATGTCTTTGAGTTTGTTACCGGACTCTGCGAGAGTGAAAATGTTTGTTAGGGCAGAGGATTTTGTGTTGCCCTTTGAGTGTGGTGCAAAAGTGTTTGCACACTTGGAGGGGGAAGATCAGCAAAGTCTTTTTTTCCTGGCACAGTTAATTTGAGAGCAGGGACGTTTCCAACTCGGCTCTGTCCTTTGGAGCTGGCCTCGGTGCGTTTCCTTCTTTTGTTAGTCGACAGCGCCATCGTGTGGTTATTTTGATGAGCACTGGCAGACGGTGCCAGGGAAAAAGCCAAGCTGTTTGCGGCTCCGGCCTCATTGGTGTAGGAGCAGCGCAAGGAAGAGCTCCGCTGGGGGTCCTGGCTCTTAGAGACGGAGAGAATGTGATCCTGTATGTAGCACAGAAGGAAGTGGAATTGTTTCATTGTGGGCTGTGCAGTTTATAAGCTGCAAATGAAAAGGCAATTGCAGCGCAGCCTCTTCTTTTCTGTGTGATCAGCTGCTCAACATGTAACTCGCACACACTGAACTGCATCCCCCTCCCTGGAGATATAAAATGTGTATATCACTTTCCTCAAACTCTATGTATTACCTTGCACTCTAGCAGATCCCAAACCGCTTCAAAACGTCCAGCAGCTACTCAAAAAGAAAAAGTCCAACAAAAAGCTAGTGCTGGCCTTTAGAGTGCCTTTGCAGTCCATAAAATAGACAAAATGCACTAGGGCTTTGAATGCTTCTTCCCAACTATATAAATTCTCTCCAAGTGGCAAAGTCCATCATTACAGCAAAATTTTTCAGCTGGAGTTCTGACTGAGAGATGTGCCAGGACAGAAGGCATTTGCTGACCTACCCTTTTTCCCTGTGTAACTTGGTATTTGCAGTACAATTATTTTCAGTGTCGCTGTGTCCAAGCAGCTAGAGATTACACAGATAGAAGTGTCAAGAGAGATGCTGCTAAAGTACGCCCTTCTTATAGCAGCATTTAAATGGCACACGACGCCTTGCTGTTTTTTCTTTCCCACAGACACTTGCTGTCAATTTTTTCACTCTGGCTTCTTGATCAAAAATGTCCACCTGAAATGTCTTACAGAAATAGGCTCCAGGTGTAAAAACCAGTACGGGGCTACATTTTCTGCGTGCTCCACATAAGTCACATCAAACTCACTCATCAAACTTCACTCTCTCCTTCCATTCTCCACTGCCTCTACCATTGTGTTCTCTGGATCTCAGAGTCTAAAGGCAGGCGCAATAGTTTCCACTGAGGGGTTGGAAGAGGTGTACAAGCAGCACAAATAGCTTCTGCGCTGCGCAGGCCATTTCTCTGCATTTTAGAGTCTAAGGGAAAGCGCTAGTGTTCCTGCGGACAGCTGCAACAGCTGCAGAATATGTGTTGTCTTGGCACATGTTTGCAATCCACCATGATGGATCCTTAGTGAAACCAAACTGTGGTTCTGCTTCAAACATCTCACCCTGCTTGGCCACAAAGCTTTCGCTGACATGTCCCATTGCCTTTTTATTGCTGCGTTTCATTTTCAGAGTTTGTACGGAATCATTGCACTTTGCTTCTAAGCTGAACGTCGATACTGCTGGAGTCTCATATGTCCATTTTCTTCTCACACAAAAAAACTGCTTCCTTTAAAACATGCTGATGCGACCTGCTTTCTTGCTCAGCTGTAATTTTAGGGGTGTTCTCTGTCCCGCTTACAGTCTGAATCTAAACTAAGAAGTTTATGGGACACAGATGTGCCAAGACAAATAGTTTGCTTGGACCTTGCCACGTGTATTCAAAAGCATCCTTTCACTCCACCATCAAGTCTCTGCTTTACATCCTGCAAACTTCACACACACATACATACATACAAACTGGAATGAGGCACTTTCTTTCTTTCTTTCTCAGCTACACTCACCTATCGCCCACGCTAACTTCTTTACCGCTTTTCTCTTGGCCTTGCTATGCATACTTTTCCTCTTAAGACACCCATTGTCTGGCCTACCCCTTCCCTACATTGCCTTGCCTTTCCTTTCCTATCCAACCTTGCATTTCTTTGTCATTCCTGGCCATTGTTTTCCTCTTCCTTCCTGACCCATCCATGTCTTTCCCTTGCCCTTCCTACCAGTCCAGTGCCTTGCACCACCCATCCCCCTTGCCACTTTGTCCAGTTTCCCTTCCCCTTTGTCCAGCTCCAATCTTTCATTTCCTTCTCCTTCTAGGACTCTCATTGCCTTGCTTGCCTCTCCTTTGTCTTGCCTGGCAAAGCCACCACTTTTCTTGGCGTTCCCTTTGAACCTCTCCTCTCCCTTGCCTTGCATTCCCTTGCTCACTCGTCCCCCACCTGGAATTCAATACCCCTCTTTTTGCGGAATTTCTTCATCTTGCCTTGCCCTGCCTGCTTCTCCTAGGACTCTCAAGGCTTTCACGTACCTCCAGCGTTTCAGGAGCATGTGAGAGGAAGCCCAAAAGAGGTCACGTGCAAGCACACCCATCTGTCCTGGCAGCTTGCTTCTGGCACCTATCCTTACATGTCTTGAATTTTGGACATAAAATTCACATTTCACCTTTGCGCTTCAGGACCAGAATGACAGTTCTTTTGTATACCAAGGAAAGCAGGTAATCCAAGTGTTTTAGGTGCAGATTAGAGATGGCCCATGTGAGATCAAGGCCAGCCAGAGAAGTCTGTCCTAGCCCCTTTTGTGTACCAGCAGTCTTTGAATGTACCTCTCATTTGTCTTGCCTTGGTGACCCAAAAGTTTCCTTGCCTTGCCCTGCCTTGCCTCCCTAGCCTTGCACTCCCTCCAGTGCCTACGCCCACACTTGACCTGCCCACACTTGACTGCTTTCCTCCAGGGAAACCTAGCCTTGCCTAGGCCTTCCTGTTTCTGCCTGGCCTTCCTATGCCCATCCTTGCCTAGAAGTTCTGGGCCTTCTCTCACCTACCACTCCATTTGCTTGCCCCTCATGGCTCCAGCCTTGTCAGCTTCTCCCTTGACTTGCCTACAATTTCGCCTACACTTGGTTTGCATTGCAAAGAGCGGTAGGCAAGGCAAAGCAAAGCAAGGACGGTCTTTCTAGGTCTTGCCAGGCAAGGCACACATAAGCAAGCAAGCAAAACAAGAGTAGACTAGCCACAGCATCAAAGGCAAGGCAAGGCCAAGTGACTCTGAGTGCCTTTCCTTGGCAAGTAAAAGATATAGTGACATATGTAATGGGGCAGGCGTTAAAGGTACCATGAGGAGGTATAGTCCAGCAAGATATTTATGTCGTAGACCCTTCTGTGCAGGAGCCATTGTTGGACATAGTACAGGACATGGCATACAGTTTGGCTTGGTAAGTTCCTGAAGGAGAATGGCAATGCTTTCTCATGGGAAGGAAAGCACGTAGCCCCAGAGTTGGAGGTGCAGATAAGAAGCTGTGTCGCGCAGCTCAAGGACGACAGCAGCTTCTTGTGCCAGCATATTTGGAAGCACTCCCTAAATTTGTACAGTCATTGAGTCAGTATCCATCTTTGGAAGGCTGTCTGCCTCTAGTAAGAGTGTTCTGACACCATTGTATGGGATCAGTCACTGGATGTTTTGGATTTTGGAGGAGGGGATGCCATTTCTCTTGAAATGAGCTTCTTGTTCTTCTCTTTGGCAAAGAAATTAAGTTTGGATGGGCACTTTGGGTGGTCTCAGTGAATTTAAAGGTTTTTCCCAAGAGGTTTCCCTGTGGGTTAGAGCTGTTGAACTGACAGTGGGAATCTAGACACCAAGTTGTTGAGCTTTTTGTCCTTGTAGCTTTAGTGTGTGAGTAGTCCCTGTTGCCATGCTGCTTGGATCTTGACTCTGAGACTGAAAGCTTAGGAGCGTAGAGCTGAAAAGAAAAGTGCCAATAGCAGGGTGTGTGTTCATTGTTTGATGGGTGAAGCTGAAATTGTAGGCAGCAAAGAACTTTCTCTCTCCGCTGGCACATTTGTTGAGCGGATGTCTTTGAGTTTGTTACCGGACTCTGCGAGAATGAAAGTGTTTGTTAGGGCAGAGGATTTCGTGTTGCCCTTTGAGTGTGGTGCAAAAGTGTTTGCACACTTGGAGGGGGAAGATCAGCAAAGTCTTTTTTTCCTGGCACAGTTAATTTGAGAGCAGGGACGTTTCCAACTCGGCTCTGTCCTTTGGAGCTGGCCTCGGTGCATTTCCTTCTTTTGTTAGTCGACAGCGCCATCGTGTGGTTATTTTGATGAGCGCTGGCAGACGGTGCCAGGGAAAAAGCCAAGCTGTTTGCGGCTCCGGCCTCATTGGTGTAGGAGCAGCGCAGGGAAGAGCTCCGCTGGGGGTCCTGGCTCTTAGAGACGGAGAGAATGTGATCCTGTATGTAGCACAGAAGGAAGTGGAATTGTTTCATTGTGGGCTGTGCAGTTTATAAGCTGCAAATGAAAAGGCAATTGCAGCGCAGCCTCTTCTTTTCTGTGTGATCAGCTGCTCAACATGTAACTCGCACACACTGAACTGCATCCACCTCCCTGGAGATATAAAATGTGTATATCACTTTCCTCAAACTCTATGTATTACCTTGCACTCTAGCAGATCCCAAACCGCTTCAAAACGTCCAGCAGCTACTCAAAAAGAAAAAGTCCAACAAAAAGCTAGTGCTGGCCTTTAGAGTGCCTTTGCAGTCCGTAAAATAGACGAAATGCACTAGGGCTTTGAATGCTTCTTCCCAACTATATAAATTCTCTCCAAGTGGCAAAGTCCATCATTACAGCAAAATTTTTCAGCTGGAGTTCTGACTGAGAGATGTGCCAGGACAAAAGGCATTTGCTGACCTACCCTTTTTCCCTGTGTAACTTGGTATTTGCAGTACAATTATTTTCAGTGTCGCTGTGTCCAAGCAGCTAGAGATTACACAGATAGAAGTGTCAAGAGAGATGCTGCTAAAGTACGCCCTTCTTATAGCAGCATTTAAATGGCACACGATGCCTTGCTGCTTTTTCTTTCCCACAGACACCTGCTGTCAATTTTTTCACTCTGGCTTCTTGATCAAAAATGTCCACCTGAAATGTCTTACAGAAATAGGCTCCAGGTGTAAAAACCAGTACGGGGCTACATTTTCTGCGTGCTCCACATAAGTCACATCAAACTCACTCATCAAACTTCACTCTCTCCTTCCATTCTCCACTGCCTCTACCCTTGTGTTCTCTGGATCTCAGAGTCTAAAGGCAGGCGCAATAATTTCCACTGAGGGGTTAGAAGAGGTGTACAAGCAGCACAAATAGCTTCTGCGCTGCGCAGGCCATTTCTCTGCATTTTAGAGTCTAAGGGAAAGCGCTAGTGTTCCTGCGGACAGCTGCAACAGCTGCAGAATATGTGTTGTCTTGGCACATGTTTGCAATCCACCATGATGGATCCTTAGTGAAACCAAACTGTGGTTCTGCTTCAAACATCTCACCCTGCTTGGCCACAAAGCTTTCGCTGACATGTCCCATTGCCTTTTTATTGCTGCGTTTCATTTTCAGAGTTTGTACGGAATCATTGCACTTTGCTTCTAAGCTGAACGTCGATACTGCTGGAGTCTCATATGTCCATTTTCTTCTCACACAAAAAAACTGCTTCCTTTAAAACATGCTGATGCGACCTGCTTTCTTGCTCAGCTGTAATTTTAGGGGTGTTCTCTGTCCCGCTTACAGTCTGAATCTAAACTAAGAAGTTTATGGGACACAGATGTGCCAAGACAAATAGTTTGCTTGGACCTTGCCACGTGTATTCAGAAGCATCCTTTCACTCCACCATCAAGTCTCTGCTTTACATCCTGCAAACTTCACACACACATACATACATACATACTGGAATCAGGCTCTTTCTTTCTTTCTTTCTTTCTCAGCTACACTCACCTATCCCCCACGCTAACTTCTTTACCGCTTTTCTCTTGGCCTTGCTATGCATACTTTTCCTCTTAAGACACCCATTTTCTGGCCTACCCCTTCCCTACATTGCCTTGCCTTTCCTTTCCTATCCAACCTTGCATTTCTTTGTCATTCCTGGCCATTGTTTTCCTCTTCCTCCCTGACCCATCCATGTCTTTCCCTTGCCCTTCCTACCAGTCCAGTGCCTTGCACCACCCATCCCCCTTGCCACTTTGTCCGGTTTCCCTTTCTATTTGTCCAGCTCCAATCTTTCATTTCCTTCTCCTTCTAGGACTCTCATTGCCTTGCTTGCCTCTCCTTTGTCTTGCCTGGCAAAGCCACCACTTTTCTTGGCGTTCCCTTTGAACCTCTCCTCTCCCTTGCCTTGCATTCCCTTGCTCACTCGTCCCCCACCTGGAATTCAATACCCCTCTTTTTGCGGAATTTCTTCATCTTGCCTTGCCCTGCCTGCTTCTCCTAGGACTCTCAAGGCTTTCACGTACCTCCAGCGTTTCAGGAGCATGTGAGAGGAAGCCCAAAAGAGGTCACGTGCAAGCACACCCATCTGTCCTGGCAGCTTGCTTCTGGCACCTATCCTTACATGTCTTGAATTTTGGACATAAAATTCACATTTCACCTTTGCGCTTCAGGACCAGAATGACAGTTCTTTTGTATACCAAGGAAAGCAAGTAATCCAAGTGTTTTAGGTGCAGATTAGAGATGGCCCATGTGAGATCAAGGCCAGCCAGAGAAGTCTGTCCTAGCCCCTTTTGTGTACCAGCAGTCTTTGAATGTACCTCTCATTTGTCTTGCCTTGGTGACCCAAAAGTTTCCTTGCCTTGCCCTGCCTTGCCTCCCTAGCCTTGCACTCCCTCCAGTGCCTACGCCCACACTTGACCTGCCCACACTGGACTGCTTTCCTCCAGGGAAACCTAGCCTTGCCTAGGCCTTCCTGTTTCTGCCTGGCCTTCCTATGCCCATCCTTGCCTAGAAGTTCTGGGCCTTCTCTCACCTACCACTCCATTTGCTTGCCCCTCATGGCTCCAGCCTTGTCAGCTTCTCCCTTGACTTGCCTACAATTTCGCCTACACTTGGTTTGCATTGCAAAGAGCGGTAGGCAAGGCAAAGCAAAGCAAGGACGGTCTTTCTAGGTCTTGCCAGGCAAGGCACACATAAGCAAGCAAGCAAAACAAGAGTAGACTAGCCACAGCATCAAAGGCAAGGCAAGGCCAAGTGACTCTGAGTGCCTTTCCTTGGCAAGTAAAAGATATAGTGACATATGTAATGGGGCAGGCGTTAAAGGTACCATGAGGAGGTATAGTCCAGCAAGATATTTATGTCGTAGACCCTTCTGTGCAGGAGCCATTGTTGGACATAGTACAGGACATGGCATACAGTTTGGCTTGGTAAGTTCCTGAAGGAGAATGGCAATGCTTTCTCATGGGAAGGAAAGCACGTAGCCCCAGAGTTGGAGGTGCAGATAAGAAGCTGTGTCGCGCAGCTCAAGGACGACAGCAGCTTCTTGTGCCAGCATATTTGGAAGCACTCCCTCAATTTGTACAGTCATTGAGTCAGTATCCATCTTTGGAAGGCTGTCTGCCTCTAGTAAGAGTGTTCTGACACCATTGTATGGGATCAGTCACTGGATGTTTTGGATTTTGGAGGAGGGGATGCCATTTCTCTTGAAATGAGCTTCTTGTTCTTCTCTTTGGCAAAGAAATTAAGTTTGGATGGGCACTTTGGGTGGTCTCAGTGAATTTAAAGGTTTTTCCCAAGAGGTTTCCCTGTGGGTTAGAGCTGTTGAACTGACAGTGGGAATCTAGACAGCAAGTTGTTGAGCTTTTTGTCCTTGTAGCTTTAGTGTGTGAGTAGTCCCTGTTGCCATGCTGCTTGGATCTTGACTCTGAGACTGAAAGCTTAGGAGCGTAGAGCTGAAAAGAAAAGTGCCAATAGCAGGGTGTGTGTTCATTGTTTGATGGGTGAAGCTGAAATTGTAGGCAGCAAAGAACTTTCTCTCTCCACTGGCACATTTGTTGAGCGGATGTCTTTGAGTTTGTTACCGGACTCTGCGAGAGTGAAAATGTTTGTTAGGGCAGAGGATTTCGTGTTGCCCTTTGAGTGTGGTGCAAAAGTGTTTGCACACTTGGAGGGGGAAGATCAGCAAAGTCTTTTTTTCCTGGCACAGTTAATTTGAGAGCAGGGACGTTTCCAACTCGGCTCTGTCCTTTGGAGCTGGCCTCGGTGCATTTCCTTCTTTTGTTAGTCGACAGCGCCATCGTGTGGTTATTTTGATGAGCGCTGGCAGACGGTGCCAGGGAAAAAGCCAAGCTGTTTGCGGCTCCGGCCTCATTGGTGTAGGAGCAGCGCAGGGAAGAGCTCCGCTGGGGGTCCTGGCTCTTAGAGACTGAGAGAATGTGATCCTGTATGTAGCACAGAAGGAAGTGGAATTGTTTCATTGTGGGCTGTGCAGTTTATAAGCTGCAAATGAAAAGGCAATTGCAGCGCAGCCTCTTCTTTTCTGTGTGATCAGCTGCTCAACATGTAACTCGCACACACTGAACTGCATCCACCTCCCTGGAGATATAAAATGTGTATATCACTTTCCTCAAACTTTATGTATTACCTTGCACTCTAGCAGATCCCAAACCGCTTCAAAACGTCCAGCAGCTACTCAAAAAGAAAAAGTCCAACAAAAAGCTAGTGCTGGCCTTTAGAGTGCCTTTGCAGTCCGTAAAATAGACAAAATGCACTAGGGCTTTGAATGCTTCTTCCCAACTATATAAATTCTCTCCAAGTGGCAAAGTCCATCATTACAGCAAAATTTTTCAGCTGGAGTTCTGACTGAGAGATGTGCCAGGACAAAAGGCATTTGCTGACCTACCCTTTTTCCCTGTGTAACTTGGTATTTGCAGTACAATTATTTTCAGTGTCGCTGTGTCCAAGCAGCTAGAGATTACACAGATAGAAGTGTCAAGAGAGATGCTGCTAAAGTACGCCCTTCTTATAGCAGCATTTAAATGGCACACGATGCCTTGCTGCTTTTTCTTTCCCACAGACACCTGCTGTCAATTTTTTCACTCTGGCTTCTTGATCAAAAATGTCCACCTGAAATGTCTTACAGAAATAGGCTCCAGGTGTAAAAACCAGTACGGGGCTACATTTTCTGCGTGCTCCACATAAGTCACATCAAACTCACTCATCAAACTTCACTCTCTCCTTCCATTCTCCACTGCCTCTACCCTTGTGTTCTCTGGATCTCAGAGTCTAAAGGCAGGCGCAATAATTTCCACTGAGGGGTTAGAAGAGGTGTACAAGCAGCACAAATAGCTTCTGCGCTGCGCAGGCCATTTCTCTGCATTTTAGAGTCTAAGGGAAAGCGCTAGTGTTCCTGCGGACAGCTGCAACAGCTGCAGAATATGTGTTGTCTTGGCACATGTTTGCAATCCACCATGATGGATCCTTAGTGAAACCAAACTGTGGTTCTGCTTCAAACATCTCACCCTGCTTGGCCACAAAGCTTTCGCTGACATGTCCCATTGCCTTTTTATTGCTGCGTTTCATTTTCAGAGTTTGTACGGAATCATTGCACTTTGCTTCTAAGCTGAACGTCGATACTGCTGGAGTCTCATATGTCCATTTTCTTCTCACACAAAAAAACTGCTTCCTTTAAAACATGCTGATGCGACCTGCTTTCTTGCTCAGCTGTAATTTTAGGGGTGTTCTCTGTCCCGCTTACAGTCTGAATCTAAACTAAGAAGTTTATGGGACACAGATGTGCCAAGACAAATAGTTTGCTTGGACCTTGCCACGTGTATTCAGAAGCATCCTTTCACTCCACCATCAAGTCTCTGCTTTACATCCTGCAAACTTCACACACACATACATACATACATACTGGAATCAGGCTCTTTCTTTCTTTCTTTCTTTCTCAGCTACACTCACCTATCCCCCACGCTAACTTCTTTACCGCTTTTCTCTTGGCCTTGCTATGCATACTTTTCCTCTTAAGACACCCATTTTCTGGCCTACCCCTTCCCTACATTGCCTTGCCTTTCCTTTCCTATCCAACCTTGCATTTCTTTGTCATTCCTGGCCATTGTTTTCCTCTTCCTCCCTGACCCATCCATGTCTTTCCCTTGCCCTTCCTACCAGTCCAGTGCCTTGCACCACCCATCCCCCTTGCCACTTTGTCCGGTTTCCCTTTCTATTTGTCCAGCTCCAATCTTTCATTTCCTTCTCCTTCTAGGACTCTCATTGCCTTGCTTGCCTCTCCTTTGTCTTGCCTGGCAAAGCCACCACTTTTCTTGGCGTTACCTTTGAACCTCTCCTCTCCCTTGCCTTGCATTCCCTTGCTCACTCGTCCCCCACCTGGAATTCAATACCCCTCTTTTTGCGGAATTTCTTCATCTTGCCTTGCCCTGCCTGCTTCTCCTAGGACTCTCAAGGCTTTCACGTACCTCCAGCGTTTCAGGAGCATGTGAGAGGAAGCCCAAAAGAGGTCACGTGCAAGCACACCCATCTGTCCTGGAAGCTTGCTTCTGGCACCTATCCTTACATGTCTTGAATTTTGGACATAAAATTCACATTTCACCTTTGCGCTTCAGGACCAGAATGACAGTTCTTTTGTATACCAAGGAAAGCAAGTAATCCAAGTGTTTTAGGTGCAGATTAGAGATGGCCCATGTGAGATCAAGGCCAGCCAGAGAAGTCTGTCCTAGCCCCTTTTGTGTACCAGCAGTCTTTGAATGTACCTCTCATTTGTCTTGCCTTGGTGACCCCAAAGTTTCCTTGCCTTGCCCTGCCTTGCCTCCCTAGCCTTGCACTCCCTCCAGTGCCTACGCCCACACTTGACCTGCCTACTGCTTTCCTCCAGGGAAACCTAGCCTTGCCTAGCCCCTCCTGTTTCTGCCTGGCCTTCCTATGCCCATCCTTGCCTAGAAGTTCTGGGCCTTCTCTCACCTACCACTCCATTTGCTTGCCCCTCATGGCTCCAGCCTTGTCAGCTTCTCCCTTGACTTGCCTACAATTGCGCCTACACTTGGTTTGCATTGCAAAGAGCGGTAGGCAAGGCAAAGCAAAGCAAGGAAGGTCTTTCTAGGTCTTGCCAGGCAAGGCACACATAAGCAAGCAAGCAAAACAAGAGTAGACTAGCCACAGCATCAAAGGCAAGGCAAGGCCAAGTGACTCTGAGTGCCTTTCCTTGGCAAGTAAAAGATATAGTGACAATGTAATGGGGCAGGCGTTAAAGGTACCATGAGGAGGTATAGTCCAGCAAGATATTTATGTCGTAGACCCTTCTGTGCAGGAGCCATTGTTGGACATAGTACAGGACATGGCATACAGCTTGGCTTGGTAAGTTCCTGAAGGAGAATGGCAATGCTTTCTCATGGGAAGGAAAGCACGTAGCCCCAGAGTTGGAGGTGCAGATAAGAAGCTGTGTCGCGCAGCTCAAGGACGACAGCAGCTTCTTGTGCCGGCATATTTGGAAGCACTCCCTCAATTTGTACAGTCATTGAGTCAGTATCCATCTTTGGAAGGCTGTCTGCCTCTAGTAAGAGTGTTCTGACACCATTGTATGGGATCAGTCACTGGATGTTTTGGATTTTGGAGGAGGGGATGCCATTTCTCTTGAAATGAGCTTCTTGTTCTTCTCTTTGGCAAAGAAATTAAGTTTGGATGGGCACTTTGGGTGGTCTCAGTGAATTTAAAGGTTTTTCCCAAGAGGTTTCCCTGTGGGTTAGAGCTGTTGAACTGACAGTGGGAATCTAGACAGCAAGTTGTTGAGCTTTTTGTCCTTGTAGCTTTAGTGTGTGAGTAGTCCCTGTTGCCATGCTGCTTGGATCTTGACTCTGAGACTGAAAGCTTAGGAGCGTAGAGCTGAAAAGAAAAGTGCCAATAGCAGGGTGTGTGTTCATTGTTTGATGGGTGAAGCTGAAATTGTAGGCAGCAAAGAACTTTCTCTCTCCG
Organism: Poecile atricapillus; assembly: GCF_030490865.1. Lineage (NCBI taxonomy): Eukaryota > Metazoa > Chordata > Aves > Passeriformes > Paridae > Poecile > Poecile atricapillus. Next base: position 70,396,732 of record NC_081288.1, read on the forward strand.
CTGGCACATTTGTTGAGCGGATGTCTTTGAGTTTGTTACCGGACTCTGCGAGAGTGAAAATGTTTGTTAGGGCAGAGGATTTCGTGTTGCCCTTTGAGTGTGGTGCAAAAGTGTTTGCACACTTGGAGGGGGAAGATCAGCAAAGTCTTTTTTTCCTGGCACAGTTAATTTGAGAGCAGGGACGTTTCCAACTCGGCTCTGTCCTTTGGAGCTGGCCTCGGTGCGTTTCCTTCTTTTGTTAGTCGACAGCGCCATCGTGTGGTTATTTTGATGAGCGCTGGCAGACGGTGCCAGGGAAAAAGCCAAGCTGTTTGCGGCTCCGGCCTCATTGGTGTAGGAGCAGCGCAGGGAAGAGCTCCGCTGGGGGTCCTGGCTCTTAGAGACTGAGAGAATGTGATCCTGTATGTAGCACAGAAGGAAGTGGAATTGTTTTATTGTGGGCTGTGCAGTTTATAAGCTGCAAATGAAAAGGCAATTGCAGCGCAGCCTCTTCTTTTCTGTGTGATCAGCTGCTCAACATGTAACTCGCACACACTGAACTGCATCCACCTCCCTGGAGATATAAAATGTGTATATCACTTTCCTCAAACTCTATGTATTACCTTGCACTCTAGCAGATCCCAAACCACTTCAAAACATCCAGCAGCTACTCAAAAAGAAAAAGTCCAACAAAAAGCTAGTGCTGGCCTTTAGAGTGCCTTTGCAGTCCATAAAATAGACAAAATGCACTAGGGCTTTGAATGCTTCTTCCCAACTATATAAATTCTCTCCAAGTGGCAAAGTCCATCATTACAGCAAAATTTTTCAGCTGGAGTTCTGACTGAGAGATGTGCCAGGACAGAAGGCATTTGCTGACCTACCCTTTTTCCCTGTGTAACTTGGTATTTGCAGTACAATTATTTTCAGTGTCGCTGTGTCCAAGCAGCTAGAGATTACACAGATAGAAGTGTCAAGAGAGATGCTGCTAAAGTACGCCCTTCTTATAGCAGCATTTAAATGGCACACGACGCCTTGCTGTTTTTTCTTTCCCACAGACACTTGCTGTCAATTTTTTCACTCTGGCTTCTTGATCAAAAATGTCCACCTGAAATGTCTTACAGAAATAGGCTCCAGGTGTAAAAACCAGTACGGGGCTACATTTTCTGCGTGCTCCACATAAGTCACATCAAACTCACTCATCAAACTTCACTCTCTCCTTCCATTCTCCACTGCCTCTACCATTGTGTTCTCTGGATCTCAGAGTCTAAAGGCAGGCGCAATAGTTTCCACTGAGGGGTTGGAAGAGGTGTACAAGCAGCACAAATAGCTTCTGCGCTGCGCAGGCCATTTCTCTGCATTTTAGAGTCTAAGGGAAAGCGCTAGTGTTCCTGTGGAGAGCTGCAACAGCTGCAGAATATGTGTTGTCTTGGCACATGTTTGCAATCCACCATGATGGATCCTTAGTGAAACCAAACTGTGGTTCTGCTTCAAACATCTCACCCTGCTTGGCCACAAAGCTTTCGCTGACATGTCCCATTGCCTTTTTATTGCTGCGTTTCATTTTCAGAGTTTGTACGGAATCATTGCACTTTGCTTCTAAGCTGAACGTCGATACTGCTGGAGTCTCATATGTCCATTTTCTTCTCACACAAAAAAACTGCTTCCTTTAAAACATGCTGATGCGACCTGCTTTCTTGCTCAGCTGTAATTTTAGGGGTGTTCTCTGTCCCGCTTACAGTCTGAATCTAAACTAAGAAGTTTATGGGACACAGATGTGCCAAGACAAATAGTTTGCTTGGACCTTGCCACGTGTATTCAAAAGCATCCTTTCACTCCACCATCAAGTCTCTGCTTTACATCCTGCAAACTTCACACACACATACATACATACATACTGGAATGAGGCACTTTCTTTCTTTCTTTCTTTCTCAGCTACACTCACCTATGCCCCACGCTAACTTCTTTACCGCTTTTCTCTTGGCCTTGCTATGCATACTTTTCCTCTTAAGACACCCATTGTCTGGCCTACCCCTTCCCTACATTGCCTTGCCTTTCCTTTCCTATCCAACCTTGCATTTCTTTGTCATTCCTGGCCATTGTTTTCCTCTTCCTTCCTGACCTATCCATGTCTTTCCCTTGCCCTTCCTACCAGTCCAGTGCCTTGCACCACCCAACCCCCTTGCCACTTTGTCCAGCTCCAATCTTTCATTTCCTTCTCCTTCTAGGACTCTCATTGCCTTGCTTGCCTCTCCTTTGTCTTGCCTGGCAAAGCCACCACTTTTCTTGGCGTTACCTTTGAACCTCTCCTCTCCCTTGCCTTGCATTCCCTTGCTCACTCGTCCCCCACCTGGAATTCAATACCCCTCTTTTTGCGGAATTTCTTCATCTTGCCTTGCCCTGCCTGCTTCTCCTAGGACTCTCAAGGCTTTCACGTACCTCCAGCGTTTCAGGAGCATGTGAGAGGAAGCCCAAAAGAGGTCACGTGCAAGCACACCCATCTGTCCTGGCAGCTTGCTTCTGGCACCTATCCTTACATGTCTTGAATTTTGGACATAAAATTCACATTTCACCTTTGCGCTTCAGGACCAGAATGACAGTTCTTTTGTATACCAAGGAAAGCAGGTAATCCAAGTGTATTAGGTGCAGATTAGAGATGGCCCATGTGAGATCAAGGCCAGCCAGAGAAGTCTGTCCTAGCCCCTTTTGTGTACCAGCAGTCTTTGAATGTACCTCTCATTTGTCTTGCCTTGGTGACCCAAAAGTTTCCTTGCCTTGCCCTGCCTTGCCTCCCTAGCCTTGCACTCCCTCCAGTGCCTACGCCCACACTTGACCTGCCCACACTTGACTGCTTTCCTCCAGGGAAACCTAGCCTTGCCTAGCCCCTCCTGTTTCTGCCTGGCCTTCCTATGCCCATCCTTGCCTAGAAGTTCTGGGCCTTCTCTCACCTACCACTCCATTTGCTTGCCCCTCATGGCTCCAGCCTTGTCAACTTCTCCCTTGACTTGCCTACAATTGCTCCTACACTTGGTTTGCATTGCAAAGAGCGGTAGGCAAGGCAAAGCAAAGCAAGGAAGGTCTTTCTAGGTCTTACCAGGCAAGGCACACATAAGCAAACAAGCAAAACAAGAGTAGACTAGCCACAGCATCAAAGGCAAGGCAAGGCCAAGTGACTCTGAGTGCCTTTCCTTGGCAAGTAAAAGATATAGTGACAATGTAATAGGGCAGGCGTTAAAGGTACCATGAGGAGGTATAGTCCAGCAAGATATTTATGTCGTAGACCCTTCTGTGCAGGAGCCATTGTTGGATATAGTACAGGACATGGCATACAGCTTGGCTTGGTAAGTTCCTGAAGGAGAATGGCAATGCTTTCTCATGGGAAGGAAAGCACGTAGCCCCAGAGTTGGAGGTGCAGATAAGAAGCTGTGTCGTGCAGCTCAAGTACGACAGCAGCTTCTTGTGCCGGCATATTTGGAAGCACTCCCTCAATTTGTACAGTCATTGAGTCAGTGTCCATCTTTGGAAGGCTGTCTGCCTCTAGTAAGAGTTTTCTGACACCATTGTATGGGATCAGTCACTGGATGTTTTGGATTTTGGAGGAGGGGATGCCATTTCTCTTGAAATGAGCTTCTTGTTCTTCTCTTTGGCAAAGAAATTAAGTTTGGATGGGCACTTTGGGTGGTCTCAGCGAATTTAAAGGTTTTTCCCAAGAGGTTTCCCTGTGGGTTAGAGCTGTTGAAATGACAGTGGGAATCTAGACACCAAGTTGTTGAGCTTTTTGTCCTTGTAGCTTTAGTGTGTGAGTAGTCCCTGTTGCCATGCTGCTTGGATCTTGACTCTGAGACTGAAAGCTTAGGAGCGTAGAGCTGAAAAGAAAAGTGCCAATAGCAGGGTGTGTGTTCATTGTTTGATGGATGAAGCTGAAATTGTAGGCAGCAAAGAACTTTCTCTCTCCGCTGGCACATTTGTTGAGCGGATGTCTTTGAGTTTGTTACCGGACTCTGCGAGAGTGAAAATGTTTGTTAGGGCAGAGGATTTCGTGTTGCCCTTTGAGTGTGGTGCAAAAGTGTTTGCACACTTGGAGGGGGAAGATCAGCAAAGTCTTTTTTTCCTGGCACAGTTAATTTGAGAGCAGGGACGTTTCCAACTCGGCTCTGTCCTTTGGAGCTGGCCTCGGTGTGTTTCCTTCTTTTGTTAGTCGACATCGCCATCGTGTGGTTATTTTGATGAGCGCTGGCAGACGGTGCCAGGGAAAAAGCCAAGCTGTTTGCGGCTCCGGCCTCATTGGTGTAGGAGCAGCGCAGGGAAGAGCTCCGCTGGGGGTCCTGGCTCTTAGAGACTGAGAGAATGTGATCCTGTATGTAGCACAGAAGGAAGTGGAATTGTTTCATTGTGGGCTGTGCAGTTTATAAGCTGCAAATGAAAAGGCAATTGCAGCGCAGCCTCTTCTTTTCTGTGTGATCAGCTGCTCAACATGTAACTCGCACACACTGAACTGCATCCACCTCCCTGGAGATATAAAATGTGTATATCACTTTCCTCAAACTCTATGTATTACCTTGCACTCTAGCAGATCCCAAACCACTTCAAAACGTCCAGCAGCTACTCAAAAAGAAAAAGTCCAACAAAAAGCTAGTGCTGGCCTTTAGAGTGCCTTTGCAGTCCATAAAATAGACAAAATGCACTAGGGCTTTGAATGCTTCTTCCCAACTATATAAATTCTCTCCAAGTGGCAAAGTCCATCATTACAGCAAAATTTTTCAGCTGGAGTTCTGACTGAGAGATGTGCCAGGACAGAAGGCATTTGCTGACCTACCCTTTTTCCCTGTGTAACTTGGTATTTGCAGTACAATTATTTTCAGTGTCGCTGTGTCCAAGCAGCTAGAGATTACACAGATAGAAGTGTCAAGAGAGATGCTGCTAAAGTACGCCCTTCTTATAGCAGCATTTAAATGGCACACGACGCCTTGCTGTTTTTTCTTTCCCACAGACACTTGCTGTCAATTTTTTCACTCTGGCTTCTTGATCAAAAATGTCCACCTGAAATGTCTTACAGAAATAGGCTCCAGGTGTAAAAACCAGTACGGGGCTACATTTTCTGCGTGCTCCACATAAGTCACATCAAACTCACTCATCAAACTTCACTCTCTCCTTCCATTCTCCACTGCCTCTACCATTGTGTTCTCTGGATCTCAGAGTCTAAAGGCAGGCGCAATAGTTTCCACTGAGGGGTTGGAAGAGGTGTACAAGCAGCACAAATAGCTTCTGCGCTGCGCAGGCCATTTCTCTGCATTTTAGAGTCTAAGGGAAAGCGCTAGTGTTCCTGCGGAGAGCTGCAACAGCTGCAGAATATGTGTTGTCTTGGCACATGTTTGCAATCCACCATGATGGATCCTTAGTGAAACCAAACTGTGGTTCTGCTTCAAACATCTCACCCTGCTTGGCCACAAAGCTTTCGCTGACATGTCCCATTGCCTTTTTATTGCTGCGTTTCATTTTCAGAGTTTGTACGGAATCATTGCACTTTGCTTCTAAGCTGAACGTCGATACTGCTGGAGTCTCATATGTCCATTTTCTTCTCACACAAAAAAACTGCTTCCTTTAAAACATGCTGATGCGACCTGCTTTCTTGCTCAGCTGTAATTTTAGGGGTGTTCTCTGTCCCGCTTACAGTCTGAATCTAAACTAAGAAGTTTATGGGACACAGATGTGCCAAGACAAATAGTTTGCTTGGACCTTGCCACGTGTATTCAAAAGCATCCTTTCACTCCACCATCAAGTCTCTGCTTTACATCCTGCAAACTTCACACACACATACATACATACAAACTGGAATGAGGCACTTTCTTTCTCAGCTACACTCACCTATCGCCCACGCTAACTTCTTTACCGCTTTTCTCTTGGCCTTGCTATGCATACTTTTCCTCTTAAGACACCCATTGTCTGGCCTACCCCTTCCCTACATTGCCTTGCCTTTCCTTTCCTATCCAACCTTGCATTTCTTTGTCATTCCTGGCCATTGTTTTCCTCTTCCTTCCTGACCCATCCATGTCTTTCCCTTGCCCTTCCTACCAGTCCAGTGCCTTGCACCACCCATCCCCCTTGCCACTTTGTCCAGTTTCCCTTCCCCTTTGTCCAGCTCCAATCTTTCATTTCCTTCTCCTTCTAGGACTCTCATTGCCTTGCTTGCCTCTCCTTTGTCTTGCCTGGCAAAGCCACCACTTTTCTTGGCGTTACCTTTGAACCTCTCCTCTCCCTTGCCTTGCATTCCCTTGCTCACTCGTCCCCCACCTGGAATTCAATACCCCTCTTTTTGCGGAATTTCTTCATCTTGCCTTGCCCTGCCTGCTTCTCCTAGGACTCTCAAGGCTTTCACGTACCTCCAGCGTTTCAGGAGCATGTGAGAGGAAGCCCAAAAGAGGTCACGTGCAAGCACACCCATCTGTCCTGGCAGCTTGCTTCTGGCACCTATCCTTACATGTCTTGAATTTTGGACATAAAATTCACATTTCACCTTTGCGCTTCAGGACCAGAATGACAGTTCTTTTGTATACCAAGGAAAGCAGGTAATCCAAGTGTTTTAGGTGCAGATTAGAGATGGCCCATGTGAGATCAAGGCCAGCCAGAGAAGTCTGTCCTAGCCCCTTTTGTGTACCAGCAGTCTTTGAATGTACCTCTCATTTGTCTTGCCTTGGTGACCCAAAAGTTTCCTTGCCTTGCCCTGCCTTGCCTCCCTAGCCTTGCACTCCCTCCAGTGCCTACGCCCACACTTGACCTGCCCACACTTGACTGCTTTCCTCCAGGGAAACCTAGCCTTGCCTAGGCCTTCCTGTTTCTGCCTGGCCTTCCTATGCCCATCCTTGCCTAGAAGTTCTGGGCCTTCTCTCACCTACCACTCCATTTGCTTGCCCCTCATGGCTCCAGCCTTGTCAGCTTCTCCCTTGACTTGCCTACAATTTCGCCTACACTTGGTTTGCATTGCAAAGAGCGGTAGGCAAGGCAAAGCAAAGCAAGGACGGTCTTTCTAGGTCTTGCCAGGCAAGGCACACATAAGCAAGCAAGCAAAACAAGAGTAGACTAGCCACAGCATCAAAGGCAAGGCAAGGCCAAGTGACTCTGAGTGCCTTTCCTTGGCAAGTAAAAGATATAGTGACATATGTAATGGGGCAGGCGTTAAAGGTACCATGAGGAGGTATAGTCCAGCAAGATATTTATGTCGTAGACCCTTCTGTGCAGGAGCCATTGTTGGACATAGTACAGGACATGGCATACAGTTTGGCTTGGTAAGTTCCTGAAGGAGAATGGCAATGCTTTCTCATGGGAAGGAAAGCACGTAGCCCCAGAGTTGGAGGTGCAGATAAGAAGCTGTGTCGCGCAGCTCAAGGACGACAGCAGCTTCTTGTGCCAGCATATTTGGAAGCACTCCCTCAATTTGTACAGTCATTGAGTCAGTATCCATCTTTGGAAGGCTGTCTGCCTCTAGTAAGAGTGTTCTGACACCATTGTATGGGATCAGTCACTGGATGTTTTGGATTTTGGAGGAGGGGATGCCATTTCTCTTGAAATGAGCTTCTTGTTCTTCTCTTTGGCAAAGAAATTAAGTTTGGATGGGCACTTTGGGTGGTCTCAGTGAATTTAAAGGTTTTTCCCAAGAGGTTTCCCTGTGGGTTAGAGCTGTTGAACTGACAGTGGGAATCTAGACAGCAAGTTGTTGAGCTTTTTGTCCTTGTAGCTTTAGTGTGTGAGTAGTCCCTGTTGCCATGCTGCTTGGATCTTGACTCTGAGACTGAAAGCTTAGGAGCGTAGAGCTGAAAAGAAAAGTGCCAATAGCAGGGTGTGGGTTCATTGTTTGATGGGTGAAGCTGAAATTGTAGGCAGCAAAGAACTTTCTCTCTCCGCTGGCACATTTGTTGAGCGGATGTCTTTGAGTTTGTTACCGGACTCTGCGAGAGTGAAAATGTTTGTTAGGGCAGAGGATTTCGTGTTGCCCTTTGAGTGTGGTGCAAAAGTGTTTGCACACTTGGAGGGGGAAGATCAGCAAAGTCTTTTTTTCCTGGCACAGTTAATTTGAGAGCAGGGACGTTTCCAACTCGGCTCTGTCCTTTGGAGCTGGCCTCGGTGCGTTTCCTTCTTTTGTTAGTCGACAGCGCCATCGTGTGGTTATTTTGATGAGCGCTGGCAGACGGTGCCAGGGAAAAAGCCAAGCTGTTTGCGGCTCCGGCCTCATTGGTGTAGGAGCAGCGCAGGGAAGAGCTCCGCTGGGGGTCCTGGCTCTTAGAGACTGAGAGAATGTGATCCTGTATGTAGCACAGAAGGAAGTGGAATTGTTTCATTGTGGGCTGTGCAGTTTATAAGCTGCAAATGAAAAGGCAATTGCAGCGCAGCCTCTTCTTTTCTGTGTGATCAGCTGCTCAACATGTAACTCGCACACACTGAACTGCATCCACCTCCCTGGAGATATAAAATGTGTATATCACTTTCCTCAAACTCTATGTATTACCTTGCACTCTAGCAGATCCCAAACCGCTTCAAAACGTCCAGCAGCTACTCAAAAAGAAAAAGTCCAACAAAAAGCTAGTGCTGGCCTTTAGAGTGCCTTTGCAGTCCGTAAAATAGACGAAATGCACTAGGGCTTTGAATGCTTCTTCCCAACTATATAAATTCTCTCCAAGTGGCAAAGTCCATCATTACAGCAAAATTTTTCAGCTGGAGTTCTGACTGAGAGATGTGCCAGGACAAAAGGCATTTGCTGACCTACCCTTTTTCCCTGTGTAACTTGGTATTTGCAGTACAATTATTTTCAGTGTCGCTGTGTCCAAGCAGCTAGAGATTACACAGATAGAAGTGTCAAGAGAGATGCTGCTAAAGTACGCCCTTCTTATAGCAGCATTTAAATGGCACACGATGCCTTGCTGCTTTTTCTTTCCCACAGACACCTGCTGTCAATTTTTTCACTCTGGCTTCTTGATCAAAAATGTCCACCTGAAATGTCTTACAGAAATAGGCTCCAGGTGTAAAAACCAGTACGGGGCTACATTTTCTGCGTGCTCCACATAAGTCACATCAAACTCACTCATCAAACTTCACTCTCTCCTTCCATTCTCCACTGCCTCTACCCTTGTGTTCTCTGGATCTCAGAGTCTAAAGGCAGGCGCAATAATTTCCACTGAGGGGTTAGAAGAGGTGTACAAGCAGCACAAATAGCTTCTGCGCTGCGCAGGCCATTTCTCTGCATTTTAGAGTCTAAGGGAAAGCGCTAGTGTTCCTGCGGACAGCTGCAACAGCTGCAGAATATGTGTTGTCTTGGCACATGTTTGCAATCCACCATGATGGATCCTTAGTGAAACCAAACTGTGGTTCTGCTTCAAACATCTCACCCTGCTTGGCCACAAAGCTTTCGCTGACATGTCCCATTGCCTTTTTATTGCTGCGTTTCATTTTCAGAGTTTGTACGGAATCATTGCACTTTGCTTCTAAGCTGAACGTCGATACTGCTGGAGTCTCATATGTCCATTTTCTTCTCACACAAAAAAACTGCTTCCTTTAAAACATGCTGATGCGACCTGCTTTCTTGCTCAGCTGTAATTTTAGGGGTGTTCTCTGTCCCGCTTACAGTCTGAATCTAAACTAAGAAGTTTATGGGACACAGATGTGCCAAGACAAATAGTTTGCTTGGACCTTGCCACGTGTATTCAGAAGCATCCTTTCACTCCACCATCAAGTCTCTGCTTTACATCCTGCAAACTTCACACACACATACATACATACATACTGGAATCAGGCTCTTTCTTTCTTTCTTTCTTTCACAGCTACACTCACCTATCCCCCACGCTAACTTCTTTACCGCTTTTCTCTTGGCCTTGCTATGCATACTTTTCCTCTTAAGACACCCATTTTCTGGCCTACCCCTTCCCTACATTGCCTTGCCTTTCCTTTCCTATCCAACCTTGCATTTCTTTGTCATTCCTGGCCATTGTTTTCCTCTTCCTCCCTGACCCATCCATGTCTTTCCCTTGCCCTTCCTACCAGTCCAGTGCCTTGCACCACCCATCCCCCTTGCCACTTTGTCCGGTTTCCCTTTCTATTTGTCCAGCTCCAATCTTTCATTTCCTTCTCCTTCTAGGACTCTCATTGCCTTGCTTGCCTCTCCTTTGTCTTGCCTGGCAAAGCCACCACTTTTCTTGGCGTTCCCTTTGAACCTCTCCTCTCCCTTGCCTTGCATTCCCTTGCTCACTCGTCCCCCACCTGGAATTCAATACCCCTCTTTTTGCGGAATTTCTTCATCTTGCCTTGCCCTGCCTGCTTCTCCTAGGACTCTCAAGGCTTTCACGTACCTCCAGCGTTTCAGGAGCATGTGAGAGGAAGCCCAAAAGAGGTCACGTGCAAGCACACCCATCTGTCCTGGCAGCTTGCTTCTGGCACCTATCCTTACATGTCTTGAATTTTGGACATAAAATTCACATTTCACCTTTGCGCTTCAGGACCAGAATGACAGTTCTTTTGTATACCAAGGAAAGCAAGTAATCCAAGTGTTTTAGGTGCAGATTAGAGATGGCCCATGTGAGATCAAGGCCAGCCAGAGAAGTCTGTCCTAGCCCCTTTTGTGTACCAGCAGTCTTTGAATGTACCTCTCATTTGTCTTGCCTTGGTGACCCAAAAGTTTCCTTGCCTTGCCCTGCCTTGCCTCCCTAGCCTTGCACTCCCTCCAGTGCCTACGCCCACACTTGACCTGCCTACTGCTTTCCTCCAGGGAAACCTAGCCTTGCTTAGCCCCTCCTGTTTCTGCCTGGCCTTCCTATGCCCATCCTTGCCTAGAAGTTCTGGGCCTTCTCTCACCTACCACTCCATTTGCTTGCCCCTCATGGCTCCAGCCTTGTCAGCTTCTCCCTTGACTTGCCTACAATTGCGCCTACACTTGGTTTGCATTGCAAAGAGCGGTAGGCAAGGCAAAGCAAAGCAAGGAAGGTCTTTCTAGGTCTTGCCAGGCAAGGCACACATAAGCAAGCAAGCAAAACAAGAGTAGACTAGCCACAGCATCAAAGGCAAGGCAAGGCCAAGTGACTCTGAGTGCCTTTCCTTGGCAAGTAAAAGATATAGTGACAATGTAATGGGGCAGGCGTTAAAGGTACCATGAGGAGGTATAGTCCAGCAAGATATTTATGTCGTAGACCCTTCTGTGCAGGAGCCATTGTTGGACATAGTACAGGACATGGCATACAGCTTGGCTTGGTAAGTTCCTGAAGGAGAATGGCAATGCTTTCTCATGGGAAGGAAAGCACGTAGCCCCAGAGTTGGAGGTGCAGATAAGAAGCTGTGTCGCGCAGCTCAAGGACGACAGCAGCTTCTTGTGCCGGCATATTTGGAAGCACTCCCTCAATTTGTACAGTCATTGAGTCAGTATCCATCTTTGGAAGGCTGTCTGCCTCTAGTAAGAGTGTTCTGACACCATTGTATGGGATCAGGCACTGGATGTTTTGGATTTTGGAGGAGGGGATGCCATTTCTCTTGAAATGAGCTTCTTGTTCTTATCTTTGGCAAAGAAATTAAGTTTGGATGGGCACTTTGGGTGGTCTCAGTGAATTTAAAGGTTTTTCCCAAGAGGTTTCCCTGTGGGTTAGAGCTGTTGAACTGACAGTGGGAATCTAGACAGCAAGTTGTTGAGCTTTTTGTCCTTGTAGCTTTAGTGTGTGAGTAGTCCCTGTTGCCATGCTGCTTGGATCTTGACTCTGAGACTGAAAGCTTAGGAGCGTAGAGCTTAAAAGAAAAGTGCCAATAGCAGGGTGTGTGTTCATTGTTTGATGGGTGAAGCTGAAATTGTAGGCAGCAAAGAACTTTCTCTCTCCGCTGGCACATTTGTTGAGCGGATGTCTTTGAGTTTGTTACCGGACTCTGCGAGAGTGAAAATGTTTGTTAGGGCAGAGGATTTCGTGTTGCCCTTTGAGTGTGGTGCAAAAGTGTTTGCACACTTGGAGGGGGAAGATCAGCAAAGTCTTTTTTTCCTGGCACAGTTAATTTGAGAGCAGGGACGTTTCCAACTCGGCTCTGTCCTTTGGAGCTGGCCTCGGTGCGTTTCCTTCTTTTGTTAGTCGACAGCGCCATCGTGTGGTTATTTTGATGAGCGCTGGCAGACGGTGCCAGGGAAAAAGCCAAGCTGTTTGCGGCTCCGGCCTCATTGGTGTAGGAGCAGCGCAGGGAAGAGCTCCGCTGGGGGTCCTGGCTCTTAGAGACTGAGAGAATGTGATCCTGTATGTAGCACAGAAGGAAGTGGAATTGTTTTATTGTGGGCTGTGCAGTTTATAAGCTGCAAATGAAAAGGCAATTGCAGCGCAGCCTCTTCTTTTCTGTGTGATCAGCTGCTCAACATGTAACTCGCACACACTGAACTGCATCCACCTCCCTGGAGATATAAAATGTGTATATCACTTTCCTCAAACTCTATGTATTACCTTGCACTCTAGCAGATCCCAAACCACTTCAAAACGTCCAGCAGCTACTCAAAAAGAAAAAGTCCAACAAAAAGCTAGTGCTGGCCTTTAGAGTGCCTTTGCAGTCCATAAAATAGACAAAATGCACTAGGGCTTTGAATGCTTCTTCCCAACTATATAAATTCTCTCCAAGTGGCAAAGTCCATCATTACAGCAAAATTTTTCAGCTGGAGTTCTGACTGAGAGATGTGCCAGGACAGAAGGCATTTGCTGACCTACCCTTTTTCCCTGTGTAACTTGGTATTTGCAGTACAATTATTTTCAGTGTCGCTGTGTCCAAGCAGCTAGAGATTACACAGATAGAAGTGTCAAGAGAGATGCTGCTAAAGTACGCCCTTCTTATAGCAGCATTTAAATGGCACACGACGCCTTGCTGTTTTTTCTTTCCCACAGACACTTGCTGTCAATTTTTTCACTCTGGCTTCTTGATCAAAAATGTCCACCTGAAATGTCTTACAGAAATAGGCTCCAGGTGTAAAAACCAGTACGGGGCTACATTTTCTGCGTGCTCCACATAAGTCACATCAAACTCACTCATCAAACTTCACTCTCTCCTTCCATTCTCCACTGCCTCTACCATTGTGTTCTCTGGATCTCAGAGTCTAAAGGCAGGCGCAATAGTTTCCACTGAGGGGTTGGAAGAGGTGTACAAGCAGCACAAATAGCTTCTGCGCTGCGCAGGCCATTTCTCTGCATTTTAGAGTCTAAGGGAAAGCGCTAGTGTTCCTGTGGAGAGCTGCAACAGCTGCAGAATATGTGTTGTCTTGGCACATGTTTGCAATCCACCATGATGGATCCTTAGTGAAACCAAACTGTGGTTCTGCTTCAAACATCTCACCCTGCTTGGCCACAAAGCTTTCGCTGACATGTCCCATTGCCTTTTTATTGCTGCGTTTCATTTTCAGAGTTTGTACGGAATCATTGCACTTTGCTTCTAAGCTGAACGTCGATACTGCTGGAGTCTCATATGTCCATTTTCTTCTCACACAAAAAAACTGCTTCCTTTAAAACATGCTGATGCGACCTGCTTTCTTGCTCAGCTGTAATTTTAGGGGTGTTCTCTGTCCCGCTTACAGTCTGAATCTAAACTAAGAAGTTTATGGGACACAGATGTGCCAAGACAAATAGTTTGCTTGGACCTTGCCACGTGTATTCAAAAGCATCCTTTCACTCCACCATCAAGTCTCTGCTTTACATCCTGCAAACTTCACACACACATACATACATACATACTGGAATGAGGCACTTTCTTTCTTTCTTTCTTTCTCAGCTACACTCACCTATGCCCCACGCTAACTTCTTTACCGCTTTTCTCTTGGCCTTGCTATGCATACTTTTCCTCTTAAGACACCCATTGTCTGGCCTACCCCTTCCCTACATTGCCTTGCCTTTCCTTTCCTATCCAACCTTGCATTTCTTTGTCATTCCTGGCCATTGTTTTCCTCTTCCTTCCTGACCTATCCATGTCTTTCCCTTGCCCTTCCTACCAGTCCAGTGCCTTGCACCACCCAACCCCCTTGCCACTTTGTCCAGCTCCAATCTTTCATTTCCTTCTCCTTCTAGGACTCTCATTGCCTTGCTTGCCTCTCCTTTGTCTTGCCTGGCAAAGCCACCACTTTTCTTGGCGTTACCTTTGAACCTCTCCTCTCCCTTGCCTTGCATTCCCTTGCTCACTCGTCCCCCACCTGGAATTCAATACCCCTCTTTTTGCGGAATTTCTTCATCTTGCCTTGCCCTGCCTGCTTCTCCTAGGACTCTCAAGGCTTTCACGTACCTCCAGCGTTTCAGGAGCATGTGAGAGGAAGCCCAAAAGAGGTCACGTGCAAGCACACCCATCTGTCCTGGCAGCTTGCTTCTGGCACCTATCCTTACATGTCTTGAATTTTGGACATAAAATTCACATTTCACCTTTGCGCTTCAGGACCAGAATGACAGTTCTTTTGTATACCAAGGAAAGCAGGTAATCCAAGTGTTTTAGGTGCAGATTAGAGATGGCCCATGTGAGATCAAGGCCAGCCAGAGAAGTCTGTCCTAGCCCCTTTTGTGTACCAGCAGTCTTTGAATGTACCTCTCATTTGTCTTGCCTTGGTGACCCAAAAGTTTCCTTGCCTTGCCCTGCCTTGCCTCCCTAGCCTTGCACTCCCTCCAGTGCCTATGCTTACACTTGACCTGCCTACTGCTTTCCTCCAGGGAAACCTAGCCTTGCCTAGCCCCTCCTGTTTCTGCCTGGCCTTCCTATGCCCATCCTTGCCTAGAAGTTCTGGGCCTTCTCTCACCTACCACTCCATTTGCTTGCCCCTCATGGCTCCAGCCTTGTCAGCTTCTCCCTTGACTTGCCTACAATTGCGCCTACACTTGGTTTGCATTGCAAAGAGCGGTAGGCAAGGCAAAGCAAAGCAAGGAAGGTCTTTCTAGGTCTTGCCAGGCAAGGCACACATAAGCAAGCAAGCAAAACAAGAGTAGACTAGCCACAGCATCAAAGGCAAGGCAAGGCCAAGTGACTCTGAGTGCCTTTCCTTGGCAAGTAAAAGATATAGTGACAATGTAATAGGGCAGGCGTTAAAGGTACCATGAGGAGGTATAGTCCAGCAAGATATTTATGTCGTAGACCCTTCTGTGCAGGAGCCATTGTTGGACATAGTACAGGACATGGCATACAGCTTGGCTTGGTAAGTTCCTGAAGGAGAATGGCAATGCTTTCTCATGGGAAGGAAAGCACGTAGCCCCAGAGTTGGAGGTGCAGATAAGAAGCTGTGTCGCGCAGCTCAAGGACGACAGCAGCTTCTTGTGCTGGTATATTTGGAAGCACTCCCTCAATTTGTACAGTCATTGAGTCAGTATCCATCTTTGGAAGGCTGTCTGCCTCTAGTAAGAGTGTTCTGACACCATTGTATGGGACCAGTCACTGGATGTTTTGGATTTTGGAGGAGGGGATGCCATTTCTCTTGAAATGAGCTTCTTGTTCTTCTCTTTGGCAAAGAAATTAAGTTTGGATGGGCACTTTGGGTGGTCTCAGCGAATTTAAAGGTTTTTCCCAAGAGGTTTCCCTGTGGGTTAGAGCTGTTGAAATGACAGTGGGAATCTAGACACCAAGTTGTTGAGCTTTTTGTCCTTGTAGCTTTAGTGTGTGAGTAGTCCCTGTTGCCATGCTGCTTGGATCTTGACTCTGAGACTGAAAGCTTAGGAGCGTAGAGCTGAAAAGAAAAGTGCCAATAGCAGGGTGTGTGTTCATTGTTTGATGGGTGAAGCTGAAATTGTAGGCAGCAAAGAACTTTCTCTCTCCGCTGGCACATTTGTTGAGCGGATGTCTTTGAGTTTGTTACCGGACTCTGCGAGAGTGAAAATGTTTGTTAGGGCAGAGGATTTCGTGTTGCCCTTTGAGTGTGGTGCAAAAGTGTTTGCACACTTGGAGGGGGAAGATCAGCAAAGTCTTTTTTTCCTGGCACAGTTAATTTGAGAGCAGGGACGTTTCCAACTCGGCTCTGTCCTTTGGAGCTGGCCTCGGTGCGTTTCCTTCTTTTGTTAGTCGACAGCGCCATCGTGTGGTTATTTTGATGAGCGCTGGCAGACGGTGCCAGGGAAAAAGCCAAGCTGTTTGCGGCTCCGGCCTCATTGGTGTAGGAGCAGCGCAGGGAAGAGCTCCGCTGGGGGTCCTGGCTCTTAGAGACTGAGAGAATGTGATCCTGTATGTAGCACAGAAGGAAGTGGAATTGTTTTATTGTGGGCTGTGCAGTTTATAAGCTGCAAATGAAAAGGCAATTGCAGCGCAGCCTCTTCTTTTCTGTGTGATCAGCTGCTCAACATGTAACTCGCACACACTGAACTGCATCCACCTCCCTGGAGATATAAAATGTGTATATCACTTTCCTCAAACTCTATGTATTACCTTGCACTCTAGCAGATCCCAAACCACTTCAAAACGTCCAGCAGCTACTCAAAAAGAAAAAGTCCAACAAAAAGCTAGTGCTGGCCTTTAGAGTGCCTTTGCAGTCCATAAAATAGACGAAATGCACTAGGGCTTTGAATGCTTCTTCCCAACTATATAAATTCTCTCCAAGTGGCAAAGTCCATCATTACAGCAAAATTTTTCAGCTGGAGTTCTGACTGAGAGATGTGCCAGGACAGAAGGCATTTGCTGACCTACCCTTTTTCCCTGTGTAACTTGGTATTTGCAGTACAATTATTTTCAGTGTCGCTGTGTCCAAGCAGCTAGAGATTACACAGATAGAAGTGTCAAGAGAGATGCTGCTAAAGTACGCCCTTCTTATAGCAGCATTTAAATGGCACATGACGCCTTGCTGCTTTTTCTTTCCCACAGACACTTGCTGTCAATTTTTTCACTCTGGCTTCTTGATCAAAAATGTCCACCTGAAATGTCTTACAGAAATAGGCTCCAGGTGTAAAAACCAGTACGGGGCTACATTTTCTGCGTGCTCCACATAAGTCACATCAAACTCACTCATCAAACTTCACTCTCTCCTTCCATTCTCCACTGCCTCTACCATTGTGTTCTCTGGATCTCAGAGTCTAAAGGCAGGCGCAATAGTTTCCACTGAGGGGTTGGAAGAGGTGTACAAGCAGCACAAATAGCTTCTGCGCTGCGCAGGCCATTTCTCTGCATTTTAGAGTCTAAGGGAAAGCGCTAGTGTTCCTGCGGAGAGCTGCAACAGCTGCAGAATATGTGTTGTCTTGGCACATGTTTGCAATCCACCATGATGGATCCTTAGTGAAACCAAACTGTGGTTCTGCTTCAAACACCTCACCCTGCTTGGCCACAAAGCTTTCGCTGACATGTCCCATTGCCTTTTTATTGCTGCGTTTCATTTTCAGAGTTTGTACGGAATCATTGCACTTTGCTTCTAAGCTGAACGTCGATACTGCTGGAGTCTCATATGTCCATTTTCTTCTCACACAAAAAAACTGCTTCCTTTAAAACATGCTGATGCGACCTGCTTTCTTGCTCAGCTGTAATTTTAGGGGTGTTCTCTGTCCCGCTTACAGTCTGAATCTAAACTAAGAAGTTTATGGGACACAGATGTGCCAAGACAAATAGTTTGCTTGGACCTTGCCACGTGTATTCAAAAGCATCCTTTCACTCCACCATCAAGTCTCTGCTTTACATCCTGCAAACTTCACACACACATACATACATACATACAAACTGGAATGAGGCACTTTCTTTCTTTCTTTCTTTCTTTCTCAGCTACACTCACCTATCCCCCACGCTAACTTCTTTACCGCTTTTCTCTTGGCCTTGCTATGCATACTTTTCCTCTTAAGACACCCATTGTCTGGCCTACCCCTTCCCTACATTGCCTTGCCTTTCCTTTCCTATCCAACCTTGCATTTCTTTGTCATTCCTGGCCATTGTTTTCCTCTTCCTCCCTGACCCATCCATGTCTTTCCCTTGCCCTTCCTACCAGTCCAGTGCCTTGCACCACCCATCCCCCTTGCCACTTTGTCCAGTTTCCCTTCCCCTTTGTCCAGCTCCAATCTTTCATTTCCTTCTCCTTCTAGGACTCTCATTGCCTTGCTTACCTCTTTTTTGTCTTGCCTGGCAAAGCCACCACTTTTCTTGGCATTACCTTTGAACCTCTCCTCTCCCTTGCCTTGCATTCCCTTGCTCACTCGTCCCCCACCTGGAATTCAATACCCCTCTTTTTGCGGAATTTCTTCATCTTGCCTTGCCCTGCCTGCTTCTCCTAGGACTCTCAAGGCTTTCACGTACCTCCAGCGTTTCAGGAGCATGTGAGAGGAAGCCCAAAAGAGGTCACGTGCAAGCACACCCATCTGTCCTGGCAGCTTGCTTCTGGCACCTATCCTTACATGTCTTGAATTTTGGACATAAAATTCACATTTCACCTTTGCGCTTCAGGACCAGAATGACAGTTCTTTTGTATACCAAGGAAAGCAGGTAATCCAAGTGTATTAGGTGCAGATTAGAGATGGCCCATGTGAGATCAAGGCCAGCCAGAGAAGTCTGTCCTAGCCCCTTTTGTGTACCAGCAGTCTTTGAATGTACCTCTCATTTGTCTTGCCTTGGTGACCCAAAAGTTTCCTTGCCTTGCCCTGCCTTGCCTCCCTAGCCTTGCACTCCCTCCAGTGCCTACGCCCACACTTGACCTGCCCACACTTGACTGCTTTCCTCCAGGGAAACCTAGCCTTGCCTGGCCCCTGCTGTTTCTGCCTGGCCTTCCTATGCCCATCCTTGCCTAGAAGTTCTGGGCCTTCTCTCACCTACGCCTCCATTTGCTTGCCCCTCATGGCTCCAGCCTTGTCAGCTTCTCCCTTGACTTGCCTACAATTGCGCCTACACTTGGTTTGCATTGCAAAGAGCGGTAGGCAAGGCAAAGCAAAGCAAGGAAGGTCTTTCTAGGTCTTGCCAGGCAAGGCACACATAAGCAAGCAAGCAAAACAAGAGTAGACTAGCCACAGCATCAAAGGCAAGGCAAGGCCAAGTGACTCTGAGTGCCTTTCCTTGGCAAGTAAAAGATATAGTGACAATGTAATAGGGCAGGCGTTAAAGGTACCATGAGGAGGTATAGTCCAGCAAGATATTTATGTCGTAGACCCTTCTGTGCAGGAGCCATTGTTGGACATAGTACAGGACATGGCATACAGCTTGGCTTGGTAAGTTCCTGAAGGAGAATGGCAATGCTTTCTCATGGGAAGGAAAGCACGTAGCCCCAGAGTTGGAGGTGCAGATAAGAAGCTGTGTCGCGCAGCTCAAGGACGACAGCAGCTTCTTGTGCTGGTATATTTGGAAGCACTCCCTCAATTTGTACAGTCATTGAGTCAGTATCCATCTTTGGAAGGCTGTCTGCCTCTAGTAAGAGTGTTCTGACACCATTGTATGGGACCAGTCACTGGATGTTTTGGATTTTGGAGGAGGGGATGCCATTTCTCTTGAAATGAGCTTCTTGTTCTTCTCTTTGGCAAAGAAATTAAGTTTGGATGGGCACTTTGGGTGGTCTCAGCGAATTTAAAGGTTTTTCCCAAGAGGTTTCCCTGTGGGTTAGAGCTGTTGAAATGACAGTGGGAATCTAGACACCAAGTTGTTGAGCTTTTTGTCCTTGTAGCTTTAGTGTGTGAGTAGTCCCTGTTGCCATGCTGCTTGGATCTTGACTCTGAGACTGAAAGCTTAGGAGCGTAGAGCTGAAAAGAAAAGTGCCAATAGCAGGGTGTGTGTTCATTGTTTGATGGGTGAAGCTGAAATTGTAGGCAGCAAAGAACTTTCTCTCTCCGCTGGCACATTTGTTGAGCGGATGTCTTTGAGTTTGTTACCGGACTCTGCGAGAGTGAAAATGTTTGTTAGGGCAGAGGATTTCGTGTTGCCCTTTGAGTGTGGTGCAAAAGTGTTTGCACACTTGGAGGGGGAAGATCAGCAAAGTCTTTTTTTCCTGGCACAGTTAATTTGAGAGCAGGGACGTTTCCAACTCGGCTCTGTCCTTTGGAGCTGGCCTCGGTGCGTTTCCTTCTTTTGTTAGTCGACAGCGCCATCGTGTGGTTATTTTGATGAGCGCTGGCAGCCGGTGCCAGGGAAAAAGCCAAGCTGTTTGCGGCTCCGGCCTCATTGGTGTAGGAGCAGCGCAGGGAAGAGCTCCGCTGGGGGTCCTGGCTCTTAGAGACTGAGAGAATGTGATCCTGTATGTAGCACAGAAGGAAGTGGAATTGTTTTATTGTGGGCTGTGCAGTTTATAAGCTGCAAATGAAAAGGCAATTGCAGCGCAGCCTCTTCTTTTCTGTGTGATCAGCTGCTCAACATGTAACTCGCACACACTGAACTGCATCCACCTCCCTGGAGATATAAAATGTGTATATCACTTTCCTCAAACTCTATGTATTACCTTGCACTCTAGCAGATCCCAAACCACTTCAAAACGTCCAGCAGCTACTCAAAAAGAAAAAGTCCAACAAAAAGCTAGTGCTGGTCTTTAGAGTGCCTTTGCAGTCCATAAAATAGACGAAATGCACTAGGGCTTTGAATGCTTCTTCCCAACTATATAAATTCTCTCCAAGTGGCAAAGTCCATCATTACAGCAAAATTTTTCAGCTGGAGTTCTGACTGAGAGATGTGCCAGGACAGAAGGCATTTGCTGACCTACCCTTTTTCCCTGTGTAACTTGGTATTTGCAGTACAATTATTTTCAGTGTCGCTGTGTCCAAGCAGCTAGAGATTACACAGATAGAAGTGTCAAGAGAGATGCTGCTAAAGTACGCCCTTCTTATAGCAGCATTTAAATGGCACACGACGCCTTGCTGTTTTTTCTTTCCCACAGACACTTGCTGTCAATTTTTTCACTCTGGCTTCTTGATCAAAAATGTCCACCTGAAATGTCTTACAGAAATAGGCTCCAGGTGTAAAAACCAGTACGGGGCTACATTTTCTGCGTGCTCCACATAAGTCACATCAAACTCACTCATCAAACTTCACTCTCTCCTTCCATTCTCCACTGCCTCTACCATTGTGTTCTCTGGATCTCAGAGTCTAAAGGCAGGCGCAATAGTTTCCACTGAGGGGTTGGAAGAGGTGTACAAGCAGCACAAATAGCTTCTGCGCTGCGCAGGCCATTTCTCTGCATTTTAGAGTCTAAGGGAAAGCGCTAGTGTTCCTGCGGAGAGCTGCAACAGCTGCAGAATATGTGTTGTCTTGGCACATGTTTGCAATCCACCATGATGGATCCTTAGTGAAACCAAACTGTGGTTCTGCTTCAAACACCTCACCCTGCTTGGCCACAAAGCTTTCGCTGACATGTCCCATTGCCTTTTTATTGCTGCGTTTCATTTTCAGAGTTTGTACGGAATCATTGCACTTTGCTTCTAAGCTGAACGTCGATACTGCTGGAGTCTCATATGTCCATTTTCTTCTCACACAAAAAAACTGCTTCCTTTAAAACATGCTGATGCGACCTGCTTTCTTGCTCAGCTGTAATTTTAGGGGTGTTCTCTGTCCCGCTTACAGTCTGAATCTAAACTAAGAAGTTTATGGGACACAGATGTGCCAAGACAAATAGTTTACTTGGACCTTGCCACGTGTATTCAAAAGCATCCTTTCACTCCACCATCAAGTCTCTGCTTTACATCCTGCAAACTTCACACACACATACATACATACATACATACTGGAATGAGGCACTTTCTTTCTTTCTTTCTTTCTTTCTCAGCTACACTCACCTATCCCCCACGCTAACTTCTTTACCGCTTTTCTCTTGGCCTTGCTATGCATACTTTTCCTCTTAAGACACCCATTGTCTGGCCTACCCCTTCCCTACATTGCCTTGCCTTTCCTTTCCTATCCAACCTTGCATTTCTTTGTCATTCCTGGCCATTGTTTTCCTCTTCCTCCCTGACCCATCCATGTCTTTCCCTTGCCCTTCCTACCAGTCCAGTGCCTTGCACCACCCATCCCCCTTGCCACTTTGTCCAGTTTCCCTTCCCCTTTGTCCAGCTCCAATCTTTCATTTCCTTCTCCTTCTAGGACTCTCATTGCCTTGCTTACCTCTTTTTTGTCTTGCCTGGCAAAGCCACCACTTTTCTTGGCATTACCTTTGAACCTCTCCTCTCCCTTGCCTTGCATTCCCTTGCTCACTCGTCCCCCACCTGGAATTCAATACCCCTCTTTTTGCGGAATTTCTTCATCTTGCCTTGCCCTGCCTGCTTCTCCTAGGACTCTCAAGGCTTTCACGTACCTCCAGCGTTTCAGGAGCATGTGAGAGGAAGCCCAAAAGAGGTCACGTGCAAGCACACCCATCTGTCCTGGCAGCTTGCTTCTGGCACCTATCCTTACATGTCTTGAATTTTGGACATAAAATTCACATTTCACCTTTGCGCTTCAGGACCAGAATGACAGTTCTTTTGTATACCAAGGAAAGCAGGTAATCCAAGTGTTTTAGGTGCAGATTAGAGATGGCCCATGTGAGATCAAGGCCAGCCAGAGAAGTCTGTCCTAGCCCCTTTTGTGTACCAGCAGTCTTTGAATGTACCTCTCATTTGTCTTGCCTTGGTGACCCAAAAGTTTCCTTGCCTTGCCCTGCCTTGCCTCCCTAGCCTTGCACTACCTCCAGTGCCTACGCCCACCCTCGACCTGCCCACACTTGACTGCTTTCCTCCAGGGAAACCTAGCCTTGCCTAGGCCTTCCTGTTTCTGCCTGGCCTTCCTATGCCCATCCTTGCCTAGAAGTTCTGGGCCTTCTCTCACCTACCACTCCATTTGCTTGCCCCTCATGGCTCCAGCCTTGTCAGCTTCTCCCTTGACTTGCCTACAATTGCGCCTACACTTGGTTTGCATTGCAAAGAGCGGTAGGCAAGGCAAAGCAAAGCAAGGAAGGTCTTTCTAGGTCTTGCCAGGCAAGGCACACATAAGCAAGCAAGCAAAACAAGAGTAGACTAGCCACAGCATCAAAGGCAAGGCAAGGCCAAGTGACTCTGAGTGCCTTTCCTTGGCAAGTAAAAGATATAGTGACAATGTAATGGGGCAGGCGTTAAAGGTACCATGAGGAGGTATAGTTCAGCAAGATATTTATGTCGTAGACCCTTCTGTGCAGGAGCCATTGTTGGACATAGTACAGGACATGGCATACAGCTTGGCTTGGTAAATTCCTGAAAGAGAATGGCAATGCTTTCTCATGGGAAGGAAAGCACGTAGCCCCAGAGTTGGAGGTGCAGATAAGAAGCTGTGTCGCGCAGCCCAAGGACGACAGCAGCTTCTTGTGCAGGCATATTTGGAAGCACTCCCTCAATTTGTACAGTCATTGAGTCAGTATCCATCTTTGGAAGGCTGTCTGCCTCTAGTAAGAGTGTTCTGACACCATTGTATGGGATCAGTCACTGGATGTTTTGGATTTTGGAGGAGGGGATGCCCTTTCTCTTGAAATGAGCTTCTTGTTCTTCTCTTTGGCAAAGAAATTAAGTTTGGATGGGCACTTTGGGTGGTCTCAGTGAATTTAAAGGTTTTTCCCAAGAGGTTTCCCTGTGGGTTAGAGCTGTTGAACTGACAGTGGGAATCTAGACAGCAAGTTGTTGAGCTTTTTGTCCTTGTAGCTTTAGTGTGTGAGTAGTCCCTGTTGCCATGCTGCTTGGATCTTGACTCTGAGACTGAAAGCTTAGGAGCGTAGAGCTGAAAAGAAAAGTGCCAATAGCAGGGTGTGTGTTCATTGTTTGATGGGTGAAGCTGAAATTGTAGGCAGCAAAGAACTTTCTCTCTCCGCTGGCACATTTGTTGAGCGGATGTCTTTGAGTTTGTTACCGGACTCTGCGAGAGTGAAAGTGTTTGTTAGGGCAGAGGATTTCGTGTTGCCCTTTGAGTGTGGTGCAAAAGTGTTTGCACACTTGGAGGGGGAAGATCAGCAAAGTCTTTTTTTCCTGGCACAGTTAATTTGAGAGCAGGGACGTTTCCAACTCGGCTCTGTCCTTTGGAGCTGGCCTCGGTGCATTTCCTTCTTTTGTTAGTCGACAGCGCCATCGTGTGGTTATTTTGATGAGCGCTGGCAGACGGTGCCAGGGAAAAAGCCAAGCTGTTTGCGGCTCCGGCCTCATTGGTGTAGGAGCAGCGCAGGGAAGAGCTCCGCTGGGGGTCCTGGCTCTTAGAGACGGAGAGAATGTGATCCTGTATGTAGCACAGAAGGAAGTGGAATTGTTTCATTGTGGGCTGTGCAGTTTATAAGCTGCAAATGAAAAGGCAATTGCAGCGCAGCCTCTTCTTTTCTGTGTGATCAGCTGCTCAACATGTAACTCGCACACACTGAACTGCATCCACCTCCCTGGAGATATAAAATGTGTATATCACTTTCCTCAAACTCTATGTATTACCTTGCACTCTAGCAGATCCCAAACCGCTTCAAAACGTCCAGCAGCTACTCAAAAAGAAAAAGTCCAACAAAAAGCTAGTGCTGGCCTTTAGAGTGCCTTTGCAGTCCGTAAAATAGACGAAATGCACTAGGGCTTTGAATGCTTCTTCCCAACTATATAAATTCTCTCCAAGTGGCAAAGTCCATCATTACAGCAAAATTTTTCAGCTGGAGTTCTGACTGAGAGATGTGCCAGGACAAAAGGCATTTGCTGACCTACCCTTTTTCCCTGTGTAACTTGGTATTTGCAGTACAATTATTTTCAGTGTCGCTGTGTCCAAGCAGCTAGAGATTACACAGATAGAAGTGTCAAGAGAGATGCTGCTAAAGTACGCCCTTCTTATAGCAGCATTTAAATGGCACACGATGCCTTGCTGCTTTTTCTTTCCCACAGACACCTGCTGTCAATTTTTTCACTCTGGCTTCTTGATCAAAAATGTCCACCTGAAATGTCTTACAGAAATAGGCTCCAGGTGTAAAAACCAGTACGGGGCTACATTTTCTGCGTGCTCCACATAAGTCACATCAAACTCACTCATCAAACTTCACTCTCTCCTTCCATTCTCCACTGCCTCTACCCTTGTGTTCTCTGGATCTCAGAGTCTAAAGGCAGGCGCAATAATTTCCACTGAGGGGTTAGAAGAGGTGTACAAGCAGCACAAATAGCTTCTGCGCTGCGCAGGCCATTTCTCTGCATTTTAGAGTCTAAGGGAAAGCGCTAGTGTTCCTGCGGACAGCTGCAACAGCTGCAGAATATGTGTTGTCTTGGCACATGTTTGCAATCCACCATGATGGATCCTTAGTGAAACCAAACTGTGGTTCTGCTTCAAACATCTCACCCTGCTTGGCCACAAAGCTTTCGCTGACATGTCCCATTGCCTTTTTATTGCTGCGTTTCATTTTCAGAGTTTGTACGGAATCATTGCACTTTGCTTCTAAGCTGAACGTCGATACTGCTGGAGTCTCATATGTCCATTTTCTTCTCACACAAAAAAACTGCTTCCTTTAAAACATGCTGATGCGACCTGCTTTCTTGCTCAGCTGTAATTTTAGGGGTGTTCTCTGTCCCGCTTACAGTCTGAATCTAAACTAAGAAGTTTATGGGACACAGATGTGCCAAGACAAATAGTTTGCTTGGACCTTGCCACGTGTATTCAGAAGCATCCTTTCACTCCACCATCAAGTCTCTGCTTTACATCCTGCAAACTTCACACACACATACATACATACATACTGGAATCAGGCTCTTTCTTTCTTTCTTTCTTTCTCAGCTACACTCACCTATCCCCCACGCTAACTTCTTTACCGCTTTTCTCTTGGCCTTGCTATGCATACTTTTCCTCTTAAGACACCCATTTTCTGGCCTACCCCTTCCCTACATTGCCTTGCCTTTCCTTTCCTATCCAACCTTGCATTTCTTTGTCATTCCTGGCCATTGTTTTCCTCTTCCTCCCTGACCCATCCATGTCTTTCCCTTGCCCTTCCTACCAGTCCAGTGCCTTGCACCACCCATCCCCCTTGCCACTTTGTCCGGTTTCCCTTTCTATTTGTCCAGCTCCAATCTTTCATTTCCTTCTCCTTCTAGGACTCTCATTGCCTTGCTTGCCTCTCCTTTGTCTTGCCTGGCAAAGCCACCACTTTTCTTGGCGTTCCCTTTGAACCTCTCCTCTCCCTTGCCTTGCATTCCCTTGCTCACTCGTCCCCCACCTGGAATTCAATACCCCTCTTTTTGCGGAATTTCTTCATCTTGCCTTGCCCTGCCTGCTTCTCCTAGGACTCTCAAGGCTTTCACGTACCTCCAGCGTTTCAGGAGCATGTGAGAGGAAGCCCAAAAGAGGTCACGTGCAAGCACACCCATCTGTCCTGGCAGCTTGCTTCTGGCACCTATCCTTACATGTCTTGAATTTTGGACATAAAATTCACATTTCACCTTTGCGCTTCAGGACCAGAATGACAGTTCTTTTGTATACCAAGGAAAGCAAGTAATCCAAGTGTTTTAGGTGCAGATTAGAGATGGCCCATGTGAGATCAAGGCCAGCCAGAGAAGTCTGTCCTAGCCCCTTTTGTGTACCAGCAGTCTTTGAATGTACCTCTCATTTGTCTTGCCTTGGTGACCCAAAAGTTTCCTTGCCTTGCCCTGCCTTGCCTCCCTAGCCTTGCACTCCCTCCAGTGCCTACGCCCACACTTGACCTGCCCACACTGGACTGCTTTCCTCCAGGGAAACCTAGCCTTGCCTAGGCCTTCCTGTTTCTGCCTGGCCTTCCTATGCCCATCCTTGCCTAGAAGTTCTGGGCCTTCTCTCACCTACCACTCCATTTGCTTGCCCCTCATGGCTCCAGCCTTGTCAGCTTCTCCCTTGACTTGCCTACAATTTCGCCTACACTTGGTTTGCATTGCAAAGAGCGGTAGGCAAGGCAAAGCAAAGCAAGGACGGTCTTTCTAGGTCTTGCCAGGCAAGGCACACATAAGCAAGCAAGCAAAACAAGAGTAGACTAGCCACAGCATCAAAGGCAAGGCAAGGCCAAGTGACTCTGAGTGCCTTTCCTTGGCAAGTAAAAGATATAGTGACATATGTAATGGGGCAGGCGTTAAAGGTACCATGAGGAGGTATAGTCCAGCAAGATATTTATGTCGTAGACCCTTCTGTGCAGGAGCCATTGTTGGACATAGTACAGGACATGGCATACAGTTTGGCTTGGTAAGTTCCTGAAGGAGAATGGCAATGCTTTCTCATGGGAAGGAAAGCACGTAGCCCCAGAGTTGGAGGTGCAGATAAGAAGCTGTGTCGCGCAGCTCAAGGACGACAGCAGCTTCTTGTGCCAGCATATTTGGAAGCACTCCCTCAATTTGTACAGTCATTGAGTCAGTATCCATCTTTGGAAGGCTGTCTGCCTCTAGTAAGAGTGTTCTGACACCATTGTATGGGATCAGTCACTGGATGTTTTGGATTTTGGAGGAGGGGATGCCATTTCTCTTGAAATGAGCTTCTTGTTCTTCTCTTTGGCAAAGAAATTAAGTTTGGATGGGCACTTTGGGTGGTCTCAGTGAATTTAAAGGTTTTTCCCAAGAGGTTTCCCTGTGGGTTAGAGCTGTTGAACTGACAGTGGGAATCTAGACAGCAAGTTGTTGAGCTTTTTGTCCTTGTAGCTTTAGTGTGTGAGTAGTCCCTGTTGCCATGCTGCTTGGATCTTGACTCTGAGACTGAAAGCTTAGGAGCGTAGAGCTGAAAAGAAAAGTGCCAATAGCAGGGTGTGTGTTCATTGTTTGATGGGTGAAGCTGAAATTGTAGGCAGCAAAGAACTTTCTCTCTCCGCTGGCACATTTGTTGAGCGGATGTCTTTGAGTTTGTTACCGGACTCTGCGAGAATGAAAGTGTTTGTTAGGGCAGAGGATTTCGTGTTGCCCTTTGAGTGTGGTGCAAAAGTGTTTGCACACTTGGAGGGGGAAGATCAGCAAAGTCTTTTTTTCCTGGCACAGTTAATTTGAGAGCAGGGACGTTTCCAACTCGGCTCTGTCCTTTGGAGCTGGCCTCGGTGCATTTCCTTCTTTTGTTAGTCGACAGCGCCATCGTGTGGTTATTTTGATGAGCGCTGGCAGACGGTGCCAGGGAAAAAGCCAAGCTGTTTGCGGCTCCGGCCTCATTGGTGTAGGAGCAGCGCAGGGAAGAGCTCCGCTGGGGGTCCTGGCTCTTAGAGACTGAGAGAATGTGATCCTGTATGTAGCACAGAAGGAAGTGGAATTGTTTCATTGTGGGCTGTGCAGTTTATAAGCTGCAAATGAAAAGGCAATTGCAGCGCAGCCTCTTCTTTTCTGTGTGATCAGCTGCTCAACATGTAACTCGCACACACTGAACTGCATCCACCTCCCTGGAGATATAAAATGTGTATATCACTTTCCTCAAACTTTATGTATTACCTTGCACTCTAGCAGATCCCAAACCGCTTCAAAACGTCCAGCAGCTACTCAAAAACAAAAAGTCCAACAAAAAGCTAGTGCTGGCCTTTAGAGTGCCTTTGCAGTCCGTAAAATAGACAAAATGCCCTAGGGCTTTGAATGCTTCTTCCCAACTATATAAATTCTCTCCAAGTGGCAAAGTCCATCATTACAGCAAAATTTTTCAGCTGGAGTTCTGACTGAGAGATGTGCCAGGACAAAAGGCATTTGCTGACCTACCCTTTTTCCCTGTGTAACTTGGTATTTGCAGTACAATTATTTTCAGTGTCGCTGTGTCCAAGCAGCTAGAGATTACACAGATAGAAGTGTCAAGAGAGATGCTGCTAAAGTACGCCCTTCTTATAGCAGCATTTAAATGGCACACGATGCCTTGCTGCTTTTTCTTTCCCACAGACACCTGCTGTCAATTTTTTCACTCTGGCTTCTTGATCAAAAATGTCCACCTGAAATGTCTTACAGAAATAGGCTCCAGGTGTAAAAACCAGTACGGGGCTACATTTTCTGCGTGCTCCACATAAGTCACATCAAACTCACTCATCAAACTTCACTCTCTCCTTCCATTCTCCACTGCCTCTACCCTTGTGTTCTCTGGATCTCAGAGTCTAAAGGCAGGCGCAATAATTTCCACTGAGGGGTTAGAAGAGGTGTACAAGCAGCACAAATAGCTTCTGCGCTGCGCAGGCCATTTCTCTGCATTTTAGAGTCTAAGGGAAAGCGCTAGTGTTCCTGCGGACAGCTGCAACAGCTGCAGAATATGTGTTGTCTTGGCACATGTTTGCAATCCACCATGATGGATCCTTAGTGAAACCAAACTGTGGTTCTGCTTCAAACATCTCACCCTGCTTGGCCACAAAGCTTTCGCTGACATGTCCCATTGCCTTTTTATTGCTGCGTTTCATTTTCAGAGTTTGTACGGAATCATTGCACTTTGCTTCTAAGCTGAACGTCGATACTGCTGGAGTCTCATATGTCCATTTTCTTCTCACACAAAAAAACTGCTTCCTTTAAAACATGCTGATGCGACCTGCTTTCTTGCTCAGCTGTAATTTTAGGGGTGTTCTCTGTCCCGCTTACAGTCTGAATCTAAACTAAGAAGTTTATGGGACACAGATGTGCCAAGACAAATAGTTTGCTTGGACCTTGCCACGTGTATTCAGAAGCATCCTTTCACTCCACCATCAAGTCTCTGCTTTACATCCTGCAAACTTCACACACACATACATACATACATACTGGAATCAGGCTCTTTCTTTCTTTCTTTCTTTCTCAGCTACACTCACCTATCCCCCACGCTAACTTCTTTACCGCTTTTCTCTTGGCCTTGCTATGCATACTTTTCCTCTTAAGACACCCATTTTCTGGCCTACCCCTTCCCTACATTGCCTTGCCTTTCCTTTCCTATCCAACCTTGCATTTCTTTGTCATTCCTGGCCATTGTTTTCCTCTTCCTCCCTGACCCATCCATGTCTTTCCCTTGCCCTTCCTACCAGTCCAGTGCCTTGCACCACCCATCCCCCTTGCCACTTTGTCCGGTTTCCCTTTCTATTTGTCCAGCTCCAATCTTTCATTTCCTTCTCCTTCTAGGACTCTCATTGCCTTGCTTGCCTCTCCTTTGTCTTGCCTGGCAAAGCCACCACTTTTCTTGGCGTTCCCTTTGAACCTCTCCTCTCCCTTGCCTTGCATTCCCTTGCTCACTCGTCCCCCACCTGGAATTCAATACCCCTCTTTTTGCGGAATTTCTTCATCTTGCCTTGCCCTGCCTGCTTCTCCTAGGACTCTCAAGGCTTTCACGTACCTCCAGCGTTTCAGGAGCATGTGAGAGGAAGCCCAAAAGAGGTCACGTGCAAGCACACCCATCTGTCCTGGCAGCTTGCTTCTGGCACCTATCCTTACATGTCTTGAATTTTGGACATAAAATTCACATTTCACCTTTGCGCTTCAGGACCAGAATGACAGTTCTTTTGTATACCAAGGAAAGCAAGTAATCCAAGTGTTTTAGGTGCAGATTAGAGATGGCCCATGTGAGATCAAGGCCAGCCAGAGAAGTCTGTCCTAGCCCCTTTTGTGTACCAGCAGTCTTTGAATGTACCTCTCATTTGTCTTGCCTTGGTGACCCAAAAGTTTCCTTGCCTTGCCCTGCCTTGCCTCCCTAGCCTTGCACTCCCTCCAGTGCCTACGCCCACACTTGACCTGCCTACTGCTTTCCTCCAGGGAAACCTAGCCTTGCCTAGCCCCTCCTGTTTCTGCCTGGCCTTCCTATGCCCATCCTTGCCTAGAAGTTCTGGGCCTTCTCTCACCTACCACTCCATTTGCTTGCCCCTCATGGCTCCAGCCTTGTCAGCTTCTCCCTTGACTTGCCTACAATTGCGCCTACACTTGGTTTGCATTGCAAAGAGCGGTAGGCAAGGCAAAGCAAAGCAAGGAAGGTCTTTCTAGGTCTTGCCAGGCAAGGCACACATAAGCAAGCAAGCAAAACAAGAGTAGACTAGCCACAGCATCAAAGGCAAGGCAAGGCCAAGTGACTCTGAGTGCCTTTCCTTGGCAAGTAAAAGATATAGTGACAATGTAATGGGGCAGGCGTTAAAGGTACCATGAGGAGGTATAGTCCAGCAAGATATTTATGTCGTAGACCCTTCTGTGCAGGAGCCATTGTTGGACATAGTACAGGACATGGCATACAGCTTGGCTTGGTAAGTTCCTGAAGGAGAATGGCAATGCTTTCTCATGGGAAGGAAAGCACGTAGCCCCAGAGTTGGAGGTGCAGATAAGAAGCTGTGTCGCGCAGCTCAAGGACGACAGCAGCTTCTTGTGCCGGCATATTTGGAAGCACTCCCTCAATTTGTACAGTCATTGAGTCAGTATCCATCTTTGGAAGGCTGTCTGCCTCTAGTAAGAGTGTTCTGACACCATTGTATGGGATCAGTCACTGGATGTTTTGGATTTTGGAGGAGGGGATGCCATTTCTCTTGAAATGAGCTTCTTGTTCTTCTCTTTGGCAAAGAAATTAAGTTTGGATGGGCACTTTGGGTGGTCTCAGTGAATTTAAAGGTTTTTCCCAAGAGGTTTCCCTGTGGGTTAGAGCTGTTGAACTGACAGTGGGAATCTAGACAGCAAGTTGTTGAGCTTTTTGTCCTTGTAGCTTTAGTGTGTGAGTAGTCCCTGTTGCCATGCTGCTTGGATCTTGACTCTGAGACTGAAAGCTTAGGAGCGTAGAGCTGAAAAGAAAAGTGCCAATAGCAGGGTGTGTGTTCATTGTTTGATGGGTGAAGCTGAAATTGTAGGCAGCAAAGAACTTTCTCTCTCCGCTGGCACATTTGTTGAGCGGATGTCTTTGAGTTTGTTACCGGACTCTGCGAGAGTGAAAATGTTTGTTAGGGCAGAGGATTTCGTGTTGCCCTTTGAGTGTGGTGCAAAAGTGTTTGCACACTTGGAGGGGGAAGATCAGCAAAGTCTTTTTTTCCTGGCACAGTTAATTTGAGAGCAGGGACGTTTCCAACTCGGCTCTGTCCTTTGGAGCTGGCCTCGGTGCGTTTCCTTCTTTTGTTAGTCGACAGCGCCATCGTGTGGTTATTTTGATGAGCGCTGGCAGACGGTGCCAGGGAAAAAGCCAAGCTGTTTGCGGCTCCGGCCTCATTGGTGTAGGAGCAGCGCAGGGAAGAGCTCCGCTGGGGGTCCTGGCTCTTAGAGACTGAGAGAATGTGATCCTGTATGTAGCACAGAAGGAAGTGGAATTGTTTTATTGTGGGCTGTGCAGTTTATAAGCTGCAAATGAAAAGGCAATTGCAGCGCAGCCTCTTCTTTTCTGTGTGATCAGCTGCTCAACATGTAACTCGCACACACTGAACTGCATCCACCTCCCTGGAGATATAAAATGTGTATATCACTTTCCTCAAACTCTATGTATTACCTTGCACTCTAGCAGATCCCAAACCACTTCAAAACGTCCAGCAGCTACTCAAAAAGAAAAAGTCCAACAAAAAGCTAGTGCTGGCCTTTAGAGTGCCTTTGCAGTCCATAAAATAGACAAAATGCACTAGGGCTTTGAATGCTTCTTCCCAACTATATAAATTCTCTCCAAGTGGCAAAGTCCATCATTACAGCAAAATTTTTCAGCTGGAGTTCTGACTGAGAGATGTGCCAGGACAGAAGGCATTTGCTGACCTACCCTTTTTCCCTGTGTAACTTGGTATTTGCAGTACAATTATTTTCAGTGTCGCTGTGTCCAAGCAGCTAGAGATTACACAGATAGAAGTGTCAAGAGAGATGCTGCTAAAGTACGCCCTTCTTATAGCAGCATTTAAATGGCACACGACGCCTTGCTGTTTTTTCTTTCCCACAGACACTTGCTGTCAATTTTTTCACTCTGGCTTCTTGATCAAAAATGTCCACCTGAAATGTCTTACAGAAATAGGCTCCAGGTGTAAAAACCAGTACGGGGCTACATTTTCTGCGTGCTCCACATAAGTCACATCAAACTCACTCATCAAACTTCACTCTCTCCTTCCATTCTCCACTGCCTCTACCATTGTGTTCTCTGGATCTCAGAGTCTAAAGGCAGGCGCAATAGTTTCCACTGAGGGGTTGGAAGAGGTGTACAAGCAGCACAAATAGCTTCTGCGCTGCGCAGGCCATTTCTCTGCATTTTAGAGTCTAAGGGAAAGCGCTAGTGTTCCTGTGGAGAGCTGCAACAGCTGCAGAATATGTGTTGTCTTGGCACATGTTTGCAATCCACCATGATGGATCCTTAGTGAAACCAAACTGTGGTTCTGCTTCAAACATCTCACCCTGCTTGGCCACAAAGCTTTCGCTGACATGTCCCATTGCCTTTTTATTGCTGCGTTTCATTTTCAGAGTTTGTACGG
Organism: Poecile atricapillus; assembly: GCF_030490865.1. NCBI lineage: Eukaryota > Metazoa > Chordata > Aves > Passeriformes > Paridae > Poecile > Poecile atricapillus. The sequence goes on from NC_081288.1 coordinate 70,429,856, forward strand.
AATCATTGCACTTTGCTTCTAAGCTGAACGTCGATACTGCTGGAGTCTCATATGTCCATTTTCTTCTCACACAAAAAAACTGCTTCCTTTAAAACATGCTGATGCGACCTGCTTTCTTGCTCAGCTGTAATTTTAGGGGTGTTCTCTGTCCCGCTTACAGTCTGAATCTAAACTAAGAAGTTTATGGGACACAGATGTGCCAAGACAAATAGTTTGCTTGGACCTTGCCACGTGTATTCAAAAGCATCCTTTCACTCCACCATCAAGTCTCTGCTTTACATCCTGCAAACTTCACACACACATACATACATACATACTGGAATGAGGCACTTTCTTTCTTTCTTTCTTTCTCAGCTACACTCACCTATGCCCCACGCTAACTTCTTTACCGCTTTTCTCTTGGCCTTGCTATGCATACTTTTCCTCTTAAGACACCCATTGTCTGGCCTACCCCTTCCCTACATTGCCTTGCCTTTCCTTTCCTATCCAACCTTGCATTTCTTTGTCATTCCTGGCCATTGTTTTCCTCTTCCTTCCTGACCTATCCATGTCTTTCCCTTGCCCTTCCTACCAGTCCAGTGCCTTGCACCACCCAACCCCCTTGCCACTTTGTCCAGCTCCAATCTTTCATTTCCTTCTCCTTCTAGGACTCTCATTGCCTTGCTTGCCTCTCCTTTGTCTTGCCTGGCAAAGCCACCACTTTTCTTGGCGTTACCTTTGAACCTCTCCTCTCCCTTGCCTTGCATTCCCTTGCTCACTCGTCCCCCACCTGGAATTCAATACCCCTCTTTTTGCGGAATTTCTTCATCTTGCCTTGCCCTGCCTGCTTCTCCTAGGACTCTCAAGGCTTTCACGTACCTCCAGCGTTTCAGGAGCATGTGAGAGGAAGCCCAAAAGAGGTCACGTGCAAGCACACCCATCTGTCCTGGCAGCTTGCTTCTGGCACCTATCCTTACATGTCTTGAATTTTGGACATAAAATTCACATTTCACCTTTGCGCTTCAGGACCAGAATGACAGTTCTTTTGTATACCAAGGAAAGCAGGTAATCCAAGTGTTTTAGGTGCAGATTAGAGATGGCCCATGTGAGATCAAGGCCAGCCAGAGAAGTCTGTCCTAGCCCCTTTTGTGTACCAGCAGTCTTTGAATGTACCTCTCATTTGTCTTGCCTTGGTGACCCAAAAGTTTCCTTGCCTTGCCCTGCCTTGCCTCCCTAGCCTTGCACTCCCTCCAGTGCCTATGCTTACACTTGACCTGCCTACTGCTTTCCTCCAGGGAAACCTAGCCTTGCCTAGCCCCTCCTGTTTCTGCCTGGCCTTCCTATGCCCATCCTTGCCTAGAAGTTCTGGGCCTTCTCTCACCTACGCCTTCATTTGCTTGCCCCTCATGGCTCCAGCCTTGTCAGCTTCTCCCTTGACTTGCCTACAATTGCGCCTACACTTGGTTTGCATTGCAAAGAGCGGTAGGCAAGGCAAAGCAAAGCAAGGAAGGTCTTTCTAGGTCTTGCCAGGCAAGGCACACATAAGCAAGCAAGCAAAACAAGAGTAGACTAGCCACAGCATCAAAGGCAAGGCAAGGCCAAGTGACTCTGAGTGCCTTTCCTTGGCAAGTAAAAGATATAGTGACAATGTAATAGGGCAGGCGTTAAAGGTACCATGAGGAGGTATAGTCCAGCAAGATATTTATGTCGTAGACCCTTCTGTGCAGGAGCCATTGTTGGACATAGTACAGGACATGGCATACAGCTTGGCTTGGTAAGTTCCTGAAGGAGAATGGCAATGCTTTCTCATGGGAAGGAAAGCACGTAGCCCCAGAGTTGGAGGTGCAGATAAGAAGCTGTGTCGCGCAGCTCAAGGACGACAGCAGCTTCTTGTGCTGGTATATTTGGAAGCACTCCCTCAATTTGTACAGTCATTGAGTCAGTATCCATCTTTGGAAGGCTGTCTGCCTCTAGTAAGAGTGTTCTGACACCATTGTATGGGACCAGTCACTGGATGTTTTGGATTTTGGAGGAGGGGATGCCATTTCTCTTGAAATGAGCTTCTTGTTCTTCTCTTTGGCAAAGAAATTAAGTTTGGATGGGCACTTTGGGTGGTCTCAGCGAATTTAAAGGTTTTTCCCAAGAGGTTTCCCTGTGGGTTAGAGCTGTTGAAATGACAGTGGGAATCTAGACACCAAGTTGTTGAGCTTTTTGTCCTTGTAGCTTTAGTGTGTGAGTAGTCCCTGTTGCCATGCTGCTTGGATCTTGACTCTGAGACTGAAAGCTTAGGAGCGTAGAGCTGAAAAGAAAAGTGCCAATAGCAGGGTGTGTGTTCATTGTTTGATGGGTGAAGCTGAAATTGTAGGCAGCAAAGAACTTTCTCTCTCCGCTGGCACATTTGTTGAGCGGATGTCTTTGAGTTTGTTACCGGACTCTGCGAGAGTGAAAATGTTTGTTAGGGCAGAGGATTTCGTGTTGCCCTTTGAGTGTGGTGCAAAAGTGTTTGCACACTTGGAGGGGGAAGATCAGCAAAGTCTTTTTTTCCTGGCACAGTTAATTTGAGAGCAGGGACGTTTCCAACTCGGCTCTGTCCTTTGGAGCTGGCCTCGGTGCGTTTCCTTCTTTTGTTAGTCGACAGCGCCATCGTGTGGTTATTTTGATGAGCGCTGGCAGACGGTGCCAGGGAAAAAGCCAAGCTGTTTGCGGCTCCGGCCTCATTGGTGTAGGAGCAGCGCAGGGAAGAGCTCCGCTGGGGGTCCTGGCTCTTAGAGACTGAGAGAATGTGATCCTGTATGTAGCACAGAAGGAAGTGGAATTGTTTCATTGTGGGCTGTGCAGTTTATAAGCTGCAAATGAAAAGGCAATTGCAGCGCAGCCTCTTCTTTTCTGTGTGATCAGCTGCTCAACATGTAACTCGCACACACTGAACTGCATCCACCTCCCTGGAGATATAAAATGTGTATATCACTTTCCTCAAACTCTATGTATTACCTTGCACTCTAGCAGATCCCAAACCACTTCAAAACGTCCAGCAGCTACTCAAAAAGAAAAAGTCCAACAAAAAGCTAGTGCTGGCCTTTAGAGTGCCTTTGCAGTCCATAAAATAGACGAAATGCACTAGGGCTTTGAATGCTTCTTCCCAACTATATAAATTCTCTCCAAGTGGCAAAGTCCATCATTACAGCAAAATTTTTCAGCTGGAGTTCTGACTGAGAGATGTGCCAGGACAGAAGGCATTTGCTGACCTACCCTTTTTCCCTGTGTAACTTGGTATTTGCAGTACAATTATTTTCAGTGTCGCTGTGTCCAAGCAGCTAGAGATTACACAGATAGAAGTGTCAAGAGAGATGCTGCTAAAGTACGCCCTTCTTATAGCAGCATTTAAATGGCACATGACGCCTTGCTGCTTTTTCTTTCCCACAGACACTTGCTGTCAATTTTTTCACTCTGGCTTCTTGATCAAAAATGTCCACCTGAAATGTCTTACAGAAATAGGCTCCAGGTGTAAAAACCAGTACGGGGCTACATTTTCTGCGTGCTCCACATAAGTCACATCAAACTCACTCATCAAACTTCACTCTCTCCTTCCATTCTCCACTGCCTCTACCATTGTGTTCTCTGGATCTCAGAGTCTAAAGGCAGGCGCAATAGTTTCCACTGAGGGGTTGGAAGAGGTGTACAAGCAGCACAAATAGCTTCTGCGCTGCGCAGGCCATTTCTCTGCATTTTAGAGTCTAAGGGAAAGCGCTAGTGTTCCTGCGGAGAGCTGCAACAGCTGCAGAATATGTGTTGTCTTGGCACATGTTTGCAATCCACCATGATGGATCCTTAGTGAAACCAAACTGTGGTTCTGCTTCAAACACCTCACCCTGCTTGGCCACAAAGCTTTCGCTGACATGTCCCATTGCCTTTTTATTGCTGCGTTTCATTTTCAGAGTTTGTACGGAATCATTGCACTTTGCTTCTAAGCTGAACGTCGATACTGCTGGAGTCTCATATGTCCATTTTCTTCTCACACAAAAAAACTGCTTCCTTTAAAACATGCTGATGCGACCTGCTTTCTTGCTCAGCTGTAATTTTAGGGGTGTTCTCTGTCCCGCTTACAGTCTGAATCTAAACTAAGAAGTTTATGGGACACAGATGTGCCAAGACAAATAGTTTGCTTGGACCTTGCCACGTGTATTCAAAAGCATCCTTTCACTCCACCATCAAGTCTCTGCTTTACATCCTGCAAACTTCACACACACATACATACATACATACAAACTGGAATGAGGCACTTTCTTTCTTTCTTTCTTTCTTTCTCAGCTACACTCACCTATCCCCCACGCTAACTTCTTTACCGCTTTTCTCTTGGCCTTGCTATGCATACTTTTCCTCTTAAGACACCCATTGTCTGGCCTACCCCTTCCCTACATTGCCTTGCCTTTCCTTTCCTATCCAACCTTGCATTTCTTTGTCATTCCTGGCCATTGTTTTCCTCTTCCTCCCTGACCCATCCATGTCTTTCCCTTGCCCTTCCTACCAGTCCAGTGCCTTGCACCACCCATCCCCCTTGCCACTTTGTCCAGTTTCCCTTCCCCTTTGTCCAGCTCCAATCTTTCATTTCCTTCTCCTTCTAGGACTCTCATTGCCTTGCTTACCTCTTTTTTGTCTTGCCTGGCAAAGCCACCACTTTTCTTGGCATTACCTTTGAACCTCTCCTCTCCCTTGCCTTGCATTCCCTTGCTCACTCGTCCCCCACCTGGAATTCAATACCCCTCTTTTTGCGGAATTTCTTCATCTTGCCTTGCCCTGCCTGCTTCTCCTAGGACTCTCAAGGCTTTCACGTACCTCCAGCGTTTCAGGAGCATGTGAGAGGAAGCCCAAAAGAGGTCACGTGCAAGCACACCCATCTGTCCTGGCAGCTTGCTTCTGGCACCTATCCTTACATGTCTTGAATTTTGGACATAAAATTCACATTTCACCTTTGCGCTTCAGGACCAGAATGACAGTTCTTTTGTATACCAAGGAAAGCAGGTAATCCAAGTGTATTAGGTGCAGATTAGAGATGGCCCATGTGAGATCAAGGCCAGCCAGAGAAGTCTGTCCTAGCCCCTTTTGTGTACCAGCAGTCTTTGAATGTACCTCTCATTTGTCTTGCCTTGGTGACCCAAAAGTTTCCTTGCCTTGCCCTGCCTTGCCTCCCTAGCCTTGCACTCCCTCCAGTGCCTACGCCCACACTTGACCTGCCCACACTTGACTGCTTTCCTCCAGGGAAACCTAGCCTTGCCTAGCCCCTCCTGTTTCTGCCTGGCCTTCCTATGCCCATCCTTGCCTAGAAGTTCTGGGCCTTCTCTCACCTACCACTCCATTTGCTTGCCCCTCATGGCTCCAGCCTTGTCAGCTTCTCCCTTGACTTGCCTACAATTGCGCCTACACTTGGTTTGCATTGCAAAGAGCGGTAGGCAAGGCAAAGCAAAGCAAGGAAGGTCTTTCTAGGTCTTGCCAGGCAAGGCACACATAAGCAAGCAAGCAAAACAAGAGTAGACTAGCCACAGCATCAAAGGCAAGGCAAGGCCAAGTGACTCTGAGTGCCTTTCCTTGGCAAGTAAAAGATATAGTGACAATGTAATGGGGCAGGCGTTAAAGGTACCATGAGGAGGTATAGTCCAGCAAGATATTTATGTCGTAGACCCTTCTGTGCAGGAGCCATTGTTGGACATAGTACAGGACATGGCATACAGCTTGGCTTGGTAAGTTCCTGAAGGAGAATGGCAATGCTTTCTCATGGGAAGGAAAGCACGTAGCCCCAGAGTTGGAGGTGCAGATAAGAAGCTGTGTCGCGCAGCTCAAGGACGACAGCAGCTTCTTGTGCCGGCATATTTGGAAGCACTCCCTCAATTTGTACAGTCATTGAGTCAGTATCCATCTTTGGAAGGCTGTCTGCCTCTAGTAAGAGTGTTCTGACACCATTGTATGGGATCAGTCACTGGATGTTTTGGATTTTGGAGGAGGGGATGCCATTTCTCTTGAAATGAGCTTCTTGTTCTTCTCTTTGGCAAAGAAATTAAGTTTGGATGGGCACTTTGGGTGGTCTCAGTGAATTTAAAGGTTTTTCCCAAGAGGTTTCCCTGTGGGTTAGAGCTGTTGAACTGACAGTGGGAATCTAGACAGCAAGTTGTTGAGCTTTTTGTCCTTGTAGCTTTAGTGTGTGAGTAGTCCCTGTTGCCATGCTGCTTGGATCTTGACTCTGAGACTGAAAGCTTAGGAGCGTAGAGCTGAAAAGAAAAGTGCCAATAGCAGGGTGTGTGTTCATTGTTTGATGGGTGAAGCTGAAATTGTAGGCAGCAAAGAACTTTCTCTCTCCGCTGGCACATTTGTTGAGCGGATGTCTTTGAGTTTGTTACCGGACTCTGCGAGAGTGAAAATGTTTGTTAGGGCAGAGGATTTCGTGTTGCCCTTTGAGTGTGGTGCAAAAGTGTTTGCACACTTGGAGGGGGAAGATCAGCAAAGTCTTTTTTTCCTGGCACAGTTAATTTGAGAGCAGGGACGTTTCCAACTCGGCTCTGTCCTTTGGAGCTGGCCTCGGTGCGTTTCCTTCTTTTGTTAGTCGACAGCGCCATCGTGTGGTTATTTTGATGAGCGCTGGCAGACGGTGCCAGGGAAAAAGCCAAGCTGTTTGCGGCTCCGGCCTCATTGGTGTAGGAGCAGCGCAGGGAAGAGCTCCGCTGGGGGTCCTGGCTCTTAGAGACTGAGAGAATGTGATCCTGTATGTAGCACAGAAGGAAGTGGAATTGTTTTATTGTGGGCTGTGCAGTTTATAAGCTGCAAATGAAAAGGCAATTGCAGCGCAGCCTCTTCTTTTCTGTGTGATCAGCTGCTCAACATGTAACTCGCACACACTGAACTGCATCCACCTCCCTGGAGATATAAAATGTGTATATCACTTTCCTCAAACTCTATGTATTACCTTGCACTCTAGCAGATCCCAAACCACTTCAAAACGTCCAGCAGCTACTCAAAAAGAAAAAGTCCAACAAAAAGCTAGTGCTGGTCTTTAGAGTGCCTTTGCAGTCCATAAAATAGACGAAATGCACTAGGGCTTTGAATGCTTCTTCCCAACTATATAAATTCTCTCCAAGTGGCAAAGTCCATCATTACAGCAAAATTTTTCAGCTGGAGTTCTGACTGAGAGATGTGCCAGGACAGAAGGCATTTGCTGACCTACCCTTTTTCCCTGTGTAACTTGGTATTTGCAGTACAATTATTTTCAGTGTCGCTGTGTCCAAGCAGCTAGAGATTACACAGATAGAAGTGTCAAGAGAGATGCTGCTAAAGTACGCCCTTCTTATAGCAGCATTTAAATGGCACACGACGCCTTGCTGTTTTTTCTTTCCCACAGACACTTGCTGTCAATTTTTTCACTCTGGCTTCTTGATCAAAAATGTCCACCTGAAATGTCTTACAGAAATAGGCTCCAGGTGTAAAAACCAGTACGGGGCTACATTTTCTGCGTGCTCCACATAAGTCACATCAAACTCACTCATCAAACTTCACTCTCTCCTTCCATTCTCCACTGCCTCTACCCTTGTGTTCTCTGGATCTCAGAGTCTAAAGGCAGGCGCAATAATTTCCACTGAGGGGTTAGAAGAGGTGTACAAGCAGCACAAATAGCTTCTGCGCTGCGCAGGCCATTTCTCTGCATTTTAGAGTCTAAGGGAAAGCGCTAGTGTTCCTGCGGAGAGCTGCAACAGCTGCAGAATATGTGTTGTCTTGGCACATGTTTGCAATCCACCATGATGGATCCTTAGTGAAACCAAACTGTGGTTCTGCTTCAAACATCTCACCCTGCTTGGCCACAAAGCTTTCGCTGACATGTCCCATTGCCTTTTTATTGCTGCGTTTCATTTTCAGAGTTTGTACGGAATCATTGCACTTTGCTTCTAAGCTGAACGTCGATACTGCTGGAGTCTCATATGTCCATTTTCTTCTCACACAAAAAAACTGCTTCCTTTAAAACATGCTGATGCGACCTGCTTTCTTGCTCAGCTGTAATTTTAGGGGTGTTCTCTGTCCCGCTTACAGTCTGAATCTAAACTAAGAAGTTTATGGGACACAGATGTGCCAAGACAAATAGTTTGCTTGGACCTTGCCACGTGTATTCAAAAGCATCCTTTCACTCCACCATCAAGTCTCTGCTTTACATCCTGCAAACTTCACACACACATACATACATACATACATACTGGAATGAGGCACTTTCTTTCTTTCTTTCTTTCTTTCTCAGCTACACTCACCTATCCCCCACGCTAACTTCTTTACCGCTTTTCTCTTGGCCTTGCTATGCATACTTTTCCTCTTAAGACACCCATTGTCTGGCCTACCCCTTCCCTACATTGCCTTGCCTTTCCTTTCCTATCCAACCTTGCATTTCTTTGTCATTCCTGGCCATTGTTTTCCTCTTCCTCCCTGACCCATCCATGTCTTTCCCTTGCCCTTCCTACCAGTCCAGTGCCTTGCACCACCCATCCCCCTTGCCACTTTGTCCAGTTTCCCTTCCCCTTTGTCCAGCTCCAATCTTTCATTTCCTTCTCCTTCTAGGACTCTCATTGCCTTGCTTACCTCTTTTTTGTCTTGCCTGGCAAAGCCACCACTTTTCTTGGCATTACCTTTGAACCTCTCCTCTCCCTTGCCTTGCATTCCCTTGCTCACTCGTCCCCCACCTGGAATTCAATACCCCTCTTTTTGCGGAATTTCTTCATCTTGCCTTGCCCTGCCTGCTTCTCCTAGGACTCTCAAGGCTTTCACGTACCTCCAGCATTTCAGGAGCATGTGAGAGGAAGCCCAAAAGAGGTCACGTGCAAGCACACCCATCTGTCCTGGCAGCTTGCTTCTGGCACCTATCCTTACATGTCTTGAATTTTGGACATAAAATTCACATTTCACCTTTGCGCTTCAGGACCAGAATGACAGTTCTTTTGTATACCAAGGAAAGCAGGTAATCCAAGTGTTTTAGGTGCAGATTAGAGATGGCCCATGTGAGATCAAGGCCAGCCAGAGAAGTCTGTCCTAGCCCCTTTTGTGTACCAGCAGTCTTTGAATGTACCTCTCATTTGTCTTGCCTTGGTGACCCAAAAGTTTCCTTGCCTTGCCCTGCCTTGCCTCCCTAGCCTTGCACTCCCTCCAGTGCCTACGCCCACACTTGACCTGCCCACACTTGACTGCTTTCCTCCAGGGAAACCTAGCCTTGCCTGGCCCCTGCTGTTTCTGCCTGGCCTTCCTATGCCCATCCTTGCCTAGAAGTTCTGGGCCTTCTCTCACCTACCACTCCATTTGCTTGCCCCTCATGGCTCCAGCCTTGTCAGCTTCTCCCTTGACTTGCCTACAATTGCGCCTACACTTGGTTTGCATTGCAAAGAGCGGTAGGCAAGGCAAAGCAAAGCAAGGAAGGTCTTTCTAGGTCTTGCCAGGCAAGGCACACATAAGCAAGCAAGCAAAACAAGAGTAGACTAGCCACAGCATCAAAGGCAAGGCAAGGCCAAGTGACTCTGAGTGCCTTTCCTTGGCAAGTAAAAGATATAGTGACAATGTAATAGGGCAGGCGTTAAAGGTACCATGAGGAGGTATAGTCCAGCAAGATATTTATGTCGTAGACCCTTCTGTGCAGGAGCCATTGTTGGACATAGTACAGGACATGGCATACAGCTTGGCTTGGTAAGTTCCTGAAGGAGAATGGCAATGCTTTCTCATGGGAAGGAAAGCACGTAGCCCCAGAGTTGGAGGTGCAGATAAGAAGCTGTGTCGCGCAGCTCAAGGACGACAGCAGCTTCTTGTGCTGGTATATTTGGAAGCACTCCCTCAATTTGTACAGTCATTGAGTCAGTACCCATCTTTGGAAGGCTGTCTGCCTCTAGTAAGAGTGTTCTGACACCATTGTATGGGATCAGTCACTGGATGTTTTGGATTTTGGAGGAGGGGATGCCATTTCTCTTGAAATGAGCTTCTTGTTCTTCTCTTTGGCAAAGAAATTAAGTTTGGATGGGCCCTTTGGGTGGTCTCAGCGAATTTAAAGGTTTTTCCCAAGAGGTTTCCCTGTGGGTTAGAGCTGTTGAACTGACAGTGGGAATCTAGACACCAAATTGTTGAGCTTTTTGTCCTTGTAGCTTTAGTGTGTGAGTAGTCCCTGTTGCAGTGCTGCTTGGATCTTGACTCTGAGACTGAAAGCTTAGGAGCGTAGAGCTGAAAAGAAAAGTGCCAATAGCAGGGTGTGTGTTCATTGTTTGATGGGTGAAGCTGAAATTGTAGGCAGCAAAGAACTTTCTCTCTCCGCTGGCACATTTGTTGAGCGGATGTCTTTGAGTTTGTTACCGGACTCTGTGAGAGTGAAAATGTTTATTAGGGCAGAGGATTTCGTGTTGCCCTTTGAGTGTGGTGCAAAAGTGTTTGCACACTTGGAGGGGGAAGATCAGCAAAGTCTTTTTTTCCTGGCACAGTTAATTTGAGAGCAGGGACGTTTCCACCTCGGCTCTGTCCTTTGGAGCTGGCCTCGGTGCGTTTCCTTCTTTTGTTAGTCGACAGCGCCATCGTGTGGTTATTTTGATGAGCGCTGGCAGACGGTGCCAGGGAAAAAGCCAAGCTGTTTGCGGCTCCGGCCTCATTGGTGTAGGAGCAGCGCAGGGAAGAGCTCCGCTGGGGGTCCTGGCTCTTAGAGACTGAGAGAATGTGATCCTGTATGTAGCACAGAAGGAAGTGGAATTGTTTCATTGTGGGCTGTGCAGTTTATAAGCTGCAAATGAAAAGGCAATTGCAGCGCAGCCTCTTCTTTTCTGTGTGATCAGCTGCTCAACATGTAACTCGCACACACTGAACTGCATCCACCTCCCTGGAGATATAAAATGTGTATATCACTTTCCTCAAACTCTATGTATTACCTTGCACTCTAGCAGATCCCAAACCGCTTCAAAACGTCCAGCAGCTACTCAAAAAGAAAAAGTCCAACAAAAAGCTAGTGCTGGCCTTTATAGCGCCCTTGCAGTCCGTAAAATAGACGAAATGCACTAGGGCTTTGAATGCTTCTTCCCAACTATATAAATTCTCTCCAAGTGGCAAAGTCCATCATTACAGCAAAATTTTTCAGCTGGAGTTCTGACTGAGAGATGTGCCAGGACAGAAGGCATTTGCTGACCTACCCTTTTTCCCTGTGTAACTTGGTATTTGCAGTACAATTATTTTCAGTGTCGCTGTGTCCAAGCAGCTAGAGATTACACAGATAGAAGTGTCAAGAGAGATGCTGCGAAAGTACGCCCTTCTTATAGCAGCATTTAAATGGCACACGACGCCTTGCTGCTTTTTCTTTCCCAGAGAGACCTGCTGTCAATTTTTTCACTCTGGCTTCTTGATCAAAAATGTCCACCTGAAATGTCTTACAGAAATAGGCTCCAGGTGTAAAAACCAGTACGGGGCTACATTTTCTGCGTGCTCCACATAAGTCACATCAAACTCACTCATCAAACTTCACTCTCTCCTTCCATTCTCCACTGCCTCTACCATTGTGTTCTCTGGATCTCAGAGTCTAAAGGCAGGCGCAATAGTTTCCACTGAGGGGTTGGAAGAGGTGTACAAGCAGCACAAATAGCTTCTGCGCTGCGCAGGCCATTTCTCTGCATTTTAGAGTCTAAGGGAAAGCGCTAGTGTTCCTGCGGAGAGCTGCAACAGCTGCAGAATATGTGTTGTCTTGGCACATGTTTGCAATCCACCACGATGGATCCTTAGTGAAACCAAACTGTGGTTCTGCTTCAAACATCTCACCCTGCTTGGCCACAAAGCTTTCGCTGACATGTCCCATTGCCTTTTTATTGCTGCGTTTCATTTTCAGAGTTTGTATGGAATCATTGCACTTTGCTTCTAAGCTGAATGTCGATACTGCTGGAGTCTCATATGTCCATTTTCTTCTCACACAAAAAAACTGCTTCCTTTAAAACATGCTGATGCGACCTGCTTTCTTGCTCAGCTGTAATTTTAGGGGTGTTCTCTGTCCCGCTTACAGTCTGAATCTAAACTAAGAAGTTTATGGGACACAGATGTGCCAAGACAAATAGTTTGCTTGGACCTTGCCACGTGTATTCAAAAGCATCCTTTCACTCCACCATCAAGTCTCTGCTTTACATCCTGCAAACTTCACACACACATACATACATACAAACTGGAATGAGGCACTTTCTTTCTTTCTTTCTTTCTCAGCTACACTCACCTATCCCCCACGCTAACTTCTTTACCGCTTTTCTCTTGGCCTTGCTATGCATACTTTTCCTCTTAAGACACCCATTGTCTGGCCTACCCCTTCCCTACATTGCCTTGCCTTTCCTTTCCTATCCAACCTTGCATTTCTTTGTCATTCCTGGCCATTGTTTTCCTCTTCCTCCCTGACCCATCCATGTCTTTCCCTTGCCCTTCCTACCAGTCCAGTGCCTTGCACCACCCATCCCCCTTGCCACTTTGTCCAGTTTCCCTTCCCTTTTGTCCAGCTCCAATCTTTCATTTCCTTCTCCTTCTAGGACTCTCAATGCCTTGCTTGCCTCTCCTTTGTCTTGCCTGGCAAAGCCACCACTTTTCTTGGCGTTACCTTTGAACCTCTCCTCTCCTCTCCCTTGCCTTGCATTCCCTTGCTCACTCGTCCCCCACCTGGAATTCAATACCCCTCTTTTTGCGGCATTTCTTCATCTTGCCTTGCCCTGCCTGCTTCTCCTAGGACTCTCAAGGCTTTCACGTACCTCCAGCATTTCAGGAGCATGTGAGAGGAAGCCCAAAAGAGGTCACGTGCAAGCACACCCATCTGTCCTGGCAGCTTGCTTCTGGCACCTATCCTTACATGTCTTGAATTTTGGACATAAAATTCACATTTCACCTTTGCGCTTCAGGACCAGAATGACAGTTCTTTTGTATACCAAGGAAAGCAGGTAATCCAAGTGTTTTAGGTGCAGATTAGAGATGGCCCATGTGAGATCAAGGCCAGCCAGAGAAGTCTGTCCTAGCCCCTTTTGTGTACCAGCAGTCTTTGAATGTACCTCTCATTTGTCTTGCCTTGGTGACCAAAAGTTTCCTTGCCTTGCCCTGCCTTGCCTCCCTAGCCTTGCACTCCCTCCAGTGCCTACGCCCACACTTGACCTGCCTACTGCTTTCCTCCAGGGAAACCTAGCCTTGCCTAGCCCCTCTTGTTTCTGCCTGGCCTTCCTATGCCCATCCTTGCCTAGAAGTTCTGGGCCTTCTCTCACCTACCACTCCATTTGCTTGCCCCTCATGGCTCCAGCCTTGTCAGCTTCTCCCTTGACTTGCCTACAATTGCGCCTACACTTGGTTTGCATTGCAAAGAGCGGTAGGCAAGGCAAAGCAAAGCAAGGAAGGTCTTTCTAGGTCTTGCCAGGCAAGGCACACATAAGCAAGCAAGCAAAACAAGAGTAGACTAGCCACAGCATCAAAGGCAAGGCAAGGCCAAGTGACTCTGAGTGCCTTTCCTTGGCAAGTAAAAGATATAGTGACAATGTAATAGGGCAGGCGTTAAAGGTACCATGAGGAGGTATAGTCCAGCAAGATATTTATGTCGTAGACCCTTCTGTGCAGGAGCCATTGTTGGACATAGTACAGGACATGGCATACAGTTTGGCTTGGTAAGTTCCTGAAGGAGAATGGCAATGCTTTCTCATGGGAAGGAAAGCACGTAGCCCCAGAGTTGGAGGTGCAGATAAGAAGCTGTGTCGCGCAGCTCAAGGACGACAGCAGCTTCTTGTGCCGGCATATTTGGAAGCACTCCCTCAATTTGTACAGTCATTGAGTCAGTATCCATCTTTGGAAGGCTGTCTGCCTCTAGTAAGAGTGTTCTGACACCATTGTATGGGATCAGTCACTGGATGTTTTGGATTTTGGAGGAGGGGATGCCATTTCTCTTGAAATGAGCTTCTTGTTCTTATCTTTGGCAAAGAAATTAAGTTTGGATGGGCCCTTTGGGTGGTCTCAGCGAATTTAAAGGTTTTTCCCAAGAGGTTTCCCTGTGGGTTAGAGCTGTTGAACTGACAGTGGGAATCTAGACACCAAATTGTTGAGCTTTTTGTCCTTGTAGCTTTAGTGTGTGAGTAGTCCCTGTTGCAGTGCTGCTTGGATCTTGACTCTGAGACTGAAAGCTTAGGAGCGTAGAGCTGAAAAGAAAAGTGCCAATAGCAGGGTGTGTGTTCATTGTTTGATGGGTGAAGCTGAAATTGTAGGCAGCAAAGAACTTTCTCTCTCCGCTGGCACATTTGTTGAGCGGATGTCTTTGAGTTTGTTACCGGACTCTGCGAGAGTGAAAATGTTTATTAGGGCAGAGGATTTCGTGTTGCCCTTTGAGTGTGGTGCAAAAGTGTTTGCACACTTGGAGGGGGAAGATCAGCAAAGTCTTTTTTTCCTGGCACAGTTAATTTGAGAGCAGGGACGTTTCCAACTCGGCTCTGTCCTTTGGAGCTGGCCTCGGTGCGTTTCCTTCTTTTGTTAGTCGACAGCGCCATCGTGTGGTTATTTTGATGAGCGCTGGCAGACGGTGCCAGGGAAAAAGCCAAGCTGTTTGCGGCTCCGGCCTCATTGGTGTAGGAGCAGCGCAGGGAAGAGCTCCGCTGGGGGTCCTGGCTCTTAGAGACTGAGAGAATGTGATCCTGTATGTAGCACAGAAGGAAGTGGAATTGTTTCATTGTGGGCTGTGCAGTTTATAAGCTGCAAATGAAAAGGCAATTGCAGCGCAGCCTCTTCTTTTCTGTGTGATCAGCTGCTCAACATGTAACTCGCACACACTGAACTGCATCCACCTCCCTGGAGATATAAAATGTGTATATCACTTTCCTCAAACTCTATGTATTACCTTGCACTCTAGCAGATCCCAAACCGCTTCAAAACGTCCAGCAGCTACTCAAAAAGAAAAAGTCCAACAAAAAGCTAGTGCTGGCCTTTATAGCGCCTTTGCAGTCCGTAAAATAGATGAAATGCACTAGGGCTTTGAATGCTTCTTCCCAACTATATAAATTCTCTCCAAGTGGCAAAGTCCATCATTACAGCAAAATTTTTCAGCTGGAGTTCTGACTGAGAGATGTGCCAGGACAGAAGGCATTTGCTGACCTACCCTTTTTCCCTGTGTAACTTGGTATTTGCAGTACAATTATTTTCAGTGTCGCTGTGTCCAAGCAGCTAGAGATTACACAGATAGAAGTGTCAAGAGAGATGCTGCTAAAGTACGCCCTTCTTATAGCAGCATTTAAATGGCACACGACGCCTTGCTGCTTTTTCTTTCCCAGAGACACCTGCTGTCAATTTTTTCACTCTGGCTTCTTGATCAAAAATGTCCACCTGAAATGTCTTACAGAAATAGGCTCCAGGTGTAAAAACCAGTATGGGGCTACATTTTCTGCGTGCTCCACATAAGTCACATCAAACTCACTCATCAAACTTCACTCTCTCCTTCCATTCTCCACTGCCTCTACCATTGTGTTCTCTGGATCTCAGAGTCTAAAGGCAGGCGCAATAGTTTCCACTGAGGGGTTGGAAGAGGTGTACAAGCAGCACAAATAGCTTCTGCGCTGCGCAGGCCATTTCTCTGCATTTTAGAGTCTAAGGGAAAGCGCTAGTGTTCCTGCGGAGAGCTGCAACAGCTGCAGAATATGTGTTGTCTTGGCACATGTTTGCAATCCACCACGATGGATCCTTAGTGAAACCAAACTGTGGTTCTGCTTCAAACATCTCACCCTGCTTGGCCACAAAGCTTTCGCTGACATGTCCCATTGCCTTTTTATTGCTGCGTTTCATTTTCAGAGTTTGTATGGAATCATTGCACTTTGCTTCTAAGCTGAATGTCGATACTGCTGGAGTCTCATATGTCCATTTTCTTCTCACACAAAAAAACTGCTTCCTTTAAAACATGCTGATGCGACCTGCTTTCTTGCTCAGCTGTAATTTTAGGGGTGTTCTCTGTCCCGCTTACAGTCTGAATCTAAACTAAGAAGTTTATGGGACACAGATGTGCCAAGACAAATAGTTTGCTTGGACCTTGCCACGTGTATTCAAAAGCATCCTTTCACTCCACCATCAAGTCTCTGCTTTACATCCTGCAAACTTCACACACACATACATACATACAAACTGGAATGAGGCACTTTCTTTCTTTCTTTCTTTCTCAGCTACACTCACCTATCCCCCACGCTAACTTCTTTACCGCTTTTCTCTTGGCCTTGCTATGCATACTTTTCCTCTTAAGACACCCATTGTCTGGCCTACCCCTTCCCTACATTGCCTTGCCTTTCCTTTCCTATCCAACCTTGCATTTCTTTGTCATTCCTGGCCATTGTTTTCCTCTTCCTCCCTGACCCATCCATGTCTTTCCCTTGCCCTTCCTACCAGTCCAGTGCCTTGCACCACCCATCCCCCTTGCCACTTTGTCCAGTTTCCCTTCCCTTTTGTCCAGCTCCAATCTTTCATTTCCTTCTCCTTCTAGGACTCTCAATGCCTTGCTTGCCTCTCCTTTGTCTTGCCTGGCAAAGCCACCACTTTTCTTGGCGTTACCTTTGAACCTCTCCTCTCCTCTCCCTTGCCTTGCATTCCCTTGCTCACTCGTCCCCCACCTGGAATTCAATACCCCTCTTTTTGCGGCATTTCTTCATCTTGCCTTGCCCTGCCTGCTTCTCCTAGGACTCTCAAGGCTTTCACGTACCTCCAGCATTTCAGGAGCATGTGAGAGGAAGCCCAAAAGAGGTCACGTGCAAGCACACCCATCTGTCCTGGCAGCTTGCTTCTGGCACCTATCCTTACATGTCTTGAATTTTGGACATAAAATTCACATTTCACCTTTGCGCTTCAGGACCAGAATGACAGTTCTTTTGTATACCAAGGAAAGCAGGTAATCCAAGTGTTTTAGGTGCAGATTAGAGATGGCCCATGTGAGATCAAGGCCAGCCAGAGAAGTCTGTCCTAGCCCCTTTTGTGTACCAGCAGTCTTTGAATGTACCTCTCATTTGTCTTGCCTTGGTGACCAAAAGTTTCCTTGCCTTGCCCTGCCTTGCCTCCCTAGCATTGCACTCCCTCCAGTGCCTACGCCCACACTTGACCTGCCTACTGCTTTCCTCCAGGGAAACCTAGCCTTGCCTAGCCCCTCTTGTTTCTGCCTGGCCTTCCTATGCCCATCCTTGCCTAGAAGTTCTGGGCCTTCTCTCACCTACCACTCCATTTGCTTGCCCCTCATGGCTCCAGCCTTGTCAGCTTCTCCCTTGACTTGCCTACAATTGCGCCTACACTTGGTTTGCATTGCAAAGAGCGGTAGGCAAGGCAAAGCAAAGCAAGGAAGGTCTTTCTAGGTCTTGCCAGGCAAGGCACACATAAGCAAGCAAGCAAAACAAGAGTAGACTAGCCACAGCATCAAAGGCAAGGCAAGGCCAAGTGACTCTGAGTGCCTTTCCTTGGCAAGTAAAAGATATAGTGACAATGTAATAGGGCAGGCGTTAAAGGTACCATGAGGAGGTATAGTCCAGCAAGATATTTATGTCGTAGACCCTTCTGTGCAGGAGCCATTGTTGGACATAGTACAGGACATGGCATACAGTTTGGCTTGGTAAGTTCCTGAAGGAGAATGGCAATGCTTTCTCATGGGAAGGAAAGCACGTAGCCCCAGAGTTGGAGGTGCAGATAAGAAGCTGTGTCGCGCAGCTCAAGGACGACAGCAGCTTCTTGTGCCGGCATATTTGGAAGCACTCCCTCAATTTGTACAGTCATTGAGTCAGTATCCATCTTTGGAAGGCTGTCTGCCTCTAGTAAGAGTGTTCTGACACCATTGTATGGGATCAGTCACTGGATGTTTTGGATTTTGGAGGAGGGGATGCCATTTCTCTTGAAATGAGCTTCTTGTTCTTATCTTTGGCAAAGAAATTAAGTTTGGATGGGCCCTTTGGGTGGTCTCAGCGAATTTAAAGGTTTTTCCCAAGAGGTTTCCCTGTGGGTTAGAGCTGTTGAACTGACAGTGGGAATCTAGACACCAAATTGTTGAGCTTTTTGTCCTTGTAGCTTTAGTGTGTGAGTAGTCCCTGTTGCAGTGCTGCTTGGATCTTGACTCTGAGACTGAAAGCTTAGGAGCGTAGAGCTGAAAAGAAAAGTGCCAATAGCAGGGTGTGTGTTCATTGTTTGATGGGTGAAGCTGAAATTGTAGGCAGCAAAGAACTTTCTCTCTCCGCTGGCACATTTGTTGAGCGGATGTCTTTGAGTTTGTTACCGGACTCTGCGAGAGTGAAAATGTTTATTAGGGCAGAGGATTTCGTGTTGCCCTTTGAGTGTGGTGCAAAAGTGTTTGCACACTTGGAGGGGGAAGATCAGCAAAGTCTTTTTTTCCTGGCACAGTTAATTTGAGAGCAGGGACGTTTCCAACTCGGCTCTGTCCTTTGGAGCTGGCCTCGGTGCGTTTCCTTCTTTTGTTAGTCGACAGCGCCATCGTGTGGTTATTTTGATGAGCGCTGGCAGACGGTGCCAGGGAAAAAGCCAAGCTGTTTGCGGCTCCGGCCTCATTGGTGTAGGAGCAGCGCAGGGAAGAGCTCCGCTGGGGGTCCTGGCTCTTAGAGACTGAGAGAATGTGATCCTGTATGTAGCACAGAAGGAAGTGGAATTGTTTCATTGTGGGCTGTGCAGTTTATAAGCTGCAAATGAAAAGGCAATTGCAGCGCAGCCTCTTCTTTTCTGTGTGATCAGCTGCTCAACATGTAACTCGCACACACTGAACTGCATCCACCTCCCTGGAGATATAAAATGTGTATATCACTTTCCTCAAACTCTATGTATTACCTTGCACTCTAGCAGATCCCAAACCGCTTCAAAACGTCCAGCAGCTACTCAAAAAGAAAAAGTCCAACAAAAAGCTAGTGCTGGCCTTTATAGTGCCTTTGCAGTCCGTAAAATAGACGAAATGCACTAGGGCTTTGAATGCTTCTTCCCAACTATATAAATTCTCTCCAAGTGGCAAAGTCCATCATTACAGCAAAATTTTTCAGCTGGAGTTCTGACTGAGAGATGTGCCAGGACAGAAGGCATTTGCTGACCTACCCTTTTTCCCTGTGTAACTTGGTATTTGCAGTACAATTATTTTCAGTGTCGCTGTGTCCAAGCAGCTAGAGATTACACAGATAGAAGTGTCAAGAGAGATGCTGCTAAAGTACGCCCTTCTTATAGCAGCATTTAAATGGCACACGACGCCTTGCTGCTTTTTCTTTCCCAGAGACACCTGCTGTCAATTTTTTCACTCTGGCTTCTTGATCAAAAATGTCCACCTGAAATGTCTTACAGAAATAGACTCCAGGTGTAAAAACCAGTACGGGGCTACATTTTCTGCGTGCTCCACATAAGTCACATCAAACTCACTCATCAAACTTCACTCTCTCCTTCCATTCTCCACTGCCTCTACCATTGTGTTCTCTGGATCTCAGAGTCTAAAGGCAGGCGCAATAGTTTCCACTGAGGGGTTGGAAGAGGTGTACAAGCAGCACAAATAGCTTCTGCGCTGCGCAGGCCATTTCTCTGCATTTTAGAGTCTAAGGGAAAGCGCTAGTGTTCCTGCGGAGAGCTGCAACAGCTGCAGAATATGTGTTGTCTTGGCACATGTTTGCAATCCACCATGATGGATCCTTAGTGAAACCAAACTGTGGTTCTGCTTCAAACATCTCACCCTGCTTGGCCACAAAGCTTTCGCTGACATGTCCCATTGCCTTTTTATTGCTGCGTTTCATTTTCAGAGTTTGTACGGAATCATTGCACTTTGCTTCTAAGCTGAACGTCGATACTGCTGGAGTCTCATATGTCCATTTTCTTCTCACACAAAAAAACTGCTTCCTTTAAAACATGCTGATGCGACCTGCTTTCTTGCTCAGCTGTAATTTTAGGGGTGTTCTCTGTCCCGCTTACAGTCTGAATCTAAACTAAGAAGTTTATGGGACACAGATGTGCCAAGACAAATACTTTGCTTGGACCTTGCCACGTGTATTCAAAAGCATCCTTTCACTCCACCATCAAGTCTCTGCTTTACATCCTGCAAACTTCACACACACATACATACATACATACTGGAATGAGGCACTTTCTTTCTTTCTTTCTTTCTCAGCTACACTCACCTATCCCCCACGCTAACTTCTTTACCGCTTTTCTCTTGGCCTTGCTATGCATACTTTTCCTCTTAAGACACCCATTGTCTGGCCTACCCCTTCCCTACATTGCCTTGCCTTTCCTTTCCTATCCAACTTTGCATTTCTTTGTCATTCCTGGCCATTGTTTTCCTCTTCCTCCCTGACCCATCCATGTCTTTCCCTTGCCCTTCCTACCAGTCCAGTGCCTTGCACCACCCATCCCCCTTGCCACTTTGTCCAGTTTCCCTTCCCCTTTGTCCAGCTCCAATCTTTCATTTCCTTCTCCTTCTAGGACTCTCAATGCCTTGCTTGCCTCTCCTTTGTCTTGCCTGGCAAAGCCACCACTTTTCTTGGCGTTACCTTTGAACCTCTCCTCTCCCTTGCCTTGCATTCCCTTGCTCACTCGTCCCCCACCTGGAATTCAATACCCCTCTTTTTGCGGAATTTCTTCATCTTGCCTTGCCCTGCCTGCTTCTCCTAGGACTCTCAAGGCTTTCACGTACCTCCAGCGTTTCAGGAGCATGTGAGAGGAAGCCCAAAAGAGGTCACGTGCAAGCACACCCATCTGTCCTGGCAGCTTGCTTCTGGCACCTATCCTTACATGTCTTGAATTTTGGACATAAAATTCACATTTCACCTTTGCGCTTCAGGACCAGAATGACAGTTCTTTTGTATACCAAGGAAAGCAGGTAATCCAAGTGTTTTAGGTGCAGATTAGAGATGGCCCATGTGAGATCAAGGCCAGCCAGAGAAGTCTGTCCTAGCCCCTTTTGTGTACCAGCAGTCTTTGAATGTACCTCTCATTTGTCTTGCCTTGGTGACCCAAAAGTTTCCTTGCCTTGCCCTGCCTTGCCTCCCTAGCCTTGCACTCCCTCCAGTGCCTACGCCCACACTTGACCTGCCTACTGCTTTCCTCCAGGGAAACCTAGCCTTGCCTGGCCCCTGCTGTTTCTGCCTGGCCTTCCTATGCCCATCCTTGCCTAGAAGTTCTGGGCCTTCTCTCACCTACCACTCCATTTGCTTGCCCCTCATGGCTCCAGCCTTGTCAGCTTCTCCCTTGACTTGCCTACAATTGCGCCTACACTTGGTTTGCATTGCAAAGAGCGGTAGGCAAGGCAAAGCAAAGCAAGGAAGGTCTTTCTAGGTCTTGCCAGGCAAGGCACACATAAGCAAGCAAGCAAAACAAGAGTAGACTAGCCACAGCATCAAAGGCAAGGCAAGGCCAAGTGACTCTGAGTGCCTTTCCTTGGCAAGTAAAAGATATAGTGACAATGTAATAGGGCAGGCGTTAAAGGTACCATGAGGAGGTATAGTCCAGCAAGATATTTATATCGTAGACCCTTCTGTGCAGGAGCCATTGTTGGACATAGTACAGGACATGGCATACAGTTTGGCTTGGTAAGTTCCTGAAGGAGAATGGCAATGCTTTCTCATGGGAAGGAAAGCACGTAGCCCCAGAGTTGGAGGTGCAGATAAGAAGCTGTGTCGCGCAGCTCAAGGACGACAGCAGCTTCTTGTGCCGGCATATTTGGAAGCACTCCCTCAATTTGTACAGTCATTGAGTCAGTATCCATCTTTGGAAGGCTGTCTGCCTCTAGTAAGAGTGTTCTGACACCATTGTATGGGATCAGTCACTGGATGTTTTGGATTTTGGAGGAGGGGATGCCATTTCTCTTGAAATGAGCTTCTTGTTCTTCTCTTTGGCAAAGAAATTAAGTTTGGATGGGCACTTTGGGTGGTCTCAGTGAATGTAAAGGTTTTTCCCAAGAGGTTTCCCTGTGGGTTAGAGCTGTTGAACTGACAGTGGGAATCTAGACACCAAGTTGTTGAGCTTTTTGTCCTTGTAGCTTTAGTGTGTGAGTAGTCCCTGTTGCAGTGCTGCTTGGATCTTGACTCTGAGACTGAAAGCTTAGGAGTGCAGAGCTGAAAAGAAAAGTGCCAATAGCAGGGTGTGTGTTCATTGTTTGATGGGTGAAGCTGAAATTGTAGGCAGCAAAGAACTTTCTCTCTCCGCTGGCACATTTGTTGAGCGGATGTCTTTGAGTTTGTTACCGGACTCTGCGAGAGTGAAAATGTTTGTTAGGGCAGAGGATTTCGTGTTGCCCTTTGAGTGTGGTGCAAAAGTGTTTGCACACTTGGAGGGGGAAGATCAGCAAAGTCTTTTTTTCCTGGCACAGTTAATTTGAGAGCAGGGACGTTTCCACCTCGGCTCTGTCCTTTGGAGCTGACCTCGGTGCGTTTCCTTCTTTTGTTAGTGGACAGCGCCATCGTGTGGTTATTTTGATGAGCGCTGGCAGACGGTGCCAGGGAAAAAGCCAAGCTGTTTGCGGCTCCGGCCTCATTGGTGTAGGAGCAGCGCAGGGAAGAGCTCCGCTGGGGGTCCTGGCTCTTAGAGACTGAGAGAATGTGATCCTGTATGTAGCACAGAAGGAAGTGGAATTGTTTCATTGTGGGCTGTGCAGTTTATAAGCTGCAAATGAAAAGGCAATTGCAGCGCAGCCTCTTCTTTTCTGTGTGATCAGCTGCTCAACATGTAACTCGCACACACTGAACTGCATCCACCTCCCTGGAGATATAAAATGTGTATATCACTTTCCTCAAACTCTATGTATTACCTTGCACTCTAGCAGATCCCAAACCACTTCAAAACGTCCAGCAGCTACTCAAAAAGAAAAAGTCCAACAAAATGCTAGTGCTGGCCTTGATAGTGCCTTTGCAGTCCGTAAAATAGACGAAATGCACTAGGGCTTTGAATGCTTCTTCCCAACTATATAAATTCTCTCCAAGTGGCAAAGTCCATCATTACAGCAAAATTTTTCAGCTGGAGTTCTGACTGAGAGATGTGCCAGGACAGAAGGCATTTGCTGACCTACCCTTTTTCCCTGTATAACTTGGTATTTGCAGTACAATTATTTTCAGTGTCGCTGTGTCCAAGCAGCTAGAGATTACACAGATAGAAGTGTCAAGAGAGATGCTGCTAAAGTACGCCCTTCTTATAGCAGCATTTAAATGGCACACGACGCCTTGCTGCTTTTTCTTTCCCAGAGAGACCTGCTGTCAATTTTTTCACTCTGGCTTCTTGATCAAAAATGTCCACCTGAAATGTCTTACAGAAATAGGCTCCAGGTGTAAAAACCAGTACGGGGCTACATTTTCTGCATGCTCCACATAAGTCACATCAAACTCACTCATCAAACTTCACTCTCTCCTTCCATTCTCCACTGCCTCTACCATTGTGTTCTCTGGATCTCAGAGTCTAAAGGCAGGCGCAATAGTTTCCACTGAGGGGTTGGAAGAGGTGTACAAGCAGCACAAATAGCTTCTGCGCTGCGCAGGCCATTTCTCTGCATTTTAGAGCCTAAGGGAAAGCGCTAGTGTTCCTGCGGAGAGCTGCAACAGCTGCAGAATATGTGTTGTCTTGGAACATGTTTGCAATTCCCCATGATGGATCTTTAGTGAAACCAAACTGTGGTTCTGCTTCAAACATCTCACCCTGCTTGGCCACAAAGCTTTCGCTGACATGTCCCATTGCCTTTTTATTGCTGCGTTTCATTTTCAGAGTTTGTACGGAATCATTGCACTTTGCTTCTAAGCTGAACGTCGATACTGCTGGAGTCTCATATGTCCATTTTCTTCTCACACAAAAAAACTGCTTCCTTTAAAACATGCTGATGCGACCTGCTTTCTTGCTCAGCTGTAATTTTAGGGGTGTTCTCTGTCCCGCTTACAGTCTGAATCTAAACTAAGAAGTTTATGGGACACAGATGTGCCAAGACAAATAGTTTGCTTGGACCTTGCCACGTGTATTCAAAAGCATCCTTTCACTCCACCATCAAGTCTCTGCTTTACATCCTGCAAACTTCACACACACATACATACATACATACTGGAATGAGGCACTTTCTTTCTTTCTTTCTTTCTCAGCTACACTCACCTATCCCCCACGCTAACTTCTTTACCGCTTTTCTCTTGGCCTTGCTATGCATACTTTTCCTCTTAAGACACCCATTGTCTGGCCTACCCCTTCCCTACATTGCCTTTCCTTTCCTTTCCTATCCAACCTTGCATTTCTTTGTCATTCCTGGCCATTGTTTTCCTCTTCCTTCCTGACCCATCCATGTCTTTCCCTTGCCCTTCCTACCAGTCCAGTGCCTTGCACCACCCATCCCCCTTGCCACTTTGTCCAGTTTCCCTTCCCCTTTGTCCAGCTCCAATCTTTCATTTCCTTCTCCTTCTAGGACTCTCAATGCCTTGCTTGCCTCTCCTTTGTCTTGCCTGGCAAAGCCACCACTTTTCTTGGTGTTACCTTTGAACCTCTCCTCTCCTCTCCCTTGCCTTGCATTCCCTTGCTCACTCGTCCCCCACCTGGAATTCAATACCCCTCTTTTTGCGGAATTTCTTCATCTTGCCTTGCCCTGCCTGCTTCTCCTAGGACTCTCAAGGCTTTCACGTACCTCCAGCGTTTCAGGAGCATGTGAGAGGAAGCCCAAAAGAGGTCACGTGCAAGCACACCCATCTGTCCTGGCAGCTTGCTTCTGGCACCTATCCTTACATGTCTTGAATTTTGGACATAAAATTCACATTTCACCTTTGCGCTTCAGGACCAGAAGGACAGTTCTTTTGTATACCAAGGAAAGCAGGTAATCCAAGTGTTTTAGGTGCAGATTAGAGATGGCCCATGTGAGATCAAGGCCAGCCAGAGAAGTCTGTCCTAGCCCCTTTTGTGTACCAGCAGTCTTTGAATGTACCTCTCATTTGTCTTGCCTTGGTGACCCAAAAGTTTCCTTGCCTTGCCCTGCCTTGCCTCCCTAGCCTTGCACTCCCTCCAGTGCCTACGCCCACACTTGACCTGCCCACACTTGACTGCTTTCCTCCAGGGAAACCTAGCCTTGCCTAGGCCTTCCTGTTTCTGCCTGGCCTTCCTATGCCCATCCTTGCCTAGAAGTTCTGGGCCTTCTCTCACCTACCACTCCATTTGCTTGCCCCTCATGGCTCCAGCCTTGTCAGCTTCTCCCTTGACTTGCCTACAATTGCGCCTACACTTGGTTTGCATTGCAAAGAGCGGTAGGCAAGGCAAAGCAAAGCAAGGAAGGTCTTTCTAGGTCTTGCCAGGCAAGGCACACATAAGCAAGCAAGCAAAACAAGAGTAGACTAGCCACAGCATCAAAGGCAAGGCAAGGCCAAGTGACTCTGAGTGCCTTTCCTTGGCAAGTAAAAGATATAGTGACAATGTAATAGGGCAGGCGTTAAAGGTACCATGAGGAGGTATAGTCCAGCAAGATATTTATGTCGTAGACCCTTCTGTGCAGGAGCCATTGTAGGACATAGTACAGGACATGGCATACAGTTTGGCTTGGTAAGTTCCTGAAGGAGAATGGCAATGCTTTCTCATGGGAAGGAAAGCACGTAGCCCCAGAGTTGGAGGTGCAGATAAGAAGCTGTGTCGCGCAGCTCAAGGACGACAGCAGCTTCTTGTGCCGGCATATTTGGAAGCACTCCCTCAATTTGTACAGTCATTGAGTCAGTATCCATCTTTGGAAGGCTGTCTGCCTCTAGTAAGAGTGTTCTGACACCATTGTATGGGATCAGTCACTGGATGTTTTGGATTTTGGAGGAGGGGATGCCATTTCTCTTGAAATGAGCTTCTTGTTCTTCTCTTTGGCAAAGAAATTAAGTTTGGATGGGCCCTTTGGGTGGTCTCAGCGAATTTAAAGGTTTTTCCCAAGAGGTTTCCCTGTGGGTTAGAGCTGTTGAACTGACAGTGGGAATCTAGACACCAAGTTGTTGAGCTTTTTGTCCTTGTAGCTTTAGTGTGTGAGTAGTCCCTGTTGCAGTGCTGCTTGGATCTTGACTCTGAGACTGAAAGCTTAGGAGCGTAGAGCTGAAAAGAAAAGTGCCAATAGCAGGGTGTGTGTTCATTGTTTGATGGGTGAAGCTGAAATTGTAGGCAGCAAAGAACTTTCTCTCTCCGCTGGCACATTTGTTGAGCGGATGTCTTTGAGTTTGTTACCGGACTCTGCGAGAGTGAAAATGTTTGTTAGGGCAGAGGATTTCGTGTTGCCCTTTGAGTGTGGTGCAAAAGTGTTTGCACACTTGGAGGGGGAAGATCAGCAAAGTCTTTTTTTCCTGGCACAGTTAATTTGAGAGCAGGGACGTTTCCAACTCGGCTCTGTCCTTTGGAGCTGGCCTCGGTGCGTTTCCTTCTTTTGTTAGTGGACAGCGCCATCGTGTGGTTATTTTGATGAGCGCTGGCAGACGGTGCCAGGGAAAAAGCCAAGCTGTTTGCGGCTCCGGCCTCATTGGTGTAGGAGCAGCGCAGGGAAGAGCTCCGCTGGGGGTCCTGGCTCTTAGAGACTGAGAGAATGTGATCCTGTATGTAGCACAGAAGGAAGTGGAATTGTTTCATTGTGGGCTGTGCAGTTTATAAGCTGCAAATGAAAAGGCAATTGCAGCGCAGCCTCTTCTTTTCTGTGTGATCAGCTGCTCAACATGTAACTCGCACACACTGAACTGCATCCACCTCCCTGGAGATATAAAATGTGTATATCACTTTCCTCAAACTCTATGTATTACCTTGCACTCTAGCAGATCCCAAACCACTTCAAAACGTCCAGCAGCTACTCAAAAAGAAAAAGTCCAACAAAATGCTAGTGCTGGCCTTGATAGTGCCTTTGCAGTCCGTAAAATAGACGAAATGCACTAGGGCTTTGAATGCTTCTTCCCAACTATATAAATTCTCTCCAAGTGGCAAAGTCCATCATTACAGCAAAATTTTTCAGCTGGAGTTCTGACTGAGAGATGTGCCAGGACAGAAGGCATTTGCTGACCTACCCTTTTTCCCTGTGTAACTTGGTATTTGCAGTACAATTATTTTCAGTGTCGCTGTGTCCAAGCAGCTAGAGATTACACAGATAGAAGTGTCAAGAGAGATGCTGCTAAAGTACGCCCTTCTTATAGCAGCATTTAAATGGCACACGACGCCTTGCTGCTTTTTCTTTCCTAGAGAGTCCCGCTGTCAATTTTTTCACTCTGGCTTCTTGATCAAAAATGTCCACCTGAAATGTCTTACAGAAATAGGCTCCAGGTGTAAAAACCAGTACGGGGCTACATTTTCTGCATGCTCCACATAAGTCACATCAAACTCACTCATCAAACTTCACTCTCTCCTTCCATTCTCCACTGCCTCTACCATTGTGTTCTCTGGATCTCAGAGTCTAAAGGCAGGCGCAATAGTTTCCACTGAGGGGTTGGAAGAGGTGTACAAGCAGCACAAATAGCTTCTGCGCTGCGCAGGCCATTTCTCTGCATTTTAGAGTCTAAGGGAAAGCGCTAGTGTTCCTGCGGAGAGCTGCAACAGCTGCAGAATATGTGTTGTCTTGGAACATGTTTGCAATTCCCCATGATGGATCCTTAGTGAAACCAAACTGTGGTTCTGCTTCAAACATCTCACCCTGCTTGGCCACAAAGCTTTCGCTGACATGTCCCATTGCCTTTTTATTGCTGCGTTTCATTTTCAGAGTTTGTACGGAATCATTGCACTTTGCTTCTAAGCTGAACGTCGATACTGCTGGAGTCTCATATGTCCATTTTCTTCTCACACAAAAAAACTGCTTCCTTTAAAACATGCTGATGCGACCTGCTTTCTTGCTCAGCTGTAATTTTAGGGGTGTTCTCTGTCCCGCTTACAGTCTGAATCTAAACTAAGAAGTTTATGGGACACAGATGTGCCAAGACAAATACTTTGCTTGGACCTTGCCACGTGTATTCAAAAGCATCCTTTCACGCCACCATCAAGTCTCTGCTTTACATCCTGCAAACTTCACACACACATTCATGCATACATACTGGAATGAGGCACTTTCTTTCTTTCTTTCTTTCTCAGCTACACTCACCTATCCCCCACGCTAACTTCTTTACCGCTTTTCTCTTGGCCTTGCTATGCATACTTTTCCTCTTAAGACACCCATTGTCTGGCCTACCCCTTCCCTACATTGCCTTGCCTTTCCTTTCCTATCCAACTTTGCATTTCTTTGTCATTCCTGGCCATTGTTTTCCTCTTCCTTCCTGACCCATCCATGTCTTTCCCTTGCCCTTCCTACCAGTCCAGTGCCTTGCACCACCCATCCCCCTTGCCACTTTGTCCAGTTTCCCTTCCCCTTTGTCCAGCTCCAATCTTTCATTTCCTTCTCCTTCTAGGACTCTCATTGCCTTGCTTACCTCTTTTTTGTCTTGCCTGGCAAAGCCACCACTTTTCTTGGCGTTACCTTTGAACCTCTCATCTCCCTTGCCTTGCATTCCCTTGCTCACTCGTCCCCCACCTGGAATTCAATACCCCTCTTTTTGCGGAATTTCTTCATCTTGCCTTGCCCTGCCTGCTTCTCCTAGGACTCTCAAGGCTTTCACGTACCTCCAGCGTTTCAGGAGCATGTGAGAGGAAGCCCAAAAGAGGTCACGTGCAAGCACACCCATCTGTCCTGGCAGCTTGCTTCTGGCACCTATCCTTACATGTCTTGAATTTTGGACATAAAATTCACATTTCACCTTTGCGCTTCAGGACCAGAATGACAGTTCTTTTGTATACCAAGGAAAGCAGGTAATCCAAGTGTTTTAGGTGCAGATTAGAGATGGCCCATGTGAGATCAAGGCCAGCCAGAGAAGTCTGTCCTAGCCCCTTTTGTGTACCAGCAGTCTTTGAATGTACCTCTCATTTGTCTTGCCTTGGTGACCCAAAAGTTTCCTTGCCTTGCCCTGCCTTGCCTCCCTAGCCTTGCACTCCCTCCAGTGCCTACGCCCACACTTGACCTGCCTACTGCTTTCCTCCAGGGAAACCTAGCCTTGCCTAGCCCCTCCTGTTTCTGCCTGGCATTCCTGTGCCCATCCTTGCCTAGAAGTTCTGGGCCTTCTCTCACCCACCACTCCATTTGCTTGCCCCTCATGGCTCCAGCCTTGTCAGCTTGTCCCTTGTCTTGCCTACAATTGCGCCTACACTTGGTTTGCATTGCAAAGAGCGGTAGGCAAGGCAAAGCAAAGCAAGGAAGGTCTTTCTAGGTCTTGCCAGGCAAGGCACACATAAGCAAGCAAGCAAAACAAGAGTAGACTAGCCACAGCATCAAAGGCAAGGCAAGGCCAAGTGACTCTGAGTGCCTTTCCTTGGCAAGTAAAAGATATAGTGACAATGTAATAGGGCAGGCGTTAAAGGTACCATGAGAAGGTATAGTCCAGAGAGATATTTATGTCGTAGACCCTTCTGTGCAGGAGCCATTGTTGGACATAGTACAGGACATGGCATACAGTTTGGCTTGGTAAGTTCCTGAAGGAGAATGGCAATGCTTTCTCATGGGAAGGAAAGCACGTAGCCCCAGAGTTGGAGGTGCAGATAACAAGCTGTGTCGCGCAGCTCAAGGACGACAGCAGCTTCTTGTGCCGGCATATTTGGAAGCACTCCCTCAATTTGTACAGTCATTGAGTCAGTATCCATCTTTGGAAGGCTGTCTGCCTCTAGTAAGAGTGTTCTGACACCATTGTATGGGATCAGTCACTGGATGTTTTGGATTTTGGAGGAGGGGATGCCATTTCTCTTGAAATGAGCTTCTTGTTCTTCTCTTTGGCAAAGAAATTAAGTTTGGATGGGCACTTTGGGTGGTCTCAGTGAATTTAAAGGTTTTTCCCAAGAGGTTTCCCTGTGGGTTAGAGCTGTTGAACTGACAGTGGGAATCTAGACACCAAGTTGTTGAGCTTTTTGTCCTTGTAGCTTTAGTGTGTGAGTAGTCCCTGTTGCCATGCTGCTTGGATCTTGACTCTGAGACTGAAAGCTTAGGAGCGTAGAGCTGAAAAGAAAAGTGCCAATAGCAGGGTGTGTGTTCATTGTTTGATGGGTGAAGTTGAAATTGTAGGCAGCAAAGAACTTTCTCTCTCCGCTAGCACATTTGTTGAGCGGATGTCTTTGAGTTTGTTACCGGACTCTGCGAGAGTGAAAATGTTTGTTAGGGCAGAGGATTTCGTGTTGCCCTTTGAGTGTGGTGCAAAAGTGTTTGCACACTTGGAGGGGGAAGATCAGCAAAATCTTTTTTTCCTGGCACAGTTAATTTGAGAGCAGGGACGTTTCCAACTCGGCTCTGTCCTTTGGAGCTGGCCTCGGTGCGTTTCCTTCTTTTGTTAGTCGACATCGCCATCGTGTGGTTATTTTGATGAGCGCTGGCAGACGGTGCCAGGGAAAAAGCCAAGCTGTTTGCGGCTCCGGCCTCATTGGTGTAGGAGCAGCGCAGGGAAGAGCTCCGCTGGGGGTCCTGGCTCTTAGAGACTGAGAGAATGTGATCCTGTATGTAGCACAGAAGGAAGTGGAATTGTTTCATTGTGGGCTGTGCAGTTTATAAGCTGCAAATGAAAAGGCAATTGCAGCGCAGCCTCTTCTTTTCTGTGTGATCAGCTGCTCAACATGTAACTCGCACACACTGAACTGCATCCACCTCCCTGGAGATATAAAATGTGTATATCACTTTCCTCAATCTCTATGTATTACCTTGCACTCTAGCAGATCCCAAACCGCTTCAAAACGTCCAGCAGCTACTCAAAAAGAAAAAGTCCAACAAAAAGCTAGTGCTGGCCTTTATAGTGCCTTTGCAGTCCGTAAAATAGACGAAACGCACTAAGGCTTTGAATGCTTCTTCCCAACTATATAAATTCTCTCCAAGTGGCAAAGTCCATCATTACAGCAAAATTTTTCAGCTGGAGTTCTGACTGAGAGATGTGCCAGGACAGAAGGCATTTGCTGACCTACCCTTTTTCCCTGTGTAACTTGGTATTTGCAGTACAATTATTTTCAGTGTCGCTGTGTCCAAGCAGCTAGAGATTACACAGATAGAAGTGTCAAGAGAGATGCTGCTAAAGTACGCCCTTCTTATAGCAGCATTTAAATGGCACACGACGCCTTGCTGCTTTTTCTTTCCCACAGACACTTGCTGTCAATTTTTTCACTCTGGCTTCTTGATCAAAAATGTCCACCTGAAATGTCTTACAGAAATAGGCTCCAGGTGTAAAAACCAGTACGGGGCTACATTTTCTGCGTGCTCCACATAAGTCACATCAAACTCACTCATCAAACTTCACTCTCTCCTTCCATTCTCCACTGCCTCTACCATTGTGTTCTCTGGATCTCAGAGTCTAAAGGCAGGCGCAATAGTTTCCACTGAGGGGTTGGAAGAGGTGTACAAGCAGCACAAATAGCTTCTGCGCTGCGCAGGCCATTTCTCTGCATTTTAGAGTCTAAGGGAAAGCGCTAGTGTTCCTGCGGAGAGCTGCAACAGCTGCAGAATATGTGTTGTCTTGGCACATGTTTGCAATCCACCATGATGGATCCTTAGTGAAACCAAACTGTGGTTCTGCTTCAAACATCTCACCCTGCTTGGCCACAAAGCTTTCGCTGACATGTCCCATTGCCTTTTTATTGCTGCGTTTCATTTTCAGACTTTGTACAGAATCATTGCACTTTGCTTCTAAGCTGAACGTCGATACTGCTGGAGTCTCATATGTCCATTTTCTTCTCACACAAAAAAACTGCTTCCTTTAAAACATGCTGATGCGACCTGCTTTCTTGCTCAGCTGTAATTTTAGGGGTGTTCTCTGTCCCGCTTACAGTCTGAATCTAAACTAAGAAGTTTATGGGACACAGATGTGCCAAGACAAATAGTTTGCTTGGGCCTTGCCACGTGTATTCAAAAGCATCCTTTCACTCCACCATCAAGTCACTGCTTTCTTCTGCTTTACATCCTGCAAACTTCACACACACATACATACATACATACTGGAATGAGGCACTTTGTTTCTTTCTTTCTCAGCTACACTCACCTATCCCCCACGCTAACTTCTTTACGGCTTTTCTCTTGGCCTTGCTATGCATACTTTTCCTCTTAAGACACCCATTGTCTGGCCTACCCCTTCCCTACATTGCCTTGCCTTTCCTTTCCTATCCAACCTTGCATTTCTTTGTCATTCCTGGCCATTGTTTTCCTCTTCCTTCCTGACCCATCCATGTCTTTCCCTTGCCCTTCCTACCAGTCCAGTGCCTTGCACCACCCATCCCTCTTGCCACTTTGTCCAGTTTCCCTTCCCCTTTGTCCAGCTCCAATCTTTCATTTCCTTCTCCTTCTAGGACTCTCATTGCCTTGCTTGCCTCTCCTTTGTCTTGCCTGGCAAAGGCACCACTTTTCTTGGCGTTACCTTTGAACCTCTCCTCTCCCTTGCCTTGCATTCCCTTGCTCACTCGTCCCCCACCTGGAATTCAATACCCCTCTTTTTGCGGCATTTCTTCATCTTGCCTTGCCCTGCCTGCTTCTCCTAGGACTCTCAAGGCTTTCACGTACCTCCAGCGTTTCAGGAGCATGTGAGAGGAAGCCCAAAAGAGGTCACGTGCAAGCACACCCATCTGTCCTGGCAGCTTGCTTCTGGCACCTATCCTTACATGTCTTGAATTTTGGACATAAAATTCACATTTCACCTTTGCGCTTCAGGACCAGAATGACAGTTCTTTTGTATACCAAGGAAAGCAGGTAATCCAAGTGTTTTAGGTGCAGATTAGAGATGGCCCATGTGAGATCAAGGCCAGACAGAGAAGTCTGTCCTAGCCCCTTTTGTGTACCAGCAGTCTTTGAATGTACCTCTCATTTGTCTTGCCTTGGTGACCCAAAAGTTTCCTTGCCTTGCCCTGCCTTGCCTCCCTAGCCTTGCACTCCCTCCAGTGCCTACGCCCACACTTGACCTGCCTACTGCTTTCCTCCAGGGAAACCTAGCCTTGCCTAGCCCCTCCTGTTTCTGCCTGGCCTTCCTATGCCCATCCTTGCCTAGAAGTTCTGGGCCTTCTCTCACCTACCACTCCATTTGCTTGCCCCTCATGGCTCCAGCCTTGTCAGCTTCTCCCTTGACTTGCCTACAATTGCGCCTACACTTGGTTTGCATTGCAAAGAGCGGTAGGCAAGGCAAAGCAAAGCAAGGAAGGTCTTTCTAGGTCTTGCCAGGCAAGGCACACATAAGCAAGCAAGCAAAACAAGAGTAGACTAGCCACAGCATCAAAGGCAAGGCAAGGCCAAGTGACTCTGAGTGCCTTTCCTTGGAAAGTAAAAGATATAGTGAAAATGTAATAGGGCAGGCGTTAAAGGTACTATGAGGAGGTATAGTCCAGCAAGATATTTATGTCGTAGACCCTTCTGTGCAGGAGCCATTGTTGGACATAGTACAGGACATGGCATACAGTTTGGCTTGGTAAGTTCCTGAAGGAGAATGGCAATGCTTTCTCATGGGAAGGAAAGCACGTAGCCCCAGAGTTGGAGGTGCAGATAAGAAGCTGTGTCGCGCAGCTCAAGGACGACAGCAGCTTCTTGTGCCAGCATATTTGGAAGCACTCCCTCAATTTGTACAGTCATTGAGTCAGTATCCATCTTTGGAAGGCTGTCTGCCTCTAGTAAGAGTGTTCTGACACCATTGTATGGGATCAGTCACTGGATGTTTTGGATTTTGGAGGAGGGGATGCCATTTCTCTTGAAATGAGCTTCTTGTTCTTCTCTTTGGCAAAGAAATTAAGTTTGGATGGGCACTTTGGGTGGTCTCAGTGAATTTAAAGGTTTTTCCCAAGAGGTTTCCCTGTGGGTTAGAGCTGTTGAACTGACAGTGGGAATCTAGACAGCAAGTTGTTGAGCTTTTTGTCCTTGTAGCTTTAGTGTGTGAGTAGTCCCTGTTGCCATGCTGCTTGGATCTTGACTCTGAGACTGAAAGCTTAGGAGCGTAGAGCTGAAAAGAAAAGTGCCAATAGCAGGGTGTGTGTTCATTGTTTGATGGGTGAAGCTGAAATTGTAGGCAGCAAAGAACTTTCTCTCTCCGCTGGCACATTTGTTGAGCGGATGTCTTTGAGTTTGTTACCGGACTCTGCGAGAGTGAAAATGTTTGTTAGGGCAGAGGATTTCGTGTTGCCCTTTGAGTGTGGTGCAAAAGTGTTTGCACACTTGGAGGGGGAAGATCAGCAAAGTCCTTTTTTTCCTGGCACAGTTAATTTGAGAGCAGGGACGTTTCCAACTCGGCTCTGTCCTTTGGAGCTGGCCTCGGTGCGTTTCCTTCCTTTGTTAGTCGACAGCGCCATCGTGTGGTTATTTTGATGAGCGCTGGCAGACGGTGCCAGGGTAAAAGCCAAGCTGTTTGCGGCTCCGGCCTCATTGGTGTAGGAGCAGCGCAGGGAAGAGCTCCGCTGGGGGTCCTGGCTCTTAGAGACTGAGAGAATGTGATCCTGTATGTAGCACAGAAGGAAGTGGAATTGTTTCATTGTGGGCTGTGCAGTTTATAAGCTGCAAATGAAAAGGCAATTGCAGCGCAGCCTCTTCTTTTCTGTGTGATCAGCTGCTCAACATGTAACTCGCACACACTGAACTGCATCCACCTCCCTGGAGATATAAAATGTGTATATCACTTTCCTCAAACTCTATGTATTACCTTGCACTCTAGCAGATCCCAAACCGCTTCAAAACGTCCAGCAGCTACTCAAAAAGAAAAAGTCCAACAAAAAGCTAGTGCTGGCCTTTAGAGTGCCTTTGCAGTCCGTAAAATAGACGAAATGCACTAGGGCTTTGAATGCGTCTTCCCAACTCTATAAATTCTCTCCAAGTGGCAAAGTCCATCATTACAGCAAAATTTTTCAGCTGGAGTTCTGACTGAGAGATGTGCCAGGACAGAAGGCATTTGCTGACCTACCCTTTTTCCCTGTGTAACTTGGTATTTGCAGTACAATTATTTTCAGTGTCGCTGTGTCCAAGCAGCTAGAGATTACACAGATAGAAGTGTCAAGAGAGATGCTGCTAAAGTACGCCCTTCTTATAGCAGCATTTAAATGGCACACGACGCCTTGCTGCTTTTTCTTTCCCAGAGAGACCTGCTGTCAATTTTTTCACTCTGGCTTCTTGATCAAAAATGTCCACTTGAAATGTCTTACAGAAATAGGCTCCAGGTGTAAAATCCAGTACGGGGCTACATTTTCTGCGTGCTCCACATAAGTCACATCAAACTCACTCATCAAACTTCACTCTCTCCTTCCATTCTCCACTGCCTCTACCATTGTGTTCTCTGGATCTCAGAGTCTAAAGGCAGGCGCAATAGTTTCCACTGAGGGGTTGGAAGAGGTGTACAAGCAGCACAAATAGCTTCTGCGCTGCGCAGGCCATTTCTCTGCATTTTAGAGTCTAAGGGAAAGTGTGATAAACTGAGACCCTTTTGTTCGACTAAACATGCAAATAGGATATCCTGTAATGTTATGTTCTGTAAAATCAAGATTTTTATTTACCCCTTACTTACTTACGATAGTTACTTACGTATGCATAGTAACTGATGCTTGTATAGCTACTGACGTTTATCATGTCCTTGCTAAGATTCCGTGCATTCCAAAAAATTACTGAGCTAAGCCTTTACAGAGAACAGTGAAGAAAGGTTAAAAGAAGATTAGGTAAAGACCGCACGATCGGATCCCTAGACCGATGAAGGCGCATGCGTAGAAAGACCCGAGGAAGGACACCTCACAGGAGAGCCCGGAGAGCTGGACTGATTAAAAGGAGACACACGAAAAATGAAAGCACGGCCGCGGAAAAGCGGGATCGCTTCCCGGCTGTCCAGCGCTGTCTTTTGCTTATTGCTTGCTTGCTATAATTAATAAAACTTCCCTTTATTAAACTTTAACACTCTCTCGAGTGAATTTATAACAATTTGGTGCCGTGACTTGGATGCAATCTGTAGGACGGATCGGCACTTCCGGGGGGCGCCCCGCTCTATGGTTTAGCGGCCCTGGGGGGCCGGTTCCTGCCTCAATTGCACCGACAAACCTAAAATTAAAGCAATAAGCATAAGGGAGACCGGTCGACCTCTTAAATTCTGTGCACAGAGTCCGGACGAAGACACGGGACGTGGGACGCGTGAGTATAACGGGGATCCGTCTGGGCGGGGTCGGGATCCCGGAGTGTGGTGAGTGTGTGTCTGAGAAGGGAACCGGCAGCTGGATTCCCCGAGCGAGAGCGGTACGAACGAGGGGAGGCGAAAGGAATTGTGTGATTGAAGGCACTCTGGAAGAATGGGACAGGGGAAGAGCAAGCCTCCTGTACCTGTTAAACTCCCACCGATACCTAAAGATAGTCCGTTGAGTTTTATACTAGATAATTGGAAACATTTCCCGGGGACAGAAAATAAAGATAGGGCAAAAATGATTTTGTGTAGTAATTATTGTGTAGTAATATAGAGAGGAAAAGAAATTTCAAAGAATGTATTTTGGCCTATATTTGGATCAACCGAAGAGTGGGTTAAACAAAAATTAAATTCCTGGGAACAAAGGATCCCCTTTAACCCAGAGGAAATGCTTATGCAAAGACCTGAGTAGAAAATCCACTAGGATTTTGATCTACTAAGATCCACTAGGACCAAGAAGTATTTAAATCTTCCTACCTTTGGTAGTTCTGTGAAGTCAATTTGAATATTTGCAAAGGGTCTTTTGCTAAGGGTCTCCCTCCATAAGGTAATTTTCAGAGATTTTTCCTATTTGTTTTTAAACATAGGAGGCAGCTTCTAGTAATTTGCTTAGCTA
The DNA here is from genome assembly GCF_030490865.1 of Poecile atricapillus. Lineage (NCBI taxonomy): Eukaryota > Metazoa > Chordata > Aves > Passeriformes > Paridae > Poecile > Poecile atricapillus. Next base: position 70,466,579 of record NC_081288.1, read on the forward strand.
AGTTTCGAATACCTGTGCTCATATACTTTGCTGCAAAATAATCTATTAACCCTTGTGCTCCCCAATGTGTTCTTTGATGTATTTTTCTAATATTCTTTGAGCTATGGCTTTTGGTAGTACTTCCCGGCCATCTGAGAGAGGCTATCTCCCCTCTGAGTTTTCTATTGCTCCTGTCTCTGAGAGTTTTGGCTTTTCTTCCTCAGTAAGTCTACTTCTTAAGTCACTATTCTTATGTTCTAAAGTTTCTTCCTGTCCCTCCCTTTTTTTTTCTTTTAAGACCATTGTTTGTAATGCCGCCTGTTTTGCCTCCTAATCAGCAGCATTATTTCCTCTACTCCTCAAGTCTATTCCCTTCTGGTGTCCTTTCAAATAAAACACTGCTAACCTCTTGGGCCTTCTCAGGGCCTTTAATACTGCAATTATAAGTTTTTGATGAACCAAATCTTTCCCTTGAGAGTTTATTAAACCTCTTTCTTCCCACAGTTTACCAAACATATGCACCACCCCATAACTATATCTGGAATCTGTATATATTGTCCCCTCCTTTCCTTCTAGTGATTTCAATGCCCTTAATGCTGCATACAATTCACAGGCTTGGGCTGACCAAGATTTGTCTAATGGACCTGATTCTAAAACTTGAATATCAGGTCCTCTTATTATAGCATAGCCTGTTTTCCTCTTTCCTTCTATCACTCTGGAGGACCCATCCACAAACAGCTTTTCTCCGCTTTCTAATACCTCTTCTTCCAGATCAGGTCTAATTTTGGTTTGTTCCTCAATTGTAGTTATACAGTCATGTGTCAAAGATTTACTTTCAGGTTCTCCATACAAAAGGCAGCCGGGTTTTGTACAGTTGTGGTTTTTAATATTAAGTTTAGGGCTTCAGTTGGAATTCCTTCATGTTTTAAAAGTCTAGCATCTGAAATCCATTTTTCCGCTTTTTGTTGTAGCACACCCCGAATGTTATGAGGGGACATTATCTTCAAATTGCTATTAAAGGTGATTTTGCTAGCTTCTTCTACCAGTAAGGTACATCCTGCTACTACTTGTAAACAGGCTAGCCAGCTTTTACTCACAAGGTCTAAGATCTTTGATAAATACCCTATTAGCTTCTTCCTCCCTGCCCACTCCTGAGTTAGGACTCCAGAGGCGACCCTATTTTCTACATTTACAAACAAGTAAAAGGGTCTCTTTAAATCTGAGAGACTCAAGACAGGAGCATGAATTAAACTTTCTTGTAGTTCCCGGAATTTTTCTGTATCTTCTAAACTCCATTTTATTACTCCCTCCTGTGTCAATTTTTGATATAAAAATTATACTTTACTACTATAGTTTTCAATCCACTGTCTACGATACCCTGTTAATCCCAAGATTTGACGTATCTGTCTTTTATTTTTAGGAATTAGTAGTGACAAAATTCCTTGTATTTTTTTCAGAGTCTATTTTTTCTCCCCTTTTCTAAAGTAATGGCCTAAATATTTTACTTCTTTTCCACAAATTGGAGCTTTGCCTTAGATACTTGCAATCCTTTTAAACCCAGGAAATTTAACGATTTAATACTCTCTCTCCTTACATCTTCCTCCTCTTTCCAGCTAAAAGCAAACCATCCACGTATTGTATCAGAGTCACTCCTGGGTCTGTCTGATAATCCTGTAGAATCTGTTCTAGTGCTTGTCCAGGCAAGTTGAGAGGTTTTGTAAATCCCTGGGGCAATAGTGTCCATCTCAATTGTTGTCTCCTCTCTGTGTCTGGATCTTCCCATTCAAATGTAAAATAATTTCGACTAGTCTCATCAAGAGATGAGACCAAGGCCCAAAATGTATCCTTTAAATCTATAACACTGTACTATAGACTGTCAGGTCCCAATTTGCTTAATGATGTATACGAATTTGCTATTACAGGGAACCGTGCCACTGTACGTTTATTAAATTCTTATTAATTTCTCTTAAATCTTGTACCAAACGATAAGTCCCATCTGGCTTCTTTACTAGCAGTATGAGTGTGTTAAAAAGTGACATACATGGTTCTAATAGTCCCTTATTTAACAATCTATCTATTTCTGGTTTCAACCCTCTTCGTCCCTCAAGTGACAAGAAATACTGTTTTATTCTAACTGAGATTTCTGAGTTTTTAATAGTGACCGAGAATGGAGTTATCTTCAACTGCCCTACACTCTCAAGTACAACCTGGAGAGTAAGCGCTGATAAGAAACTAGAAAGAAAATCCCTAACACCGAAGTGAAAAAAGCCGTACCAAGTGTTATTAACAACTGACTCTGTAGTTCGAACAGCTGAAAAGGAGTGGACACATGCCAGTCATATAAAGAGACCTGTGAACCCACAAAAGACTAATAACTGAGAAGTGGTTAGCCCGGCTGGGAACCTGAGACTTAAGGTATCCCGAACAAAGTAACATCCAAGGACTATTAACCGGCTTAAAAACTTATAAATAGTAAATTTCATAAAGATTTTTATATAGAATATAAAATACCCCCATCTAGTAGTAAAGAAATATATAATAGAAGTGTTAAAATAAGCTGTACTTTATGTCAGAATTGTTATCTTTTTGTTTGTTTTAAATGTATAATATGTAAAGAACATTAGTAGACCCACTGTCATAGAGGCTACCCACTAAGAAAGGTGTGTAGATCCTGCTACACTGCCCAGAGAAAACTCACGGATTCGCCCTTAATAACTAAAATAAGAGCAAAAAAAAAAAAATTTTTGAGACAAAATCAGAGGAGTGGTGGACTATTTATGCCAGAGGAGTTAACCCCTTGTATTATTACCATCCAAACGAACCTGCACCTTTTATAGTAAATATAGTAGCTGGGTTGTGCAGACAGTGTCTCCAGGAATTGAGGTGTAATACCCCTTTAGTAAAGCATAAAAGTTGAGAAAAATACATAAAAATAATTAATAAGAGAAGGAGTAATTTCCCTCCCGAAGAATACTCTTGCTGCCGAGAAGATGGTACACCCCGTGTCCCGTAGCAACCAGGTCGACGATGGGAGAGGCAGAGGAGTAATAAACTGTGGAAGGAAACACTCCAATATATATGGGACCAAAAGGTCATAGACCTGGAAATGCCACAAGAATGGAAATGATACAACCCAGCGAAATAATTTTTGGAAAATCAAAACTAACACTATACAAAAGAAAAGCCTCTATTATAGCAGGGGAAGCTAATGCTCATTAAAGAAGTTAATAACATTTACAATCTTAATTAGCACATTTGACATTTGTATAGGTAAGACTCACGAACCCTTTAATTGGTCTATAATTCGATGGGAAGACCAAGCTATTATCCAATCACAGATCACTTCTGGAGACCCTAGCTTTCAAGTTACACTAGATTCTCTTATTAAATGGAAGAGTACTAGCAATATCCCGCTCGGGCGAGTACTATATATGTACCCAGCTTCTAATCCAAGCAGAGGATATTGTAATTATCCTGGGGAATTTTACTGTAGATATTAGAACTGTGAAACAATTTCCATGGGGTGGAAAGTACAAAACCCAGATAAGTATCTAAAGGTTGAACAAGGTCCACATAGATGTATAAAGCCCTGGATAGGCCCCTCAGGGGAAGTAACATATACTGGGACTTGTAAATTTCATTACATCAATATTACACAGTCCCAAATCCCTGGGTGGTTACTGAGACGAACCTGGAGTCTCAGAGTATGGAAACCCGGAAAAGATCGGGGAGTGCACATTCTTATAAAGAAAGAAATGGTTCCACATGATTCGGGATCTGTTGGACCAAATCCAGTGGTGTGGGGAGTAATAGATCCCAAAGTAAGAGATCAGAGTAACTATTCAGAAAAATTAGAAAATAGCACACAAGTAACAACTACAGTAGAAACACCCCAAGAATATGGAAATTAAGTTCTTTGGAAAATATTGCAAGCTACCTTTAAAGTATTAAATGATACACACCCAAATTTAACTAGAGAATGTTGGTTATGCTATAACATTAACCCACCCTTTTATGAGGCCATAGGCTCCATAGCAGAACCAAAAAGAGTAAATGGCACTAATCCTGCTGCCTGTTTATGGAAATTGGGAAGGAAAAACACTCCAGGAATAACATTATCTAGAGTCACTGGAAAAGGGAAATGTGTGGGAAATGTGCCCCCAGATAAGAAACACTTATGTCAGACAAAAATACAGATTAATGACCCTTGCAAGCCAGCTCAGTAGCTGATTCCAGCACCTAATACTAAATGGGTTTGTAACACTTTAGGAGTAACCCCATGTGTCTCTGTAACAGCCTTTAATGAAACCTATGAATTTTATATACAAGTTATAATAGTTCCCCGAATTATTTATCATTCTGAAGAATATATGTATACACAATACCAAAACTCAGAACACCATTTGGTGAAACGAGAACCCCTCACAGTATTAACAATAGCCGTATTACTAAGCATAAGAGGAGCTGGATTAGGAACAGGTGTAGCATCCTTAGTTAATCAACACCAGGGGCTTAAAGAGCTTAAAATTTCAGTAGATGAAAATTTAAGAAGAATTGATAAATCCATAAAAGACCTCACAGACTCCCTAGACTCACTAGTTGAAGTAGTCTTGCAAAATAGAAGAGGATTAAACTTATTATTTTTACAACAAGGGGGCCTGTGTACTACACTTAAAGAAGAGTGTTGTGTATATGTAAATAAAAGCGAGATAGTAAGAGAAACCATGGCCAAATCACAAAAAGAACTGAAAAAGAGAAAGAAAGAACAAATGCAACAGAGTTGGTACGAATCCTAGTTTAATTATTCTCCCTAGCAAACAACTTTACTATCTACTACAGCAGGACCACTAATTTTACTAATTTTAAGTCTTACTTTTAGCCCTTGCACTCTTAATAAAGTTATTAACATTGTAAAAAGCAAGTTAGAAGTAGCTCACCTTATGAAACCTTAAATGAGGCAAAAACCAAAGATTATTTAGAACTAAGTAAAAAAAGAATTGCAAAGATTTAGCGAAAAAAAGTAGGGAATAGAAAAAGGGGGGATTGTGATAAACAGAGACCCTTTTGTTCGACTAAACATGCAGATAGGATATCCTGTAATGTTATGTTCTGTAAAATCAAGATTTTTATTTACCCCTTACTTACTTACGATAGTTACTTACGTATGCATAGTAACTGATGCTTGTTTAGCTACTGACGTTTATCATGTCCTTGCTAAGATTCCTTACATTCCAAAAAATTACTGAGCTAAGCCTTTACAGAGAACAGTGAAGAAAGGTTAAAAGAAGATAAGGTAAAGACCGAACAATCGGACCCCTAGACCGATGAAGGCGCATGCGTAGAAAGACCCGAGGAAGGACACCTCACAGGAGAGCCTGGAGAGCTGGACTGATTAAAAGGAGACACACAAAAAACGAAAGCACGGCCGCGGAAAAGCAGGATCGCTTCCCGGCTGTCCAGCGCTGTCTTTTGCTTATTGCTTGCTTGCTATAATTAATAAAACTTCCCTTTATAAAACTTTAACACTCTCTCGAGTGAATTTATAACAATTTGGTGCCGTGACTTGGATGCAATCTGTAGGACGGATCGGCACTTCCGGGGGGCGCCCCGCTCTATGGTTTAGCGGCCCTGGGGGGCCGGTTCCTGCCTCAATTGCACCGACAAACCTAAAATTAAAGCACAATAGTTTCCACTGAGGGGTTGGAAGAGGTGTACAAGCAGCACAAATAGCTTCTGCGCTGCACAGGCCATTTCTCTGCATTTTAGAGTCTAAGGGAAAGTGCTAGTGTTCCTGCGGAGAGCTGCAACAGCTGCAGAATATGTGTTGTCTTGGCACATGTTTGCAATCCACCATGATGGATCCTTAGTGAAACCAAACTGTGGTTCTGCTTCAAACATCTCACCCTGCTTGGCCACAAAGCTTTCGCTGACATGTCCCATTGCCTTTTTATTGCTGCGTTTCATTTTCAGAGTTTGTACGGAATCATTGCACTTTGCTTCTAAGCTGAACGTCGATACTGCTGGAGTCTCATATGTCCATTTTCTTCTCACACAAAAAAACTGCTTCCTTTAAAACATGCTGATGCGACCTGCTTTCTTGCTCAGCTGTAATTTTAGGGGTGTTCTCTGTCCCGCTTACAGTCTGAATCTAAACTAAGAAGTTTATGGGACACAGATGTGCCAAGACAAATAGTTTGCTTGGACCTTGCCACGTGTATTCAAAAGCATCCTTTCACTCCACCATCAAGTCTCTGCTTTACATCCTGCAAACTTCACACACACATACATACATACATACTGGAATGAGGCACTTTCTTTCTTTCTTTCTTTCTCAGCTACACTCACCTATCCCCCACGCTAACTTCTTTACCGCTTTTCTCTTGGCCTTGCTATGCATACTTTTCCTCTTAAGACACCCATTGTCTGGCCTACCCCTTCCCTACATTGCCTTGCCTTTCCTTTCCTATCCAACCTTGCATTTCTTTGTCATTCCTGGCCATTGTTTTCCTCTTCCTTCCTGACCCATCCATGTCTTTCCCTTGCCCTTCCTACCAGTCCAGTGCCTTGCACCACCCATCCCCCTTGCCACTTTGTCCAGTTTCCCTTCCCCTTTGTCCAGCTCCAATCTTTCATTTCCTTCTCCTTCTAGGACTCTCATTGCCTTGCTTGCCTCTCCTTTGTCTTGCCTGGCAAAGCCACCACTTTTCTTGGCGTTACCTTTGAACCTCTCCTCTCCCTTGCCTTGCATTCCCTTGCTCACTCGTCCCCCACCTGGAATTCAATACCCCTCTTTTTGCGGCATTTCTTCATCTTGCCTTGCCCTGCCTGCTTCTCCTAGGACTCTCAAGGCTTTCACGTACCTCCAGCGTTTCAGGAGCATGTGAGAGGAAGCCCAAAAGAGGTCACGTGCAAGCACACCCATCTGTCCTGGCAGCTTGCTTCTGGCACCTATCCTTACATGTCTTGAATTTTGGACATAAAATTCACATTTCACCTTTGCGCTTCAGGACCAGAATGACAGTTCTTTTGTATACCAAGGAAAGCAGGTAATCCAAGTGTATTAGGTGCAGATTAGAGATGGCCCATGTGAGATCAAGGCCAGACAGAGAAGTCTGTCCTAGCCTCTTTTGTGTACCAGCAGTCTTTGAATGTACCTCTCATTTGTCTTGCCTTGGTGACCCAAAAGTTTCCTTGCCTTGCCCTGCCTTGCCTCCCTAGCCTTGCACTCCCTCCAGTGCCTACGCCCACACTTGACCTGCCTACTGCTTTCCTCCAGGGAAACCTAGCCTTGCCTAGCCCCTCCTGTTTCTGCCTGGCCTTCCTATGCCCATCCTTGCCTAGAAGTTCTGGGCCTTCTCTCACCTACCACTCCATTTGCTTGCCCCTCATGGCTCCAGCCTTGTCAGCTTCTCCCTTGACTTGCCTACAATTGCGCCTACACTTGGTTTGCATTGCAAAGAGCGGTAGGCAAGGCAAAGCAAAGCAAGGAAGGTCTTTCAAGGTCTTGCCAGGCAAGGCACACATAAGCAAGCAAGCAAAACAAGAGTAGACTAGCCACAGCATCAAAGGCAAGGCAAGGCCAAGTGACTCTGAGTGCCTTTCCTTGGCAAGTAAAAGATATAGTGACAATGTAATAGGGCAGGCGTTAAAGGTACCATGAGGAGGTATAGTCCAGCAAGATATTTGTCGTAGACCCTTCTGTGCAGGAGCCATTGTTGGTCATAGTACAGGACATGGCATACAGCTTGGCTTGGTAAGTTCCTGAAGGAGAATGGCAATGCTTTCTCATGGGAAGGAAAGCACGCAGCCCCAGAGTTGGAGGTGCAGATAAGAAGCTGTGTCGCGCAGCTCAAGGACGACAGCAGCTTCTTGTGCCGGCATATTTGGAAGCACTCCCTCAATTTGTACTGTCATTGAGTCAGTATCCATCTTTGGAAGGCTGTCTGCCTCTAGTAAGAGTGTTCTGACACCATTGTATGGGATCAGTCACTGGATGTTTTGGATTTTGGAGGAGGGGATGCCCTTTCTCTTGAAATGAGCTTCTTGTTCTTCTCTTTGGCAAAGAAATTAAGTTTGGATGGGCACTTTGGGTGGTCTCAGTGAATTTAAAGGTTTTTCCCAAGAGGTTTCCCTGTGGGTTAGAGCTGTTGAACTGACAGTGGGAATCTAGACAGCAAGTTGTTGAGCTTTTTGTCCTTGTAGCTTTAGTGTGTGAGTAGTCCCTGTTGCCGTGCTGCTTGGATCTTGACTCTGAGACTGAAAGCTTAGGAGCGTAGAGCTGAAAAGAAAAGTGCCAATAGCAGGGTGTGTGTTCATTGTTTGATGGGTGAAGCTGAAATTGTAGGCAGCAAAGAACTTTCTCTCTCTGCTGGCACATTTGTTGAGCGGATGTCTTTGAGTTTGTTACCGGACTCTGCGAGAGTGAAAATGTTTGTTAGGGCAGAGGATTTTGTGTTGCCCTTTGAGTGTGGTGCAAAAGTGTTTGCACACTTGGAGGGGGAAGATCAGCAAAGTCTTTTTTTCCTGGCACAGTTAATTTGAGAGCAGGGACGTTTCCAACTCGGCTCTGTCCTTTGGAGCTGGCCTCGGTGCGTTTCCTTCTTTTGTTAGTGGACAGCGCCATCGTGTGGTTTTTTTGATGAGCGCTGGCAGACGGTGCCAGGGAAAAAGCCAAGCTGTTTGCGGCTCCGGCCTCATTGGTGTAGGAACAGCGCAGGGAAGAGCTCCGCTGGGGGTCCAGGCTCTTAGAGACGGAGAGAATGTGATCCTGTATGTAGCACAGAAGGAAGTGGAATTGTTTCATTGTGGGCTGTGCAGTTTATAAGCTGCAAATGAAAAGGCAATTGCAGCGCAGCCTCTTCTTTTCTGTGTGATCAGCTGCTCAACATGTAACTCGCACACACTGAACTGCATCCACCTCCCTGGAGATATAAAATGTGTATATCACTTTCCTCAAACTCTATGTATTACCTTGCACTCTAGCAGATCCCAAACCGCTTCAAAACGCCCAGCAGCTACTCAAAAAGAAAAAGTCCAACAAAAAGCTAGTGCTGGCCTTTAGTGTGCCTTTGCAGTCCGTAAAATAGACGAAAGGCACTAGGGCTTTGAATGCTTCTTCCCAACTATATAAATTCTCTCCAAGTGGCAAAGTCCATCATTACAGCAAAATTTTTCAGCTGGAGTTCTGACTGAGAGATGTGCCAGGACAGAAGGCATTTGCTGACCTACCCTTTTTCCCTGTGTAACTTGGTATTTGCAGTACAATTATTTTCAGTGTCGCTGTGTCCAAGCAGCTAGAGATTACACAGATAGAAGTGTCAAGAGAGATGCTGCTAAAGTACGCCCTTCTTATAGCAGCATTTAAATGGCACACGACGCCTTGCTGCTTTTTCTTTCCCAGAGAGACCTGCTGTCAATTTTTTCACTCTGGCTTCTTGATCAAAAATGTCCATCTGAAATGTCTTACAGAAATAGGCTCCAGGTGTAAAAACCAGTACGGGGCTACATTTTCTGCGTGCTCCACATAAGTCACATCAAACTCACTCATCAAACTTCACTCTCTCCTTCCATTCTCCACTGCCTCTACCATTGTGTTCTCTGGATCTCAGAGTCTAAAGGCAGGCACAATAGTTTCCACTGAGGGGTTGGAAGAGGTGTACAAGCAGCACAAATAGCTTCTGCGCTGCGCAGGCCATTTCTCTGCATTTTAGAGCCTAAGGGAAAGCGCTAGTGTTCCTGCGGAGAGCTGCAACAGCTGCAGAATATGTGTTGTCTTGGCACATGTTTGCAATCCACCATGATGGATCCTTAGTGAAACCAAACTGTGGTTCTGCTTCAAACATCTCACCCTGCTTGGCCACAAAGCTTTCGCTGACATGTCCCATTGCCTTTTTATTGCTGCGTTTCATTTTCAGAGTTTGTACGGAATCATTGCACTTTGCTTCTAAGCTGAACGTCGATACTGCTGGAGTCTCATATGTCCATTTTCTTCTCACACAAAAAAACTGCTTCCTTTAAAACATGCTGATGCGACCTGCTTTCTTGCTCAGCTGTAATTTTAGGGGTGTTCTCTGTGCCGCTTACAGTCTGAATCTAAACTAAGAAGTTTATGGGACACAGATGTGCCAAGACAAATAGTTTGCTTGGACCTTGCCACGTGTATTCAAAAGCATCCTTTCACTCCACCATCAAGTCTCTGCTTTACATCCTGCAAACTTCACACACACATACATACATACATACATACTGGAATGAGGCACTTTCTTTCTTTCTTTCTTTCTTTCTCAGCTACACTCACCTATCCCCCACGCTAACTTCTTTACCGCTTTTCTCTTGGCCTTGCTATGCATACTTTTCCTCTTAAGACACCCATTGTCTGGCCTACCCCTTCCCTACATTGCCTTGCCTTTCCTTTCCTATCCAACCTTGCATTTCTTTGTCATTCCTGGCCATTGTTTTCCTCTTCCTTCCTGACCCATCCATGTCTTTCCCTTGCCCTTCCTACCAGTCCAGTGCCTTGCACCACCCATCCCCCTTGCCACTTTGTCCGGTTTCCCTTCACCATTGTCCAGCTCCAATCTTTCATTTCCTTCTCCTTCTAGGACTCTCATTGCCTTGCTTGCCTCTCCTTTGTCTTGCCTGGCAAAGGCACCACTTTTCTTGGCGTTACCTTTGAACCTCTCCTCTCCCTTGCCTTGCATTCCCTTGCTCACTCGTCCCCCACCTGGAATTCAATACCCCTCTTTTTGCGGCATTTCTTCATCTTGCCTTGCCCTGCCTGCTTCTCCTAGGACTCTCAAGGCTTTCACGTACCTCCAGCGTTTCAGGAGCATGTGAGAGGAAGCCCAAAAAAGGTCACGTGCAAGCACACCCATCTGTCCTGGCAGCTTGCTTCTGGCACCTATCCTTACATGTCTTGAATTTTGGACATAAAATTCACATTTCACCTTTGCGCTTCAGGACCAGAATGACAGTTCTTTTGTATACCAAGGAAAGCAGGTAATCCAAGTGTTTTAGGTGCAGATTAGAGATGGCCCATGTGAGATCAAGGCCAGCCAGAGAAGTCTGTCCTAGCCCCTTTTGTGTACCAGCAGTCTTTGAATGTACCTCTCATTTGTCTTGCCTTGGTGACCCAAAAGTTTCCTTGCCTTGCCCTGCCTTGCCTCCCTAGCCTTGCACTCCCTCCAGTGCCTACACCCACACTTGACCTGCCTACTGCTTTCCTCCAGGGAAACCTAGCCTTGCCTAGCCCTTCCTGTTTCTGCCTGGCCTTCCTATGCCCATCCTTGCCTAGAAGTTCTGGGCCTTCTCTCACCTACCACTCCATTTGCTTGCCCCTCATGGCTCCAGCCTTGTCAGCTTCTCCCTTGACTTGCCTACAATTGCGCCTACACTTGGTTTGCATTGCAAAGAGCGGTAGGCAAGGCAAAGCAAAGCAAGGAAGGTCTTTCTAGGTCTTGCCAGGCAAGGCACACATAAGCAAGCAAGCAAAACAAGAGTAGACTAGCCACAGCATCAAAGGCAAGGCAAGGCCAAGTGACTCTGAGTGCCTTTCCTTGGAAAGTAAAAGATATAGTGAAAATGTAATAGGGCAGGCGTTAAAGGTACCATGAGGAGGTATAGTCCAGCAAGATATTTATGTCGTAGACCCTTCTGTGCAGGAGCCATTGTTGGACATAGTACAGGACATGGCATACAGTTTGGCTTGGTAAGTTCCTGAAGGAGAATGGCAATGCTTTCTCATGGGAAGGAAAGCACGTAGCCCCAGAGTTGGAGGTGCAGATAAGAAGCTGTGTCGCGCAGCTCAAGGACGACAGCAGCTTCTTGTGCCAGCATATTTGGAAGCACTCCCTCAATTTGTACAGTCATTGAGTCAGTATCCATCTTTGGAAGGCTGTCTGCCTCTAGTAAGAGTGTTCTGACACCATTGTATGGGATCAGTCACTGGATGTTTTGGATTTTGGAGGAGGGGATGCCATTTCTCTTGAAATGAGCTTCTTGTTCTTCTCTTTGGCAAAGAAATTAAGTTTGGATGGGCACTTTGGGTGGTCTCAGTGAATTTAAAGGTTTTTCCCAAGAGGTTTCCCTGTGGGTTAGAGCTGTTGAACTGACAGTGGGAATCTAGACACCAAGTTGTTGAGCTTTTTGTCCTTGTAGCTTTAGTGTGTGAGTAGTCCCTGTTGCCGTGCTGCTTGGATCTTGACTCTGAGACTGAAAGCTTAAGAGCGCAGAGCTGAAAAGAAAAGTGCCAATAGCAGGGTGTGTGTTCATTGTTTGATGGGTGAAGCTGAAATTGTAGGCAGCAAAGAACTTTCTCTCTCTGCTGGCACATTTGTTGAGCGGATGTCTTTGAGTTTGTTACCGGACTCTGCGAGAGTGAAAATGTTTGTTAGGGCAGAGGATTTTGTGTTGCCCTTTGAGTGTGGTGCAAAAGTGTTTGCACACTTGGAGGGGGAAGATCAGCAAAGTCTTTTTTTCCTGGCACAGTTAATTTGAGAGCAGGGACGTTTCCAACTCGGCTCTGTCCTTTGGAGCTGGCCTCGGTGCGTTTCCTTCTTTTGTTAGTCGACAGCGCCATCGTGTGGTTTTTTTGATGAGCGCTGGCAGACGGTGCCAGGGAAAAAGCCAAGCTGTTTGCGGCTCCGGCCTCATTGGTGTAGGAACAGCGCAGGGAAGAGCTCCGCTGGGGGTCCAGGCTCTTAGAGACGGAGAGAATGTGATCCTGTATGTAGCACAGAAGGAAGTGGAATTGTTTCATTGTGGGCTGTGCAGTTTATAAGCTGCAAATGAAAAGGCAATTGCAGCGCAGCCTCTTCTTTTCTGTGTGATCAGCTGCTCAACATGTAACTCGCACACACTGAACTGCATCCACCTCCCTGGAGATATAAAATGTGTATATCACTTTCCTCAAACTCTATGTATTACCTTGCACTCTAGCAGATCCCAAACCGCTTCAAAACGTCCAGCAGCTACTCAAAAAGAAAAAGTCCAACAAAAAGCTAGTGCTGGCCTTTAGAGTGCCCTTGCAGTCCGTAAAATAGACGAAATGCACTAGGGCTTTGAATGCTTCTTCCCAACTATATAAATTCTCTCCAAGTGGCAAAGTCCATCATTACAGCAAAATTTTTCAGCTGGAGTTCTGACTGAGAGATGTGCCAGGACAGAAGGCATTTGCTGAACTACCCTTTTTCCCTGTGTAACTTGGTATTTGCAGTACAATTATTTTCAGTGTCGCTGTGTCCAAGCAGCTAGAGATTACACAGATAGAAGTGTCAAGAGAGATGCTGCTAAAGTACGCCCTTCTTATAGCAGCATTTAAATGGCACACGACGCCTTGCTGCTTTTTCTTTCCCAGAGAGACCTGCTGTCAATTTTTTCACTCTGGCTTCTTGATCAAAAATGTCCATCTGAAATGTCTTACAGAAATAGGCTCCAGGTGTAAAAACCAGTACGGGGCTACATTTTCTGCGTGCTCCACATAAGTCACATCAAACTCACTCATCAAACTTCACTCTCTCCTTCCATTCTCCACTGCCTCTACCATTGTGTTCTCTGGATCTCAGAGTCTAAAGGCAGGCACAATAGTTTCCACTGAGGGGTTGGAAGAGGTGTACAAGCAGCACAAATAGCTTCTGCGCTGCGCAGGCCATTTCTCTGCATTTTAGAGCCTAAGGGAAAGCGCTAGTGTTCCTGCGGAGAGCTGCAACAGCTGCAGAATATGTGTTGTCTTGGCACATGTTTGCAATCCACCATGATGGATCCTTAGTGAAACCAAACTGTGGTTCTGCTTCAAACATCTCACCCTGCTTGGCCACAAAGCTTTCGCTGACATGTCCCATTGCCTTTTTATTGCTGCGTTTCATTTTCAGAGTTTGTACGGAATCATTGCACTTTGCTTCTAAGCTGAACGTCGATACTGCTGGAGTCTCATATGTCCATTTTCTTCTCACACAAAAAAACTGCTTCCTTTAAAACATGCTGATGCGACCTGCTTTCTTGCTCAGCTGTAATTTTAGGGGTGTTCTCTGTGCCGCTTACAGTCTGAATCTAAACTAAGAAGTTTATGGGACACAGATGTGCCAAGACAAATAGTTTGCTTGGACCTTGCCACGTGTATTCAAAAGCATCCTTTCACTCCACCATCAAGTCTCTGCTTTACATCCTGCAAACTTCACACACACATACATACATACATACATACTGGAATGAGGCACTTTCTTTCTTTCTTTCTTTCTTTCTCAGCTACACTCACCTATCCCCCACGCTAACTTCTTTACCGCTTTTCTCTTGGCCTTGCTATGCATACTTTTCCTCTTAAGACACCCATTGTCTGGCCTACCCCTTCCCTACATTGCCTTGCCTTTCCTTTCCTATCCAACCTTGCATTTCTTTGTCATTCCTGGCCATTGTTTTCCTCTTCCTTCCTGACCCATCCATGTCTTTCCCTTGCCCTTCCTACCAGTCCAGTGCCTTGCACCACCCATCCCCCTTGCCACTTTGTCCGGTTTCCCTTCACCATTGTCCAGCTCCAATCTTTCATTTCCTTCTCCTTCTAGGACTCTCATTGCCTTGCTTGCCTCTCCTTTGTCTTGCCTGGCAAAGGCACCACTTTTCTTGGCGTTACCTTTGAACCTCTCCTCTCCCTTGCCTTGCATTCCCTTGCTCACTCGTCCCCCACCTGGAATTCAATACCCCTCTTTTTGCGGCATTTCTTCATCTTGCCTTGCCCTGCCTGCTTCTCCTAGGACTCTCAAGGCTTTCACGTACCTCCAGCGTTTCAGGAGCATGTGAGAGGAAGCCCAAAAAAGGTCACGTGCAAGCACACCCATCTGTCCTGGCAGCTTGCTTCTGGCACCTATCCTTACATGTCTTGAATTTTGGACATAAAATTCACATTTCACCTTTGCGCTTCAGGACCAGAATGACAGTTCTTTTGTATACCAAGGAAAGCAGGTAATCCAAGTGTTTTAGGTGCAGATTAGAGATGGCCCATGTGAGATCAAGGCCAGCCAGAGAAGTCTGTCCTAGCCCCTTTTGTGTACCAGCAGTCTTTGAATGTACCTCTCATTTGTCTTGCCTTGGTGACCCAAAAGTTTCCTTGCCTTGCCCTGCCTTGCCTCCCTAGCCTTGCACTCCCTCCAGTGCCTACACCCACACTTGACCTGCCTACTGCTTTCCTCCAGGGAAACCTAGCCTTGCCTAGCCCTTCCTGTTTCTGCCTGGCCTTCCTATGCCCATCCTTGCCTAGAAGTTCTGGGCCTTCTCTCACCTACCACTCCATTTGCTTGCCCCTCATGGCTCCAGCCTTGTCAGCTTCTCCCTTGACTTGCCTACAATTGCGCCTACACTTGGTTTGCATTGCAAAGAGCGGTAGGCAAGGCAAAGCAAAGCAAGGAAGGTCTTTCTAGGTCTTGCCAGGCAAGGCACACATAAGCAAGCAAGCAAAACAAGAGTAGACTAGCCACAGCATCAAAGGCAAGGCAAGGCCAAGTGACTCTGAGTGCCTTTCCTTGGAAAGTAAAAGATATAGTGAAAATGTAATAGGGCAGGCGTTAAAGGTACCATGAGGAGGTATAGTCCAGCAAGATATTTATGTCGTAGACCCTTCTGTGCAGGAGCCATTGTTGGACATAGTACAGGACATGGCATACAGTTTGGCTTGGTAAGTTCCTGAAGGAGAATGGCAATGCTTTCTCATGGGAAGGAAAGCACGTAGCCCCAGAGTTGGAGGTGCAGATAAGAAGCTGTGTCGCGCAGCTCAAGGACGACAGCAGCTTCTTGTGCCAGCATATTTGGAAGCACTCCCTCAATTTGTACAGTCATTGAGTCAGTATCCATCTTTGGAAGGCTGTCTGCCTCTAGTAAGAGTGTTCTGACACCATTGTATGGGATCAGTCACTGGATGTTTTGGATTTTGGAGGAGGGGATGCCATTTCTCTTGAAATGAGCTTCTTGTTCTTCTCTTTGGCAAAGAAATTAAGTTTGGATGGGCACTTTGGGTGGTCTCAGTGAATTTAAAGGTTTTTCCCAAGAGGTTTCCCTGTGGGTTAGAGCTGTTGAACTGACAGTGGGAATCTAGACACCAAGTTGTTGAGCTTTTTGTCCTTGTAGCTTTAGTGTGTGAGTAGTCCCTGTTGCCGTGCTGCTTGGATCTTGACTCTGAGACTGAAAGCTTAAGAGCGCAGAGCTGAAAAGAAAAGTGCCAATAGCAGGGTGTGTGTTCATTGTTTGATGGGTGAAGCTGAAATTGTAGGCAGCAAAGAACTTTCTCTCTCTGCTGGCACATTTGTTGAGCGGATGTCTTTGAGTTTGTTACCGGACTCTGCGAGAGTGAAAATGTTTGTTAGGGCAGAGGATTTTGTGTTGCCCTTTGAGTGTGGTGCAAAAGTGTTTGCACACTTGGAGGGGGAAGATCAGCAAAGTCTTTTTTTCCTGGCACAGTTAATTTGAGAGCAGGGACGTTTCCAACTCGGCTCTGTCCTTTGGAGCTGGCCTCGGTGCGTTTCCTTCTTTTGTTAGTCGACAGCGCCATCGTGTGGTTTTTTTGATGAGCGCTGGCAGACGGTGCCAGGGAAAAAGCCAAGCTGTTTGCGGCTCCGGCCTCATTGGTGTAGGAACAGCGCAGGGAAGAGCTCCGCTGGGGGTCCAGGCTCTTAGAGACGGAGAGAATGTGATCCTGTATGTAGCACAGAAGGAAGTGGAATTGTTTCATTGTGGGCTGTGCAGTTTATAAGCTGCAAATGAAAAGGCAATTGCAGCGCAGCCTCTTCTTTTCTGTGTGATCAGCTGCTCAACATGTAACTCGCACACACTGAACTGCATCCACCTCCCTGGAGATATAAAATGTGTATATCACTTTCCTCAAACTCTATGTATTACCTTGCACTCTAGCAGATCCCAAACCGCTTCAAAACGTCCAGCAGCTACTCAAAAAGAAAAAGTCCAACAAAAAGCTAGTGCTGGCCTTTAGAGTGCCCTTGCAGTCCGTAAAATAGACGAAATGCACTAGGGCTTTGAATGCTTCTTCCCAACTATATAAATTCTCTCCAAGTGGCAAAGTCCATCATTACAGCAAAATTTTTCAGCTGGAGTTCTGACTGAGAGATGTGCCAGGACAGAAGGCATTTGCTGAACTACCCTTTTTCCCTGTGTAACTTGGTATTTGCAGTACAATTATTTTCAGTGTCGCTGTGTCCAAGCAGCTAGAGATTACACAGATAGAAGTGTCAAGAGAGATGCTGCTAAAGTACGCCCTTCTTATAGCAGCATTTAAATGGCACACGACGCCTTGCTGCTTTTTCTTTCCCAGAGAGACCTGCTGTCAATTTTTTCACTCTGGCTTCTTGATCAAAAATGTCCATCTGAAATGTCTTACAGAAATAGGCTCCAGGTGTAAAAACCAGTACGGGGCTACATTTTCTGCGTGCTCCACATAAGTCACATCAAACTCACTCATCAAACTTCACTCTCTCCTTCCATTCTCCACTGCCTCTACCATTGTGTTCTCTGGATCTCAGAGTCTAAAGGCAGGCACAATAGTTTCCACTGAGGGGTTGGAAGAGGTGTACAAGCAGCACAAATAGCTTCTGCGCTGCGCAGGCCATTTCTCTGCATTTTAGAGCCTAAGGGAAAGCGCTAGTGTTCCTGCGGAGAGCTGCAACAGCTGCAGAATATGTGTTGTCTTGGCACATGTTTGCAATCCACCATGATGGATCCTTAGTGAAACCAAACTGTGGTTCTGCTTCAAACATCTCACCCTGCTTGGCCACAAAGCTTTCGCTGACATGTCCCATTGCCTTTTTATTGCTGCGTTTCATTTTCAGAGTTTGTACGGAATCATTGCACTTTGCTTCTAAGCTGAACGTCGATACTGCTGGAGTCTCATATGTCCATTTTCTTCTCACACAAAAAAACTGCTTCCTTTAAAACATGCTGATGCGACCTGCTTTCTTGCTCAGCTGTAATTTTAGGGGTGTTCTCTGTCCCGCTTACAGTCTGAATCTAAACTAAGAAGTTTATGGGACACAGATGTGCCAAGACAAATACTTTGCTTGGACCTTGCCACGTGTATTCAAAAGCATCCTTTCACTCCACCATCAAGTCTCTGCTTTACATCCTGCAAACTTCACACACACATACATACATACATACTGGAATGAGGCACTTTCTTTCTTTCTTTCTTTCTTTCTTTCTCAGCTACACTCACCTATCCCCCACGCTAACTTCTTTACCGCTTTTCTCTTGGCCTTGCTATGCATACTTTTCCTCTTAAGACACCCATTGTCTGGCCTACCCCTTCCCTACATTGCCTTGCCTTTCCTTTCCTATCCAACCTTGCATTTCTTTGTCATTCCTGGCCATTGTTTTCCTCTTCCTTCCTGACCCATCCATGTCTTTCCCTTGCCCTTCCTACCAGTCCAGTGCCTTGCACCACCCATCCCCCTTGCCACTTTGTCCGGTTTCCCTTCACCTTTGTCCAGCTCCAATCTTTCATTTCCTTCTCCTTCTAGGACTCTCATTGCCTTGCTTGCCTCTCCTTTGTCTTGCCTGGCAAAACCACCACTTTTCTTGGCGTTACCTTTGAACCTCTCCTCTCCCTTGCCTTGCATTACCTTGCTCACTCGTCCCCCACCTGGAATTCAATACCCCTCTTTTTGCGGCATTTCTTCATCTTGCCTTGCCCTGCCTGCTTGTCCTAGGACTCTCAAGGCTTTCACGTACCTCCAGCGTTTCAGGAGCATGTGAGAGGAAGCCCAAAAGAGGTCACGTGCAAGCACACCCATCTGTCCTGGCAGCTTGCTTCTGGCACCTATCCTTACATGTCTTGAATTTTGGACATAAAATTCACATTTCACCTTTGCGCTTCAGGACCAGAATGACAGTTCTTTTGTATACCAAGGAAAGCAGGTAATCCAAGTGTATTAGGTGCAGATTAGAGATGGCCCATGTGAGATCAAGGCCAGACAGAGAAGTCTGTCCTAGCCCCTTTTGTGTACCAGCAGTCTTTGAATGTACCTCTCATTTGTCTTGCCTTGGTGACCCAAAAGTTTCCTTGCCTTGCCCTGCCTTGCCTCCCTAGCCTTGCACTCCCTCCAGTGCCTACGCCCACACTTGACCTGCCTACTGCTTTCCTCCAGGGAAACCTAGCCTTGCCTAGCCTTTGCTGTTTCTGCCTGGCCTTCCTATGCCCATCCTTGCCTAGAAGTTCTGGGCCTTCTCTCACCTACCACTCCATTTGCTTGCCCCTCATGGCTCCAGCCTTGTCAGCTTCTCCCTTGACTTGCCTACAATTGCGCCTACACTTGGTTTGCATTGCAAAGAGCGGTAGGCAAGGCAAAGCAAAGCAAGGAAGGTCTTTCAAGGTCTTGCCAGGCAAGGCACACATAAGCAAGCAAGCAAAACAAGAGTAGACTAGCCACAGCATCAAAGGCAAGGCAAGGCCAAGTGACTCTGAGTGCCTTTCCTTGGCAAGTAAAAGATATAGTGACAATGTAATAGGGCGGGCGTTAAAGGTACCATGAGGAGGTATAGTCCAGCAAGATATTTATGTCGTAGACCCTTCTGTGCAGGAGCCATTGTTGGACATAGTACAGGACATGGCATACAGTTTGGCTTGGTAAGTTCCTGAAGGAGAATGGCAATGCTTTCTCATGGGAAGGAAAGCACGTAGCCCCAGAGTTGGAGGTGCAGATAAGAAGCTGTGTCGCGCAGCTCAAGGACGACAGCAGCTTCTTGTGCCGGCATATTTGGAAGCACTCCCTCAATTTGTACAGTCATTGAGTCAGTATCCATCTTTGGAAGGCTGTCTGCCTCTAGTAAGAGTGTTCTGACACCATTGTATGGGATCAGTCACTGGATGTTTTGGATTTTGGAGGAGGGGATGCCATTTCTCTTGAAATGAGCTTCTTGTTCTTCTCTTTGGCAAAGAAATTAAGTTTGGATGGGCACTTTGGGTGGTCTCAGTGAATTTAAAGGTTTTTCCCAAGAGGTTTCCCTGTGGGTTAGAGCTGTTGAACTGACAGTGGGAATCTAGACACCAAGTGGTTGAACTTTTTGTCCTTGTAGCTTTAGTGTGTGAGTAGTCCCTGTTGCCATGCTGCTTGGATCTTGACTCTGAGACTGAAAGCTTAAGAGCGCAGAGCTGAAAAGAAAAGTGCCAATAGCAGGGTGTGTGTTCATTGTTTGATGGGTGAAGCTGAAATTGTAGGCAGCAAAGAACTTTCTCTCTCCGCTGGCACATTTGTTGAGCGGATGTCTTTGAGTTTGTTACCGGACTCTGCGAGAGTGAAAATGTTTGTTAGGGCAGAGGATTTCGTGTTGCCCTTTGAGTGTGGTGCAAAAGTGTTTGCACACTTGGAGGGGGAAGATCAGCAAAGTCTTTTTTTCCTGGCACAGTTAATTTGAGAGCAGGGACGTTTCCAACTCGGCTCTGTCCTTTGGAGCTGGCCTCGGTGCGTTTCCTTCTTTTGTTAGTCGACAGCGCCATCGTGTGGTTTTTTTGATGAGCGCTGGCAGACGGTGCCAGGGAAAAAGCCAAGCTGTTTGCGGCTCCAGCCTCATTGGTGTAGGAACAGCGCAGGGAAGAGCTCCGCTGGGGGTCCTGGCTCTTAGAGACGGAGAGAATGTGATCCTGTATGTAGCACAGAAGGAAGTGGAATTGTTTCATTGTGGGCTGTGCAGTTTATAAGCTGCAAATGAAAAGGCAATTGCAGCGCAGCCTCTTCTTTTCTGTGTGATCAGCTGCTCAACATGTAACTCGCACACACTGAACTGCATCCACCTCCCTGGAGATATAAAATGTGTATATCACTTTCCTCAAACTCTATGTATTACCTTGCACTCTAGCAGATCCCAAACCGCTTCAAAACGTCCAGCAGCTACTCAAAAAGAAAAAGTCCAACAAAAAGCTAGTGCTGGCCTTTAGAGTGCCTTTGCAGTCCGTAAAATAGACGAAATGCACTAGGGCTTTGAATGCTTCTTCCCAACTATATAAATTCTCTCCAAGTGGCAAAGTCCATCATTACAGCAAAATTTTTCAGCTGGAGTTCTGACTGAGAGATGTGCCAGGACAGAAGGCATTTGCTGACCTACCCTTTTTCCCTGTGTAACTTGGTATTTGCAGTACAATTATTTTCAGTGTCGCTGTGTCCAAGCAGCTAGAGATTACACAGATAGAAGTGTCAAGAGAGATGCTGCTAAAGTACGCCCTTCTTATAGCAGCATTTAAATGGCACACGACGCCTTGCTGCTTTTTCTTTCCCAGAGAGACCTGCTGTCAATTATTTCACTCTGGATTCTTGATCAAAAATGTCCACCTGAAGTGTCTTACAGAAATAAGCTCCAGGTGTAAAAACCAGTACGGGGCTACATTTTCTGCGTGCTCCACATAAGTCACATCAAACTCACTCATCAAACTTCACTCTCTCCTTCCATTCTCCACCACTGCCTCTACCATTGTGTTCTCTGGATCTCAGAGTCTAAAGGCAGGCGCAATAGTTTCCACTGAGGGGTTGGAAGAGGTGTACAAGCAGCACAAATAGCTTCTGCGCTGCACAGGCCATTTCTCTGCATTTTAGAGTCTAAGGGAAAGTGCTAGTGTTCCTGCGGAGAGCTGCAACAGCTGCAGAATATGTGTTGTCTTGGCACATGTTTGCAATCCACCATGATGGATCCTTAGTGAAACCAAACTGTGGTTCTGCTTCAAACATCTCACCCTGCTTGGCCACAAAGCTTTCGCTGACATGTCCCATTGCCTCTTTATTGCTGCGTTTCATTTTCAGAGTTTGTACGGAATCATTGCACTTTGCTTCTAAGCTGAACGTCGATACTGCTGGAGTCTCATATGTCCATTTTCTTCTCACACAAAAAAACTGCTTCCTTTAAAACATGCTGATGCGACCTGCTTTCTTGCTCAGCTGTAATTTTAGGGGTGTTCTCTGTCCCGCTTACAGTCTGAATCTAAACTAAGAAGTTTATGGGACACAGATGTGCCAAGACAAATACTTTGCTTGGACCTTGCCACGTGTATTCAAAAGCATCCTTTCACTCCACCATCAAGTCTCTGCTTTACATCCTGCAAACTTCACACACACATACATACATACATACTGGAATGAGGCACTTTCTTTCTTTCTTTCTTTCTTTCTCAGCTACACTCACCTATCCCCCACGCTAACTTCTTTACCGCTTTTCTCTTGGCCTTGCTATGCATACTTTTCCTCTTAAGACACCCATTGTCTGGCCTACCCCTTCCCTACATTGCCTTGCCTTTCCTTTCCTATCCAACCTTGCATTTCTTTGTCATTCCTGGCCATTGTTTTCCTCTTCCTTCCTGACCCATCCATGTCTTTCCCTTGCCCTTCCTACCAGTCCAGTGCCTTGCACCACCCATCCCCCTTGCCACTTTGTCCAGTTTCCCTTCCCCTTTGTCCAGCTCCAATCTTTCATTTCCTTCTCCTTCTAGGACTCTCATTGCCTTGCTTGCCTCTCCTTTGTCTTGCCTGGCAAAGCCACCACTTTTCTTGGCGTTACCTTTGAACCTCTCCTCTCCCTTGCCTTGCATTCCCTTGCTCACTCGTCCCCCACCTGGAATTCAATACCCCTCTTTTTGCGGCATTTCTTCATCTTGCCTTGCCCTGCCTGCTTCTCCTAGGACTCTCAAGGCTTTCATGTACCTCCAGCGTTTCAGGAGCATGTGAGAGGAAGCCCAAAAAAGGTCACGTGCAAGCACACCCATCTGTCCTGGCAGCTTGCTTCTGGCACCTATCCTTACATGTCTTGAATTTTGGACATAAAATTCACATTTCACCTTTGCGCTTCAGGACCAGAATGACAGTTCTTTTGTATACCAAGGAAAGCAGGTAATCCAAGTGTTTTAGGTGCAGATTAGAGATGGCCCATGTGAGATCAAGGCCAGCCAGAGAAGTCTGTCCTAGCCCCTTTTGTGTACCAGCAGTCTTTGAATGTACCTCTCATTTGTCTTGCCTTGGTGACCCAAAAGTTTCCTTGCCTTGCCCTGCCTTGCCTCCCTAGCCTTGCACTCCCTCCAGTGCCTACACCCACACTTGACCTGCCTACTGCTTTCCTCCAGGGAAACCTAGCCTTGCTTAGCCCTTCCTGTTTCTGCCTGGCCTTCCTATGCCCATCCTTGCCTAGAAGTTCTGGGCCTTCTCTCACCTACCACTCCATTTGCTTGCCCCTCATGGCTCCAGCCTTGTCAGCTTCTCCCTTGACTTGCCTACAATTGCGCCTACACTTGGTTTGCATTGCAAAGAGCGGTAGGCAAGGCAAAGCAAAGCAAGGAAGGTCTTTCTAGGTCTTGCCAGGCAAGGCACACATAAGCAAGCAAGCAAAACAAGAGTAGACTAGCCACAGCATCAAAGGCAAGGCAAGGCCAAGTGACTCTGAGTGCCTTTCCTTGGCAAGTAAAAGATATAGTGACAATGTAATAGGGCAGGCGTTAAAGGTACCATGAGGAGGTATAGTCCAGCAAGATATTTATGTCGTAGACCCTTCTGTGCAGGAGCCATTGTTGGACATAGTACAGGACATGGCATACAGTTTGGCTTGGTAAGTTCCTGAAGGAGAATGGCAATGCTTTCTCATGGGAAGGAAAGCACGTAGCCCCAGAGTTGGAGGTGCAGATAAGAAGCTGTGTCGCGCAGCTCAAGGACGACAGCAGCTTCTTGTGCCAGCATATTTAGAAGCACTCCCTCAATTTGTACAGTCATTGAGTCAGTATCCATCTTTGGAAGGCTGTCTGCCTCTAGTAAGAGTGTTCTGACACCATTGTATGGGATCAGTCACTGGATGTTTTGGATTTTGGAGGAGGGGATGCCATTTCTCTTGAAATGAGCTTCTTGTTCTTCTCTTTGGCAAAGAAATTAAGTTTGGATGGGCACTTTGGGTGGTCTCAGTGAATTCAAAGTTTTTTCCCAAGAGGTTTCCCTGTGGGTTAGAGCTGTTGAACTGACAGTGGGAATCTAGACACCAAGTGGTTGAACTTTTTGTCCTTGTAGCTTTAGTGTGTGAGTAGTCCCTGTTGCCGTGCTGCTTGGATCTTGACTCTGAGACTGAAAGCTTAAGAGCGCAGAGCTGAAAAGAAAAGTGCCAATAGCAGGGTGTGTGTTCATTGTTTGATGGGTGAAGCTGAAATTGTAGGCAGCAAAGAACTTTCTCTCTCTGCTGGCACATTTGTTGAGTGGATGTCTTTGAGTTTGTTACCGGACTCTGCGAGAGTGAAAATGTTTGTTAGGGCAGAGGATTTCGTGTTGCCCTTTGAGTGTGGTGCAAAAGTGTTTGCACACTTGGAGGGGGAAGATCAGCAAAGTCTTTTTTTCCTGGCACAGTTAATTTGAGAGCAGGGACGTTTCCAACTCGGCTCTGTCCTTTGGAGCTGGCCTCGGTGCGTTTCCTTCTTTTGTTAGTCGACAGCGCCATCGTGTGGTTTTTTTGATGAGCGCTGGCAGACGGTGCCAGGGAAAAAGCCAAGCTGTTTGCGGCTCCGGCCTCATTGGTGTAGGAACAGCGCAGGGAAGAGCTCCGCTGGGGGTCCAGGCTCTTAGAGACGGAGAGAATGTGATCCTGTATGTAGCACAGAAGGAAGTGGAATTGTTTCATTGTGGGCTGTGCAGTTTATAAGCTGCAAATGAAAAGGCAATTGCAGCACAGCCTCTTCTTTTCTGTGTGATCAGCTGCTCAACATGTAACTCGCACACACTGAACTGCATCCACCTCCCTGGAGATATAAAATGTGTATATCACTTTCCTCAAACTCTATGTATTACCTTGCACTCTAGCAGATCCCAAACGGCTTCAAAACGTCCAGCAGCTACTCAAAAAGAAAAAGTCCAACAAAAAGCTAGTGCTGGCCTTTAGTGTGCCTTTGCAGTCCGTAAAATAGACAAAATGCACTAGGGCTTTGAATGCTTCTTCCCAACTATATAAATTCTCTCCAAGTGGCAAAGTCCATCATTACAGCAAAATTTTTCAGCTGGAGTTCTGACTGAGAGATGTGCCAGGACAGAAGGCATTTGCTGACCTACCCTTTTTCCCTGTGTAACTTGGTATTTGCAGTACAATTATTTTCAGTGTCGCTGTGTCCAAGCAGCTAGAGATTACACAGATAGAAGTGTCAAGAGAGATGCTGCTAAAGTACGCCCTTCTTATAGCAGCATTTAAATGGCACACGACGCCTTGCTGCTTTTTCTTTCCCACAGACACCTGCTGTCAATTTTTTCACTCTGGCTTCTTGATCAAAAATGTCCACCTGAAATGTCTTACAGAAATAGGCTCCAGGTGTAAAAACCAGTACGGGGCTACATTTTCTGCGTGCTCCACATAAGTCACATCAAACTCACTCATCAAACTTCACTCTCTCCTTCCATTCTCCACCACTGCCTCTACCATTGTGTTCTCTGGATCTCAGAGTCTAAAGGCAGGCGCAATAGTTTCCACTGAGGGGTTGGAAGAGGTGTACAAGCAGCACAAATAGCTTCTGCGCTGCGCAGGCCATTTCTCTGCATTTTAGAGTCTAAGGGAAAGCGCTAGTGTTCCTGCGGAGAGCTGCAACAGCTGCAGAATATGTGTTGTCTTGGCACATGTTTGCAATCCACCATGATGGATCCTTAGTGAAACCAAACTGTGGTTCTGCTTCAAACATCTCACCCTGCTTGGCCACAAAGCTTTCGCTGACATGTCCCATTGCCTTTTTATTGCTGCGTTTCATTTTCAGAGTTTGTACGGAATCATTGCACTTTGCTTCTAAGCTGAACGTCGATACTGCTGGAGTCTCATATGTCCATTTTCTTCTCACACAAAAAAACTGCTTCCTTTAAAACATGCTGATGCGACCTGCTTTCTTGCTCAGCTGTAATTTTAGGGGTGTTCTCTGTCCCGCTTACAGTCTGAATCTAAACTAAGAAGTTTATGGGACACAGATGTGCCAAGACAAATAGTTTGCTTGGACCTTGCCACGTGTATTCAAAAGCATCCTTTCACTCCACCATCAAGTCTCTGCTTTACATCCTGCAAACTTCACACACACATACATACATACATACTGGAATGAGGCACTTTCTTTCTTTCTTTCTTTCTTTCTTTCTTTCTCAGCTACACTCACCTATCCCCCACGCTAACTTCTTTACCGCTTTTCTCTTGGCCTTGCTATGCATACTTTTCCTCTTAAGACACCCATTGTCTGGCCTACCCCTTCCCTACATTGCCTTGCCTTTCCTTTCCTATCCAACCTTGCATTTCTTTGTCATTCCTGGCCATTGTTTTCCTCTTCCTTCCTGACCCATCCATGTCTTTCCCTTGCCCTTCCTACCAGTCCAGTGCCTTGCACCACCCATCCCCCTTGCCACTTTGTCCGGTTTCCCTTCACCTTTGTCCAGCTCCAATCTTTCATTTCCTTCTCCTTCTAGGACTCTCATTGCCTTGCTTGCCTCTCCTTTGTCTTGCCTGGCAAAGCCACCACTTTTCTTGGCGTTACCTTTGAACCTCTCCTCTCCCTTGCCTTGCATTCCCTTGCTCACTCGTCCCCCACCTGGAATTCAATACCCCTCTTTTTGCGGAATTTCTTCATCTTGCCTTGCCCTGCCTGCTTCTCCTAGGACTCTCAAGGCTTTCACGTACCTCCAGCGTTTCAGGAGCATGTGAGAGGAAGCCCAAAAGAGGTCACGTGCAAGCACACCCATCTGTCCTGGCAGCTTGCTTCTGGCACCTATCCTTACATGTCTTGAATTTTGGACATAAAATTCACATTTCACCTTTGCGCTTCAGGACCAGAAGGACAGTTCTTTTGTATACCAAGGAAAGCAGGTAATCCAAGTGTTTTAGGTGCAGATTAGAGATGGCCCATGTGAGATCAAGGCCAGCCAGAGAAGTCTGTCCTAGCCCCTTTTGTGTACCAGCAGTCTTTGAATGTACCTCTCATTTGTCTTGCCTTGGTGACCCAAAAGTTTCCTTGCCTTGCCCTGCCTTGCCTCCCTAGCCTTGCACTCCCTCCAGTGCCTACGCCCACACTTGACCTGCCTACTGCTTTTCATCCAGGGAAACCTAGCCTTGCCTAGGCCTTCCTCTTTCTGTCTGGCCTTCCTGTGCCCATCCTTGCCTAGAAGTTCTGGGCCTTCTCTCACCTACCACTCCATTTGCTTGCCCCTCATGGCTCCAGCCTTGTCAGCTTCTCCCTTGACTTGCCTACAATTGCGCCTACACTTGGTTTGCATTGCAAAGAGCGGTAGGCAAGGCAAAGCAAAGCAAGGAAGGTCTTTCTAGGTCTTGCCAGGCAAGGCACACATAAGCAAGCAAGCAAAACAAGAGTAGACTAGCCACAGCATCAAAGGCAAGGCAAGGCCAAGTGACTCTGGGTGCCTTTCCTTGGAAAGTAAAAGATATAGTGAAAATGTAATAGGGCAGGCGTTAAAGGTACTATGAGGAGGTATAGTCCAGCAAGATATTTATGTCGTAGACCCTTCTGTGCAGGAGCCATTGTTGGACATAGTACAGGACATGGCATACAGTTTGGCTTGGTAAGTTCCTGAAGGAGAATGGCAATGCTTTCTCATGGGAAGGAAAGCACGTAGCCCCAGAGTTGGAGGTGCAGATAAGAAGCTGTGTCACGCAGCTCAAGGACGACAGCAGCTTCTTGTGCCGGCATATTTGGAAGCACTCCCTCAATTTGTACAGTCATTGAGTCAGTATCCATCTTTGGAAGGCTGTCTGCCTCTAGTAAGAGTGTTCTGACACCATTGTATGGGATCAGTCACTGGATGTTTTGGATTTTGGAGGAGGGGATGCCCTTTCTCTTGAAATGAGCTTCTTGTTCTTCTCTTTGGCAAAGAAATTAAGTTTGGATGGGCACTTTGGGTGGTCTCAATGAATTTAAAGGTTTTTCCCAAGAGGTTTCCCTGTGGGTTAGAGCTGTTGAACTGACAGTGGGAATCTAGACAGCAAGTTGTTGAGCTTTTTGTCCTTGTAGCTTTAGTGTGTGAGTAGTCCCTGTTGCCATGCTGCTTGGATCTTGACTCTGAGACTGAAAGCTTAGGAGCGTAGAGCTGAAAAGAAAAGTGCCAATAGCAGGGTGTGTGTTCATTGTTTGATGGGTGAAGTTGAAATTGTAGGCAGCAAAGAACTTTCTCTCTCAGCTGGCACATTTGTTGAGCGGATGTCTTTGAGTTTGTTACCGGACTCTGCGAGAGTGAAAATGTTTGTTAGGGCAGAGGATTTCGTGTTGCCCTTTGAGTGTGGTGCAAAAGTGTTTGCACACTTGTAGGGGGAAGATCAGCAAAGTCTTTTTTTCCTGGCACAGTTAATTTGAGAGCAGGGACGTTTCCAACTCGGCTCTGTCTTTTGGAGCTGGCCTCGGTGCGTTTCCTTCTTTTGTTAGTCGACAGCGCCATCGTGTGGTTATTTTGATGAGCGCTGGCAGACGGTGCCAGGGAAAAAGCCAAGCTGTTTGCGGCTCCGGCCTCATTGGTGTAGGAGCAGCGCAGGGAAAAGCTCCGCTGGGGGTCCTGGCTCTTAGAGACTGAGAGAATGTGATCCTGTATGTAGCACAGAAGGAAGTGGAATTGTTTCATTGTGGGCTGTGCAGTTTATAAGCTGCAAATGAAAAGGCAATTGCAGCGCAGCCTCTTCTTTTCTGTGTGATCCGCTGCTCAACATGTAACTCGCACACACTGAACTGCATCCACCTCCCTGGAGATATAAAATGTGTATATCACTTTCCTCAAACTCTATGTATTACCTTGCACTCTAGCAGATCCCAAACCGCTTCAAAACGTCCAGCAGCTACTCAAAAAGAAAAAGTCCAACAAAAAGCTAGTGCTGGTCTTTAGAGTGCCTTTGCAGTCCATAAAATAGACGAAATGCACTAGGGCTTTGAATGCTTCTTCCCAACTATATAAATTCTCTCCAAGTGGCAAAGTCCATCATTACAGCAAAATTTTTCAGCTGGAGTTCTGACTGAGAGATGTGCCAGGACAGAAGGCATTTGCTGACCTACCCTTTTTCCCTGTGTAACTTGGTATTTGCAGTACAATTATTTTCAGTGTCGCTGTGTCCAAGCAGCTAGAGATTACACAGATAGAAGTGTCAAGAGAGATGCTGCTAAAGTACGCCCTTCTTATAGCAGCATTTAAATGGCACACGACGCCTTGCTGCTTTTTCTTTCCCACAGACACCTGCTGTCAATTTTTTCACTCTGGCTTCTTGATCAAAAATGTCCACCTGAAATGTCTTACAGAAATAGGCTCCAGGTGTAAAAACCAGTACGGGGCTACATTTTCTGCGTGCTCCACATAAGTCACATCAAACTCACTCATCAAACATCACTCTCTCCTTCCATTCTCCACCACTGCCTCTACCATTGTGTTCTCTGGATCTCAGAGTCTAAAGGCAGGCGCAATAGTTTCCACTGAGGGGTTGGAAGAGGTGTACAAGCAGCACAAATAGCTTCTGCGCTGCGCAGGCCATTTCTCTGCATTTTAGAGCCTAAGGGAAAGCGCTAGTGTTCCTGCGGAGAGCTGCAACAGCTGCAGAATATGTGTTGTCTTGGCACATGTTTGCAATCCACCATGATGGATCCTTAGTGAAACCAAACTGTGGTTCTGCTTCAAACATCTCACCCTGCTTGGCCACAAAGCTTTCGCTGACATGTCCCATTGCCTTTTTATTGCCGCGTTTCATTTTCAGAGTTTGTACGGAATCATTGCACTTTGCTTCTAAGCTGAATGTCGATACTGCTGGAGTCTCATATGTCCATTTTCTTCTCACACAAAAAAACTGCTTCCTTTAAAACATGCTGATGCGACCTGCTTTCTTGCTCAGCTGTAATTTTAGGGGTGTTCTCTGTCCCGCTTACAGTCTGAATCTAAACTAAGAAGTTTATGGGACACAGATGTGCCAAGACAAATACTTTGCTTGGACCTTGCCACGTGTATTCAAAAGCATCCTTTCACTCCACCATCAAGTCTCTGCTTTACATCCTGCAAACTTCACACACACATACATACATACATACTGGAATGAGGCACTTTCTTTCTTTCATTCTTTCTTTCTCAGCTACACTCACCTATCCCCCACGCTAACTTCTTTACCGCTTTTCTCTTGGCCTTGCTATGCATACTTTTCCTCTTAAGACACCCATTGTCTGGCTTACCCCTTCCCTACATTGCCTTGCCTTTCCTTTCCTATCCAACCTTGCATTTCTTTGTCATTCCTGGCCATTGTTTTCCTCTTCCTTCCTGACCCATCCATGTCTTTCCCTTGCCCTTCCTACCAGTCCAGTGCCTTGCACCACCCATCCCCCTTGCCACTTTGTCCAGTTTCCCTTCCCCTTTGTCCAGCTCCAATCTTTCATTTCCTTCTCCTTCTAGGACTCTCATTGCCTTGCTTGCCTCTCCTTTGTCTTGCCTGGCAAAGCCACCACTTTTCTTGGCGTTACCTTTGAACCTCTCCTCTCCCTTGCCTTGCATTCCCTTGCTCACTCGTCCCCCACCTGGAATTCAATACCCCTCTTTTTGCGGCATTTCTTCATCTTGCCTTGCCCTGCCTGCTTCTCCTAGGACTCTCAAGGCTTTCACGTACCTCCAGCGTTTCAGGAGCATGTGAGAGGAAGCCCAAAAAAGGTCACGTGCAAGCACACCCATCTGTCCTGGCAGCTTGCTTCTGGCACCTATCCTTACATGTCTTGAATTTTGGACATAAAATTCACATTTCACCTTTGCGCTTCAGGACCAGAATGACAGTTCTTTTGTATACCAAGGAAAGCAGGTAATCCAAGTGTTTTAGGTGCAGATTAGAGATGGCCCATGTGAGATCAAGGCCAGCCAGAGAAGTCTGTCCTAGCCCCTTTTGTGTACCAGCAGTCTTTGAATGTACCTCTCATTTGTCTTGCCTTGGTGACCCAAAAGTTTCCTTGCCTTGCCCTGCCTTGCCTCCCTAGCCTTGCACTCCCTCCAGTGCCTACACCCACACTTGACCTGCCTACTGCTTTCCTCCAGGGAAACCTAGCCTTGCTTAGCCCTTCCTGTTTCTGCCTGGCCTTCCTATGCCCATCCTTGCCTAGAAGTTCTGGGCCTTCTCTCACCTACCACTCCATTTGCTTGCCCCTCATGGCTCCAGCCTTGTCAGCTTCTCCCTTGACTTGCCTACAATTGCGCCTACACTTGGTTTGCATTGCAAAGAGCGGTAGGCAAGGCAAAGCAAAGCAAGGAAGGTCTTTCTAGGTCTTGCCAGGCAAGGCACACATAAGCAAGCAAGCAAAACAAGAGTAGACTAGCCACAGCATCAAAGGCAAGGCAAGGCCAAGTGACTCTGAGTGCCTTTCCTTGGCAAGTAAAAGATATAGTGACAATGTAATAGGGCAGGCGTTAAAGGTACCATGAGGAGGTATAGTCCAGCAAGATATTTATGTCGTAGACCCTTCTGTGCAGGAGCCATTGTTGGACATAGTACAGGACATGGCATACAGTTTGGCTTGGTAAGTTCCTGAAGGAGAATGGCAATGCTTTCTCATGGGAAGGAAAGCACGTAGCCCCAGAGTTGGAGGTGCAGATAAGAAGCTGTGTCGCGCAGCTCAAGGACGACAGCAGCTTCTTGTGCCAGCATATTTGGAAGCACTCCCTCAATTTGTACAGTCATTGAGTCAGTATCCATCTTTGGAAGGCTGTCTGCCTCTAGTAAGAGTGTTCTGACACCATTGTATGGGATCAGTCACTGGATGTTTTGGATTTTGGAGGAGGGGATGCCATTTCTCTTGAAATGAGCTTCTTGTTCTTCTCTTTGGCAAAGAAATTAAGTTTGGATGGGCACTTTGGGTGGTCTCAGTGAATTCAAAGGTTTTTCCCAAGAGGTTTCCCTGTGGGTTAGAGCTGTTGAACTGACAGTGGGAATCTAGACACCAAGTGGTTGAACTTTTTGTCCTTGTAGCTTTAGTGTGTGAGTAGTCCCTGTTGCCGTGCTGCTTGGATCTTGACTCTGAGACTGAAAGCTTAAGAGCGCAGAGCTGAAAAGAAAAGTGCCAATAGCAGGGTGTGTGTTCATTGTTTGATGGGTGAAGCTGAAATTGTAGGCAGCAAAGAACTTTCTCTCTCTGCTGGCACATTTGTTGAGTGGATGTCTTTGAGTTTGTTACCGGACTCTGCGAGAGTGAAAATGTTTGTTAGGGCAGAGGATTTCGTGTTGCCCTTTGAGTGTGGTGCAAAAGTGTTTGCACACTTGGAAGGGGAAGATCAGCAAAGTCTTTTTTTCCTGGCACAGTTAATTTGAGAGCAGGGACGTTTCCAACTCGGCTCTGTCCTTTGGAGCTGGCCTCGGTGCGTTTCCTTCTTTTGTTAGTCGACAGCGCCATCGTGTGGTTTTTTTGATGAGCGCTGGCAGACGGTGCCAGGGAAAAAGCCAAGCTGTTTGCGGCTCCGGCCTCATTGGTGTAGGAACAGCGCAGGGAAGAGCTCCGCTGGGGGTCCAGGCTCTTAGAGACGGAGAGAATGTGATCCTGTATGTAGCACAGAAGGAAGTGGAATTGTTTCATTGTGGGCTGTGCAGTTTATAAGCTGCAAATGAAAAGGCAATTGCAGCACAGCCTCTTCTTTTCTGTGTGATCAGGTGCTCAACATGTAACTCGCACACACTGAACTGCATCCACCTCCCTGGAGATATAAAATGTGTATATCACTTTCCTCAAACTCTATGTATTACCTTGCACTCTAGCAGATCCCAAACGGCTTCAAAACGTCCAGCAGCTACTCAAAAAGAAAAAGTCCAACAAAAAGCTAGTGCTGGCCTTTAGTGTGCCTTTGCAGTCCGTAAAATAGACAAAATGCACTAGGGCTTTGAATGCTTCTTCCCAACTATATAAATTCTCTCCAAGTGGCAAAGTCCATCATTACAGCAAAATTTTTCAGCTGGAGTTCTGACTGAGAGATGTGCCAGGACAGAAGGCATTTGCTGACCTACCCTTTTTCCCTGTGTAACTTGGTATTTGCAGTACAATTATTTTCAGTGTCGCTGTGTCCAAGCAGCTAGAGATTACACAGATAGAAGTGTCAAGAGAGATGCTGCTAAAGTACGCCCTTCTTATAGCAGCATTTAAATGGCACACGACGCCTTGCTGCTTTTTCTTTCCCACAGACACCTGCTGTCAATTTTTTCACTCTGGCTTCTTGATCAAAAATGTCCACCTGAAATGTCTTACAGAAATAGGCTCCAGGTGTAAAAACCAGTACGGGGCTACATTTTCTGCGTGCTCCACATAAGTCACATCAAACTCACTCATCAAACTTCACTCTCTCCTTCCATTCTCCACCACTGCCTCTACCATTGTGTTCTCTGGATCTCAGAGTCTAAAGGCAGGCGCAATAGTTTCCACTGAGGGGTTGGAAGAGGTGTACAAGCAGCACAAATAGCTTCTGCGCTGCGCAGGCCATTTCTCTGCATTTTAGAGTCTAAGGGAAAGCGCTAGTGTTCCTGCGGAGAGCTGCAACAGCTGCAGAATATGTGTTGTCTTGGCACATGTTTGCAATCCACCATGATGGATCCTTAGTGAAACCAAACTGTGGTTCTGCTTCAAACATCTCACCCTGCTTGGCCACAAAGCTTTCGCTGACATGTCCCATTGCCTTTTTATTGCTGCGTTTCATTTTCAGAGTTTGTACGGAATCATTGCACTTTGCTTCTAAGCTGAACGTCGATACTGCTGGAGTCTCATATGTCCATTTTCTTCTCACACAAAAAAACTGCTTCCTTTAAAACATGCTGATGCGACCTGCTTTCTTGCTCAGCTGTAATTTTAGGGGTGTTCTCTGTCCCGCTTACAGTCTGAATCTAAACTAAGAAGTTTATGGGACACAGATGTGCCAAGACAAATAGTTTGCTTGGACCTTGCCACGTGTATTCAAAAGCATCCTTTCACTCCACCATCAAGTCTCTGCTTTACATCCTGCAAACTTCACACACACATACATACATACATACTGGAATGAGGCACTTTCTTTCTTTCTTTCTTTCTTTCTTTCTCAGCTACACTCACCTATCCCCCACGCTAACTTCTTTACCGCTTTTCTCTTGGCCTTGCTATGCATACTTTTCCTCTTAAGACACCCATTGTCTGGCCTACCCCTTCCCTACATTGCCTTGCCTTTCCTTTCCTATCCAACCTTGCATTTCTTTGTCATTCCTGGCCATTGTTTTCCTCTTCCTTCCTGACCCATCCATGTCTTTCCCTTGCCCTTCCTACCAGTCCAGTGCCTTGCACCACCCATCCCCCTTGCCACTTTGTCCGGTTTCCCTTCACCTTTGTCCAGCTCCAATCTTTCATTTCCTTCTCCTTCTAGGACTCTCATTGCCTTGCTTGCCTCTCCTTTGTCTTGCCTGGCAAAGCCACCACTTTTCTTGGCGTTACCTTTGAACCTCTCCTCTCCCTTGCCTTGCATTCCCTTGCTCACTCGTCCCCCACCTGGAATTCAATACCCCTCTTTTTGCGGAATTTCTTCATCTTGCCTTGCCCTGCCTGCTTCTCCTAGGACTCTCAAGGCTTTCACGTACCTCCAGCGTTTCAGGAGCATGTGAGAGGAAGCCCAAAAGAGGTCACGTGCAAGCACACCCATCTGTCCTGGCAGCTTGCTTCTGGCACCTATCCTTACATGTCTTGAATTTTGGACATAAAATTCACATTTCACCTTTGCGCTTCAGGACCAGAAGGACAGTTCTTTTGTATACCAAGGAAAGCAGGTAATCCAAGTGTTTTAGGTGCAGATTAGAGATGGCCCATGTGAGATCAAGGCCAGCCAGAGAAGTCTGTCCTAGCCCCTTTTGTGTACCAGCAGTCTTTGAATGTACCTCTCATTTGTCTTGCCTTGGTGACCCAAAAGTTTCCTTGCCTTGCCCTGCCTTGCCTCCCTAGCCTTGCACTCCCTCCAGTGCCTACGCCCACACTTGACCTGCCTACTGCTTTTCATCCAGGGAAACCTAGCCTTGCCTAGGCCTTCCTCTTTCTGTCTGGCCTTCCTGTGCCCATCCTTGCCTAGAAGTTCTGGGCCTTCTCTCACCTACCACTCCATTTGCTTGCCCCTCATGGCTCCAGCCTTGTCAGCTTCTCCCTTGACTTGCCTACAATTGCGCCTACACTTGGTTTGCATTGCAAAGAGCGGTAGGCAAGGCAAAGCAAAGCAAGGAAGGTCTTTCTAGGTCTTGCCAGGCAAGGCACACATAAGCAAGCAAGCAAAACAAGAGTAGACTAGCCACAGCATCAAAGGCAAGGCAAGGCCAAGTGACTCTGGGTGCCTTTCCTTGGAAAGTAAAAGATATAGTGAAAATGTAATAGGGCAGGCGTTAAAGGTACTATGAGGAGGTATAGTCCAGCAAGATATTTATGTCGTAGACCCTTCTGTGCAGGAGCCATTGTTGGACATAGTACAGGACATGGCATACAGTTTGGCTTGGTAAGTTCCTGAAGGAGAATGGCAATGCTTTCTCATGGGAAGGAAAGCACGTAGCCCCAGAGTTGGAGGTGCAGATAAGAAGCTGTGTCACGCAGCTCAAGGACGACAGCAGCTTCTTGTGCCGGCATATTTGGAAGCACTCCCTCAATTTGTACAGTCATTGAGTCAGTATCCATCTTTGGAAGGCTGTCTGCCTCTAGTAAGAGTGTTCTGACACCATTGTATGGGATCAGTCACTGGATGTTTTGGATTTTGGAGGAGGGGATGCCCTTTCTCTTGAAATGAGCTTCTTGTTCTTCTCTTTGGCAAAGAAATTAAGTTTGGATGGGCACTTTGGGTGGTCTCAATGAATTTAAAGGTTTTTCCCAAGAGGTTTCCCTGTGGGTTAGAGCTGTTGAACTGACAGTGGGAATCTAGACAGCAAGTTGTTGAGCTTTTTGTCCTTGTAGCTTTAGTGTGTGAGTAGTCCCTGTTGCCATGCTGCTTGGATCTTGACTCTGAGACTGAAAGCTTAGGAGCGTAGAGCTGAAAAGAAAAGTGCCAATAGCAGGGTGTGTGTTCATTGTTTGATGGGTGAAGTTGAAATTGTAGGCAGCAAAGAACTTTCTCTCTCAGCTGGCACATTTGTTGAGCGGATGTCTTTGAGTTTGTTACCGGACTCTGCGAGAGTGAAAATGTTTGTTAGGGCAGAGGATTTCGTGTTGCCCTTTGAGTGTGGTGCAAAAGTGTTTGCACACTTGGAGGGGGAAGATCAGCAAAGTCTTTTTTTCCTGGCACAGTTAATTTGAGAGCAGGGACGTTTCCAACTCGGCTCTGTCTTTTGGAGCTGGCCTCGGTGCGTTTCCTTCTTTTGTTAGTCGACAGCGCCATCGTGTGGTTATTTTGATGAGCGCTGGCAGACGGTGCCAGGGAAAAAGCCAAGCTGTTTGCGGCTCCGGCCTCATTGGTGTAGGAGCAGCGCAGGGAAAAGCTCCGCTGGGGGTCCTGGCTCTTAGAGACTGAGAGAATGTGATCCTGTATGTAGCACAGAAGGAAGTGGAATTGTTTCATTGTGGGCTGTGCAGTTTATAAGCTGCAAATGAAAAGGCAATTGCAGCGCAGCCTCTTCTTTTCTGTGTGATCCGCTGCTCAACATGTAACTCGCACACACTGAACTGCATCCACCTCCCTGGAGATATAAAATGTGTATATCACTTTCCTCAAACTCTATGTATTACCTTGCACTCTAGCAGATCCCAAACCGCTTCAAAACGTCCAGCAGCTACTCAAAAAGAAAAAGTCCAACAAAAAGCTAGTGCTGGTCTTTAGAGTGCCTTTGCAGTCCATAAAATAGACGAAATGCACTAGGGCTTTGAATGCTTCTTCCCAACTATATAAATTCTCTCCAAGTGGCAAAGTCCATCATTACAGCAAAATTTTTCAGCTGGAGTTCTGACTGAGAGATGTGCCAGGACAGAAGGCATTTGCTGACCTACCCTTTTTCCCTGTGTAACTTGGTATTTGCAGTACAATTATTTTCAGTGTCGCTGT
Organism: Poecile atricapillus; assembly: GCF_030490865.1. Lineage (NCBI taxonomy): Eukaryota > Metazoa > Chordata > Aves > Passeriformes > Paridae > Poecile > Poecile atricapillus. Next base: position 70,503,529 of record NC_081288.1, read on the forward strand.
GTCCAAGCAGCTAGAGATTACACAGATAGAAGTGTCAAGAGAGATGCTGCTAAAGTACGCCCTTCTTATAGCAGCATTTAAATGGCACACGACGCCTTGCTGCTTTTTCTTTCCCACAGACACCTGCTGTCAATTTTTTCACTCTGGCTTCTTGATCAAAAATGTCCACCTGAAATGTCTTACAGAAATAGGCTCCAGGTGTAAAAACCAGTACGGGGCTACATTTTCTGCGTGCTCCACATAAGTCACATCAAACTCACTCATCAAACATCACTCTCTCCTTCCATTCTCCACCACTGCCTCTACCATTGTGTTCTCTGGATCTCAGAGTCTAAAGGCAGGCGCAATAGTTTCCACTGAGGGGTTGGAAGAGGTGTACAAGCAGCACAAATAGCTTCTGCGCTGCGCAGGCCATTTCTCTGCATTTTAGAGTCTAAGGGAAAGCGCTAGTGTTCCTGCGGAGAGCTGCAACAGCTGCAGAATATGTGTTGTCTTGGCACATGTTTGCAATCCACCATGATGGATCCTTAGTGAAACCAAACTGTGGTTCTGCTTCAAACATCTCACCCTGCTTGGCCACAAAGCTTTCGCTGACATGTCCCATTGCCTTTTTATTGCCGCGTTTCATTTTCAGAGTTTGTACGGAATCATTGCACTTTGCTTCTAAGCTGAATGTCGATACTGCTGGAGTCTCATATGTCCATTTTCTTCTCACACAAAAAAACTGCTTCCTTTAAAACATGCTGATGCGACCTGCTTTCTTGCTGAGCTGTAATTTTAGGGGTGTTCTCTGTCCCGCTTACAGTCTGAATCTAAACTAAGAAGTTTATGGGACACAGATGTGCCAAGACAAATAGTTTGCTTGGACCTTGCCACGTGTATTCAAAAGCATCCTTTCACTCCACCATCAAGTCTCTGCTTTACATCCTGCAAACTTCACACACACATACATACATACATACATACTGGAATGAGGCACTTTCTTTCTTTCTTTCTTTCTTTCTCAGCTACACTCACCTATCCCCCACGCTAACTTCTTTACCGCTTTTCTCTTGGCCTTGCTATGCATACTTTTCCTCTTAAGACACCCATTGTCTGGCTTACCCCTTCCCTACATTGCCTTGCCTTTCCTTTCCTATCCAACCTTGCATTTCTTTGTCATTCCTGGCCATTGTTTTCCTCTTCCTTCCTGACCCATCCATGTCTTTCCCTTGCCCTTCCTACCAGTCCAGTGCCTTGCACCACCCATCCCCCTTGCCACTTTGTCCAGTTTCCCTTCCCCTTTGTCCAGCTCCAATCTTTCATTTCCTTCTCCTTCTAGGACTCTCATTGCCTTGCTTGCCTCTCCTTTGTCTTGCCTGGCAAAGCCACCACTTTTCTTGGCGTTACCTTTGAACCTCTCCTCTCCCTTGCCTTGCATTCCCTTGCTCACTCGTCCCCCACCTGGAATTCAATACCCCTCTTTTTGCGGAATTTCTTCATCTTGCCTTGCCCTGCCTGCTTCTCCTAGGACTCTCAAGGCTTTCACGTACCTCCAGCGTTTCAGGAGCATGTGAGAGGAAGCCCAAAAGAGGTCACGTGCAAGCACACCCATCTGTCCTGGCAGCTTGCTTCTGGCACCTATCCTTACATGTCTTGAATTTTGGACATAAAATTCACATTTCACCTTTGCGCTTCAGGACCAGAATGACAGTTCTTTTGTATACCAAGGAAAGCAGGTAATCCAAGTGTTTTAGGTGCAGATTAGAGATGGCCCATGTGAGATCAAGGCCAGACAGAGAAGTCTGTCCTAGCCCCTTTTGTGTACCAGCAGTCTTTGAATGTACCTCTCATTTGTCTTGCCTTGGTGACCCCAAAGTTTCCTTGCCTTGCCCTGCCTTGCCTCCCTAGCCTTGCACTCCCTCCAGTGCCTACGCCCACACTTGACCTGCCTACTGCTTTCCTCCGGGGAAACCTAGCCTTGCCTAGGCCTTCCTGTTTCTGCCTGGCCTTCCTATGCCCATCCTTGCCTAGAAGTTCTGGGCCTTCTCTCACCTACCACTCCATTTGCTTGCCCCTCATGGCTCCAGCCTTGTCAGCTTCTCCCTTGACTTGCCTACAATTGCGCCTACACTTGGTTTGCATTGCAAAGAGCGGTAGGCAAGGCAAAGCAAAGCAAGGAAGGTCTTTCTAGGTCTTGCCAGGCAAGGCACACATAAGCAAGCAAGCAAAACAAGAGTAGACTAGCCACAGCATCAAAGGCAAGGCAAGGCCAAGTGACTCTGAGTGCCTTTCCTTGGCAAGTAAAAGATATAGTGACAATGTAATAGGGCAGGCGTTAAAGGTACCATGAGGAGGTATTGTCCAGCAAGATATTTATGTCATAGACCCTTCTGTGCAGGAGCCATTGTTGGACATAGTACAGGACATGGCATACAGTTTGGCTTGGTAAGTTCCTGAAGGAGAATGGCAATGCTTTCTCATGGGAAGGAAAGCACGTAGCCCCAGAGTTGGAGGTGCAGATAAGAAGCTGTGTCGCGCAGCTCAAGGACGACAGCAGCTTCTTGTGCCGGCATATTTGGAAGCACTCCCTCAATTTGTACAGTCATTGAGTCAGTATCCATCTTTGGAAGGCTGTCTGCCTCTAGTAAGAGTGTTCTGACACCATTGTATGGGATCAGTCACTGGATGTTTTGGATTTTGGAGGAGGGGATGCCCTTTCTCTTGAAATGAGCTTCTTGTTCTTCTCTTTGGCAAAGAAATTAAGTTTGGATGGGCACTTTGGGTGGTCTCAGTGAATTTAAAGGTTTTTCCCAAGAGGTTTCCCTGTGGGTTAGAGCTGTTGAACTGACAGTGGGAATCTAGACACCAAGTGGTTGAGCTTTTTGTCCTTGTAGCTTTAGTGTGTGAGTAGTCCCTGTTGCCATGCTGCTTGGATCTTGACTCTGAGACTGAAAGCTTAGGAGCGTAGAGCTGAAAAGAAAAGTGTCAATAGCAGGGTGTGTGTTCATTGTTTGATGGGTGAAGTTGAAATTGTAGGCAGCAAAGAACTTTCTCTCTCAGCTGGCACATTTGTTGAGCGGATGTCTTTGAGTTTGTTACCGGACTCTGCGAGAGTGAAAATGTTTGTTAGGGCAGAGGATTTCGTGTTGCCCTTTGAGTGTGGTGCAAAAGTGTTTGCACACTTGGAAGGGGAAGATCAGCAAAGTCTTTTTTTCCTGGCACAGTTAATTTGAGAGCAGGGACGTTTCCAACTCGGCTCTGTCCTTTGGAGCTGGCCTCGGTGCGTTTCCTTCTTTTGTTAGTCGACAGCGCCATCGTGTGGTTATTTTGATGAGCGCTGGCAGACGGTGCCAGGGAAAAAGCCAAGCTGTTTGCGGCTCCGGCCTCATTGGTGTAGGAGCAGCGCAGGGAAGAGCTCCGCTGGGGGTCCTGGCTCTTAGAGACTGAGAGAATGTGATCCTGTATGTAGCACAGAAGGAAGTGGAATTGTTTCATTGTGGGCTGTGCAGTTTATAAGCTGCAAATGAAAAGGCAATTGCAGCGCAGCCTCTTCTTTTCTGTGTGATCAGCTGCTCAACATGTAACTCGCACACACTGAACTGCATCCACCTCCCTGGAGATATAAAATGTGTATATCACTTTCCTCAAACTCTATGTATTACCTTGCACTCTAGCAGATCCCAAACCGCTTCAAAACGTCCAGCAGCTACTCAAAAAGAAAAAGTCCAACAAAAAGCTAGTGCTGGCCTTTAGAGTGCCTTTGCAGTCCGTAAAATAGACGAAATGCACTAGGGCTTTGAATGCTTCTTCCCAACTATATAAATTCTCTCCAAGTGGCAAAGTCCATCATTACAGCAAAATTTTTCAGCTGGAGTTCTGACTGAGAGATGTGTCAGGACAGAAGGCATTTGCTGACCTACCCTTTTTCCCTGTGTAACTTGGTATTTGCAGTACAATTATTTTCAGTGTCGCTGTGTCCAAGCAGCTAGAGATTACACAGATAGAAGTGTCAAGAGAGATGCTGCTAAAGTACGCCCTTCTTATAGCAGCATTTAAATGGCACACGACGCCTTGCTGCTTTTTCTTTCCCAGAGAGACCCGCTGTCAATTTTTTCACTCTGGCTTCTTGATCAAAAATGTCCACCTGAAATGTCTTAGAGAAATAGAATCCAGGTGTAAAAACCAGTACGGGGCTACATTTTCTGCGTGCTCCACATAAGTCACATCAAACTCACTCATCAAACTTCACTCTCTCCTTCCATTCTCCACCACTGCCTCTACCATTGTGTTCTCTGGATCTCAGAGTCTAAAGGCAGGCGCAATAGTTTCCACTGAGGGGTTGGAAGAGGTGTACAAGCAGCACAAATAGCTTCTGCGCTGCGCAGGCCATTTCTCTGCATTTTAGAGTCTAAGGGAAAGCGCTAGTGTTCCTGCGGAGAGCTGCAACAGCTGCAGAATATGTGTTGTCTTGGCACATGTTTGCAATCCACCATGATGGATCCTTAGTGAAACCAAACTGTGGTTCTGCTTCAAACATCTCACCCTGCTTGGCCACAAAGCTTTCGCTGACATGTCCCATTGCCTTTTTATTGCCGCGTTTCATTTTCAGAGTTTGTACGGAATCATTGCACTTTGCTTCTAAGCTGAACGTCGATACTGCTGGAGTCTCATATGTCCATTTTCTTCTCACACAAAAAAACTGCTTCCTTTAAAACATGCTGATGCGACCTGCTTTCTTGCTCAGCTGTAATTTTAGGGGTGTTCTCTGTCCCGCTTACAGTCTGAATCTAAACTAAGAAGTTTATGGGACACAGATGTGCCAAGACAAATAGTTTGCTTGGACCTTGCCACGTGTATTCAAAAGCATCCTTTCACTCCGCCATCAAGTCTCTGCTTTCTTCTGCTTTACATCCTGCAAACTTCACACACACATACATACATACATACTGGAATGAGGCACTTTCTTTCTTTCTTTCTCAGCTACACTCACCTATCCCCCACGCTAACTTCTTTACCGCTTTTCTCTTGGCCTTGCTATGCATACTTTTCCTCTTAAGACACCCATTGTCTGGCCTACCCCTTCCCTACATTGCCTTGCCTTTCCTTTCCTATCCAACCTTGCATTTCTTTGTCATTCCTGGCCATTGTTTTCCTCTTCCTTCCTGACCCATCCATGTCTTTCCCTTGCCCTTCCTACCAGTCCAGTGCCTTGCACCACCCATCCCCCTTGCCACTTTGTCCAGTTTCCCTTCCCCTTTGTCCAGCTCCAATCTTTCATTTCCTTCTCCTTCTAGGACTCTCATTGCCTTGCTTGCCTCTCCTTTGTCTTGCCTGGCAAAGCCACCACTTTTCTTGGCTGTTGGGTTTCGATCAAGAAGAGCACCCCGATCAGCTACAGCACAGGCGGCTATCCCAGCCGCGCGGTCCACATCTCACGACATCAATGTGATGGATGAAGAATATGGCGGTTTATTGCAGGGAAACTTGACATTTTATAGCCTGGGTTCACTGTGTTACTTCCATCTGCTTACCTTACAGTTAGGTGCTATTGGCTAATTGCAGGGGGGCCTTGCTATCCTAATAGAGAGGGGTGGGTTTCTAACTTTCTCGTTACATCCCGAGTTCTTCCGCAGCGCAAGGCCTTAACTACAACATATCCCCTCTCTCTATGAATAACTAATTTGCTAAAACATAAGGTATATTAGTCTCAAAAATTCTAATGTTATTTGTTATATACGTATTTTTAACACTTCATCTAACTTATCTATATTATAAAAGTTTTTTTTAAAAATGAGTAATATAAAATTGAGTAAAATATAGGATACATTATACTTAGCTAAAAACTAAAAGCTTACAAAATAGATACTACAACTTCCATTGGTAAATATAAAACACATGCAATAACTTAATATGCTTTAAAGCATCTGTTGCCTTTCTATAAACAAGATGTTAACTTTTTCTAATCGGCTTTTAACAAAGGACACGAGCCTATTCAAAATACATGGCCCGAAGATTAACACAAGTAAAATCATCACAACTGGTCCAATCAGGGTAGACACCAGGGTGGTCAGCCACGGGGATTGGTCAAACCAGGACTGGAACCAGTTTTGCTGAGCTTCTCTCTCTGCTTTTCGTTGAGACAGCCTGTCTCGTAGTTCTGCCATCGTGTCTCTCACTATTCCGGTGTGGTCTGCGTAGGAGCAGCATTCTTCGTTCAGGGCGATGCAGAGGCGTCCTTGCTGCATGAATAGAAGGTCGAGACCTCGCCTGTTCTGTAAAACAACTTCAGAGAGTGAAGAGACTGATTTTTCTAGAAAGGATATGGATTTCTCAATTCTCTGTAGATCTTCATCTACAGTCATCTGTAGCTGAGAGAGACTCTGACTCTGAGTTACCAGAGCGGAGACACCCGTGGCTGCTCCAGTTGCTCCCAAGCCGAGCAGCATTGCTATTGACAGTCCTGTCAACAGCTCTCTTTTCTGAAGGCGGCCTGCTCGCTCAAGGTACTGGTTCACTTCTTCTTTGGAGTGGTATAGGACTCTGGGGATGATAATGGCTAACACACAAAAGTCAACAGAGGAATTAAAGCTTTGGGTGTAAATGCAAGGGCTTAGCCCACTGCGGTTGCAAACCCACGTGCCAGACAGAGGGGCAATTGCCCATCTCTTGGACCGGTCCACTCGCACGGTGGTCGCACAGACTTTTTTATCCACAACAGTGGCTTCGCCCACACAAAACCCTTGCCCTGTCATGTGGCTGATGGTGATTCTGCGAGAAGGTGACTCACTGCGGCACTGGACTGGGGCTTCTGCATTGACCCACAGTGGCCGGTTATTAAGGGCCACAGCCTCATAGTAAGGGGGCTGTGTGTCATAACACAGCCAGCAGGATTCTGTGGCATTAGGGTTGGATTGATTCAGGGGTAGGAAAGTGGCATCTAACATTCGATAGAGCGAATCGAAAGCAGCGGCTTCAGATCTTTGGGGAGAAGCTTCTTGCTTATGCAGCGGGTACAGACTACTAGATCGTGGGTTCTCAGCCTGTACTACAAGGTTGGGGCCAACTGCTTCAGGCATTATAACTGGGAGCCGGATAATTTGTACTACTTCACCGGGATTTTTACCAGGCTTGTGCAAGAATACTGACCACATTCTCCCGGTGGTCCAACCCACATCTGCTGGCTGCAGAACCTGCATGATCATTTGATGACAAACTTTAGATGGGTCATCATGAAAGCCATAGAACACTTGCCCTATAGAGTTGAAACTAGGACGCATACAGCCTGCCGGACCCCAGGTTACTTGCAGAAACTCATCTGCTTTAGGTGGTGCCCATCTGTTACTCAGGACTATTGTCTCGCAGCCCCAGTAGCCACAGAACCAATACCCTGGTTGGTGGCAGTAGTCTTTGCCTGGGTTGGTGGCTGGGCACCAGTATGACTGGTACAGCTCGAAGCGAGGGTGGATGTTATGAGTCACTATACCAGGGAAAATGTCTCGGATGAGCACAGAGAACCTTGGGGTACCTGCTGTGACTAACTCTTTGATCACTTCATTTGAGGCACGGCGTAAGATCCACCTGAATGGTTGATGGGGGTTATATTCTGCGCCGACCTGCTCGCTGTTAACAAGTGCTAAAAGCAAGATTACACACAAAAGTTGTTGTCGCTTGGGTTTCACAGGCTCAGGAGTTTTGGGCGCCTTCGGGTTGTCTGGTAGTTCATCGCCTCCTTCTGGCAGTGGAGCATATACATCACACGGGCGCCCAATGATCAGGTCCTGCAAACAAAACTTCAGAGTTCTTGTCAGTTTCATTTTTAAGATCTGGTTTTATTGACTTAAGTGGACACCACTTTACTTTACCATCTCTTTTCACTGCAGCGTACCCTCTCCCTGAGAGTACTAATCTCCAACCTTGCTCCCACTCCCCTAACTCATTTCTGATTATGACCTGTGGGCCCTCTTCTAGAGCTCGAGCGGCCCAGTGTTTTTGGGAGGGACTGTTTATTTCATCTCCCCTAGGGAATTGGTTCAGTGCTAACAATGCAGTTGCTAGCAAGCGTGCCTGGTCTGCCTGGGGAATGGAATTGGTAAAGCTTTCTGATTTTGCTAGCACTTCTAGCTTGGCTTTCAAGGTTTGGTTTGCTCGCTCAACGATGGCTTGTCCTGTGCTATTGTACGGGATGCCTTGCACTAGCGTGATACCCCATTTGGAGGCAAATTCCTGGCTCGGCTTTGAGATAAAATTTGTACCATTGTCCGTTTTGATTTGCTTGGGAATGCCAAGCCAAGCCATAGCTGTTAGCCAGTGTTGGATAGTTGCTTTGGAGTTGGTTTTCAGGTGTTGCGTGGCTACAATCATTCCGCTGTACGTGTCTACTGTTACTGCAAGCCATGCTCGGGGTTTCAACAGCTGGCACAGTGTAAAGTCTGTTTGCCATATCTCTGAGGCTTTTAGGCCTCTGGGGTTGATTCCACAGGACCACAGCGGTGCTTTTTGGCAGTGGGGGCAGGAAGCTACTACATGTTTTGCATCAGCAACTGAGATTTCACATCTCTTTGCTAGTGCTTTGGCTCCGATGTGCAGGGTTTCGTGTAGCTGACGAGCTTCTTGTAGAGTCCACAATCCTTTCGCGGCGGCATCTGCTTTATCGTTGCCAACTTGGAAGAACCCTTTGATCAGATTGTGGCTGTTAACATGGATGACTGATATGGTACCTTTTCGGGAGGAGAGCGCTTCTTCTAGCATCAGAGCTGCTGTAGATGTTGATATGCCGGGTCCTGACATAGCCAGGCAAAGCTTGGCTACAAACATTGAGTCAGTTACAATGTTAAGATGCTCTGTTTGGAACAGTCCACATGCCAGTACCACAGCTGCTACTTCCAGTTGCTGGACTGAGAGTGTACGATCAGTCGCTTTGACACAGTGCCACTCGTCCTCTGATTGCCACACTGCAGCCGCAGTGGAGGTTGTCGAGGATGCATCTGTGAAGACTGTCGGTCCTGGCTGAGGCCGATCCATGACCTTTTGTGGTAGGTCCATGTCGACAACAGCTAGCATCTGAGTCCAAGGGGGCTTTGCAGAATACTGAATCTCTCCGCCGAATCCGACCAGGGCTGTCGCCAGGTATTCTGACATCACTGTTGACTGTGTAGAGAGTTGCTTGCGAAAAGACAGAAATATTTTGGCTGGTTCAATGCCAAGATATTTCAGGGCGAGCTTTCTGCCTTTCATAATGAGGCTGCTGATATATTCAGCTCCTGGGGAAAATGCACGTGTCTGTTTTCCCAGGACTATCCACTGTATTGGGTGAGCTTTTTCTGGGGGGCCTTGAGCCAGTGCTCCTACCCCCCCTCCCTTTGTGAAGTGCACATACAGATCGAGTGGTACCTGGGGTTTCCACCTGGCGAGGGAACTTAAAGATACCTGCTGTTCGATAAAGTCAAGAGAGTCCCTTGCTTCTGCTGTCAGGGCTTTGTGTTCCCATGGATTTTTCCCTCTCAGGAGATCATACAGGGGGGTCATCTTCTCGGGTGGGATTAGGACGATGTTGCGGAGCCATTGCAGGGATCCCACCAGCTGCTGCACGTCATGGAGCGTTTTGATGTCCCGACGGATCTTTATCTGGGGAGGGGATATGTAAGAGTCTGTGATCCCCACCCCCAAAAAGGTTACACATGGCCCCTTTTTTATTTTAGCACTCGCGATTTCAAAGCCATTTGCTTTTAGAGTCTCTGTGATTGTTGACACTAACTGGTCTACCTGACCTCCCGAGGGTGCGGCAATCAGGATGTCGTCCATGTACTGGCTGATGGTCGCAGTCGAGTTGCTATGACGGATCGGTGCTAGCGCTCGATCGACTGTAATTTGGCAGATTGTAGGTGAGTTGACCATCCCCTGAGGCAGCACTTTCCACTGGAAGCGTAGGTTGGGGCGTTGGCTGTTTGGGAACACTACTGAAAAAGCAAACCGCTCCCTGTCTTCTTCATGTAAGGGTATAGAAAAGAAACAGTCTTTGATATCAAGAACAGCACAGGGTTGGCCCTCTGGCACCATAGAGTTCATAGGTAACAATGTTTGAACAGGTCCCATGGGTTGGATTTTCTTATTCACTTCACGTAAATCATGGAGGAGGCGAAACCCTTCTCTGGATCGCTTAGGGATTACGAAAACAGGAGTATTCCACGGGCTAGTAGATGGCTCTATGTGACCTTGTTGTAATTCACGGTTAACTAACTCAAGGAGGGCATCCAATCGAGGCTTGGACAAGGGCCACTGCTCGACCCACACCGGGTCTGATGATTTCCAAGAAAGCTTGATTGGTGGCAGTGGGTGCACAGCAGCGGCCCTTAGGGTAAATTTGTCACCCTGGCTTTTAGCAAGGCTAGGGCGTCCCTCCCCAGCAATGCTGGGATTCCTGTCATGACATACGGGAAGAGGGCAATAGTTTTCTCTGGCCCTTTTTCTGTTTGGAGTGTAATGGCTATTAGCTGTGCGCTTCTCCGAGCTCGTGACAGCCCTCCAACCCCGCCCACCATGGGGGCTTCCTCTAATTTCCAGAGAGGAGGCCAATTTGTTTCTGGTATGACTGTGACATCCGCCCCAGTATCAATTAGAAAAGGAACACTGATGGACCCGGAGGGGATACTTTGATCACCTGAGGTGTCATAAAGAGTGCAGATCCCCCATACGACCGGCGGGTTGTCACACCTTACTGCCAGGGCCACCCTGGGGTCCTGTCCCCCAGGTGTGATCCCTGCTGTCCCTGAGGCGGATACGGCTGGGCTGGCTGAGCAACAGGCTGAGTTATGAAAGTGGTTGCCTCTCGGGGGGGTAATGGATTCGGGAGCAGCTCGGTTCTTGCTGGACTGGCATAGCTGGGCCGCCTTGCATCCCAAGTGGGAGAGAACTGGATGCGGCCCTGCTGTCCTCTCCCCCTCCCGTTTCCCTGAACCTTGGTTCTGCATTCTCTAGCGAGGTGCCCCCTTCTTCCACAAGCCCAGCATGGTCCTTTAGACTGGTTCTGCTGTAAGGTGGGCCCTGCCAAGGCTCCCCCTTTTCTGCAATTTACAGCAACATGACCTGCCTGACCACACTTGAAACATGCCATCACATTAGCAACTGCTGTACAGATTGCAGTTTGAATCGGAACTGCCTGTTCCTCTCTTGCCACATGTTTAATCATCTCTGCAATATTTGCCCCTGCCGGTAGTGATCGAAGGATTTCCTTGGTTGTTGAATTGCATTGCTGACGCAAGCAGTCTGCCATGACTGGGCCTTTTGCCTCTGGGGGCAGGGAAGAGGAGTCAACAGCTGCCTGAAGGCGGTCTACAAATTGTGTAAAGCTCTCACTCTCTTTTTGCTTTATGGTAGCCCACGGTGATGGCTTGGCAATAACTCTAGAGGCCGTGCGAATAGCTTCTCTGGCCGCACGAGTGGTTATCATAACTTCATGGGCCCGCATACCCTGGGCTTGTGCCTGAGGGGTAGCCATGGCTGGGTCTGTGCCCATTAACCGTGGCAGGCTGGAACCGTGTAGTGGATGATCTGCCCCATTCACTTGGGCTAGGTATCTGGCACAATTGTCTTCCCATTCTTGTTTAAAAACAATCATTCCTGCTCCATCAAAAAACATTCTGCAAGTGTGCTTTATATCAAAAGGGAGCAGGTCATCACCTCCAAAAAGACCATCAATAAGGGAGGTGACCATGGCTGAATTAAGCCCTTTTTCTGAAACTGCTTTAACAAGCGTTTTAACTTCTTTAGGATTTATTGGTGAATAAACCCTTTGCCCCCCCTCAGACACCCTGACTGGGAATACTAATGCATCTGGGGCAACCCAGGTGGCACATTCTGCTCTTATTTGTCCCCAGTCTGTGAGAGGGGTGTCCTCTCTCAGTTCTTTTTTAATGTGGGGGGGGGGTGTTCTTGTTTATCTTTATTGTTTCCTCTTCAGAGGAGTCGGGTTCTGACTCTTTGTCACTCGTATCCCGATCAGAGCCGGAACTCGACTGGCTGGCTGCTTCCTCTTTGCCGTGCCTTTTTCTTAGGCTCCGGCCCCTCCTACCGCCCCTGTGGGCGGGCTGTTCCCTCCCCCTTGGCTCTCCACGCCTTTCGTTCCTCCCTCCACTCCGCCTTCCATCCTGCCCCCCACTCCGGACTTCGCTCTGCTCTCTGCTCCTGGCTTCTTCCCCTCCATTTGCATTCCATTCATTCTTCACCCATCCCCCGCTGTCCTTCACACATTTCTTATCTTTCCCATCCCCCCAGCCATGCTCATCCTCCAAGGCCAGCTTTTTTTCTTTGTTAGAGGCATACTTTTCCCGCTCTATAACTTTTTTCTCTGCGCCATCTTTAAGCCTCTCAGGGGATGTTTTCCCTCTCACTATCTTTGCTACATTTTTAGCTTCTTCTGTTAAATTTTTCCAAAAATCTCTTGCTTTCTGTTGTGCCTCGGAGGGCAGCTCAGGATTTGGGGTTTTTGGAGGCATGTCGCCCTCCTGTGTCCCCTTGTGCTCAGCCGAGTTGCTCTCTTTTGGAGGCTCTAAAGTTGGTGTTGTAGCACTCATTTGTAGTTTTGGGCTAACCAACAGACAGCTTTTTGCTGTCGTCCAGGCTTCTTGCTTTTGTCTAACTTTTTTCAAAGCCTTAAGAACTTTACCCCATGACTTAAAATATTTCATATTACCAGAATCTACAGTTTCATTAGCCAGGGCTCTGGTACATTTCTCCCACACCTCAGGGTAAAGAATATCCACTGGCTGCTCTATAACACCCATCTGTAAAAGCTGTGTGACAGCAAGCAAAAAATCCTTAGATTTACAATCTACTTCCCACTGCTTATATAATTCAGATACGACCTTTATACGTGAATCCATTTTCCTCTGGGCCCAGGATCCTCACGCCAAGAACAGTCCAGCTATCTTGGCCGCTGCCAGCCGATTCAGGATATTCTTGCTTTTTGGATTTCTTCCTCCCGGGTTTTCGGCACCAGATGTTGGGTTTCGAGCAAGAAGAGCACCCCGATCACCTACAGCACAGGCGGCTATCCCAGCCGCGCGGTCCACATCTCACGACATCAATGTGATGGATGAAGAATATGGCGGTTTATTGCAGGGAAACTTGACATTTTATAGCCTGGGTTCACTGTGTTACTCCCATCTGCTTACCTTACAGTTAGGTGCTATTGGCTAATTGCAGGGGGGCCCTGCTATCCTAATAGAGGGGGGTGGGTTTCTAACTTTCTCGTTACATCCCGAGTTCTTCCGCAGCGCAAGGCCTTAACTACAACACTTGGCGTTACCTTTGAACCTCTCCTCTCCCTTGCCTTGCATTCCCTTGCTTACTCATCCCCCACCTGGAATTCAATACCCCTCTTTTTGCGGAATTTTTTCATCTTGCCTTGCCCTGCCTGCTTCTCCTAGGACTCTCAAGGCTTTCACGTACCTCCAGCGTTTCAGGAGCATGTGAGAGGAAGCCCAAAAGAGGTCACGTGCAAGCACACCCATCTGTCCTGGCAGCTTGCTTCTGGCACCTATCCTTACATGTCTTGAATTTTGGACATAAAATTCACATTTCACCTTTGCGCTTCAGGACCAGAATGACAGTTCTTTTGTATACCAAGGAAAGCAGGTAATCCAAGTGTTTTAGGTGCAGATTAGAGATGGCCCATGTGAGATCAAGGCCAGACAGAGAAGTCTGTCCTAGCCCCTTTTGTGTACCAGCAGTCTTTGAATGTACCTCTCATTTGTCTTGCCTTGGTGACCCCAAAGTTTCCTTGCCTTGCCCTGCCTTGCCTCCCTAGCCTTGCACTCCCTCCAGTGCCTACGCCCACACTTGACCTGCCTACTGCTTTCCTCCGGGGAAACCTAGCCTTGCCTAGGCCTTCCTGTTTCTGCCTGGCCTTCCTATGCCCATCCTTGCCTAGAAGTTCTGGGCCTTCTCTCACCTACCACTCCATTTGCTTGCCCCTCATGGCTCCAGCCTTGTCAGCTTCTCCCTTGACTTGCCTACAATTGCGCCTACACTTGGTTTGCATTGCAAAGAGCGGTAGGCAAGGCAAAGCAAAGCAAGGAAGGTCTTTCTAGGTCTTGCCAGGCAAGGCACACATAAGCAAGCAAGCAAAACAAGAGTAGACTAGCCACAGCATCAAAGGCAAGGCAAGGCCAAGTGACTCTGAGTGCCTTTCCTTGGCAAGTAAAAGATATAGTGACAATGTAATAGGGCAGGCGTTAAAGGTACCATGAGGAGGTATAGTCCAGCAAGATATTTATGTCGTAGACCCTTCTGTGCAGGAGCCATTGTTGGACATAGTACAGGACATGGCATACAGTTTGGCTTGGTAAGTTCCTGAAGGAGAATGGCAATGCTTTCTCATGGGAAGGAAAGCACGTAGCCCCGGAGTTGGAGGTGCAGATAAGAAGCTGTGTCGCGCAGCTCAAGGACGACAGCAGCTTCTTGTGCCGGCATATTTGGAAGCACTCCCTCAATTTGTACAGTCATTGAGTCAGTATCCATCTTTGGAAGGCTGTCTGCCTCTAGTAAGAGTGTTCTGACACCATTGTATGGGATCAGTCACTGGATGTTTTGGATTTTGGAGGAGGGGATGCCATTTCTCTTGAAATGAGCTTCTTGTTCTTCTCTTTGGCAAAGAAATTAAGTTTGGATGGGCACTTTGGGTGGTCTCAGTGAATTTAAAGGTTTTTCCCAAGAGGTTTCCCTGTGGGTTAGAGCTGTTGAACTGACAGTGGGAATCTAGACACCAAGTTGTTGAGCTTTTTGTCCTTGTAGCTTTAGTGTGTGAGTAGTCCCTGTTGCCATGCTGCTTGGATCTTGACTCTGAGACTGAAAGCTTAGGAGCGTAGAGCTGAAAAGTGTCAATAGCAGGGTGTGTGTTCATTGTTTGATGGGTGAAGTTGAAATTGTAGGCAGCAAAGAACTTTCTCTCTCCGCTGGCACATTTGTTGAGCGGATGTCTTTGAGTTTGTTACCGGACTCTGCGAGAGTGAAAATGTTTGTTAGGGCAGAGGATTTCGTGTTGCCCTTTGAGTGTGGTGCAAAAGTGTTTGCACACTTGGAAGGGGAAGATCAGCAAAGTCTTTTTTTCCTGGCACAGTTAATTTGAGAGCAGGGACGTTTCCAACTCGGCTCTGTCCTTTGGAGCTGGCCTCGGTGCGTTTCCTTCTTTTGTTAGTCGACAGCGCCATCGTGTGGTTATTTTGATGAGCGCTGGCAGACGGTGCCAGGGAAAAAGCCAAGCTGTTTGCGGCTCCGGCCTCATTGGTGTAGGAGCAGTGCAGGGAAGAGCTCCGCTGGGGGTCCTGGCTCTTAGAGACTGAGAGAATGTGATCCTGTATGTAGCACAGAAGGAAGTGGAATTGTTTCATTGTGGGCTGTGCAGTTTATAAGCTGCAAATGAAAAGGCAATTGCAGCGCAGCCTCTTCTTTTCTGTGTGATCAGCTGCTCAACATGTAACTCGCACACACTGAACTGCATCCACCTCCCTGGAGATATAAAATGTGTATATCACTTTCCTCAAACTCTATGTATTACCTTGCACTCTAGCAGATCCCAAATGGCTTCAAAACGTCCAGCAGCTACTCAAAAAGAAAAAGTCCAACAAAAAGCTAGTGCTGGCTTTTAGAGTGCCTTTGCAGTCCGTAAAATAGACGAAATGCACTAGGGCTTTGAATGCTTCTTCCCAACTATATAAATTCTCTCCAAGTGGCAAAGTCCATCATTACAGCAAAATTTTTCAGCTGGAGTTCTGACTGAGAGATGTGCCAGGACAGAAGGCATTTGCTGACCTACCCTTTTTCCCTGTGTAACTTGGTATTTGCAGTACAATTATTTTCAGTGTCGCTGTGTCCAAGCAGCTAGAGATTACACAGATAGAAGTGTCAAGAGAGATGCTGCTAAAGTACGCCCTTCTTATAGCAGCATTTAAATGGCACACGACGCCTTGCTGCTTTTTCTTTCCCAGAGAGACCTGCTGTCAATTTTTTCACTCTGGCTTCTTGATCAAAAATGTCCACCTGAAATGTCTTACAGAAATAGGCTCCAGGTGTAAAAACCAGTACGGGGCTACATTTTCTGCGTGCTCCACATAAGTCACATCAAACTCACTCATCAAACTTCACTCTCTCCTTCCATTCTCCACCACTGCCTCTACCATTGTGTTCTCTGGATCTCAGAGTCTAAAGGCAGGCGCAATAGTTTCCACTGAGGGGTTGGAAGAGGTGTACAAGCAGCACAAATAGCTTCTGCGCTGCGCAGGCCATTTCTCTGCATTTTAGAGCCTAAGGGAAAGCGCTAGTGTTCCTGCGGAGAGCTGCAACAGCTGCAGAATATGTGTTGTCTTGGCACATGTTTGCAATCCACCATGATGGATCCTTAGTGAAACCAAACTGTGGTTCTGCTTCAAACATCTCACCCTGCTTGGCCACAAAGCTTTCGCTGACATGTCCCATTGCCTTTTTATTGCCGCGTTTCATTTTCAGAGTTTGTACGGAATCATTGCACTTTGCTTCTAAGCTGAACGTCGATACTGCTGGAGTCTCATATGTCCATTTTCTTCTCACACAAAAAAACTGCTTCCTTTAAAACATGCTGATGCGACCTGCTTTCTTGCTCAGCTGTAATTTTAGGGGTGTTCTCTGTCCCGCTTACAGTCTGAATCTAAACTAAGAAGTTTATGGGACACAGATGTGCCAAGACAAATACTTTGCTTGGACCTTGCCACGTGTATTCAAGAGCATCCTTTCACTCCACCATCAAGTCTCTGCTCTACATCCTGCAAACATCACACACACATACATACATATATACTGGAATGAGGCTCATTCTTTCTTTCTTTCTTTCTTTCTTTCTTTCTTTCTTTCTTTCTTTCTTTCTTTCTTTCTTTCTTTCTTTCTTTCTTTCTTTCTTTCTTTCTTTCTTTCTTTCTTTCTTTCTTTCTTTCTTTCTTTCTTTCTTTCTTTCTTTCTTTCTTTCTTTCTTTCTTTCTTTCTTTCTTTCTTTCTTTCTTTCTTTCTTTCTTTCTTTCTTTCTTTCTTTCTTTCTTTCTTTCTTTCTTTCTTTCTTTCTTTCTTTCTTTCTTTCTTTCTTTCTTTCTTTCTTTCTTTCTCAGCTACACTCACCTATCCCCCACGCTAACTTCTTTACCGCTTTTCTCTTGGCCTTGCTATGCATACTTTTTCTCTTAAGACACCCATTGTCTGGCCTACCCCTTCCCTACATTGCCTTTCCTTTCCTTTCCTATCCAACCTTGCATTTCTTTGTCATTCCTGGCCATTGTTTTCCTCTTCCTTCCTGACCCATCCATGTCTTTCCCTTGCCCTTCCTACCAGTCCAGTGCCTTGCACCACCCATCCCCCTTGCCACTTTGTCCAGTTTCCCTTCCCCTTTGTCCAACTCCAATCTTTCATTTCCTTCTCCTTCTAGGACTCTCATTGCCTTGCTTGCCTCTCCTTTGTCTTGCCTGGCAAAGCCACCACTTTTCTTGGCGTTACCTTTGAACCTCTCCTCTCCCTTGCCTTGCATTCCCTTGCTCACTCGTCCCCCACCTGGAATTCAATACCCCTCTTTTTGCGGCATTTCTTCATCTTGCCTTGCCCTGCCTGCTTCTCCTAGGACTCTCAAGGCTTTCACGTACCTCCAGCGTTTCAGGAGCATGTGAGAGGAAGCCCAAAAGAGGTCACGAGCAAACACACCCATCTGTCCTGGCAGCTTGCTTCTGGCACCTATCCTTACATGTCTTGAATTTTGGACATAAAATTCACATTTCACCTTTGCGCTTCAGGACCATAATGACAGTTCTTTTGTATACCAAGGAAAGCAGGTAATCCAAGTGTTTTAGGTGCAGATTAGAGATGGCCCATGTGAGATCAAGGCCAGACAGAGAAGTCTGTCCTAGCCCCTTTTGTGTACCAGCAGTCTTTGAATGTACCTCTCATTTGTCTTGCCTTGGTGACCCCAAAGTTTCCTTGCCTTGCCCTGCCTTGCCTCCCTAGCCTTGCACTCCCTCCAGTGCCTACGCCCACACTTGACCTGCCTACTACTTTCCTCCAGGGAAACCTAGCCTTGCCTAGGCCTTCCTGTTTCTGCCTGGCCTTCCTATGCCCATCCTTGCCTAGAAGTTCTGGGCCTTCTCTCACCTACCACTCCATTTGCTTGCCCCTCATGGCTCCAGCCTTGTCAGCTTCTCCCTTGACTTGCCTACAATTGCGCCTACACTTGGTTTGCATTGCAAAGAGCGGTAGGCAAGGCAAAGCAAAGCAAGGAAGGTCTTTCTAGGTCTTGCCAGGCAAGGCACACATAAGCAAGCAAGCAAAACAAGAGTAGACTAGCCACAGCATCAAAGGCAAGGCAAGGCCAAGTGACTCTGAGTGCTTTTCCTTGGCAAGTAAAAGATATAGTGACAATGTAATAGGGCAGGCGTTAAAGGTACCATGAGGAGGTGTAGTCCAGCAAGATATTTATGTCGTAGACCCTTCTGTGCAGGAGCCATTGTTGGACATAGTACAGGACATGGCATACAGTTTGGCTTGGTAAGTTCCTGAAGGAGAATGGCAACGCTTTCTCATGGGAAGGAAAGCACGTAGCCCCAGAGTTGGAGGTGCAGATAAGAAGCTGTGTCACGCAGCTCAAGGACGACAGCAGCTTCTTGTGCCGGCATATTTGGAAGCACTCCCTCAATTTGTACTGTCATTGAGTCAGTATCCATCTTTGGAAGGCTGTCCGCCTCTAGTAAGAGTGTTCTGACACCATTGTATGGGATCAGTCACTGGATGTTTTGGATTTTGGAGGAGGGGATGCCCTTTCTCTTGAAATGAGCTTCTTGTTCTTCTCTTTGGCAAAGAAATTAAGTTTGGATGGGCACTTTGGGTGGTCTCAGTGAATGTAAAGGTTTTTCCCAAGAGGTTTCCCTGTGGGTTAGAGCTGTTGAACTGACAGTGGGAATCTAGACAGCAAGTTGTTGAGCTTTTTGTCCTTGTAGCTTTAGTGTGTGAGTAGTCCCTGTTGCCATGCTGCTTGGATCTTGACTCTGAGACTGAAAGCTTAGGAGCGTAGAGCTGAAAAGAAAAGTGCCAATAGCAGGGTGTGTGTTCATTGTTTGATGGGTGAAGTTGAAATTGTAGGCAGCAAAGAACTTTCTCTCTCCGCTGGCACATTTGTTGAGCGGATGTCTTTGAGTTTGTTACCGGACTCTGCGAGAGTGAAAATGTTTGTTAGGGCAGAGGATTTCGTGTTGCCCTTTGAGTGTGGTGCAAAAGTGTTTGCACACTTGGAGGGGGAAGATCAGCAAAGTCTTTTTTTCCTGGCACAGTTAATTTGAGAGCAGGGACGTTTCCAACTCGGCTCTGTCCTTTGGAGCTGGCCTCGGTGCGTTTCCTTCTTTTGTTAGTCGACAGCGCCATCGTGTGGTTATTTTGATGAGCGCTGGCAGACGGTGCCAGGGAAAAAGCCAAGCTGTTTGCGGCTCCGGCCTCATTGGTGTAGGAGCAGCGCAGGGAAGAGCTCCGCTGGGGGTCCTGGCTCTTAGAGACTGAGAGAATGTGATCCTGTATGTAGCACAGAAGGAAGTGGAATTGTTTCATTGTGGGCTGTGCAGTTTATAAGCTGCAAATGAAAAGGCAATTGCAGCGCAGCCTCTTCTTTTCTGTGTGATCAGCTGCTCAACATGTAACTCGCACACACTGAACTGCATCCACCTCCCTGGAGATATAAAATGTGTATATCACTTTCCTCAAACTCTATGTATTACCTTGCACTCTAGCAGATCCCAAACCGCTTCAAAACGTCCAGCAGCTACTCAAAAAGAAAAAGTCCAACAAAAAGCTAGTGCTGGCCTTTAGAGTGCCTTTGCAGTCCGTAAAATAGACAAAATGCACTAGGGCTTTGAATGCTTCTTCCCAACTATATAAATTCTCTCCAAGTGGCAAAGTCCATCATTACAGCAAAATTTTTCAGCTGGAGTTCTGACTGAGAGATGTGCCAGGACAGAAGGCATTTGCTGACCTACCCTTTTTCCCTGTGTAACTTGGTATTTGCAGTACAATTATTTTCAGTGTCGCTGTGTCCAAGCAGCTAGAGATTACACAGATAGAAGTGTCAAGAGAGATGCTGCTAAAGTACGCCCTTCTTATAGCAGCATTTAAATGGCACACGACGCCTTGCTGCTTTTTCTTTCCCAGAGAGACCTGCTGTCAATTTTTTCACTCTGGCTTCTTGATCAAAAATGTCCACCTGAAGTGTCTTACAGAAATAGGCTCCAGGTGTAAAAACCAGTACGGGGCTACATTTTCTGCGTGCTCCACATAAGTCACATCAAACTCACTCATCAAACTTCACTCTCTCCTTCCATTCTCCACCACTGCCTCTACCATTGTGTTCTCTGGATCTCAGAGTCTAAAGGCAGGCGCAATAGTTTCCACTGAGGGGTTGGAAGAGGTGTACAAGCAGCACAAATAGCTTCTGCGCTGCGCAGGCCATTTCTCTGCATTTTAGAGTCTAAGGGAAAGCGCTAGTGTTCCTGCGGAGAGCTGCAACAGCTGCAGAATATGTGTTGTCTTGGCACATGTTTGCAATCCACCATGATGGATCCTTAGTGAAACCAAACTGTGGTTCTGCTTCAAACATCTCACCCTGCTTGGCCACAAAGCTTTCGCTGACATGTCCCATTGCCTTTTTATTGCCGCGTTTCATTTTCAGAGTTTGTACGGAATCATTGCACTTTGCTTCTAAGCAGAACGTCGATACTGCTGGAGTCTCATATGTCCATTTTCTTCTCACACAAAAAAACTGCTTCCTTTAAAACATGCTGATGCGACCTGCTTTCTTGCTCAGCTGTAATTTTAGGGGTGTTCTCTGTCCCGCTTACAGTCTGAATCTAAACTAAGAAGTTTATGGGACACAGATGTGCCAAGACAAATACTTTGCTTGGACCTTGCCACGTGTATTCAAGAGCATCCTTTCACTCCACCATCAAGTCTCTGCTCTACATCCTGCAAACTTCACACACACATACATACATATATACTGGAATGAGGCTCTTTCTTTCTTTCTTTCTTTCTTTCTTTCTTTCTTTCTTTCTTTCTTTCTCTTTCTTTCTTTCTTTCTTTCTTTCTTTCTTTCTTTCTTTCTTTCTTTCTTTCTTTCTTTCTTTCTTTCTTTCTTTCTTTCTTTCTTTCTTTCTTTCTTTCTTTCTTTCTTTCTTTCTTTCTTTCTTTCTTTCTTTCTTTCTTTCTTTCTTTCTTTCTTTCTCAGCTACACTCACCTATCCCCCACGCTAACTTCTTTACCGCTTTTCTCTTGGCCTTGCTATGCATACTTTTCCTCTTAAGACACCCATTGTCTGGCCTACCCCTTCCCTACATTGCCTTGCCTTTCCTTTCCTATCCAACCTTGCATTTCTTTGTCATTCCTGGCCATTGTTTTCCTCTTCCTTCCTGACCCATCCATGTCTTTCCCTTGCCCTTCCTACCAGTCCAGTGCCTTGCACCACCCATCCCCCTTGCCACTTTGTCCAGTTTCCCTTCCCCTTTGTCCAACTCCAATCTTTCATTTCCTTCTCCTTCTAGGACTCTCATTGCCTTGCTTGCCTCTCCTTTGTCTTGCCTGGCAAAGCCACCACTTTTCTTGGCGTTACCTTTGAACCTCTCCTCTCCCTTGCCTTGCATTCCCTTGCTCACTCGTCTCCCACCTGGAATTCAATACCCCTCTTTTTGCGGAATTTCTTCATCTTGCCTTGCCCTGCCTGCTTCTCCTAGGACTCTCAAGGCTTTCACGTACCTCCAGCGTTTCAGGAGCATGTGAGAGGAAGCCCAAAAGAGGTCACGTGCAAGCACACCCATCTGTCCTGGCAGCTTGCTTCTGGCACCTATCCTTACATGTCTTGAATTTTGGACATAAAATTCACATTTCACCTTTGTGCTTCAGGACCAGAATGACAGTTCTTTTGTATACCAAGGAAAGCAGGTAATCCAAGTGTTTTAGGTGCAGATTAGAGATGGCCCATGTGAGATCAAGGCCAGCCAGAGAAGTCTGTCCTAGCCCCTTTTGTGTACCAGCAGTCTTTGAATGTACCTCTCATTTGTCTTGCCTTGGTGACCCAAAAGTTTCCTTGCCTTGCCCTGCCTTGCCTCCCTAGCCTTGCACTCCCTCCAGTGCCTACGCCCACACTTGACCTGCCTACTGCTTTCCTCCAGGGAAACCTAGCCTTGCCTAGCCCCTCCTGTTTCTGCCTGGCCTTCCTATGCCCATCCTTGCCTAGAAGTTCTGGGCCTTCTCTCACCTACCACTCCATTTGCTTGCCCCTCATGGCTCCAGCCTTGTCAGCTTCTCCCTTGACTTGCCTACAATTGCGCCTACACTTGGTTTGCATTGCAAAGAGCGGTAGGCAAGGCAAAGCAAAGCAAGGAAGGTCTTTCTAGGTCTTGCCAGGCAAGGCACACATAAGCAAGCAAGCAAAACAAGAGTAGACTAGCCACAGCATCAAAGGCAAGGCAAGGCCAAGTGACTCTGAGTGCCTTTCCTTGGCAAGTAAAAGATATAGTGACAATGTAATAGGGCAGGCGTTAAAGGTACCATGAGGAGGTATAGTCCAGCAAGATATTTATGTCGTAGACCCTTCTGTGCAGGAGCCATTGTTGGACATAGTACAGGACATGGCATACAGTTTGGCTTGGTAAGTTCCTGAAGGAGAATGGCAATGCTTTCTCATGGGAAGGAAAGCACGTAGCCCCAGAGTTGGAGGTGCAGATAAGAAGCTGTGTCGCGCAGCTCAAGGACGACAGCAGCTTCTTGTGCCGGCATATTTGGAAGCACTCCCTCAATTTGTACTGTCATTGAGTCAGTATCCATCTTTGGGAGGCTGTCCGCCTCTAGTAAGAGTGTTCTGACACCATTGTATGGGATCAGTCACTGGATGTTTTGGATTTTGGAGGAGGGGATGCCCTTTCTCTTGAAATGAGCTTCTTGTTCTTCTCTTTGGCAAAGAAATTAAGTTTGGATGGGCACTTTGGGTGGTCTCAGTGAATGTAAAGGTTTTTCCCAAGAGGTTTCCCTGTGGGTTAGAGCTGTTGAACTGACAGTGGGAATCTAGACAGCAAGTTGTTGAGCTTTTTGTCCTTGTAGCTTTAGTGTGTGAGTAGTCCCTGTTGCAGTGCTGCTTGGATCTTGACTCTGAGACTGAAAGCTTAGGAGCGCAGAGCTGAAAAGAAAAGTGCCAATAGCAGGGTGTGTGTTCATTGTTTGATGGGTGAAGTTGAAATTGTAGGCAGCAAAGAACTTTCTCTCTCCGCTGGCACATTTGTTGAGCGGATGTCTTTGAGTTTGTTACCGGACTCTGCGAGAGTGAAAATGTTTGTTAGGGCAGAGGATTTTGTGTTGCCCTTTGAGTGTGGTGCAAAAGTGTTTGCACACTTGGAGGGGGAAGATCAGCAAAGTCTTTTTTTCCTGGCACAGTTAATTTGAGAGCAGGGACGTTTCCAACTCGGCTCTGTCCTTTGGAGCTGGCCTCGGTGCGTTTCCTTCTTTTGTTATTCGACAGCGCCATCGTGTGGTTATTTTGATGAGGTGCCAGGGAAAAAGCCAAGCTGTTTGCGGCTCCGGCCTCATTGGTGTAGGAGCAGCGCAGGGAAGAGCTCCGCTGGGGGTCCTGGCTCTTAGAGACTGAGAGAATGTGATCCTGTATGTAGCACAGAAGGAAGTGGAATTGTTTCATTGTGGGCTGTGCAGTTTATAAGCTGCAAATGAAAAGGCAATTGCAGCGCAGCCTCTTCTTTTCTGTGTGATCAGCTGCTCAACATGTAACTCGCACACACTGAACTGCATCCACCTCCCTGGAGATATAAAATGTGTATATCACTTTCCTCAAACTCTATGTATTACCTTGCACTCTAGCAGATCCCAAACCGCTTCAAAACGTCCAGCAGCTACTCAAAAAGAAAAAGTCCAACAAAAAGCTAGTGCTGGCCTTTAGAGTGCCTTTGCAGTCCGTAAAATAGACAAAATGCACTAGGGCTTCGAATGCTTCTTCCCAACTATATAAATTCTCTCCAAGTGGCAAAGTCTATCATTAGAGCAAAATTTTTCAGCTGGAGTTCTGACTGAGAGATGTGCCAGGACAGAAGGCATTTGCTGACCTACCCTTTTTCCCTGTGTAACTTGGTATTTGCAGTACAATTATTTTCAGTGTCGCTGTGTCCAAGCAGCTAGAGATTACACAGATAGAAGTGTCAAGAGAGATGCTGCTAAAGTACGCCCTTCTTATAGCAGCATTTAAATGGCACACGACGCCTTGCTGCTTTTTCTTTCCCAGAGAGACCTGCTGTCAATTTTTTCACTCTGGCTTCTTGATCAAAAATGTCCACCTGAAGTGTCTTACAGAAATAGGCTCCAGGTGTAAAAACCAGTACGGGGCTACATTTTCTGCGTGCTCCACATAAGTCACATCAAACTCACTCATCAAACTTCACTCTCTCCTTCCATTCTCCACCACTGCCTCTACCATTGTGTTCTCTGGATCTCAGAGTCTAAAGGCAGGCGCAATAGTTTCCACTGAGGGGTTGGAAGAGGTGTACAAGCAGCACAAATAGCTTCTGCGCTGCGCAGGCCATTTCTCTGCATTTTAGAGTCTAAGGGAAAGCGCTAGTGTTCCTGCGGAGAGCTGCAACAGCTGCAGAATATGTGTTGTCTTGGCACATGTTTGCAATCCACCATGATGGATCCTTAGTGAAACCAAACTGTGGTTCTGCTTCAAACATCTCACTTTGCTTGGCCACAAAGCTTTCGCTGACATGTCCCATTGCCTTTTTATTGCCGCGTTTCATTTTCAGAGTTTGTACGGAATCATTGCACTTTGCTTCTAAGCTGAACGTCGATACTGCTGGAGTCTCATATGTCCATTTTCTTCTCACACAAAAAAACTGCTTCCTTTAAAACATGCTGATGCGACCTGCTTTCTTGCTCAGCTGTAATTTTAGGGGTGTTCTCTGTCCCGCTTACAGTCTGAATCTAAACTAAGAAGTTTATGGGACACAGATGTGCCAAGACAAATACTTTGCTTGGACCTTGCCACGTGTATTCAAGAGCATCCTTTCACTCCACCATCAAGTCTCTGCTCTACATCCTGCAAACTTCACACACACATACATACATATATACTGGAATGAGGCTCATTCTTTCTTTCTTTCTTTCTTTCTTTCTTTCTTTCTTTCTTTCTTTCTTTCTTTCTTTCTTTCTTTCTTTCTTTCTTTCTTTCTTTCTTTCTTTCTTTCTTTCTTTCTTTCTTTCTTTCTTTCTTTCTTTCTTTCTTTCTTTCTTTCTTTCTTTCTTTCTTTCTTTCTTTCTTTCTTTCTTTCTTTCTTTCTTTCTTTCTTTCTCAGCTACACTCACCTATCCCCCACGCTAACTTCTTTACCGCTTTTCTCTTGGCCTTGCTATGCATACTTTTCCTCTTAAGACACCCATTGTCTGGCCTACCCCTTCCCTACATTGCCTTGCCTTTCCTTTCCTATCCAACCTTGCATTTCTTTGTCATTCCTGGCCATTGTTTTCCTCTTCCTTCCTGACCCATCCATGTCTTTCCCTTGCCCTTCCTACCAGTCCAGTGCCTTGCACCACCCATCCCCCTTGCCACTTTGTCCAGTTTCCCTTCCCCTTTGTCCAACTCCAATCTTTCATTTCCTTCTCCTTCTAGGACTCTCATTGCCTTGCTTGCCTCTCCTTTGTCTTGCCTGGCAAAGCCACCACTTTTCTTGGCGTTACCTTTGAACCTCTCCTCTCCCTTGCCTTGCATTCCCTTGCTCACTCGTCTCCCACCTGGAATTCAATACCCCTCTTTTTGCGGAATTTCTTCATCTTGCCTTGCCCTGCCTGCTTCTCCTAGGACTCTCAAGGCTTTCACGTACCTCCAGCGTTTCAGGAGCATGTGAGAGGAAGCCCAAAAGAGGTCACGTGCAAGCACACCCATCTGTCCTGGCAGCTTGCTTCTGGCACCTATCCTTACATGTCTTGAATTTTGGACATAAAATTCACATTTCACCTTTGTGCTTCAGGACCAGAATGACAGTTCTTTTGTATACCATGAAAAGCAGGTAATCCAAGTGTTTTAGGTGCAGATTAGAGATGGCCCATGTGAGATCAAGGCCAGCCAGAGAAGTCTGTCCTAGCCCCTTTTGTGTACCAGCAGTCTTTGAATGTACCTCTCATTTGTCTTGCCTTAGTGACCCAAAAGTTTCCTTGCCTTGCCCTGCCTTGCCTCCCTAGCCTTGCACTCCCTCCAGTGCCTACGCCCACACTTGACCTGCCTACTGCTTTCCTCCAGGGAAACCTAGCCTTGCCTAGCCCCTCCTGTTTCTGCCTGGCCTTCCTATGCCCATCCTTGCCTAGAAGTTCTGGGCCTTCTCTCACCTACCACTCCATTTGCTTGCCCCTCATGGCTCCAGCCTTGTCAGCTTCTCCCTTGACTTGCCTACAATTGCGCCTACACTTGGTTTGCATTGCAAAGAGCGGTAGGCAAGGCAAAGCAAAGCAAGGAAGGTCTTTCTAGGTCTTGCCAGGCAAGGCACACATAAGCAAGCAAGCAAAACAAGAGTAGACTAGCCACAGCATCAAAGGCAAGGCAAGGCCAAGTGACTCTGAGTGCCTTTCCTTGGCAAGTAAAAGATATAGTGACAATGTAATAGGGCAGGCGTTAAAGGTACCATGAGGAGGTATAGTCCAGCAAGATATTTATGTCGTAGACCCTTCTGTGCAGGAGCCATTGTTGGACATAGTACAGGACATGGCATACAGTTTGGCTTGGTAAGTTCCTGAAGGAGAATGGCAATGCTTTCTCATGGGAAGGAAAGCACGTAGCCCCAGAGTTGGAGGTGCAGATAAGAAGCTGTGTCGCGCAGCTCAAGGACGACAGCAGCTTCTTGTGCCGGCATATTTGGAAGCACTCCCTCAATTTGTACTGTCATTGAGTCAGTATCCATCTTTGGGAGGCTGTCCGCCTCTAGTAAGAGTGTTCTGACACCATTGTATGGGATCAGTCACTGGATGTTTTGGATTTTGGAGGAGGGGATGCCCTTTCTCTTGAAATGAGCTTCTTGTTCTTCTCTTTGGCAAAGAAATTAAGTTTGGATGGGCACTTTGGGTGGTCTCAGTGAATGTAAAGGTTTTTCCCAAGAGGTTTCCCTGTGGGTTAGAGCTGTTGAACTGACAGTGGGAATCTAGACACCAAGTTGTTGAGCTTTTTGTCCTTGTAGCTTTAGTGTGTGAGTAGTCCCTGTTGCAGTGCTGCTTGGATCTTGACTCTGAGACTGAAAGCTTAGGAGCGCAGAGCTGAAAAGAAAAGTGCCAATAGCAGAGTGTGTGTTCATTGTTTGATGGGTGAAGCTGAAATTGTAGGCAGCAAAGAACTTTCTCTCTCCGCTGGCACATTTGTTGAGCGGATGTCTTTGAGTTTGTTACCGGACTCTGCGAGAGTGAAAATGTTTGTTAGGGCAGAGGATTTTGTGTTGCCCTTTGAGTGTGGTGCAAAAGTGTTTGCACACTTGGAGGGGGAAGATCAGCAAAGTCTTTTTTTCCTGGCACAGTTAATTTGAGAGCAGGGACGTTTCCAACTCGGCTCTGTCCTTTGGAGCTGGCCTCGGTGCGTTTCCTTCTTTTGTTATTCGACAGCGCCATCGTGTGGTTATTTTGATGAGGTGCCAGGGAAAAAGCCAAGCTGTTTGCGGCTCCGGCCTCATTGGTGTAGGAGCAGCGCAGGGAAGAGCTCCGCTGGGGGTCCTGGCTCTTAGAGACTGAGAGAATGTGATCCTGTATGTAGCACAGAAGGAAGTGGAATTGTTTCATTGTGGGCTGTGCAGTTTATAAGCTGCAAATGAAAAGGCAATTGCAGCGCAGCCTCTTCTTTTCTGTGTGATCAGCTGCTCAACATGTAACTCGCACACACTGAACTGCATCCACCTCCCTGGAGATATAAAATGTGTATATCACTTTCCTCAAACTCTATGTATTACCTTGCACTCTAGCAGATCCCAAACCGCTTCAAAACGTCCAGCAGCTACTCAAAAAGAAAAAGTCCAACAAAAAGCTAGTGCTGGCCTTTAGAGTGCCTTTGCAGTCCGTAAAATAGACAAAATGCACTAGGGCTTTGAATGCTTCTTCCCAACTATATAAATTCTCTCCAAGTGGCAAAGTCTATCATTAGAGCAAAATTTTTCAGCTGGAGTTCTGACTGAGAGATGTGCCAGGACAGAAGGCATTTGCTGACCTACCCTTTTTCCCTGTGTAACTTGGTATTTGCAGTACAATTATTTTCAGTGTCGCTGTGTCCAAGCAGCTAGAGATTACACAGATAGAAGTGTCAAGAGAGATGCTGCTAAAGTACGCCCTTCTTATAGCAGCATTTAAATGGCACACGACGCCTTGCTGCTTTTTCTTTCCCAGAGAGACCTGCTGTCAATTTTTTCACTCTGGCTTCTTGATCAAAAATGTCCACCTGAAGTGTCTTACAGAAATAGGCTCCAGGTGTAAAAACCAGTACGGGGCTACATTTTCTGCGTGCTCCACATAAGTCACATCAAACTCACTCATCAAACTTCACTCTCTCCTTCCATTCTCCACCACTGCCTCTACCATTGTGTTCTCTGGATCTCAGAGTCTAAAGGCAGGCGCAATAGTTTCCACTGAGGGGTTGGAAGAGGTGTACAAGCAGCACAAATAGCTTCTGCGCTGCGCAGGCCATTTCTCTGCATTTTAGAGTCTAAGGGAAAGAGCTAGTGTTCCTGCGGAGAGCTGCAACAGCTGCAGAATATGTGTTGTCTTGGCACATGTTTGCAATCCACCATGATGGATCCTTAGTGAAACCAAACTGTGGTTCTGCTTCAAACATCTCACCCTGCTTGGCCACAAAGCTTTCGCTGACATGTCCCATTGCCTTTTTATTGCTGCATTTCATTTTCAGAGTTTGTACGGAATCATTGCACTTTGCTTCTAAGCTGAACGTCGATACTGCTGGAGTCTCATATGTCCATTTTCTTCTCACACAAAAAAACTGCTTCGTTTAAAACATGCTGATGCGACCTGCTTTCTTGCTCAGCTGTAATTTTAGGGGTGTTCTCTGTCCCGCTTACAGTCTGAATCTAAACTAAGAAGTTTATGGGACACAGATGTGCCAAGACAAATACTTTGCTTGGACCTTGCCACGTGTATTCAAAAGCATCCTTTTACTCCACCATCAAGTCTCTGCTTTACATCCTGCAAACTTCACACACACATACATACATACATACTGGAATCAGGCACTTTCTTTCTTTCTTTCTCAGCTACACTCACCTATCCCCCACGCTAACTTCTTTACCGCTTTTCTCTTGGCCTTGCTATGCATACTTTTCCTCTTAAGACACCCATTGTCTGGCCTACCCCTTCCCTACATTGCCTTGCCTTTCCTTTCCTATCCAACCTTGCATTTCTTTGTCATTCCTGGCCATTGTTTTCCTCTTCCTTCCTGACCCATCCATGTCTTTCCCTTGCCCTTCCTACCAGTCCAGTGCCTTGCACCACCCATCCCCCTTGCCACTTTGTCCAGTTTCCCTTCCCCTTTGTCCAGCTCCAATCTTTCATTTCCTTCTCCTTCTAGGACTCTCATTGCCTTGCTTGCCTCTCCTTTGTCTTGCCTGGCAAAGCCACCACTTTTCTTGGCGTTACCTTTGAACCTCTCCTCTCCCTTGCCTTGCATTCCCTTGCTCACTCGTCCCCCACCTGGAATTCAATACCCCTCTTTTTGCGGAATTTCTTCATCTTGCCTTGCCCTGCCTGCTTCTCCTAGGACTCTCAAGGCTTTCACGTACCTCCAGCGTTTCAGGAGCATGTGAGAGGAAGCCCAAAAGAGGTCACGTGCAAGCACACCCATCTGTCCTGGCAGCTTGCTTCTGGCACCTATCCTTACATGTCTTGAATTTTGGACATAAAATTCACATTTCACCTTTGCGCTTCAGGACCAGAATGACAGTTCTTTTGTATACCAAGGAAAGCAGGTAATCCAAGTGTTTTAGGTGCAGATTAGAGATGGCCCATGTGAGATCAAGGCCAGCCAGAGAAGTCTGTCCTAGCCCCTTTTGTGTACCAGCAGTCTTTGAATGTACCTCTCATTTGTCTTGCCTTGGTGACCCAAAAGTTTCCTTGCCTTGCCCTGCCTTGCCTCCCTAGCCTTGCACTCCCTCCAGTGCCTACGCCCACACTTGACCTGCCCACACTGGACTGCTTTCCTCCAGGGAAACCTAGCCTTGCCTAGGCCTTCCTGTTTCTGCCTGGCCTTCCTATGCCCATCCTTGCCTAGAATTTCTGGGCCTTCTCTCACCTACCACTCCATTTGCTTGCCCCTCATGGCTCCAGCCTTGTCAGCTTCTCCCTTGACTTGCCTACAATTGCGCCTACACTTGGTTTGCATTGCAAAGAGCGGTAGGCAAGGCAAAGCAAAGCAAGGAAGGTCTTTCTAGGTCTTGCCAGGCAAGGCACACATAAGCAAGCAAGCAAAACAAGAGTAGACTAGCCACAGCATCAAAGGCAAGGCAAGGCCAAGTGACTCTGAGTGCCTTTCCTTGGCAAGTAAAAGATATAGTGACAATGTAATAGGGCAGGCGTTAAAGGTACCATGAGGAGGTATAGTCCAGCAAGATATTTATGTCGTAGACCCTTCTGTGCAGGAGCCATTGTTGGACATAGTACAGGACATGGCATACAGCTTGGCTTGGTAAGTTCCTGAAGGAGAATGGCAATGCTTTCTCATGGGAAGGAAAGCACGTAGCCCCAGAGTTGGAGGTGCAGATAAGAAGCTGTGTCGCGCAGCTCAAGGACGACAGCAGCTTCTTGTGCCGGCATATTTGGAAGCACTCCCTCAATTTGTACAGTCATTGAGTCAGTATCCATCTTTGGAAGGCTGTCTGCCTCTAGTAAGAGTGTTCTGACACCATTGTATGGGATCAGTCACTGGATGTTTTGGATTTTGGAGGAGGGGATGCCATTTCTCTTGAAATGAGCTTCTTGTTCTTCTCTTTGGCAAAGAAATTAAGTTTGGATGGGCACTTTGGGTGGTCTCAGTGAATTTAAAGGTTTTTCCCAAGAGGTTTCCCTGTGGGTTAGAGCTGTTGAACTGACAGTGGGAATCTAGACACCAAGTTGTTGAGCTTTTTGTCCTTGTAGCTTTAGTGTGTGAGTAGTCCCTGTTGCAGTGCTGCTTGGATCTTGACTCTGAGACTGAAAGCTTAGGAGCGTAGAGCTGAAAAGAAAAGTGCCAATAGCAGGGTGTGTGTTTATTGTTTGATGGGTGAAGCTGAAATTGTAGGCAGCAAAGAACTTTCTCTCTCCGCTGGCACATTTGTTGAGCGGATGTCTTTGAGTTTGTTACCGGACTCTGCGAGAGTGAAAATGTTTGTTAGGGCAGAGGATTTCGTGTTGCCCTTTGAGTGTGGTGCAAAAGTGTTTGCACACTTGGAGGGGGAAGATCAGCAAAGTCTTTTTTTCCTGGCACAGTTAATTTGAGAGCAGGGACGTTTCCAACTCGGCTCTGTCCTTTGGAGCTGGCCTCGGTGCGTTTCCTTCTTTTGTTAGTCGACAGCGCCATCGTGTGGTTATTTTGATGAGCGCTGGCAGACGGTGCCAGGGAAAAAGCCAAGCTGTTTGCGGCTCCGGGCTCATTGGTGTAGGAGCAGCGCAGGGAAGAGCTCCGCTGGGGGTCCTGGCTCTTAGAGACGGAGAGAATGTGATCCTGTATGTAGCACAGAAGGAAGTGGAATTGTTTCATTGTGGGCTGTGCAGTTTATAAGCTGCAAATGAAAAGGCAATTGCAGCGCAGCCTCTTCTTTTCTGTGTGATCAGCTGCTCAACATGTAACTCGCACACACTGAACTGCATCCACCTCCCTGGAGATATAAAATGTGTACATCACTTTCCTCAAACTCTATGTATTACCTTGCACTCTAGCAGATCCCAAACCGCTTCAAAACGTCCAGCAGCTACTCAAAAAGTCCGACAAAAAGCTAGTGCTGGCCTTTAGAGTGCCCTTGCAGTCCGTAAAATAGACGAAATGCACTAGGGCTTTGAATGCTTCTTCCCAACTATATAAATTCTCTCCAAGTGGCAAAGTCCATCATTACAGCAAAATTTTTCAGCTGGAGTTCTGACTGAGAGATGTGCCAGGACAGAAGGCATTTGCTGACCTACCCTTTTTCCCTGTGTAACGTGGTATTTGCAGTACAATTATTTTCAGTGTCGCTGTGTCCAAGCAGCTAGAGATTACACAGATAGAAGTGTCAAGAGAGATGCTGCTAAAGTACGCCCTTCTTATAGCAGCATTTAAATGGCACACGACTCCTTGCTGCTTTTTCTTTCCTAGAGAGACCCGCTGTCAATTTTTTCACTCTGGCTTCTTGATCAAAAATGTCCACCTGAAATGTCTTACAGAAATAGGCTCCAGGTGTAAAAACCAGTACGGGGCTACATTTTCTGCGTGCTCCACATAAGTCACATCAAACTCACTCATCAAACTTCACTCTCTCCTTCCATTCTCCACTGCCTCTACCCTTGTGTTCTCTGGATCTCAGAGTCTAAAGGCAGGCGCAATAGTTTCCACTGAGGGGTTGGAAGAGGTGTACAAGCAGCACAAATAGCTTCTGCGCTGCGCAGGCCATTTCTCTGCATTTTAGAGTCTAAGGGAAAGCGCTAGTGTTCCTGTGGACAGCTGCAACAGCTGCAGAATATGTGTTGTCTTGGCACATGTTTGCAATCCACCATGATGGATCCTTAGTGAAACCAAACTGTGGTTCTGCTTCAAACATCTCACCCTGCTTGGCCACAAAGCTTTCGCTGACATGTCCCATTGCCTTTTTATTGCTGCGTTTCATTTTCAGAGTTTGTACGGAATCATTGCACTTTGCTTCTAAGCTGAACGTCCATACTGCTGGAGTCTCATATGTCCATTTTCTTCTCACACAAAAAAACTGCTTCCTTTAAAACATGCTGATGCGACCTGCTTTCTTGCTCAGCTGTAATTTTAGGGGTGTTCTCTGTCCCGCTTACAGTCTGAATCTAAACTAAGAAGTTTATGGGACACAGATGTGCCAAGACAAATAGTTTGCTTGGACCTTGCCACGTGTATTCAAAAGCATCCTTTCACTCCACCATCACGTCACTGCTTTCTTCTGCTTTACATCCTGCAGACTTCACACACACATACATACATACAAACTGGAATGAGGCACTTTTTTCTTTCTCAGCTACACTCACCTATCCCCCACGCTAACTTCTTTACCGCTTTTCTCTTGGCCTTGCTATGCATACTTTTCCTCTTAAGACACCCATTGTCTGGCCTACCCCTTCCCTACATTGCCTTGCCTTTCCTTTCCTATCCAACCTTGCATTTCTTTGTCATTCCTGGCCATTGTTTTCCTCTTCCTTCCTGACCCATCCATGTCTTTCCCTTGCCCTTCCTACCAGTCCAGTGCCTTGCACCACCCATCCCCCTTGCCACTTTGTCCAGTTTCCCTTCCCCTTTGTCCAGCTCCAATCTTTCATTTCCTTCTCCTTCTAGGACTCTCATTGCCTTGCTTGCCTCTCCTTTGTCTTGCCTGGCAAAGCCACCACTTTTCTTGGCGTTACCTTTGAACCTCTCCTCTCCCTTGCCTTGCATTCCCTTGCTCACTCGTCCCCCACCTGGAATTCAATACCCCTCTTTTTGCGGCATTTCTTCATCTTGCCTTGCCCTGCCTGCTTCTCCTAGGACTCTCAAGGCTTTCACGTACCTCCAGCGTTTCAGGAGCATGTGAGAGGAAGCCCAAAAGAGGTCACGTGCAAGCACACCCATCTGTCCTGGCAGCTTGCTTCTGGCACCTATCCTTACATGTCTTGAATTTTGGACATAAAATTCACATTTCACCTTTGCGCTTCAGGACCAGAATGACAGTTCTTTTGTATACCAAGGAAAGCAGGTAATCCAAGTGTTTTAGGTGCA